>NC_082665.1:116595811-117209311 GCF_025265405.1 Mesoplodon densirostris
TATATTAAAACATATAATATTGTAATTATAATGTTATCAGTATGTCAAAATATACACTAATGTATTATATATTTATGTGTGTGTATATACACACACATATGCAACTAGAAGAAAATGTGTATTTTTAAAATACTTGTCCATCTTTTCAAAAAGGACATGTATTGCTTTTAAATTAAAAACATTTCTAAAGGGATTAATTAACTACCTCACAGAAAATACCCATTTTCTGGCAAAGTCGATCAGATTTAAGGCATTTTGCCATGCCCTCAAGTTTCTTAAAGATTCTTCTCAAGGTGGCCAGTTACCCATTTTTATAATCTTTTTCCTAAGGCAAGTCCATCTAGAAACTTCTGCCTTCCTCCTAGTTCACCACAAGGTGGTTTTCTGGGTTTCCAAATGCATTTTTTAAAGAAAAAGCAAACAGTAAGCTGGGAGTTACTCTCAACTGGTTTCTTTTTCCTGTTATTTATCTAATTGTATTTGTGCTACATTTTCCCCATCTCCTCCTGTCAAGTAAATCTTGGAAGTTCAAGGCAAATGGCAGGTGCTTTGGGTACCTGAGCAGCTTAGAAAGACCCTCAAGTCTATTGGGATGAGTCTCTCAGAGGCCAAGTTGCATTCTCAGAGCTCCAGGCCTAAAGGAATCCCCAAAAGAAAGATCAGCCTTAGAGATACATGAGGACGCAAGATCACCAACGGGAAAGTTCAGTCAACTCTCTGCGGCAAGGAAGGTAGCCCGAGGCAGGGCAATCCCCCTCCTGCCAGGTGAGTGACTGTGTAAACCTCACGTGGACAATGATGGCTGAAGACAATAAAGCTGTCACTGCCCCAGATGTAGAGACCCTCTAAACCCAACACCCAAGCGGCCAGGGGGCCTCCCTCCGAATCACGTCTGCCAAAGGACACTGCTGAGCCTGGACTGGAAACGTCTGAAATTGAGTATGGAGAGAGCAGGGAACCCAGGCAGGAGATGACGAAAGTGGGACTGAATTCTCCTGCCGGCCCGCCTTCCCAAAGGAGGGCAGGCTCTGACCAGCCAAGCACGGGCATCTGTGAGCAGAGTCCGCATGCATCAGCGGCTCTGGGAGCCTGAGGACGCTGATTTGTTGAGTCAGTCAGTGCTATTTTTACCCAGTCACTTTCCAATCATAAACCCACACTTCAGATTTCATTGTTTGGGGTAGATTAAGAAATTCGACTTGGCCTTTCTTGTGGTTTCATTTCCTGAATGCCTGCATGAAGGAAAAACTTCAGCATTCCTATGGAAACATATGATGTTTTAACCTTTTCTTGGCAGGAGGGTGTCGGGTGATTGGTGTCTTGCCTGCTCTCTAAACCTACACTGCTCTGATTAAGCAGGGAGGCCATGGCCTGCCCTTTCTCTCCTCTACCCAGGCAGGTGGAGTCCCACAGGTTAGTGTTTATGGTCTGGCTCCTGGAATGCTAGGTCAGGGCAAATCTGCCTTACGAATATTCCACTCCAACATTAGGAGATGAAGTTGCCTCTGTGCAATTCATATAACAGTTAATTGTGACATCATTAGAGTCCTTGGTGATAAACATCCAGGTACAGAGTTTGGTAACTGCCAGGGATGGAAGAGTTGAACAATCTTAAAACTATTCCCAAACGATTTCAATTATAAAACCAGGCGTGACTGTGTGGTCACAGAAACAACGAACACATTCCAAAAAACAAAAAGAATGTTTCTTTTCTGTGGAAGCCAGGACGAGTCTTATTTTCTTTTTAAAATACTTCCACTTTCACTTAATATCTGAAGTACAGTCGTGATGCTTGGTAACTTTAATTCCTTGAATATAAACAAGGTTTCTACAACTTCAGGGTCTTCCGGACTGACAAAAACACTTCTAGCTCAGACAGAGCTATGAGTTTCTATTCAAGGGTAGAGCTTTCTCCTTTTCGAAAGAAAAATCTGGAACCGCACCAAATTTTCCTTCTGCACCTAATGAGAGGCTTCAGATGCTGTAATAAAAATGGAAACTCAATACTGCTAGAAATAAATCAAGCACTCAGGAGGAAAAATGCTGCCCCAGGAAGCTGATCTCTAGGCACTGCCTGGCATGAGCACGGCCCTGCATTCCCGCCCAGGAGAAGCGCCACGCCAGCCCCTCCGAGGGACCATCCCACCAGCAGCACACGCGGCCGACGCGCACTGCGCAGAGTTCTAAGACACCAGATGCCTCCCTGTTCGTGACGAACAACTCTGCATTCTTTCGATCATTCAAAAAATATTTATTACCCCCCAACTGTATGCCAGGCACTGTTCTCACCACTGCAGATATATCAGGGAAGCGACAGGCAAGGGCTCTGCTTCTGTGTCACTCTCTGTCTGCACAGGAGGACTTCAGACAGCAGCAGGTGCTGTGGAGAAGAGAAACAGTGACGGGGGCAACATGGCACTGTGAAGGGCTACAAAAGTTGGGGAAACAGACAGGGTCTTTGGAACAAGCAGCACTTGAGCTGAGACCTGCAAGATGGGGAAACAGAAATGCAAAGACCTGGGGGAAGCAAAGGCAAAGGGAGCCACCAGTGAAAAATCAGGGAACATCTTTAGTGCATTTGAGTGAAAAAAGGAGAGAGAGGTATGAAAGTCGTGGCTAGAGAGCAAGGCAGGCATCAGACCTGCAGGGCAGGGGAGCAGCCTGATTTAGCAACGTCCCTGCTCCGTAGACGCGGCACCTCTCTGTGCCTCCGTCCCCGCCCAGCTGTCCTGGTGCCTAATTGGACGTGCCCCTTGGCACCCTGGCTGTCTGGGCTATGCTCCTAGCAGCTCAACTTGAGAGATGTAATCCCCCCACCGCCACCCACTTAGGGAGCTGCTTCTCTCCATCACATAACCTTTAGGAGGCTGGGGTCCAAAGACGGAGGCTTGGAGGCTATTCCTGGAAGCAGACAATACCAGGAAGACTTAGGGGCACGTGTGCTCTCTCTTTCCTTGTCATTATGGGCTGGGTCTGGTCCTGGCCTCGGCTCTCTTCTGTGCTATGACCAAAACAATTCCTTTCCTCTCACCAACGGAGCTGGGGAAAGCTGCACATTCAGGCAAACCAAGGCATAATGAGGGTGGAAAAATAACACCGTGGGTCCTTTACCCCTTCCATGTATTAATACCTGGGAGAGATCAGGTTAAGTGATGACCAAGAGCAGAAATAACTGAAAAGCAGCCATAAAAGGACTCTCCGCAGCCTAACAGCCAACTGGCAAGGAGTAGGGGGTGAGTATCTGTGTACTTAATTCATTCAATTATTAGTTGAATAAACATATAATACCTGGCACTCTGATGAGGATAAGCAAAACGAGGTCCCTGCCCTCAAACTGCTGATAGGCTGCTGATGGAAATTAACTAACAAAAATAATCATCTCAGGAAGCCTGTGATAAGTGCTCAGGAAGGGAGGGGCAGTGCTGCAGGGACAGTGAGGGGACAGTGAGGAGAAGAGATGGGATTCAGCGGGGCCTCGTCTTAGCCTGCTCCAGCTGCCTTAACAAAAGGTCACAATCTGGGTGGCTTAAACCACACTGATTTTCTCTCAGTTCTGGAGGCTGGAGTCCATGATCAAGGTGCTGGCAAATTCGGTTTCTGACAAGAGCTCTCGTCCTAACTTGCAGATGCCACCTTCCTGCTGTGTCCTCACACGGCCTTCCATCTGTGCTCACTCAGAGACAGTACTGTGGTGTTGCTCCCTCTTTGCTAAGGACAGCAATCCCGCTGGGCCAGAGCCCCACCCTTATGACCTCATTCAACCCTAATAAATCCCAAAGGCCCCATCTCCAAATACCAGCACCCTGGAAGCTAAGCTTCAACATAGGAATTTGGGGGGATACAATCCAGTCCATAATAGGCTTTGAAAGACACATATGAACCAGAGTCTGTCTATGTGGGAAATGGCATTACAGAAAAGCAAAAGCAGAGACATGAGAGCCTGGAAGACTTCTGGAGAGAGCAGAAAGCAAGCCAGTTTGGCTGGAGTAAAGGATATGTGAGGGGCACAGGGGGAGATGAGGCCGGAAAGACAGTCTGGGGGCATGCTATGGAGGATTCCAGTGCCACATCTTGGCAGGGAACCAGGGAAGTTACTGATCATAAGACTGAGAGGATCAGGCCTGCAGACTGCATGGCTCTCCCAATCCAAGCTGGGGGGGGGGGGACAGTTAAAAGGCAGCTGCAGTAGGCAAGACGAGAGGTCTCTGCTTTGAAGCAGAGGCTCTACTTTAAAGCCATGGCTCAGAATGGTATGCTGCTGCGGACATGTGAGCTCGAGCTCTTCTGGGACTGGCCAACTGGAGCCCACCCAGGGTGGTGGGGAGCAAAGCTGAGGTCCCTATACCCGGGGTTGCATACCCCAAACTCCCCTCTGGGCAGCAAGAAACCGCACAAGTCCCTTGACAGAATCACTTCTCTTCTCTCAAGCTGCCCAGTGGGGAGCACTAGCACAGCACAGCACAGCATGGCACGGCCAGCTAGGAGGCAGGGCCACGCACAGCTACTTGTGGCCACAGAGGACTGGGCTCCAAGGGGAGCATTCCAAAGGGAAGTAAAAAGTGGGGGCTCTCTCCAGTTAGGCTGAAGTCAGCTGCTTCTCACCTGATCAAACCTCCCAGTGCCCTTCGGGGCTGACTCTGGAGATAGGGAAACTGCAAGAACAGAGCTGCCTGAGCCACCCACTGCCCTGCGCTCCACAGGGCCCACTGGTGGAAGGAAGGAAGAGGGGCCTCCAGAGGTTCCAGGGAGCTAGACATACCCTGTGAGCCACGGGCGGTAGTCCTGATAGCACAGATAAGAACCTGAGGTTTCCTGGTGAGGCTAGGAAGCCGGCGTCGCTCACCAGGTGCCAGTCACACGTGGTCTGCCTCGCTGTGGCCCGAGTCCACTTGCTCATCTGCAGAACAAGGGGCTGGGCCTAGGTGGTCCCTCAGACCCCTGAGGGTTCTAACCTTACGACCACCATCACAGCACACACACACCACGGAGGCAGCCGACCTAGGCGGCTCCAGACGCCAAACAACGTTCTGAGTTTCATGAGACCTGGCAGAAGAACATCTCCCAGGGCGCCCTCACTATGCGCCTAAAAACTGGCATGGAACTGCACTGCATTAACTGGATCCTATTTTCTCAATGATTAAAAGCATCATTTCAAAGCTCTTTCATTTTCCTGTCTGGTTTTCAAATATCCAGTGAGTTTCCTATTTCTCCCAGTTACCTTCCCCCACCATCCCTGCTACAGCAGTCAAACAACTCAGGCTAAAGGGAATCATATTTTAAAGGATGCAGGAACTGCCCCTCCCCACTCAGCACCTGCTTGCCATCCGGGGGTGGGGGGGGGGCACCAGCTCCCGCCACAGAGCCATTCTTATTGTCTATCAGAGGCCACGACCACCCCTCCCTGAAGGAAAGGGACCACGTGTCACTCTGGGGGGGTCTTCCACAGGTGGCGAGTAGATCACAGAATCTGTGTCAGCAGGGATGCTGTGGACACAGCCTTTGGCTTTCTCACTTTGCAGGGGGCAGAGTCACCTAGCTTGGCAGAAAGACAGGAAACCCATGGCACAAAGAGGACCCAAGTCACATGGATGCTGCTCTGGTGATCTTTTTTTTTTTTAATGCAGACTGTGGATGATCCCATCCATCAGCTTCTTAAAAACCAAGTCGCAGGGCTTCCCTGGTAGTGCAGTGGTTAAGAATCCTCCTGCCAATGCAGGGGACACGGGTTCAATCCCTGGTCTGGGGAGATCCCACATGCCGCGGAGGAACTAAGTCTGCGAGCCACAACTACTGAGCCCACGTGCCACAACTACTGAAGCCCACGTGCCTAGAGCCCATGCTCCGCAACAAGCCTGCGCACCGCAACGAAGAGTAGCCCCCGCTCACCGCAACTAGAGAAAACCCGCACGCAGCAACAAAGACCCAACACAGCCAAAAATAAATAAAATAAAATAAATTAATTAAAAAAAAAACTTTAAAAAACCAAGTTTCAGAGTAGCCAGGAAACAGCCTTGCCACTGACAGTCAGGAAAAGCTCATTCTCCCTACCCCATTTCTGTCTCAAGTCCCCAGCCCTTCAAAAAAGCATAAGCCTTGGGCTTCCCTGGTGGCACAGTGGTTGAGAGTCCGCCTGCTGATGCAGGGGACACGGGTTCTATGCCCCGGTCCGGGAAGATCCCACATGCCGCGGAGCGGCTGGGCCCGTGAGCCATGGCCGCTGAGCCTGTGCGTCCGGAGCCTGTGCTCCGCAACGGGAGAGGCCACAACAGTGAGAGGCCCGCGTACCGCCAAAAAAAAAAAAAAAAAAGGATAAGCCTTTCACCTATGAAGGGCTGACAAGAAGGATCCTGGACTGAGGACCCCCATGGACCCAGTCCAAGGACTTGCCTGGACTCTCTTGCTCTAGGCACCCCCTTCTTCACCCTCTTAGGACTTCTGTACCATTTGCAATTATACATTTAATTGTTTACTTATTTAGTATCGGCCCCTCCAGGGAGACTGTATGCTCCATGAGGATTCATAATGTTAGCACCGAGCACAGCACTTGACACATTCAACAACTGCTGTTTTGAAAAAGAGGAAATACAAGATGTTCCCAGAACCAGACTCACTTGGGAGGGAGCTACCCACTTAAGAAGCTCAGTGTCTGGTGGAGGCGACTATAAAACAGTCATTCTTCAGAGCCAGCAGGGCTGGGCCCTAAGGGTCACAGAGATGGACAGCAAATTCTGCTGGGGAGGAAGGTCAGAGAAAGACACCCAGGAGGTAAGGCTCAACCCACCTTCTTAGAGGACAAGTGGCAAGACCTTACAGGGAACAGGAGGGGCCTCAGGTTGACAGAGCACAAGGCAAAGCTGACCGACGGGAAAGGAAGCCGCCTAGAGCACTGGAGTAGGATCCTGGAGGCCCGCAGGCCAGTGTCACTGGGCACTGGGGGGGATAACAATTTACCAACCAGAATGTAAGTATTTCAGATCTTTTACAGCCGGATGGTCATGCAGTACGCACTGACTGAGCCCCAGCCCTGTGGACAAGAACAGGGGGCAGAAGCCATCAAGACGTATGTATGAGGTATTTCATGATGCATGTAAGTTAAATCATCATGCTGTACACGTTAAACTTATACAGGGTTGTGTATCAATTATATCTCAATAAAACTGGAAGAGAAAAAAAGAAAATTGTACATATAATTTTGCCTACTACCAAACAAATAAAATCATTTAATATCTAAACGTAGAGGTTGGGGTATAAGGGAGAACTGGTGAGACTTTGTGACAATGTAAGGGGGAAGGAGGAAGGAAGGGAATCTAAGATGAGTCCCTTGCTTCTGGCTCAGGCAACCTATCATTCGCCAGGATATGAAACGGCAAATCTGGGGAAAGGAAGACAGTCAGTTCTGGGTTACCTGTTGATTTTGCTGTACCTATGGGTATTCAGATGGGGATTTCCAGGGCCAGTGCTAACTGAGACTTTTTAAAACACGTATCCAGTGGACATGGTGGTAAGAACATTACCAGTGCTCACCCACACACTGTTCTCCTGGCTCCTTGCAGTTGGGTGGCCCTATGACTAGTACCTGGCTGATGGACTGTGAGCAGAGGTGATGGGTGTTACTTCTAAACAGTAACAGTGAAAGCCACTGCACTGCCCTATCCACTCTCCCTTTGCAAGACTGTGTTCCAGGGGGGCGTGGCTACAGGATGGAAGTAGTCTGAATCCCTGGATTGTTGCTTGAAAGGAAGTTGCCCTAGAGAGTGGCTACACCCAGAGTGAAATTTTCTTGGGAAAAAAACAAATATATATTAAGGCACTGAGATTTCAGGGCGTGTTTGTTACTGCAGCCCAGTCTAGCCTAGCCTTACTACTGCAAGAGTCATCAGTGTTCAGTGTACAGGCAGCAGCTGAGGTCAAGCCATGGACCAGGTAAGCGTGCACAATCTTTCATCTGCCCACACACCTGAAGGGAGAAGAGGCACCCCTGCCCCACTCTGGGGTACAGATCATAATCTTGGGTGGAAGGGGGCTATACAGACGGTCTAAATCCCCTCCAGGCAACTCTGATATTTGCATTCATCCTCCACCCCCATGATCTGAGCATAACTGGATGAAATGAGGAGAGAAGCAGATCTTGGGAATATGAACCCCACTTCTGGGCCTCAGTCTCAACACAACAATCCATGCTTGTGAACCATCAGTGTGCACCACCTCTCTGATATGCCAGTATAACCTGATTAATTTATCACGTCTATTAAGCTCCCTCGGCTTCCCCAGCCCCTCACATTTGGAGAAGCACTGACGTGGAGGAGGCAGGAGAAGTGGAGGAGAGTGACATTAGTTTGTATCTCCCAGTACAGCCTGCATGCGCTACCTCCCTTTTGCCCACCTAGGGACTCAACACGCAAAAGGCAGAAGTCTGGGGCTGGAACTGACAATGTGAATAGCTCAGTAAGAAGATGCAAGTCACTGTTCCCATAGCAACACTCCTGACCTCACAGAACACATGTCTACAGTGTCTGCTGAAAATGTGATTTTAGACGTAGGACATGGTCAATTACTCAGAACCAATGGGAAGGAACTCTCAAATCCCTCACAGCTGACGTCCCCTCTCCAGCACATCAGTGACCACGTACCACATCCTCTCTCTGGGCCTTCACACTAGCACAACCAGCCAGGAGACCCTGCTTGCAGCAGCTCTGCCCTTTCCTCAGGTTGGCGCAGGTGTCCTCCTGCCAAACTCCTCACCCTCGTATCCGTGCAGAAATACCTGCTCCCTGACAGTATTTGTCTATGCAGTTCTACTGTCTGCTCTTGGTATTAATTAGCATTCGTGTGTCTGTATGGTATGTGCTGTGTCTCACCCTCCTTTTATCCCCAGCCCAGGGAACAGGATCTGAAGGAGGCCCTCGACTGCAAGATGACCTCAAGTGCATGAATTCAGGACACTCTCTTCAGACTTACTCTGTTAAATATTTCCACCAAGGACTTGTTAGAAGGTAGAGAAGCAGACCCATCAGACTCAAGGTCAGGAAGCAGAGACAAAGAATGGTCGTGTGACTCCAGTTTTTGATATTTAACTGCTGACAGCTTTCAAGCCTCATGCCTCCTCTTCCCCTTCTGCCCCACACCTGGGCAAGCTGACAAGAAAGATTGGGGGATCCCTCCTTTGATGCTGGTGGGATGTTCAAACCACACGAGCCCTGGCCTGTGCGGAAACTTCACCCCAACCGCACCCCACAACCACCATAAAAACCCCACATCGGTCTCCTTTCCCTACTCTTGCAAGTCGTCTCAGACCAGTTTGGGAAGCCTGCCCTGCTCTCCCCAGGAAGTCTCATTATGTGCTCTCAAATCTGGGGGGGGCTCTATTCTGGTATACGCGGGTGGCCACAAAAAGGGGATACACAGGGATTTGCTGTGTCTGCAAGCACTGCATCTCCAGCAGGATGCAGCCATCAACTAAGAACTCCCGTGCAGCTCCGTCAACAGAGGCATTCGAGAATACCGCCTTGCTCTGTCCTCCAGTTTGCATCCGTCCCTCTCACAGTGCCCACCTCTGAAGTACTGTGTTCCAATATGGACCCCATATGTGAAGGGGGGCAGCGACCAACTGAAGCATCCCCAGAAGCAGGCATCTGGACTGTAAGCAGTCTAGAGATACTTCCTTTGGGGAACACACGAGGAAACCGGGGCTGTTTCCCCTGATTGAAAGTTGCCTTTGATTTTCTAAAAGAAAGGAACTAGGCTTCTTCACCGAGGTCAAGAGTTGCTATAAGCGTCAACATATAAAAGGTTTTGGACAATGTAAAAAAGAACTTTCTAAAACCAAAACATGTCTGAAGATGAAAGAGGCTGCTTCTGGCGGCGGCAGTTCCCTGTCATTAGGAGTCCAAGCAGGTTGTGCTGCACAACCTCGTGCTTCAGGATGCCGCGGGGGTAATTCAAGAACTGACGAAAGAATCCAACCTTCCAGTTTTTTCCACCCTTGAAATTCTCTGACCCAACGTAGCTACTCCCGTATCCCCATTAAAAACTGCAATGTTCAATCGTCTGACCAGAAAAAGGATAGGGAAGTTCAAGGACTGGTTTGTAGTCACGTCCTATTTAAACCGAACCTGAATCTCAGCCAAAGAATCAGTAAGCTAAAGAGATGTGTGTGTGTGTCTGTGTATGTGCGTGCCCACGCGCACGTGCTCATAGAAACAGGTGGGGGGCAGGGAGAAATGGTGATGACATACAAACTCCAGAGTGGACACTCGCAGGTTACAAATGGATAATCAATCCCAAGAAACAGAAACAAACTAGCCTGATACACCCGGAGGAAAGCAGTTTCTAAAGGGGAACTCAATTTCATCCTTCCTGGGAGCAAAACACTAAAAGGTGATTTCCCAGATTTCACTCAGAGTAAGTAATAAAGATGTGGCACAAATTTTAAAGCAAGCCACGATTACCAAATGATTTCCTAAGTGTGGCTTCTGTCCCGGGAAGCCCTGTGCGTGCTGTGTGACTGGCGGGCACCTCTGAGAACGCTGTGCTCCCCACGCGGCATCTCGTTTCCCCTCCCTCCCACTTTGTCTCCCTCACACGTGGGCAGCCCCAGGCCAGGACAGAACAGGACGGGGGTGAAGTGGAGAGACGGAGCTGCTGGTGAGCAGCACCATGGAGAGATGGGGCTCTGGGGTCCCTGGGAAAGCACTCTTGACCTTGCAGAGAAAGGAGGGGAGCATTAGAGGTGCACGGAGGGGAGGTAGACATGCAGCACATCTGGAGGGTTTGACTCAGGTGGGCAGATGCATTCCTGTAACTCCAGATCCCCAGACCTGCGCTGATGCTAGGGGAGGGGGTGGCACAGACAGTCCCTCAGTAATCAGAGAGGTCACTTCCATCCTGGAGACCTGGCTGGTCAGGGCCAACAAGGAAGGAGTCTCAAAGGTTTGGGGATGATTTATTCCTGTGGCCCGCCTGGTCCTCAAAACTTATTTCCTTTGGCTGATGCCTCCCCTGATTCCCAAGCCATTTCCTGTTGCTTTTCTCATTTCATCATTCCCTTTTGAACAATTTCCTGTTCCTTTTTCTTTCTATGGGGGTTGTATTCCTCTTCCTGGCTCTGTAGCCCTTGGAAACAAGCAAACAAACAGATAAGGGTCAGCCTCTGGGGACAGTCCCCCAGAGCATGATGTGGCCCCATCTGGCCAAGAGGACCACGCGGCAGTGGTGGCCGGAGCAGCCAGTGCCACTGCAAACGTGACCAAGCTCACGGCACCCCACCCTACCCCGGCTCCACACACCCCAAAGGCAGATTAGAAAGGCATCCGCTGCTCCTCCACCCCACAATGGCACATCTACTGTCTAAGACCAACAGCAGTACCGGCACCCCTTAGGAGAAACCACAAGAACTCTACTGCTATCACAGGACTTTGTTCATAAGAGGTTTTCAAAGACAAAGTGGTATAAGACCTTTAGCTGTAAGAAAAAAGGAAGTGACATGGTTCATCCCCACTTGGCTAATGAGGGTTGACCACAAACCAAAATATAAAATGCCCAGTTGATTCCAAAGAATTAAGTTTAGACAAAAGACTTGGGGTGAAGGTTTCCCATGTGTCCGATGGGCAGTGAACAGAAATGGGCCAGGTGTTTAGAACTTAGAGTCCATTTTCTCTAACAAAAGACATAAAAGTGTTCATTTATTTCAGAAGTCAATGCTTGGTAAAGCTTTGCTTCCTCCTCTCTGATGAGGACACCTATATGAATGAAAACAATTTCCCTCTTCGCACTGGCCACCAGGCTGAAGAGCTGCTTCTGCAGCTATGCATGTCTTTACATCTTTTTCTATGAGACTTAAGCTTTCATTTTCTATATATTTACTCCCTGGCCCTGGATCTCTATTTGCTTTTATCTTTTTAACTTTGTTATTTTAGTGAGCACCTCAAATGCTCTGAGGAATAAGGGATTAAGTAAGAAGATGGTAATAGATATCAACGATAACAGTACCTTATCATTGTTTGTATGCTTACCATGTGCCAGATACTGTTTTAAAGTCTTCCTGTTATATACACTCATTTGGTTATCACAGCAACCCTGGAGATAGGTATATTATTATTATCCTCCCTTCGCAAAGGAGGAAATCTGGGCCTGGAGTGGTTATGTGCCCACAGGCAGTATCTGGCAAAGCTAGGGTTTGAACCATTGAAGTTTTCCTCCACGGGCCATACCCCTACGCAATGTGCTATACATTGGAAATACGAGGGGGAGGTGAATGAATTGTAATAATTAACTCACAGACAATGGTTAAGCTCTCAGGCTAAATTCTGAAGTTAGTTCCAAATGAGCTGCAGTATTTTTCTTCATGGCCCTGGTCCCCCAAGATCTCCAGTGAAATGAGCTACTACACTTTCTATCTCAAGGGACACCCCACTTCTCCAGGCCGATTCTAGACCGGTATGACTAAAAACTGCCATATGCTGAGGTCCTGCCTTGTGCCAGATACTGTGAAGAGCACATTAATTAATTAATCCAAATCCCCTGATTCTTAGTCATCAGGTTCCCAAATACTGTGCCAGCCACTAAACCAGGTATGTGCTCATGGGCAAGTCACCTAATCTCTCCGTGCTGGACTTTTTCATGTTTAAGATGGGAAAACTACAGTACCTACTTTCTGATCTCACACGGTGGCTGTGTGGATTAGGGGTTAGCACCCATAAGGCACTTAGAGCAGTGGCTAGCATCTGGTAATCGCTCAGTTAATGTCAGCGCTTGCTGCTGCTGCTGCTGCTGCTATTACCTGATGATGAGCACCTACATAAAGCAACCTGTTTATCTATCCAAGCGATAATAGTAGCTTTCACTCGACAAGGGACTGGAACGCAGCATCTTCATTCTAAAAGTTCTAAGTCTCAAATAACTCTCCAAATAAATCAGTCAGCCCTGTATGCAAGTGGTCAAGCCTCAGGCCAGAGAGCCAGACCCACTAGATGAGCAGAGTGTGTCACTCCGAAGGCCAAAACTTGTAAACAGCTCTGCAGAGGAGAAAAACATCCTGCTGGTGTTTCATTCTCCTTCCTCCTCCTGGAAACCTAGCAATAAGCCAAGGACGGCTTTCACCATGAAGAGGTGAAGATAATATGAAAAGTCTTGGTGGAAGAAAGGAAATTTAAAAAAAGAACAAAAGACCGTACATTTTTCATCCCTTTATGTGAAACCTATTTTTTTCTCCCAACAATAATAACTACCTCCCTATAGAAGGTCAGAATTTAAACCATTAAGTTGAGGCTGCCAAAACAGCTCCGTAAACACAAAAAGCTTTACTGAGAATTTCTAGTGTGCTTGGTGCTAAAGCATGTACTGAGGATAAAAGAACTTCCCAACCTAGAGAACAAGTAGAAAAAATTAACTATGTTACTAAAGCTTACAACATGTTTTCATTTACTTCATCTCCTTTATTTTCTATAAAACCCTGTGAGGTACATATGATCCTCCTCATTTACAAATAAAGAAACCGAGGCTCAGACATGATAAATAAATGAAGACGTTCACACAACCAGTGGGCAGCAAAGCGAGGCTGAGGTTCAGGTTTGGGCACTCTAAACTCATCACTCTGTTCCCCCTACTGTCTGCCTCCCACTGAACTCTTGGATTCCACTGGGATTGGCCTGCTCTGGGGCTCTCTGAGAAACCAGTTTCAACTGTTGTAGCCATAGAAGAAGGTCAAGTCATTTCCAGGAATCCAGAGGACTCAAGCCTCTCCACATGGGGACCAGGACTCTGCTGTGCTTGTGAACAAGAAGGAAGTGAAATTGCCCAGAACCCAATAGTTACCTCAGTCCACAGGAAAGGGGTAATTTGGAAGCAACTCAGATTCCAGCCCTCAAAACCACAAGAGTTGAAGGGAACTAGTGTGAGGCTTGAATAGCCAGAAAAAGGTTGAAGGCCTGAGACTTCCCAGAGTCAAAGAGTTCTGTGACCCACTTGGTGGACCTAGGTCATCTGTGAGGCATCTCATTTTAAGAGAGAAGCACCATCCTACATTCTGGAATAAAAATCCTCTGTTAGAAGACAGGCTGAGTTTAACATCTACAGAGGGGGAGAAGGAAAAAACCAAAGATAAAAATTAATGGCCTACTTTGTGCAACACTTCCTGGCATATATAAATGCATTTAATCTTCATGATGGCCCTGTGAGGTCCACCGGAGACAGTCAGAGCAAGATACACAGATGAGCCCTGCACCAAGGCCACCTATGGAGAACCCCATCTTTTATTAACAGTGAGTTAATTCAGTGCAAAGGAACAAAGGACAAGCTTGGTGATTGCTTCATTCCTACAATGACACTACATGAATTTTTCAGATAACACCTTCCAAAAAATGCTAGGTGTAGGATGCAGACTGGTCGTTAACACAGCATGTGGAGCCCTCCACACTTCAGCTGATTTCCTTTTGTATTTCAAACTGTCAAATGCCATTTGATCATAACAAGGGGCTAACAGAACAGCATCCATCTTCCCTGTCTTTGCCTTTAAACTGAAAACACGACTGAAATCCCACCTCCCCTCAGTGGCTATCACCATATCCCCAGACCAGCTTAAAAGAAATGTCCTCCTAATTCTGGAAGTTTAACAAAATCCTCAATCTTGGATTGAGTGTCGTGTGCAGCATCTGCACATGGCCCACCGAGCTGAGGTGTCAAGTGCAGCCACTGGCTCTGGGGACTCTGTCTGAAGTGCCGGGTGTGAGGCCTCTGCTTGAGGCACCCTTTGAGCAAGTGACACCAGACTAAGCACAAAGGAAAAGAGAAGGGGAAAAAAGATTTCCCTGCTCTGCACTTTCATGAGTTGGATCGTATGATACGTGGACTTTTGTGAGCAGCTTCTTCCATTTAGCATAAGGTCTTTCAAGGTGAAAACGTCTCTCTCAAGGGGACTTCCACAGAATCTCTCCACCATCCCAGTGCACCCCACCCCCCATCCCCACCCCTCCATTGGTGGGTACCCTGAGTGAATGTGTCTTTTCCCTCTGGAGGCTCCAAGCTGGGAAGAGCTGAGGAACCAATGGTTCAAGGGAAGAAATCACAGCTTGCGGGATCTTGGTTCCCAGGCCAGAGGTCAGGCCCAAGCTCCTGTGGTAGGAGCTCCGAGTACAAACTGCTGGACTAACACACAACTATGGCACCCAGGGAATAATATTAATCAGAGTGAGACCTCCCAGAGGTCCTCCTCTCAGCACCAAGACCCAGCTCTATCCAACTGCCTGCAAACTTCAGTGCTGGAGGTCTCAGGCCAAGCAACCAGTAAGACAGGAATACAGCACCACCCATCAAAAAAAAAAAAAAAAAAAGAAACAACAAAAAATATGATACAGATGAAGGAGCAAGGTAAAAACCTACAAGACCAAATAAATGAAGATGAAATAGGCAACCTACCTGAAAAAGAATTCGCAGTAATGATAGAAAAGATGATCCAAAATCTCGGAAACAGAAAAAACATTTAACAAGAATCTAGAGGAACTAAAGAGCAAACAAACAGTGATGAACAACACAATAACTGAAATGGAAAACACGCTAGAAGGCAGCAATAGCAGAATAACTGAGGCAGAAGAACAGAGAAGTGAGCTGGAAGATAAAATGGTGGAGATAACTGCCAGGGAGCAGAATAAAGAAAAAAGAATGGAAAGAATTGAGGACAGTCTCAGAGACCTCTGGGACAACATTAAATGCATGAACATTCAACTTACAGGGGTCTCAGAAGAAAAAGACAAAAAGAAAGGGTCTGAGAAAATATTTGAAGAGATTATCATTGAAAACTTCCCTAACATGGGAAAGGAAATAAGTCCAGGAAGTGCAGAGAGTACCATACAGGATAAACCCAAAGAGAAACACGCCAAGACACATATTAATCAAATTATCAAAAATTAAATACAAAGAAAAAAATATTAAAAGCAGCAAGGGATGGGCCTCCCTGGTGGTGCAGTGGTTGAGAGTCCGCCTGCCGATGCAGGGGATACGGGTTCGTGCCCCGGTCTGGAAGGATCCCATATGCCGCAGAGCGGCTGGGCCCGTGAGCCATGGCCGCTGGGCCTGCGCATCCGGAGCCTGTGCTCCGCAACGGGAGAGGCCACAACAGTGAGAGGCCCGCATACCGCAAAAAGGAAAAAAAAAAAAAAAAAAAAAAAAAAAGCAGCAAGGGAAAAGCAACAAATAACATACAAGGGATTCCCCATAAGGTTAACAGCTGATCTTTCAGCAAAAACTCTGCAGGCCAGAAGGGAGTGGCAGGACATATTTAAAGGGATGAAAGGGAAGAAACTGCAACCAAGATTACTCTACCCAGAAAGGATCTCATTCAGATTCGATGGAGAAATTAAAACCTCTACAGACAAGCAAAAGTTAACAGAATTCAGCACCACCAAACCAGCTTTACAACAACTGCCAAAGGAATTTCTCTAGGCAGGAAACACAAGAGAAGGAAAAGACCTACAAAAACAAACCCAAAACAATTAAGAAAATGGTAATAGGAACATATATATCGATAATTACCTTAAATGTAAATGGATTAAATACTCCAACCAAAAGACACAGACTGGATGAATGCATACACAAACAAGACCCATATATATGCTGTCTACAAGAGATCCACTTCAGACCTAGGGACACATACAGAATGAAAGTGAGGGGATGGAAAAAGATATTCCATACAAATGGAAATCAAAAGAAAGCTGGAGTAGCAATCCTCATATCAAACAAAACAGACTTTAAAATAAAGACTATTACAAGAGACAAAGAAGGAAACTACATAATGATCAAGGGATCGATCCAAGAAGAAGATATAACAATTGTAAATATTTATGCACCCAACATAGGAGCACCTCAATACATAAGGCAAATGCAAACAGCCATAAAAGAGGAAATAAACAGTAACACACTAATAGTAGGGGACTTTAAAACCCCACTTTCACCAATGGACAGATCATCCAAAATGAAAATAAACAAGGAAACACAAGCTTTAAATGACACATTAAACAAGATAGACTTAATTGATATTTATAGGACATTCCAACCAAAAACAACAGAATACACTTTTTTCTCAACTGTTCATGGAACATTCTCCAGGATAGACCATATCTCGTGTCACAAATCTAGCCTTGGTAAATTTAAGAAAATTGAAATCATATCAAGTATCTTTTCTGACCACAATGCTATGAGACTAGATATCAATTACAGGAAAAACCTGTAAAAAATACAAACACATGGAGGCTAAACAATACACTACTAAATAACCAAGAGATCACTGAAGAAATCAAAGAGGAAATAAAAAATACCTAGAAACAAATGACAATGAAAACACAAGGACCCAAAACCTATGGGATGCAGGAAAAGCAGTTCTAAGAGGGAAGTTTACAGCAATACAATCCTACCTCAAAAAACAAGAAAAATCTCAAATAAACAACCTAACCTTACACCTAAAGCAATTAGAGAAAGAAGAAGAGAAAAAACCCAAAGTTAGCAGAAGGAAAGAAATCATAAAGATCAAATCAGAAATAAATGAAAAAGAAATGAAGGAAACAATAGCAAACATCAATAAAACTAAAAGCTGTTTCTTTGAGAAGATAAACAAAATTGATAAACCATTAGCCAGACTCATCAAGAAAAAAAGGGACAAGACTCAAATCAACAGAATTAGAAATAAAAAGGAGAAGTAACAACTGACACTGAAGAAATACAAAGGATCATGAGAGATTACTACAAGCAACTATGCCAATAAAATGGACAACCTGGAAGAAATGGACAAATTCTTAGAAAAGCACAACCTTCCCAGACTGAACCAGGAAGAAATAGAAAATATAAACAGACCAATTACAAGCACTGAAATTGAAACTGTGATTAAAAATCTTCCAACAAACAAAAGCCCAGGACCAGATGGCTTCACAGGTGAATTCTATCAAACATTTAGAGAAGAGCTAACACATATCCTTCTGAAACTCTTCCAAAATACAGCAGAGGGAGAAACACTCCCAAACTCATTCTACGAGGCCACCATCAACCTGATACCAAAACCAGACAGAGATGTCACAAAAAAGAAAACTACAGGCCAATATCTCTGATGAACACAGATGCAAAAATTCTCAACAAAATACTAGCAAACAGAATCCAACAGCACATTTAAAGGATCATACACCATGATCAAGTGGGGTTTATCCCAGGAATGCAAGGATTCTTCGGTATACGCAAATCAATCAATGTGATATATCATATTAACAAACTGAAGGAAAAAAACCATATGATCATCTCAATAGATGCAGAAAATGCTTTTGACAAAATTCAACACCCATTTATGATAAAAACCCTCCAGAAAGTAGGCATAGAGGGAACTTTCCTCAACATAATAAAGGCCATATATGACAAACCCACAGCCAACATCATTCTCAATGGTGAAAAACTGAAACCATTTCCTCTTAGATCAGGAACAAGACAAGGTTGCCCACTCTCACCACTATTATTCAACATAGTCTTGGAAGTTTTAACCACAGCAATCAGTGAAGAAAAAGAAATAAAAGGAATCCAAATCGGAAAAGAAGAAGTAAAACTGTCATTGTTTGCAGATGACAGGATACTATACATAGAGAATCCTAAAGATGCTACCAGAAAACTACTAGAGCTAATCAATGAATTTGGTAGAGTAGAAGGATACAAAATTAATGCACAGAAATCACTTGTATTCCTATACACTAACGATGAAAAATCTGAAAAAGAAATGAAAGAAACACTCCCATTTACCATTAGAACAAAAAGAATAAAATACCTAGGAATAAACCTACCTCGGGAGACAGAACACCTGTATGTAGAAAACCATATGATGCTGATGAAAGAATTTAAAGAAGATACAAACAGATGGAGAGATATATCACGTTCTTGGATTGGAAGAATCAACACTGTGAAAATGACTATACTACCCAAAGCAATCTACAGATTCAGTGCAATCCCTATCAAAATACCAATGGCATTTTTCACAGAACTAGAACAAAAAATTTCACAATTTGTATGGAAACACAAAAGACCCCAAAAAGCCAAAGCAATCTTGAGAAAGAAAAATGGAGCTGGAGGAATCAGGCTCCCAGACTTCAGACTATACTACAAAGCTACAGGAATCAAGACAGTATGGTACTGGCACAAAAACAGAAAGATAGATCAATGGAACAGGATAGAAAGCCCAGAGATAAACCCATGCACACATGGTCACCTTACCTTTGATAAAGGAGGCAAGAGTATACAATGGAGGAAAGACAGCCTCTTCAATAAGTGGTGTTGGGAAAACTGGACAGCTAAATGTAAAAGAAGAAATTAGAACACTTCCTAATACCATACACAAAAATAAACTCAAAATGGATTAAAGACCTAAATGTAAGGCCAGACACTATAAAACTCTTAGAGGAAAACATAGGCAGAACACTCTATGACATAAATCACAGCAAGATCCTTTTTGACCCACCTCCTAGAGAAATGGAAATAAAAACAAAAATAAACAAATGGGACCTAATGAAACTTCAAAGCTTTTGCACAGCAAAAGAAACCATAAACAGACGAAAAGACAACCCTCAGAATGGGAGAAAATATTTGCCAACTAAGCAACTGACAAAGGATTAATCTCTAAAATTTACAAGCAGCTCATGCAGCTCAATATGAAAAAACCAAACAACCCAATCCAAAAATGGGCAGAAGACCTAAATAGACATTTCTCCAAAGAAGATATATAGATTGCGAACAAACACATAAAAGGATGCTCAACATCACTAATCATTAGAGAAATGCAAATCAAAACTACAATGAGGTATCACCTCACACCAGTCAGAATGACCATCATCAAAAAATCTAGAAACAACAAATGCTGGAGAGGGTGTGGAGAAAAGGGAACCCTCTTGCACTGTTAGTGGGTGTGTAAATTGATACAGTCACTATGGAGAACAGTATGGAGGTTGCTTAAAGAAGTAAAAATAGAATTACCATATGACCCAGCAATCCCACTGCTGGGCATATACCCTGAGAAAACTATAATTCAAAAAGAGACATATACCACAATGTTCATTGCAGCACTATTTACAATAGCCAGGACATGGAAGCAACCTAAGTGTCCATCGACAGTTGAATGGATAAAGAAGATGTGGCACATATATACAATGGAATATTACTGAGCCATAAAAAGTAACGAAATTGAGTTATTTGTAGTGAGGTGGATGGACCCAGAGTCTGTCATACAGAGTGAAGTAAGTCAGAAAGAGAAAAACAAGTACCGTATGCTAACACATATATATGGAATCTAAAAAAAAAAATGGTTCTGATGAACCTAGGGGCAGGACAGGAATAACGACACAGACGTAGAGAATGGACTTGAGGACATGGGGAAGGGAAGGGTAAACTGAGATGAAGTGAGAAAGTAACACTGACATATATGCACTACCAAATGTGAAATAGATAGCTAGTGGGAAGCAGCTGCATAGCACAGGGAGATCAGTTAGAGGGGTGGGATAGAGAAGGTGGGAGGGAGACGCAAGAGGGAGGGGATATAAGGATATACGTATGCATAAGGCTAGTTCACTTTGTTGTGCAGCAGAGACTGGCACAACATTGTAAAGCAATTATACTCCAATAAAGATGTTAGAAAAAAAAAAAGAAAATCCTCAATATGATTCAGAAGAACCCCTCCCCCCAAGACACCTGATGAGTCTATCGGACTCAGGTCTCTTTACCCAGAAACAATGTCATCCCTCTTCAGGTCTCACTGGACAATGAACACAACCCCTCCAACTCCCACACAGCTTGTAAAATTTCCAATATTCAAATTAGCACAGATGTTGTGGGCTGAGAAAATATTCTGGGGAAATTACCAATCCTGAAGGAAGTGTCTATAATTCAGTTAAGGAAAAAATCTGAAGTTCCCCCCTCATGTCAAATCACTCTTATCTTCACCAAGAAAATGGACTACATTAAAAAGAAGAGTTTTATATATTCCTGTATCTTAAACAATCCCTTCAGTTTCATTTTCTCAAATGCTGGGTATTTTATTTGGCTCACTTTACAGGCTGTACACATCAGAAGTCGTAGCAAGGAAGGTTTGGTGTCCCTTCTGGCTACCCTTCCACAAAGCAGCAACAGCTCTGCAAATGACCTCACTCCAGTTAAAAAGAAGAGAGAAGGGAAAAGGGAAGAAAAAAGGGGGGGAGGAATGAAAGGACGGGGAGTCCTGGAGTACTGAGAAGAAAGACTGTTCTGAGAAATATAGAATAAGCCGGGTTTTGGAAGGCTCATGGTCTAAGAACTTAGAAGACTAAAGAATGGAGAAAGCAGCTTGGGTGGGGAATGTTCCATCATGATAATGTGACTAGTAGAACACGAAACTCTAAGCACACCTACAGGGAACGGGGAGGAATAACAGCCTGGAAGGGACCTTCCCCAGAACCAGCACACCGGGAGGAGAGACACACCTGAGCAGAAAGCCAGCCGCTGGTATCTTTGTTTGGGTCCTGCTTCCGGAGGAAAGCTGTGGTCTGGAGGAGTTTTTGAACTGTTTCTGTTTTTTCACTTTGATCTCTGAAGTCCCTTAATGACCATGGGTAATGAGGTCAATTTGTGCTGATTTATAAAAAGCAGCTTTCTGACTTTAGAGCTGTGGCACAAAGGACTCTAGCCCTCTGCTCTGAGGTCGTGGAGTTACCGGGATAGGCTGACCTGGCCGGAGAGGCAGGTCCACCCACCCGCTGGATGCTGAGGAACACAGTGGGGACAGTGGCTTCACTATCTTCTTTCAGGGCCCTCCTGAATGTTGAAAATGAGCCCTGACTCTTATTCCTCTCACAGGGGGCTCATATCCCGACTCTGCACCTGGATACCCACCTCTCCTTTCACAACAAGCCCAGAAGCCCCTCCAGCCCCTCTTCTCTCCTCTCCTCAGTCGCTTTCACTCAGATCTGTAACCTCTTTATTTTCCTGTGAAGGCCTTCTCCTCCCTTAGCATCTGAAGACTTCAGACTAGAGCTTTTCCAGCTCCACCATCCCTCTGACACCTGCCCTGAGGGCTAAACTTCCCCCTTACTTAAAAATTCCAAGCCACTTTCCTCCTAAATGCCTGGACTGGCTTCTTCAGCTGCCTTCTGATACATACTATGTTTCCCTGAACTTGAAAGCCACCGCAGAGCTGCTCCCCAGACTATGTCATCCTCCTCTTCAAAACCTTCCAAAGCTGGCTCCTTGACCACATGCCACAAACAGAACTCTTCTTTGGGCTTTGATGTGCTCCATGGGGATCCTCAAATCCAGGCCACTCTCCAGTCCATCCCACAGAAGAATGCATGAAAAAGCACTTAAGTCACTAGTTGAAAATGCAAACCATGTTTCTCCCTTGCTGAAAACTCCATCAATGGTTACAAATCCCACTGTCCCCAGGATAAAGTCCCCAGCTCTCAATCCTGCATGGCCCGGCCCCACCCACCCCTCTAGCCCTGGTCTGCAGTGCCCTGGGCTCCAGCAACACTGGTTAGGCCTCCGTGTTTAGGGCACATCAAATACCTTCCATCCCCAAAGACTCTATTTCCCCTATACTCTCAGGCTGTACCCCTCCTGCTCTGCTTTCTGGCCCAGCTAAATCCCACCCATCCGTCAGTCTCACCTTAAATGTCACCCTCTCAAGGAAGCCTTTCTAGCACCCCCCCACACACAAACCCCGAATCCCCACTAACACAGCACCTGCAGCTCCCCTCACTGCCCTTCTCACAACTGCAATTAATTAACCACCTGCTCAATTATCTGATTAATGTCTATCTGCACTGTGCGCTCCATGAGGACAGAGGTCACATCTGCTTTTCTAAACCCTGTATCCCTAGCACTTAGGGCAGGATTTGGCTCACAGCTGGAATTCAATAAATCTTTGCTGAATGAATGAGGGAATGAAGTCTGGTGATAGCTCCTCCATCTACCTGAGTCCGCTTACTGGCAATATTGGCTGAAGATTTGCTTCTGATTCCCCCAAATTCCTCTACTGTGCTCCTTCTTTCGATATCTTCTCCACAGGCATTACCCCATCCAATTTTTTCAGGAAATTTCAAATTATCTATGTAGCACTGTGAGGAACCATAAGAAGACAGTCAATCAATCAGAGAGGAAATCTCCCCCAATATCTTGACCTAATATTTACTGGTGTGACTTAACTCAAGAGCTGCAGCATATAGAAGGTGAAAGAAATGGGATTCCGCCTCTGGAAACTATTCCACTAAGCTTCTGAGATTGTAATTGCATTGCGCGCAAACTGAGGTAGAATCCCAGTTGCCTGGAACTTTTCATTTGTAGCCAGAAGTGAATAATGCAGGCTGCATTCCAGTGAACACACTCTTAGTATTATGGGAAGACTTGAGGCTAAGGGCATGCCTGGACATGATTAACAAAGTTGTGTACTTGTAAATTCGATGAATGCCAGGAAATATTTAAAACTTCCCTATCGTACTAAACACTTCAAAGATACGTCCTTTTTTACTGTCAACCTTTTACCCCCCAATTAAAAAAAGAAAGGGCAAATTCTTTCTCTCTGACAAAGGCCCTACTAAAGAAATTCACTGTGATATTAAATGCATCCAAAGGACACGAGTTCAACTAACGCCTCAACTAGTTTCCTTGGCTCTAAATTTAGATGTAAGAATAAACCCCTGTCCTTAGGAAAGGTTCGATCCCCGAGATACCACCTCTAGACAGGAAAAAAGTCTAAAGGACAGAATTAAATTAGCATACCTCCCAAAAGTATAGCTAATAGAAATAGTCTCTAGCTAGCTAGCCACAAATGTAGGACTTGCCCTTTACTCTCTGGGGAAGGAAATCCAGGAAGCGAGACTGAAACAATCCTTTGTGCTGGCTGGAGAAGACTGTGGGGCAGCAGGACCACAGGGACGTGCATTCCAGCAACTGCTATATCTGATCTGCAAACTTTCTTCTGCAGTTTCCTCTCATTTCCCAAGCTGGGCAGGCAGTGAGGTAAGGTATGCTGGCCCCAGGGAACTCTCCAGAAATCCAGATTCCTGCAAAGGCCCCAGTGAGGTGAGCTCTGCCAGGCACTTTCCAGACTAAGGGCCAAAGATGCCTCCCGGGTGCACGTGGTCTTTCCAACCTTAGATCCTCAGGAGTCTGAGGCCCCAATCACCAGCCAGCACTGGGTGATCATAGAGGCCTATCCAGCTCAAGGTTCAACATCCAAACCTGCTTGCTCCCATTTCTGTCCATAGTGCACTATCTCAGAACCACAGAATCTTGGGGTTGGAGGGTCAGAATTTCTTCCAATCCTTTTACTCCACAAGTGCTTACTCAAACATTTTGTGACTTAACTTGATGGAGACATCTCAGAGCCAGGAGGTGCAGCCTGCAAGAACAGCATCAGACTGACCTGAGTTCAAGCTCTGCTCTAGCTCTCACCAGATGTGTGATCTTGAGTCACTTCATCTCCGAGCCTTACTGTCCTCACACAATAACAGTCAGCAATAATTTCACATCCATTGAGCACTTACTATGTACTAGTCACTGTGCTGAGTACTTTACACTGATTAGGTAATTCAAACCACCCAAGAACCTTATGAGTTGAGTACTATGTTATTCCCATTTTAAGTAAGAAACCAAGATCTAAAACATAGGTGACTTGCCCACTATGCTACACAGACAGAGGGGCAACCTCTAGTGATCCAAGCTTAAAAATTAAAAAATTAAATTAAAAGAATATATACTGAGGAAAGACATCAGAGGTCACACACTGGAGACGAGACAGATTTCACAGATTTACTCCAGGCAACTACTAAACAAAGAAAAGAACAAATAAATAGAAACAACAACCACTGGGGGAAAATATCAGAAACCAGAGTTGCTACCATATATTATCAAAATGTTAAGTTTTCAACAAAAATCATGAGACATGCAAAGAAACAGAAAAGTGTGACCCATACTAAGGAAATATAACAGTTAATAGAAACTATTTTTTAATGTGCCCAGATGTTGGATTTATCAGACAAAAAATTCAAAGCATATATTATAAATATGTCCAAAGAACTAAATGAGAACATGTTTAAAGAATTATAAGAAAATAATGATAAGAATGAATCAACAAATAAAGATTTTTAATAAAGATAAAAAAATTTTTAAGAACCAAATGAAAATTCTGGAGTTAAAGAGTTCAATAACTGAAATGCAAAGGTACTAGAGGGGCTCAACATAAGAATCAAGATGGCAAAAGACAGAATCAGTGAACTTGGATATAAAGAAACTGAAATTATCCAATCTGAAGAATAGACAGAAAATATTATAGAAAAATGAACCAGAGTCTCAGGGACTTGTGGGACAACATCAAATATACCATATACATGTAATGAGAGTCTCAGAAGGAGGGGGCAAGGGGAGATAGAAGAAAAACTATTTGTAGAAATAATGACTGAAAATTTCCTAAACTTGATGAAAAACATCAATCTACACATGCAAGAAGCTCAACGAACACCAAGAAGGATAAATACTAGGAATTCTATAACTAGACAAAGCATAATCAAACTCTTCAAAGACGAAGAGAAAGAGAAAATCTTGAAAGCAGTAAAAGAAAAATATCTAGCAAAAGTGAAAACAAGATAAAGCACTGCCAGATAAATAACAACACAGAAACTCATCATTCAGACTAGCCATGTAAGTAAGAAATACTAAAAGAAGTCCTTCAGGCTAAAAGGAAATTATGTCAGATGGTAATCTGAATCCACAGGAAGAAATGAAGAGCACCATATTAAAGATGTGTTAATATAAAATATATAAAATTTTTTCTCATTTCTTTTCTTAACTTGAAAAACATAAAATTGTATGAAGCAAAATGATAACATTGTATTGTTGGAATTATAACATATACACATATAATTAATATGGCAATAGTAGCACAAAAGGAGGGAAAGAGAATGCAGCTTCACTGGAGCAAAGTTTGATTTTACAGGAATTAAGTTCCTATTAATTTGAAGTAGACAGTGATAAGTTAAGATGCACATTGTAAGCCCTAGAGCAACCACTAAGAAAATAACTCAAAAAATACAGTAAAAATATCAACAGAATTGAAATGTTACACTAAAATATTTTTATTTAACATAAAAAGAAGGCAATCACAGAAGAACACAGGTACAAAAAAAGACAGAAGACATACAGAAAACAAATAGCAAAATGGTAAACGTAAATACAACCATATCAATCAATTATATTGAATATGAATAGTATAAACATCCTAAACAAAGGATGTGTTGTCAATAAATGACACATGTTAGATTCAAAGACACAAATTGGTTAAAAGTAAAATGGGATGAGCTATACCATGCAAACAATAACCATAAGAAAGCTGGAGTGGCCAAGTTAATAAGAGACAAAATAGACTTTAACACAAGCATTATTATCAGAGATAAGGAGGAACATTCCAAAATGATAAAAGGGTCAACACATCAGGAAGATGTAATGATTATACATGCATATGCACCTAAAAACAGATCCCCAAAATACATGAAGCAACAACTGACAGAACTGAAAGGAGAAATAGAGGATTCAACAACTGTAGTTGGAAATTTAAATACTCCATTCTTGCTAACTGATAGAAAAACTACACAGAATATTAGCAAGGATATAGAAGCCTTGAATAATACAATCAACCAACTTCACCTAATTGATATATATAGAACACTCCATCCAGTGATTGCAGAATATACAATGCACAGATTCAGCACGCTGAAGTACACACGGAAGATTCCCTGGGATAGATTATACGCTAGTCCATAAAACAAGTCTTAATAAATTTAAAAGGTTTGAAATTCTATCAAGTATGTTCTCTGTTTACAAGTAGAAATCAACAACAGAAAGAACCTGGGAAATCTCCAAATGTTTAGAAATTACGCACTTCTAAATAACCCGCTGGTCAAAAAAGAAATGACAAAAGAAATCAGAAAACATTTTCAACTCAGTGAAAATGAAAACACAGCCTGTCAAAATATGTGAGACACTGGACTTGCCTGGTGGCGCAGTGATTAAGAATCTGCCTGCCAATGCAGGGGACATGGGTTCAAGCTCTGGTCTGGGAAGATCCCATATGCCGCGGAGCAACTAAGCCCGTGTGCCACAACTACTGAGCCTGAACTCTAGAGCCCGCGAGCCACAACTACTGAAGCCCGCACACCTAGAGACCATGCTCCGTAACAAGAGAAGCCACCTCAATGAGAAGCCTGTGTACCACAACGAAGGGTAGCCCCCGCTCACTGCAACTAGAGAAAGCCTGCGTGCAGCAACAAAGACCCAACGCAGCCAAAATTAAATAACTTAATTAATTTTAAAAAAATATGTGGGATACAGCTAAAGCAATGCTTAGAGGAAAATGTATAGCTTTAAATGCCTGTATCAGAAAAGAAGGATCTCAAACAAATAATCTAATCTTCACCTTAAGAAACAAGAAACAGAAGGACAAACTAAAAACCAAAGCAATCAGAGGAAAGTAAATCAAAAAGAGTAGAGCAGAGGGCTTCCCTGGTGGCGCAGTGGTTGGGAGTCCGCCTGCCAATGCAGGGGACACGGGTTCTTGCCCCAGTACGGGAAGATCCCATATGCCGCGGAGCAGCTAGGCCCGTGAGCCATGGCCTCTGAGCCTGCGCATCTGGAGCCTGTGCTCCGCAATGGGAGAGGCCACAACAGTGAGAGGCCTGCATACCACGAAACAAAAACAAAAAAAAAAGAGTAGAGCAGAAATCAACTAAAGAGAAAACAGAAAAACTCTAGAGAAAACAAGAAACAAAAAGTTGGTTCTTTCTAAAGATCTAAAAAATTGACAAATCCTTGACTCAACTGATGAGGGAGAGAGAAAAAATGAAAGAGAGAGAAAGGAGATAAATATTACAAGATGAATGAAAGAAGGAATACCATTATCAATCCTACAGAACAACTTTATGCCAACAAATGAGACAGCTTAGATAAAACAGAAATCTATAGAAAGACATAAATCACCAAAACTGACTCAAGAAGAAATATATGATATGAATAGGTCTATAATAAGAAACTTATTTCATAACTTAAAATCTTCCCACAAAAAAAAGCACAAGCCCAGATGATTTCACAGGTGAATCCTATTAAATATTTAAAGAAGAAATAATAAGAACCCTTTGCAAAATCTTTCAGAAAATAGGAGCAAGAGACACTTCCCAACTCATTCTATGAGACCAAAAACATCACAAGGGAAGAAAATTTTAATTAACAAAATATTAGTAAACCCTACCTACCAACATATAAAAAAGATTATATAGGATAACCAAGTGGGGATTTACCCCAGGAATGCAAGGTTGGTATAAATCCAAAATTAATTAATGCAATACATCATACTGATAGAATAAAGGACAAAACCACTGATCATCTCAAAAGATAAGATAAAAATTCTCAATAAACTGGGAAAATAGGGAATTTCTTCAACCTAATAAAGGGCATCTATCAGTTTTTTTAAAAACCTATAGGTAACCATAATACATAAATGGTGAGAGACTGAATGTTTTCCTCCTAGGATTGGGAACAGGGCAAGGATGCCTGCTTTTGCCACTTCTATACGACGCTGTACTGGAGGTTCTAGCTAGTGCAATAGGGCAAAAAGAAAATATTAAAAATTCTAATCGTCATCATCATCTAATTAATTAAAGGCATCCAGATTGGAAAGGAAGAATTAAAACTGTCTTTATTCACAGATGATATTATCCTGCATGTTAAAAATCCCAAGGAATCCATACAGAAAAACTACTAGAATTGATCACCCCCCAGAGGTCCAACCTCCAAATGCTACCACATTTGGGGATTAGAATTTCAACATATGAATTGTGGGCAGACATAAATATTCAGTCCACTGCACCTAAGAATCTACCCAACAAAAATGAAAACATATGTTCACACAAAACACACACATGAATGTTCATAATAGCATTATTCATAATAACACAAAATGGAAACAATCCAAATGTCTATCAACTTGTGAATACATGAACAAAATGTAGTATATCAACACAATGGAATACTACTCAACAATTAAAAGGAATGAACTACCAATACATACTACAACATGAATGAACCTCAAAAAGATTTTGCTAAGAACCCAGATGCAAAAGATAACATATTGTATGATTCCATTCATATGAAATTTTCAAAAAACGTAAATTTATAGAGAAAGAAAGAAGATCAGTGATTACCTATGGCTAAGGGTGGGAGCAGGGATTAACTAGTTACAAACAAGCACAAGGTAACTTTTTGGAGTGATGGAAAGGTTCTAAAACTGAATTGCAGTGATAGCTGCATAACTCTAAAAATTTACCAAAATCATTGAACTCTGCATTTACAATGGGTAAAATTTATGGTATGTAAATTGTATCTCAACAAAACTGGGAGGAAACAAAGACAATGTATGTTTTTAAAAGTTTTTTAACCTTAAACTATAGCAGCTGCTATTACAATGGTTACTGATGCTATTAAATGCTGTGGTGTTGGGCCTTTTCAAGTGGAAGCCCTCCAGTGATAAACTTTGCTACTGTCCCATGAATGTCCTCTTAAATGAATTTAAATAAATCACTTAGAACAGTGCCTGGGGCTTAGTAAGCATTATGTAAATACAGGCATATCTCGGCGATATTGTGGGTTCTCTTCCAGGCCAGTGCAATAAAGCAAATATCACAGAAAAGCAAGCCACATGCGTTTTTTGGTTTTCCAGCACATATAAAAGTTATGTTTACACTATACTGCAGTTTATTAAGTATGCAATAGAATTATGTCTTAAAAGTATACATACTTTAGTTAAAAAATACTTTATTGCTAAAAAAATCTGAGCCTTCCGCGAGTCATAATCTTTTTGTTGGTGGAGGGTCTAGATAGCTGCGGACTGACCAAGGTGGCTGAGGCAATTTCTTAAAATAAGACAACAATGAAGTTTCCCACACTGACTGACTCTTCCTTTCATGAACAATTTCTCTGGAGCATGCAATGCCATTTGACAGCATTTTACCCACAGTAGTATTTCTTTCAAAATAAGAGTCAATCCTCTCAAACCCTACTGCTGCTTCATCTACTAAGTTGATGTGGTATTCCACACCTTTTGTTGTTATTTCGACAATCTTCACAGCTTCTTTACCAGGAGTAGATTCCATCTCAAGAAACAACTTTCTCATCTAGAAGAAGCAACTCCTCATCTCTTCAAGTTTTATCATAAGATTGCAGCAATTCACTCACATCTTTAGGTTCCACTTCTAATTCTAGTTCTCTGGCTATTTCTACCACATGTGCAGTTACTTCCTCCACTGAAGTCTTGAACCCCTCAAAGTCATCCACAAGGGTTTGAATCAACTTCTTCCCCACTCCTGTTAATGATGATATTTTGACCTCTTCCCATGATTCATGAATGTTCTTAATTACATCTAGAATGGTAAATCCTTTCTGGAAGGTTTTCAGTTGACTTTTCCCCGATCCATCAAAGGAATCACTATCTATGGCAGCTATAGCCTTACAAAATGTCTTTCCTTTTTTTAAAAATTGAAGTATAGTTGATTGACAATGTTGTTAGTTGCAAGTGTACGGCAAAGTGATACAAATATATATATATATATCTAGATATATATCTATCTCTATCTATCTATCTATCTATCTATTCTTTTTCAGAGTCTTTTCCCTTATGGGTTATTATAAGATATCGAGTATAGTTCCCTGTGCTATATAGTAGGTCCTTGTTGGTTATCTATTTTATATATAGCAGTATGTATATGTTAATCCCAAACTCCTTATTTATCCCTCCCCCTTTACCCTTTGGTAACCATAAGTTTGTTTTCTATGTGTGTGAGTCTGTTCCTATTTCGTACATAAGTTCATTTGTGTCATGTTTTAATTCCACATATAAGTGATATCATATGGTATTTGTCATTCTCTGACTTACTTCACTTAGTATGATAATTTCTATCTTAAGTCTTTTTTTTTAAACATCTTTATTGGAGGATAATTGCTTTACAATGGTGTGTTAGTTTCTGCCTTATAACAAAGTGAATCACTTATACATATACATATATCCCCATTATCTCTTCCCTCTTGCGTCTCCCTCCCTCCCACCCTCCCTATCCCACCCCTCTAGGTGGTCATAAAGCACCGAGCTGATCTCCCTGTGCTATGCGGCTGCTTTCCACTAGCTATCTATTTCACATTGGGTAGTGTATATATGTCCATGGCACTCTCTCACTTTGTCCCAGCTTATCCTTGCCCCTCCCCATGTCCTCAAGCCCATTCTCTAGTAGGTCTGTGTCTTTATTCCCGTCTTGTCCCTAGGTTCTTCATGACCATTTTTTTTTTAGATTCCATATATATGTGTTAGCATACAGTATTTGTTTTTCCCTTTCTGACTTACTTCACTCTGTATGACAGACTCTAGGTCCATCCACCTCACTACAAGTAACTCAATTTCATTTCTTTCTATGGCTGAGTAATATTCCATTGTATATATGTGCCACATCTTCTTTATCCATTTATCTGTCGATGGACACTTAGGTTGCTTCCATGTCCTGGCTATTGTAAATAGAACTACAATGAACATTGAGGTACATGGCTCTTTTTGAATTATGGTTTTCTCAGGGTATATGCCCAGTAGTGGGATTGCTGGGTTGTATGGTAGCTCTATTTTTAGTGTTTTAAGGAACCTCCATACTGTTCTCCATAGTGGCTGTATCAATTTACATTCCCACCAACAGTGCAAGAGAGTTCCCTTTTCTCCATACCCTCTCTAGCATTTATTGTTTGTAGATTTTTTGATGATGGCCATTCTGACTGGTGTGAGATGATATCTCATTGTAGTTTTGATTTGCATTTCTCTAATGATTAATGATGTTGAGCATTCTTTCATGTGTTTGTTGGCAATCTGTATATCTTCTTTGGAGAAATGTCTATTTAGGTGTTCTGCCCATTTTGGATTGGGTTGTTTGTTTTTTTGATATTGAGCTGCATGAGCTGCTTGTAAATTTTAGAGATTACTCCTCTGTCAGTTGCTTCATTTGCAAATATTTTCTCCCATTCTGAGGGTTGTCTTTTTGCCTTGTTTATGGTTTCCTTTGCTGTGCAAAAGCTCTTAAGTCTTTCTTAACTAATAAGACTTGAAGGTCAAAATTACTCCTGATCCATGGGCTACAGAGCAGATGTTGTGTTAGCAGGCATGAAAACAACATTAGTCTCATTGTACATCTCCATCAACCTTCTTCGATGAACAGGTGCATTTTCAAGGAGAGGTAGTATGTTTTTTTTAATATATAGATATATTTATTTATTTATTTTTGGCTGTGTTGGGTCTTCGTTGCAGTGTGTGGTCTTCTCATGGCGGGCTTTTCTTATTGAGCATGGGCTCTAGGCGTGCAGGCTTCAGTAGTTGTGGCATGTGGCTCAGTAGTTGTGGCTCATGGGCTCTGCAGCACAGGCTCAGTAGTTGTGGCCCACGGGCTTAGTTGCCCTGCATCATGTGGGATCTTCCCAGACCAGGGCTCAAACCTGTGTCCCCTGCCTTGGCAGGCAGATTCAACCATTGCACCACTATGGAAGCCCAGCAGCAATATTTTGAAAGGGATCCTTTTGTCTAAGGAGTAGGTCTCCATGGTGTGCTTAAAATGTTCTGTAAACCATGTTATAAACAGATGTGCTGTCACTGAGGCTTTGTTGTTCCATTTCTAGAACACAGGCAGAGTAGATTTAGCATAATTCTTAAGGGCCCTAGAATTTTCAACATTAAACAAGCATTGTCTTCAATTTAAAGTCACCAGCTGCATGAGCCCCTAACAGGGAAGTCAGCCTGTCTTCTGAAGCTTTGTAGCCAGGCATTGATTTCTCCTCTCCAGCTATGAAAGTGCTAGATGGCATCTACTTCCATTATAAGGCTGTTTCATCTACATGGAAAATCTGTTGTTTAGTATAGCCACCTTCATTAGTTATCTTGGCTAGATCTTCTGGATAACTTGCTGCAGCTTCTACCTCAGCACTTGCTGTGTTACGGAGATGTCTTCTTTCCAAAAACCTCACGAACCAACCTCTGCTAGCTTCGAACTTCTTTTCTGCAGCTTCCTCACCTCTCTCAGCCTTTATAGAACTGAAGAGAGTTCAAGCCTTGCTCTGGATTATGCTTTGGCTTGGAATATGTGGCTGGTTTGATCTTCTATCCAGACCACTAAAACTTTCTCCATATCAGCAATAAGGCTGTTTCACTTTCTTATCATTCTTGTGTTCACTGGTGCAGTGCTTTTAGTTTCCTTTAAGAGCTTTTCCTTTGTAATCACAACTTGACTAACTGGTGTAAGAGGCCTAGCTTTCATCCTATCCTGGCTTTCACCATGTCTTCTTCACTAAATTTAATCATTTCTAGCTTTGATTGAAAGTAAAATGTGACTCTTCCTTTCACCTGAACACTTAGAGGCCATTGTAGGGTTATTATTTGGCCTAAATTCAATATCGTTGTCTCAGGGACAGAGAGGCCCGAGGAGAGGGAGAGAGACAAGGAAACGGTCGGTGGCGCAGTCAAAATGCATACAACATTTATCAAGTTTACCATCTTATACGGGTGCGGTTCATGGTGCCCCAAAACAACTACAATAGTAACATGGAAGATCGCTGATCACAGATCACCATACCAAAATGTGACACAGAGACATGAAGTGAGTAAATGCTGTTGGAAAAATGGTGCCAATAGACCTGTAGGATGTAGGGTTGCCACAGGCCTTCAATTTGTAAAAACCCAAAAAACAGAAAACAGCAAAAAAAAGGGGGGGGGGGCGCTTCCCTGGTGGCGCAGTGGTTGAAAGTCCGCCTGCCAATGCAGGGGACGCGGGTTCGTGCCCCAGCCCAGGAAGATTCCACATGCCGCGGAGCGGCTGGGCCCATGAGCCATGGCCGCTGAGCCTGAGCGTCCGGAGCCTGTGCTCCGCAACAGGAGAGGCCACAACAGTGAGAGGCCCGTGTACGCCCCCCCCCAAAAAAAATGCCGCATCTGCAAAGCACAATAAAGCAAAGTGCAATAAAACAAGTTAGGTCTATATTCACTACAGTTTACCCTTGAACAACACAGGTTTGAACTGTGCAATTGCACTTACATGCAGTTTTTCAATAAATACGTACTACAGCACTACATGATCTGAGGTTGGTTGAATCCACAGAAGTGGAACCACAGATATGGCGGGCTGACTATAAAGTTATAGCAGATTTTCAACTGCTTGGAGGGTTGGCGCCCCTAACCTCTGCATTATTCAAGGATCAACTATATTATCATTATTATTATTATCATCCTCAATGTCCTTATTATTAATGTGACAGGCATGCCTTGAAGTGCTCTGAGAAGGTGATCCTGAGCCCTCCAGGGGTGGCCGTTGTGGACTCCTTCCCCAGAGGCTCTAGGGCAGCCAGAAGTGTTCCTAAAAGGAGTCCCACTGAAAAGTGGCCACATTTCTTCCATTGGATAGAGCCTCTTTTAGCTTTAAAAAAGAAAAAAAAAAAAAAGCCATCTGTTTCTTATTTGTTCCTTTGTTCTTGGAACCATTCAGATGCCTGAGGAAAGGCCACTCCTAGTGTATTGTAAAAGGAAAAGATTCTGGAATGACAAGCCTTTGTGTCCCATTTGCTCAGCTCTTAAAGCACCCCCTTCGGCCCACCCCACCAACTCGGCTCACAGAGCTCTCTGGAACAGCTCTGAGGGGCAGGGCAGTGCTGTACTGGGAGCCCTGCCTTCCATGCACCCCAGCTGAGCCCCTCCTGGCAGGCCCAGCCCCTCCGGAGGGCAGGATTTCAGCAATCCCAGCCACGGCTGCAGGCTTTCGGCTCGGTAAGCCATCCAGGGTGCTTCAGGGAGCCTGAGACTTGCCCTGACCTCCAAGTCACAGTCCCTTTTCCTCCTCACTGGAGGTGACCCAGTGGGTGTCTGGGATTCTGTCTCAGTTTCCTTGCCTAGCACTGCTGTTCCTCCTGGCCCGAGGCCACAGCCTGCTTTCCTAGATCATCTACAACTTCCCTTCAGAAAGCTGAACCCCATCCCCTGTACAAGGGCCTTGGCCAACAAGTACCCTAAACGTCAGCCTCTCAAAACACCCGGTAGGTTGCCATGCCCTCTAGAGCAGTGCTGTCTAATAGAAATTTCTACAGTGATGGAAATGTTCCATATCTGTGCTGTTCAATGCAGTACCTACTAATCACAGTTGGCTATTAAGCACATCAAATATGACTAGTATGACAAGGAACTGAATTTTTAACTTCATTTACTTTTAATTAATTTAAATTTAAATAGCCACATGTGTCCAGTGGCTACTGATTCAGACAGCACAGCTCTAGATACTGAACACTGGCCTAGCAATTCCCGTGAGTGCTCCCTAACCTCATCCACTGACCTTGTCCCATTCCCCCCCAGCACACATGGACCCTGGCTTTCTCTGCATCCCTTCCAGCATTATCACAGGACCAGCAACCCAGACATATACAGATACTCCCCCAGGGCAACAGGTGTGCTCACGGGGGTCTGAGAACTGTTCCTTTATTATTTCAGCAAAACATCTTAGGGGAAAAAAACACACACAGAGGGAGAGACCACACGAATGAGTCAGACCCGTGATGCAAACATGAAGGATGGATGAGGCCCCTGCTTTCTCTTTTGAAATCTGAATAAATAATGTGCCTGGAATTTTGTCATAATTTCACTATTATACTAAGAGTTGGGGCCCAGATTATGTAAAACAAAACTTAAGAGTCACATCAGACAGGAAAAAGAGATTATTATAAAATGCATTGCAGGAACTAAAATACCAACGTAATGAACAATATTACAATGAGATAAGACTAAGTCAACTATAATTTCAAGTCCTTAATTGTCTTTTCATGCAAATTTTTTTAAAAGTAGCAGGTTTCAAGACAGGCAGAGCAACTAGCAGAAGGAAAATCCTTTGTTTCACGAGTGATATGTCCTTTTAAAAAGCCAGTGTTGGTCAATTATCTCACAGCATAACCACCTTGGATTGAAAAAACTCAATATGCATCGAGGCAATTATTTTCTGCACCTCCTGCTACTGAACTGGCAATGAGTTTTCATGGCTCAATTAGTTTTTAGCTTAAAACAATAGCAGCCAGTCTCTATTTCTAGCTGAGATATTTACAGCAAAAATGGAATGCTATTACAAATTGTTTTAGGGAAAAGACAGACTGAGAGTCAAATATTAGTGGTATAATATTAAAATGTTTTAATCCTTTGGTTCAGTAATCTTACTGTGATGATTTATGAAATAATATTCGAAAAGAAAAACTATATACCTGAAGATGTTCACAAGCATCATAATCTAAAATGGCAAAAACTGAAACAATCTAAATAAATTAAATGTCCTATAAAAAGGGAAATGATTAAATATCCACTTCACTCAGGCTCACACTTGTCCATGATCCAGTGAGACTGCTCGTCAAGGTCACAGATGACATCCACGTTGCTAAATGCAGCCCTCATCATACTAACCAGTCATCAGCATTCGACACAAGTGATCACTCTCCCTCTCTAGAAATGCTCTGTTCATTTGGCCTCACACATTTCCCTAACCCAGACCAGGAGCTTATAAAAAAGCAAACCCAGAGGCTTCCCTGCAAGGACCGGCAGGCTCAAAATTGGGGGGAAGCCTAACACTGGCCCCACCCACTCATTACCTTCCATTCAAGTTGGAGACAGAAGCCAACCTGGGCTGCACCTGGCTCCAGTGCTAATCACAGGCTTCACCTCAGCTCTTCCTTATCCATAAGATCACACTAGCCAAACTGAGACGAATTCATAACAGCAGGTAATCCAATAACTGTTCAACTGGGGCTTGAAGATAGAAAGTGTATGTCAGGTTCACCCAATTCTGTCTGACTTGGATTATAAAAACTAAGTTGCATTTCCTGACTGTGGAGTAATTATTGGGGAAAACATCCCAGAAGTATGCTTCACAAGGGAGGGCTGCAAACTAAGGAGGTCATAATTGGCACAGCTGATTCATGTAAAGGATGAGTAACTCTAGGTAGGAAATAGGCTCCTAGAGAGGAGTCATGCAATGTAGAACATCTCCTCTCACTCCCCCCAGAGTTTTAGAAAAGAGCCAATCAGGAGCAAGCTGCCCAGGTGTTTCATGCTGGGGAAGGCCAAGTGCCTGAAGAAGGAGTTCTAGGACTCCTTGATAACCGTTACTTACTCCATAGTAAGTACAGGTTATCAAGTACAGCGACTCCAGGGCCTGGGTATCAGGAGATCCAGGCTGTAGGGATGTCCCAAGTGAAGCCACGCGAACAAGAGCAGGAACAGTGAGCACCCATATAACACTTGTTGGGCGCCCCGTATCATCCAAGCACGGTAAATATATTAACTCAATCATCTACAAAGCAGATACTATTATTTTCAAAACTAAGTGGCAGAGCTGCCTTTAAATCCAGGCAGTGTTGCTCCAGTGCTCTTAACTATTATGTAACACATAACAAAACCTTTAACACAAACACCCCAGTCGTCAGAGAAAAGTTCCATGGTGTTCGCAAGGTCAGGGCACCCACAGTTCTTGATACCCAATATGGGAAGTGACTCTTCTGTCACAGGGAGCAAAACACTCCCTCCACTCCCCACAGAGAACATTGATCACTACAGAAAATTCAGATAGAAGTCGCAGAGTCCTCAGATGGGAGCACAAACTTCAGTTCTTGAGTTAATAAGTAAATATTGATAGGCATTTTGCCAAGCACACTGGAAAAAATAAATCTCTATAAAAAATCAACTGATAGAGGGTGCTGCTTGGAAATACATTTTTTAAAACAGATTTGTTTATTTATTTATTTATGGGTGCGTTGGGTCTTCATTGATGCACGCAGGCTTTCTCTAGTTGCAGTGAGCTGGGGCTACTCTTCGTTGCAGTGCACGGGCTTCTCATTGCGGTGGTTTCTTTTGTTGTGGAACATGGGCTCTAGGCATGCGGGCTTCAGTAGTTGTGGCACGTGGGCTCAGTAGCTGTGGCTCACGGGCTCTAGAGCGCAGGCTCAGTAGTTGTGGTGCGCGGGCTTAGTTGCTCCGCAGCATGGGGGATCTTCCCAGACCAGGGCTCAAACCCATGTCCCCTGCATTGGCAGGTGGATTCTTAACCACTGAGCCACCAGGGAAGTCCCGGAAATAAATTTTGATCAATTGCATTACCAGGGATGGAAATTAATCTTCAACGTGAATGAAGAGTTGGGATATGTGGATGCTGCCCTCGGGCCCGGGCACCGGTGTGGGAGCAGAACAAGGGCCCACGAAGAGGCCCTATTGGCGGGAATAGAGGTGGAATCCAGATCAAACATCCACAGTCTGTTCCCTTAGCCACTGGCTCAGGGGTCCCATCACGACCTTGGGAGAGAGGAAGTGGGATTTTATCCAAAGCCCCTCAAAATATAACCTCTGTGGCTCTGTATACCTATGGATAGAACTAATCATTTCCAACAGATCTTGTTGCCACCTTCATAAAGGTCCGAGTTAAAGGGCCTCTCTAGGGGTTATCATCCACCTGTCTCCCACCAGGACTCAAGGTGTCCCCTTGAAGATGGACATCCTGGCAAAGCTCAGGCTGCAGACATCCCCAGCCCCATGACACACTCATGTTGGATGTTAGATAAGTCCTTGCCCTTCTGTGTTCACTGAAAATGAGAGAATTGGACTTATCAACCATGAAGGTGTTTCCCGAACTAGTGTTTGAGGAACAGTAGCCTGAAAGCCATTTAGGATGATGTGGAAAGAAGTGTTCCATGAATGCATCAAGCTGGGAACTGCTGCTTAATCAAAGTTAAACAGATTTCCTTGTTGCTGTTCTCCAAGTCTCCAGTATGATGAAGCACAATATCAGTCTCCAAGGAGGGACTGAATGCTGTGTTTCCACATATTTCTCCATCACTGCTTTTCACATTTCCTGTAATGGTCTTCCCTGGAGCATGCAGTTTAGGGAATGCTGCTCTACAAGATTTTTTTCAGATCCAGTGCTCTGGAAGACCATGGAGTAGCCAGGGTAGCAGCCCAGGGCTGGAGTCATTATGCCTGGCCTTGAACTCCAGCTCCAACCCAGCCAGCTGGGTAACAGTGGCCATGTTACTTAACCTGCTTCCTTAGCCGTAAAATGGGATAAATGACCCATTCCCAAGGGTGAGTCACATGAGATAATTCATCAAAGTGCATAGCACGGTTCACTGTAAGCAGCAGTGGAAACATTGGTAGTGGAATTCCATTAACTCCTTTGGAATCAAGCCTGGAAAATGCTTTTCCGAGTGCTTACCAAGAGACGTGCACCAGGACACAGGACTTGCCTTTTGTCCTTACAACTTGGCTCCTGCCAAGTAAGAGTTTTTTGTTTTTAACATCTTTATTGGAGTATAATTGCTTTACAATGTTCTGTTAGTTTCTGCTGTATAACAAAGTGAATCATCTGTATGTATACATATATCCCCATAACGCCTCCCTCTCCCCTTTCCCTCCCACCTCCCTATCCCACCCCTCTAGGTGGTCACAAAGCATCAGCTGATCTCCCCGTGCGACGCAGCTGCTTCCCACTAGCTATTTTACATTTGGTAGTGTATATATGTCAACGCTACTCTCTCACCTCGTCCCGGTTTACCATTCCCCCTCCCTGTGTCTTCAAGTCCAAATCTGTGCCTTTATTCCTGTCCTGCACCTAGGTTCATCAGAACCATTTTTTTTTTTTTAGATTCCATATATATGTTAGTATACGGTATTTGTTTTTCTCTTTCTGACTTACTTCACTCTGTATGACAAACTCTAGGTCCGTCCACCTCACTACAAATAACTCAATTTCGTTTCTTTTTATGGCTGAGTAATATTCCATTGTATATATGTGCCATATCTTCTTTATCCATCATCTGTCGATGGACACTTAGGTTGCTTCCATGTCCTGGCTACTGTAAATAGTGCTGCAATGAACATTGTGGTACATGTCTCTTTTTGAATTATGGTTTTCTCAGGGTATATGCCCAGTAGTGGGATTGCTGGATCACATGGTAGTTCTATTTTTAGTTTTTTAAGGAACCTCCATACTGTTCTCCATAGTGATTGTATCAATTTACATTTCCACCAACAGTGCAAGAGGGTTCCCTTTTCTCCACACCCTCTCTAGCATTTATTGTTTGTAGATTTTTTTATGATGGCCATTCTGACCCATGTGAGGTGATACCTCATTGTAGCTTTGATTTGCATTTCTCTAATGGTTAGTGAGACTGAGCATCCTTTCATGTGTTTGTTGGCAATCTGTATATCTTCTTTGGAGAAATGTCTATTTAGATCTTCTTCCCTTTTTTGGTTTGGGTTGTTTGTTTTTTTTGATACTGAGCTGCATGAGCTCCTTGTATATTTTGGAGATTAAGCCTTTGTCAGTTGCTTCGTTTGCAAATATTTTCTCCCATTCTGAGGGCTGCCTTTCGTCTTCTTTATGGTTTCCTTTGCTGTGCAAAAGCTTTCAAGTTTCATTAGGTCCCACTTGTTTATTTTTGTTTTTATTTCCATTTCACTAGGAGGTGAATCAAAAAGGATCTTGCTGTGATTTATGTCAAAGAGTGTTCTTCCTATATTTTCCTCTAAGAGTTTTAGTGTCTTACACTTAGGTCTTTAATCCATTTCGAGTTTATTTTTGTGTATGGTGTTAGGAAATGTTCTAATTTCATTCTTTTACATGTAGCTGTCCAGTTTTCCCAGCTTATTGAGGAGGCTGGTTTTTTCTCCATTGTATATTCTTGCCTCCTTTATGAAAGATAAGGTGACCATAGGTGCATGGGTTTATCTCTGGGCTTCCTATCCTGTTCCATTTATCTATATTTCTCTTTGTGTGCCAGTACCATACTGTCTTGATTCCTGTAGCTTTGTAGTATATAGTCTGAAGTCAGGGAGCCTGATTCCTCCAGCTCCATTTTTCTTTCTCAAGATTGCTTTGGCTATTCGGGGTCTTTTGTGTTTCCATACAAATTGTGAAATTTTTTGTTCTAGTTCTGTGAAAAATGCCATTGGTAGTTTGATAGGGATTGCATTGAATCTGTAGATTGCTTTGGGTAGTATAGTCATTTTCACAATGTTGATTCTTCCAATCCAAGAAAATGGTTTATCTCTCCATCTTTTTGTATCATCTTTAAATTCTTTCATCAGCATCTTATGGTTTTCTGCATACAGGTCTTTTGTCTCCTGAGGTAGGTTTATTCCTAGGTATTTTATTCTTTTTGTGGCAATGGTAAATGGGAGTGTTTCCTTAATTTCTATTTCAGATTTTTCATCGTTAGTGTATAGGAATGCAAGAGATTTCTGTGCATTAATTTTGTATCCTGCTACTCTACCAAATTCATTGATTAGCTCTAGTAGTTTTCTGGTAGCATCTTTAGGATTCTCTATGTACAGGTATAGTATCCTGTCATCTGCAAACAGTGACAGTTTTACTTCTTCTTTTCCGATTTAGATTCCTTTTATTTCTTTTTCTTCTCTGATTGCTGTGGCTTAAACTTCCAAAACTATGTTGAATAAGAGTGGTGAGAGTGGGCAACCTTGTCTTGTTCCTGATTTTAGAAGAAATGGTTTCAGTTTTTCACCACTGAGAACGATGTTGGCTGTGGGTTTGTCATATATGGCCTTTATTATGTTGAGGTAAGTTCCCTCTATGCCTACTTTCTAGAGGGTTTTTATCATAAATGGGTGTTGAATTTTGTCGAAAGCATTTTCTGCATTTTATCCTTCGGTTTGTTAATATGGTATATCACATTGATTGATTTGCGTATACTGAAGAATCCTTGCATTCCTGGGATAAACCCCACTTGATCATGGTGTATGATGCTTTCAATGTGCTGTTGGATTCTGTTTGCCAGTATTTTGTTGAGGATTTTTGCAACTATGTTCATCAGTGATATTGGCCTGTAGTTTTCTTTTTTTGTGACATATCTGTCTGGTTTTGGTATCAGGGTGATGGTGGCCTCATAGAATGAGTTTGGGAGTGTTCCTCCCTCTGTTACATTTTGGAAGAGTTTGAGAAGGATAGGTGTTAGCTCTTCTCTAAATGTTTGATAGAATTCGCCTGTGAAGCCATCTGGTCCTGGGCTTTTGTTTGCTGGAAGATTTTTAATCACAGTTTCTCAAGTAAGAGCTTTGGTGACCAGTGCTCACCGACCTACAGTCAACTGACTCACGTGAACCCCGTCCTGGACTCTGTAGGGCAGATCTATGACTACACTGTGACATGCAGTAAACCTGGAAATATCTGTTTAGACTGCTGGGAAGAGGGGGTCAAACAACCTTGTCCTATTCTGACTTCATCAGCCACTCGTTTAAGGATAAAAGTCACTTGGCGGAAAGAGCCCTGGACCACAAGAAGGAAATCTGGGTTCCCATCCCTGGTCCAATATGAGCCCCAGGGTCTAATGTGCTCTTGTGCTCCACCACTAGCCACCTCTCTGGACCTCAGTCTCCCCATCAGTAATATTTAGGGATGAAGTGAACATAGGTGCTCAATTGGAGATGAACATTAGACTTATTCAGGGCATTCTCTGGAAATAATCCTGTCTAGACCCAACCCCAGACCTACTGAGTCAAAAATCTCTATTTTCACTGCATATAAAAATCACCTCAGGCTTCCCTAGTGGCACAGTGGTTGAGAGTCCGCCTGCCAATGCAGGGGACACGGGTTCGTGCCCTGGTCCGGGAAGATTCCACATGCCGCAGAGCGGCTGGGTCCATGAGCCATGGACGCTGAGCCTGTGCGTCTGGAGCCTGTGCTCCACAACGGGAGAGGCCACAATAGTGAGAGGCCCGTGTACTGCAAAAAAAAAAACAGAAAAAAAAAATCACCTCAATTTTTTAAAAAAAAATCTCTTGAGTGCTGGAACCCAGGCAAAGTATTTTGAAAAAACTCCCTGGGTGATTCCAATCCAAAAACTTGCCTGGATGATCACAAGCATCCCTTCCAGCATCTTATAAAAGGCCACCCGACTTCTGGGTTCCTCTATGAAGAAGGTGTCGAACATACTGCCTTTCAAATCATTGGCTGGATGAGGTCAGGATTGTTGGGAAGGGCCCTCAATTCCTGCAGAGAGAGGTACTCTGTATATCCTGGGAAGCCCAGCACACACTTCTACCCAGCTGCTTCTGGGACATTCCATACAGCTACCTATCTCTGCAAGTCCAGCTCAACCCTCTGCCTTTAAGCCATCCTAACACTCTCTCAAACCATGTGCCAAAAAAAGCAAGCACCAACTATCCCAGATCCTCCTCCCCAATTCTATACTCACTTCGTCCCAAGTCTATTCTTGGTGCTGTTCCTTGTTGATGATCCCATTTCTGCCCTTCTGGACTCCGAATCTGTACTGGAGTCTCAGGCTTCCCTTCCACAAGGACCCTTGCTTGGGTTCACTCCACTAGCTTGTCACACTTTGGGCTATCTCAGGTAGAACACCTATCCTGGCTGGCCCCATACACATCCCAGGGACCAACTAAAGCTCACAGAACCTGACTGGCCAAGGGATAAAGGCATCATAACCTGAGGCCCAGAGGGACCCAAAGCCTTGGCATTCGGTTTAATTCTGAGTTTGGGCCTTAGCCACCTCTCTGCCCTTCTCCTCCATCCGCACAGGTAACTGAGTGCTGACTAAGAGCCAAGAGTACAAAGGAATTGGATGAGGCCAATTTCATACTTGGAACAAGTTTCTGGAGTGTTGAATCTCACTCTGTTCCAGTTGTCAGCACAAAGGGCTACAGAGAGACATTATAACGTGAAAACCAAAGAAATAAATGTAAGTGTTTAGAACTAATCCTAAAATCAACACACAATGGAATACAGCAGAGGTTGCAATGTAACCTTAAGGAGACCAACTAGGTCCCTGGCCAAGAAAATTGGCAGTAACCTGATAGAATACCTTAATAAGTCTTAAAATATAAGCTGTCAATCAAAAGACTGAGACTCTCAGAAGTGCATGTGACAGCACCCATCTGAGCCCTGTTTTGGGAGGAGGAAACCACAGGCATGGGCTTTAGAGCACATGGTTTCACTGCCCACCATCCCATCCATCTTCCCTTAAATTTCTATATACACACTCCCACATGTATAGCCTGACATGTCTACCGGCAGCCCCAAAGATGAAAATCTAGGAATCCTGAGAACACTGTCGATTTGGCATCCACAAGCCCAAGCTAAAAGGATATCCTCAGACTATCAGCTCCCTAGCTTCTAAACTTCTGTATCCAGAGTCACTCACTTGAGTCACCTCGAAAGAAGACTTGCTTTAGATGAATTCAGAGAAGAAAGTAGGCCAGAACAATTCTTAAGGATAACAATAGTTCATTTCTCTATTAACACTACAATTTACAGACTGCTTCATCAGAAATCATGAAATAATGTTTTTTATAATCTTGAAGTGAAGAAGACTTTTCTAGGTGGGACACAAAATGTAAAAGTCACAAAGGACTGACACATCTGAGAACAATTATTTTTAGACTTCATGGGAGAAAAAAGAGTCAAAAGGTAATGAACTATAAAAAAATATTTTCAATGTACATCAGGGACAAAGAAAAAACCCTAATTTCCTTAATAAATAAAGAGCTCCTTGAAATCAGTAAGAAAAAGTCAACAACTCAACAGAAGAATGGGCTAAGGATATAAATAGTTCCAAGAAAAGTAAATGCAGTGGTTCTTACCATATTCAAGTAGATCCAATTTCACTCAAAATAAGAGAAAGAAAAATTAATATTCCATTAAATACAATTTTTCACCTATAAAATGGGCAAAGATCAAATAGTTTGCTTAAATTCTGAGCTGGGTATGGGGAAACAGACAATCTTATTCATGCTGGTGGATTTAGAAATTGATATAAACATGATGGAGGGCAATTTGGCAACATCTATCAAAATCTTAAATGCACACACCTTTGACTCAGCAATTTCACTTTTAAGGATTCATCCAACAAAATCCTGCATATGTGTAAAATCACTGGTGAACAAGGTAGTAACTGCAGCATTGTTTTTAATTATAAAATTTGGAAATGATCTAAAGGTACATCAACAAGGGACTAGTTAAGTAAATTAAATTCCATACAGTAAAATACTCTGTAGGGTGGGGGAGGGATGGATTGGGAGTTTGGGATTAGCAGATGCAAACTGTTATATATAGAATGGATAAACAACAAGGTCCTACTGTATAGCACAGGGAATTATATTCAATATCCTGTGATAAACCATAATGAGAAAAAATATGAAAAAGAATGTATATACATGTATAACTGAATCTCTTTGTTGTATAGAAGAAATTAACACAACATTGTAAATCAACTCTACTTCAATAAAATAAATTTTTAAAAATAAAATACTCTGTAGCTATAAAAAGAATGAGGCACCCCTAAAAATACTGAGTTGAAAATATCAACAAGACATTAAGTGAAAAAAAAATAAGGTGCAGAACCTTTCCAGGGAGTTGAGAACTTGGTGGCAGGGATGAGGATAAGAAAACTTATTTTCTCTGTATACCCTTTTGTGTTTTCTGAATTTTCTACCATGTGGCGGTGCTTGAAAATAAGACAACAAAAATTTAAAATGAGTTTCATCAATGTAGTAAATCTATACGCATTGATATCTAGATATCTATCATATTATTAAGTGGGGGAAAAAAGCACATCTTGTTTATATTAAAAAAACCTCCTTTGTTGTGTGTTGACATGTGTGTTCATAAGTGCATAAAAAAAGGCTTAAAATGAAACATACAATCTATTTACAGGGCTCACCCTTGAGGAGGGGAGTAGAATTGGGGTAGGAAAGAGGGAACCAAGGAATCTGTGCACTGGTTACCTTTAAAAATCTGCATTTTAAAGATTTTTCTAATTGACCACCCATAACTTTTTGTTTTGATTACTGTATTCTTTATTTCTAAAGTTCTATTTGGTTGTTTTTCAAATATGTTAGGTCATTTTTTTAAACTTTCCGTCAGGTATTCTCAGGCTTGTCTTTTGTTTCTTTAAACACGGTTAGCATACATTTTTTATGATCCGAATCTGATAATTCCAACATCTGAAGTCTTAAAGGGTCTACTTCTGCTGTTTCTTGTTTTTGCTGGTTCTCACTCATTGTACCTTATTTTCTTTGTGTTTGGTTCTTTTGAGCTGGGCACTGTTCATCGTCCTTGAAAGTTATTTGTGAGAAAGTAGGTGGCCAGGGCAACATTCAACTAAGGTCCTGCCAGGTTTATGGATCATCCAAACCCCCTTTTAGTTGTAAAAAGCAGGCCCTGGAGTCAGGCAGTCCATGTTCTGTCCAGCTCTCCCATCAGTGCGGTGTCTTGGGACAATTTACCTGATCCCTCTGGGCCCACTCTTCTCACCTGTAAAGTAGGGAACTGTACCTCCCTCTGAGCTAATGGGAGATAATACAATGTAGTAAGGCACTCAGCACATACCTGGCACAAGGTGAGGCTTCTCTAAATCATGGCATCTATCATTACTGTAACACTGTACAACAAGGATCTGACCCAAGGAGATGGCAGCAAGAATATGGAGAAGGGGAGGGCAGCTGGGAGGGAACAACTGGGAATGGGGTCTCCCCCTAAGGAGACTGTAGGCTTTGAGGGACCAAGAGCCATGCAGGCTGCAACTCAGCACTTCTCACAGGCCACCTAGTCCACAGCAGGCGTTAACAAAAGTGTTATAGAAAGTAAGACGCGTGTGAAAGGGACTGTGTGATAAACAGTGTGCCCCCTGAGCCCTCAGGTCCTCCAAGCTTGCTACCCAGAGAGTGATCGCCCACAGAAAGGCCACTTGGAAGTCACAGAGGCCCAAAGAAGAGGGGCAGAGTGCCACCAAGGCAACATCCTGGCTCCTAGAGCCCCCACCCCCAAAGAGGGATGACGTGTCAGGGACAATGAGACAGGAACAGACAGCAGGTTCCGTGCGGAGCAGCCCCAAAGAAACTCTAACTGCCCTCTGGCTGCAATTCCTGCTCACACCTCTGTGCTGCTTGGATGTGAACGTTCACACCAGGGTCCTCCACTCCCAGACCTTCACGACCATTATTTGTTAATTCAATGACTTGTACCCACCACTGCAGCTCACTGAAAACCCTTTTGGGTCCACATATCCTTCAAGAGAGCAGCAGATGCAACTCCAACCGCAGGCCTGGGATAGATAGCAATACAAAAGGGGAGCATGCTGGCATTAGAGAAAACCCACAAAAGAAGCGAGTCTAACAACACTGAAATCTTATTTTCTAGAACACAAGGAACAGAGATCTGGCAATCCCTTGGCATTTAAAGTAAGGTGCAAACAGCCTGACAAAACCATCCTCTCTGCTATTAGTGTGTCTTCAACACAATTCCTCTGCGCAGTGTTTTTCCATAAATCTATTACTGATTCTTCACAGCCCCCCACTGCGGAATGCTGGGACTGTCATTCTTTTTTTTTTTTTTTTTTTTGCTGTACGCGGGCCTCTCACTGCTGTGGCCTCTCCCGTTGCGGAGCACAGGCTCCGGACACACAGGCTCCGCGGCCATGGCTCGCGGGCCCAGCCGCTCCGCGGCATGTGGGATCTTCCGGGATCGGGGCACGAACCCGTGTCCCCTGCATCGGCAGGCGGACTCTCAACCACTGCGCCACCAGGGAAGCCCGGGACTGTCATTCTTGATGCTGAAGGGGCTGGAGGCCAGGTAACTGCTGTGCTTCTTGTCTGAAGTCACCCAGGAACCTGGGACATTTAGTCAGGTCAGCCCCTGGAACAGAAGCTGCCACTAACATCAGGGACATCGGTCAACAGCTCAGCAAGTGATGGAGGATTACGACCCTGAGGAAGTCACATGTGTGGCGGACACAGCACAAGGGAGGAGACGAGGAAAGTGCTTTGAAAAGCCTCACATTTTTATTTCTAGTAGAACCTGGAATTTGCTGCACAGAGTGTTCTAGAAAACTGTCATCATCTTAAGCAAATCTGGTGCGAACCTGTGGCTAAAAGGGCAGCATGCGCATACGTGTACACTCACACGCTGGCATCTCCACCTTCCGGTCAGCAGCACTGCCAGCCAGGTCAAGAAAGACGAAAGGTGACTGGACGACCCATCCTAGCAGGCAGGCTGGTGGGCGGGGACTACAGTCTCATGGGTCATTCAGGCAACCTGAGTATCTCATTCCCACCCCACCCCCACCCATGTTCTTTAAAAACCAAGCTGTACTAAACATGCTTGATGTGCGGCTACCCTGGTGATCCAGCTGCCCTGCAGAATCTAACCAGGCTGGGAAACGCAGGCGCGGATAGTCAGGAAGCATCTACCACACGTCCCGAAGGTGCTGTGATGCCATTTTCAGATATCCCACAAAAGAGAAGCACCAATAATCTCAGTTAGGGAGAGTTTATAAAGCAGTTTCACATGTACCATCTCAATCATCCAAGACAATCAGGACATGGGTTTCTATGCCAAGTTGGTAGGGCAGAAAAGAGAGGAAGAAGGAGAGAAGACCTATAGACTAAGACTCAAGCAACACTCACATATTGCTGGTAGGCATGTAAAATGGTAGGGCCACTCTGGAAAAGCTTGGCAATTTCTTATAAAACTAAGCATGGAACTACTATAAGACCAAGCTACTGTTCTTTCAGGCACTTATTCCAGAGAAATAACAATTTATGTTCACACAAAAACTTGTATGCAAATGTCCTAGCAGCTTTTTTCATAATAACCCCAAACTGGAAACAACCCAGATGTCCTTAAATGTGTGAATGGTGAAACACACTGGGGCATATCTATACTATTGAATTCTACTCAGCAATAAAAAGGAATGGATTTTGATACATGCAACAACTTGAAAGAGTCTCCAGAGAATTATGTTGAGTGAAAAAAAAGTCAGTCTTAAAAGGTTACATACTTTATGATTCCATTTATATAGCATTCTTGAAATGACAAAAGTATAGAAAATGGAAAACAGATGAGTGGTTGCCAGGGGTGGGGTGGGGAGTGTGAGGAGTGGATGTGGCTATAAAAGGGCAACATGAAGAAGGAGCCTTGTGATGATGGAATGCTCTATATCTTGACTACATCAATGTCAGTATCGTAGTTGTCATGTACTGTAGTCTTGCAAGATGGTACCACTGGGTGAAAGTTGGTAAAGGATCTCTATATTCTTTCTTACAACTACATATTCATCTACAAATATCTCAAATTTAAAAGTTTAATTTACAAAAAGAGAGAGAGGAAGACTTAAGAGACATGTAGCCCTTGTCTGAATCCTGATTTGAACAAACCTATAAAAACACATTTCTAAGACAACTGAAGAATGTGAACACTGCTTGGATATTAGACGATAATAAGGAATTGTTAATTTTGTTAAATGTAATAAAGATACTGTGTTTATGTTAAAAAAAAGGTACTTATCTGTCAGAGATACTTATCAAAGTATTTAAGAATAAAATAATATGATATCGGGTGTGTACTTTGAAATAACCCAGGGTTGAGGGAGAAGGCAGTGGGTGGGAGTAGAGGTAAAATAAGATAGGCCATGAGTTGATAACTAGTGAAGCTGGGTGATGGGTATGAGAGAGTTCATTATGTTATTCTACTTTTGTATATATTTGAATTTTTCATAATAAAAGGTGCAGGAAAAGTCCAAGAGAGGACACTCACTGCCTTGCCTAAGGCCACACCATCAGTAAGAAAGAGAAATAGATGCCAGAGGCACCCAGCTAAGCTGTGAGCTCAGAGCTGTGGCTCTCTACTCAGTGTCGGGCACTCAGCAGCCCGGCAGCGCAATGATGGAGGCCCCAGGGGCCCAGGAGACCCAACCTTCATCAGAGATGCCACGTGTCAGGCTAGGCGGGAGGGCTCGAGCCTATCCTGCCCTTCTTCAACAGAAGATATAGACGTTCTCAGAGGCCACGCAACAGAAAAACCGTGTGTTCGTCTGATCCACCTTGGAAAATGGCCAGATCGGCCCTCCTTGCCCTCTGTATGTACAGCTGGCCCACCCTGTACAAGAGACCACTCCAGGGAGAAAAGGCAGGCCACGCCCAAAGGCCACATTCTTCTCAAAGCCTTGCCCAAATTCCTTGGCCAAAGGTGTGCCCTCCTTTATCCTCTCACAGCTCTGTGCTTACACCCCCTGATCAGTTAGTTACCTGTTGCCGTGTAACAGGCTAATCCCAGACTCTGCGGCTGAAAACGGTAAACATTTATGATCTCACAGCTCTTGAGACACTTCAGCCACAGCTTAGCTAGATGCACAGGCTGCAACCGTCTCAGAGTTCACTCATGTGGCTGTTGGTGGGCCTCAGGTCCTCTGGGCTGCTGGCCAGAGACATCCATTCCTTATCATGCAAGCCACTCCACAGGGCAGCTCAAAACATGGCAGCTGGCTTCCTCCAGGGCAAGGGCTCAGAGAGAAAAAAGATCTCCAAGATGGAGGCCACAGTCTGTAGTAACATGATCTCAGAATCTTTGCCATATTCTATACACTAGGAGTCAGTAAGTCCAGCTCACACTCAAGTGAAGGGCATGAACACCAGGAGGTGGGGATCAGGGGGAGGCAGCTTAGAGGCTGCCTACGACACCCCCCAAAGTCCATGCCTCTGTATGACAGGAATTTTAAATTCCTTCACTAGAAAAGTCATGAGGGCAAGACCCACATCTGATGCACGCCTTTTCCCTTCCCCTCCCCTCCAAGGCCACCTCAGACAGCTGCTCTGTGTCTTGAGAGCAGCAATCACACACCTGTCCCCTGCCACGCTCTTGCTGAAGGGGTAGGCACCGGTGGCCAGGTCTGGGGCCACATGGGCCCACCTGCACTGGTCCCAGCTGACTGGATCAAGGACAGAAAACGTCAACAGTTCATGGCCTGCAGGCTGGCCAGAAGATTCTCTTGCAGGCTCTGAAATGGAAAGTACCAAGAGATGATACCTGTTATGGGGAAGTTATAACAAACCAAAGCCCCACGCAAGCTTCAGTTCTGTAGGAACAGAAAAAAACACGTTTTAAAAAAGCAGTATAGGGCTTCCCTGGTGGCGTAGTGGTTGAGAGTCCGCCTGCCGATGCAGGGGACACGGGATCGTGCCCCGGTCCGGGAAGATCCCACATGCCGCGGAGCGGCTGGGCCCGTGAGCCATGGCCACTGAGCCTGCGCGTCTGGAGCCTGTGCTCCGCGGCAGGAGAGGCCACAACAGTGAGAGGCCCGCGTACCGCCAAAAAAAAAAAAAAAAAAAAAAAAAAAAAAGCAGTATAGAGAGAAGAAAATGGAGAAGTATAGACAGAAACAGAGGTACCATTAGAGAGAGGGAAAGAGAACGATCACCAGAACAGACGGGTCCCCAGAGCTGCCCCAAATTACAAGCTCTCTCCTGTAATAATCCCTCTTCTTGTGTTAATTTGCACGAGTCTCACTTTCTTAGAAGAGAGGAAGAAGAGAGGGAGGAGGAAGAAGAGCATCTAGGGTTCCTGGAAGGCCATCAGACGAGGGCCACAACACCCCGTCAGAAGGCTTGCAAGAGGGAGCTCACTTGAGGTTAGCCACCAAATCAGCTCACAGTCAAAAGCTCACTCCTATCCTAAGCACTGTTAGTTCCCCAAATTCCACAGTTCTGTGATTAACAACTATAATGGACAAACCTTATTATGTGATAAATGATGCTTTTAAAAAATATACCAACGTTGAACCTGACTACCCCAGTTCAATGCAGAGGGAAAACCATCACCCACTGGACCCACTCACCTCTCACTGCACCCCACACGCTCACTCACCTTCTCTTCTCAGAGAAGTTATGTCCCAGAGCCTAAGATTAGGGCAGAGACCAGCAAGCCTGATTAAGAAGTCGGTCCTGAACTAAGGCAAGAAGCTGGTGTGAGGGAGAGAAGCCACAAAGCCAAGGTTTAAGGCCACCTTTAGAGCTACCTGTGATAGCTCCCTGAGCGACAAGCAGCTCTAAAACAGTATTTTATCACCAGAACTCCACACCCATGTGGCTGATTCTATTCACTTAGTGGAATCCCTTGCCTGCTGAGAGCTCTTATCCATATGTGATGGAATCAGCCCCACCCATCCACCAAGGGCTTTCAGATTTTACAAAAAAGTTCAGGTTCACGTCATGTCCCATCTGCTTGACTTAGGACTCTCAAGAGGTTTTCACCCCCCCCAAAGGTCCAGGTCCAGAGGCTGCCCTGCGGACACCCTGTGTGTCCTTCTGCTAGGCAGCGCGGTGACTGGGGGGTTATGTGGGGAGGCATTACGCGCCAAAGGAAGAGCTGAGCAAGGCCAGGAAGTAGGAAAGCCGAGTGCATGTTTGACCACAAACTATTTCAGGCAGCCACTCGGGCTGGAAAACAGCATGGCTATGGGGGAGCAGCCAGAAACTCTGCTGAAGGGAGTGTGTAAGGGGGCTAACAGGGGCAGCGAGGCTTCAATCCCTGCAGCGCTCTCTCTCTCTCTGGAGGCCCAGGCACAGCCAGGCACATTCCAAAGGACATCCGGAGCCAGAGTAAGTGGGTGGGGAAAAGGAAGGAAGAGCAGGCCTGAGATTCATTCCAAGATGTTTAACCAAGAGGACCTGGTCATCGGCAATTACACACACGGCTTGCGTAGAGAAATAGAGTCTTCTCCTGCCAGGGGATGATGCACAAAGACAGGGACAAGGAGAAGATGCTCGTTAATGTACTTAATGTCAACCCCAGAGGCGCTTGCTGGACACGCTGGACTGATGGATTTGGGATCTGCTGCCGCCTGAAGAGACGGCACCCCTAGAGCACGATGGCCTCCGCCCAGGCTGAGAGGCAGGCTGCCCAGCACCGCCCTCGCCCAGAATACCTGCCCTTCTCCGCCCTCACCCTCAACCCCGCAGCCTTCAAGGCCTGGCAGAAACCCACCTCATCCTCCTCAACGAAGTATCCCCTCTGAACGCTGGCAGAACTGATGGTATCTGGTCCATTCTCCATGCAAATAATCCGACACCATCTCCCCAGACCAGGCCCAGGGCTGCTGACCTCCAACCTCTGGCTCTGCGAGCACCCACTCGCTTGGGCTCTCCCCCAACCAGAAGGCGAGCACCCGGAGGGCAGGGCAGCTGCACCCACTCAGCGCCCAGTGTAGGGCAAGAGACAGCCGCCCCTTCACAGGTGACAAGTTGCCGAGAATAAACGCTGCTCCACCTCTTGACGTCAATAAATGTTGGCTGAACATAAAACAGATAGCTAGTGGGAAGCAGCCACATAGCACAGGGAGATCAGCTCGGTGCTTTGTGACCACCTAGAGGGGTGGGATAGGGAGGGTGGGAGGGAGGGAGACGCAAGAGGGAAGAGATATGGGAACATATGTGTATGTATAACTGATTCACTGTTATAAAGCAGAAACTAACACACCATTGTAAAGCAATTATACTCCAATAAAGATGTAAAAAAAAAAAAAATGTTGGCTGATACCTTTGACTGGTAGCCAAGAATTTAAAAGAGGATCTTGAAAAGTCAAAAGACAGAATCTAATGGGGGGACCAAAATGGAAGGTATTACTGTTCAATTTGGCAACTGTCTTCATTAGCTTACAAAGAGCCCCTGGCATTAAGTTAACAGAAAGTGGTCTGTGTCACCTTATTACTTTTAGCATTTTATGAGAAATCTGCTCAGTCTTCCCCTTTCAGAATAAGAAGACTGAAATGCCTCAAATTTGTTCCATAGGAGCTGCCAGAAAACGGTTTTCACTGCAACTACTGGACACATGTTTATAAGCTTTGTTCAGTATTTACTCAGATGTTTTCAGCCAGGCAAGCTCCTGAGTATCTGTTTTTCCTTTTGCTTTCTTCCACAGGAGAACTCCTGCCCCTCATGCCACACTGAACACTGGCAGTCAGGGCATCATAGGCTGCAGCAGGAAATCAGGACCCACCGTGCTTCCTCAAGGCTTGAGGGGACCCATCAAGAAGTGGTCGTCCAGAAAACCCAAGCTCGTGGTTGTGACTAACTCACAAAGAACATCCAGTTTCTCTGCAATTTATCAGAAGCTGCTGGACTTCATCCCCAAGCAGTTCCAAACGGGCTTAAGAAAAAGTGCTGAGGCAGTGAGTCGGCTCCGGCCTACGAAGGTGACCCACAAAATAGGCTAATTCAAGATACACACTTAGGGGCTTCCCTGGTGGTGCAGTGGTTAAGAATCCACCTGCCAATGCAGGGGACACGGGTTCAAGCCCTGGTCTGGGAAGATCCCACATGCCGTGGAGCAGCTAAGCCTGTGAGCCACAACTACTGAGCCTGCGCTCTAGAGCCCGCAAGCCACAGCTACTGAGCCTGCGCACCTAGAGCCCATGCTCCACAAGAAAAGCCAGCACAATAAGAAGCCCGCGCACTGCAACGAAGACCCAACGCAGCCAAAAATAATTAATTAATTAATTAATTAATTAATTTTTTAAAAAGATACATGGCTAACAGAAACGTTTTCATTTAATTCACTTGACAGAGATTTCCTGAATGCCCACTATGTGTGTGGTATTATTCTAGGCGCCCGGAGCACAGCAATGAACAAAACACATAAGACTCCCTGTCCTCGTGGAACCTACATTTGGGTATGGGAGACAGACGATCAAGAAAGAAGTAGAATACATCCTCTGTCAGATGGGATAAGGACTATGAAGAGACATAAAGCCATGGAGGGGTCACAGCAGGGTGCTCCAGAGGGGGTGAGTACACTGTTAACACAGGGTGGCTCAGGGATGCCTCATCGAGGAGGTGACAACTGGACAAAGGTCTGAAGGAGGTGAGGGAGCACGCCCTGAGGATCCCTGGGGAGGCTGGTCCAGGCAGAGGGGGCAGGGAAGCTGGTGCGGCTGCAGGAGGATGAACAAAGGAGAGCTCAGGAGAGGAGCGGGGTGGAGCTGACCGGCAGACCTTTAAACAGGACTTCAACCCACAGGCATCATAGGCAACATAAAGACAGGGAACCAAGAGCCGTGAGGCTTGAACGGCTGGTTTCCAGCTACGATGCCACTGAAAGCCCCTGCGAGGATGCTAAAATGGCCCAACAGATTGTGGTCCGTAGCCATAAGTGGCCAGTCTACACTCTGGATCTGATCCAACCCCTCAGGCTGTAGGTGAGGACCTGCCCCCTGGCCAGGGAAAGGCCTTGCCCACGGGGCTCACAGAAAGGTGGCAACAGAGTTAGAAATTGCAGTCAGCTGAACCTGGGGTGGCCTTCAGGGCCACACAGAACGGGCCGGCTTCCTCTTTCCCAGGATGGCCCTTCAGAAGGCATCGAGTCTTCACAGACCTAGAGAACAGACTTATGGTTGCCAAGGGCGAGGGATGGAGGGGGAGTTTGGGGTCAGCAGAAGCAAAGTATTACATATAGAATGGATAAACAAGGACCTACTGTCTAGCACGGGGAACTATATTCAATATCCTGTGATAAACCATAATGAAAAAAAAATATGAAAAAGAATATGTGTGTAAGTGAATCACTTTGCTGTACAGCAGAAACTAACACAACGTTGTGAATCGACTCTACTTCAGTAAAGAAGAAGAAGGCAGCAAGTCTTCTCCGGTGTGCAGGTCCGGTTCCCTCAAGGGTCCATTTCGAGATGGCACGGCCGCCCTCTGGGTCGCCCTGCTCTGAAACCACTCCAGCTCGTCACTGCCACAAAGGGTGCCCTGCTTGCGGAGGGGCACCAGACATACATCGCCCTCCTTCTAAAGGACTCTGTTCCCCACGGCCCCACCACGTTTCGTGATCCAGAGAAAGTTTTCCTCACGCTTCTAGGTCTGAGGCAGACTTTGGGCAGCCCCAAAGCTACTTCAGACCTGCTCAGGAAGTAGCTGTGGTATAAGCAACAAAGAAGCGAGTAATTAAAGTGCTATCCCGGCCGGAGGCTCCCCGGGACTGCGCTGCAGGGAGAAGAGGAAAGTCTGACAGGAAGTGCCTTTCCCTGCGGGCTGAGGCGTCCTGCGCCCCTTGCCCACCCCCCAGAGAGAGCTACGCCAGTGTGGTGTGTTTACTACTCTAGTTCGAGGGCAGCATTTCTTTAAGTGAGTCCCGTGAAACAGCCCCGCCTCAGAATGTGAATAAGGATGCCTCGGAAAGGGGTTCTGTGATAAGCTACATTTGAGAAATACTGGGTGAAACTAAGTTAAACTTTTTTTTTTTCAACTTCAGCACTTACCAGAGCTTTTTTTTTTTTTTTTTTTTTTTTTTTTTTTTGCTGTACGCAGGCCTCTCACTGTTGTGGCCTCTCCCGCTGCGGAGCACAGGCTCCGGACGCGCAGGCTCAGCGGCCATGGCTCACGGGCCCAGCCGCTCCACGGCATGTGGGATCTTCCCGGACTGGGGCACGAACCCGTGTCCCCTGCATCGGCAGGCGGACTCTCAACCACTGCGCCACCAGGGAAGCCCTACCAGAGCTTTTGAGGTGCTGCTACGCACCGGACCCTCCGAGAGGAAAAGCACTAGTGACATGTTATTAGTCCCAGGGACTATGACTCTGCAGACACCATCTCAGTCCCCGTCCAACCCTATGACGTCTGTACAGTCATTTATCCCCATTTTCTAAACGCAGAGTCAGCGGTACGGAGAAGCGAGGCTGTTCGCCCAGAGCCTCTGTTAGGAGTCTGGAGGGGGTTAGGCAGCCCGAGATGTTATCTTGACCAGAGAACTCGGAGAAGCCCAGTGAGCCCTCCTGAGGAGGCTTCTGAGACATCTAGGCACCCCAGCAGTCATGGTGGGTGGGAAAGTCAAGTGCCACCTTGTTATCAGCTGGGCTGCGATGCACGACTCCCTGGCAAACCAGGCTGGAGAATGTGGCTGAGGCCCAAAGTCTCAGCAGGACCTCACTCTCCTCCCGCACAGGTAAGCCTGAGGGGTGCGGGAGAGGGCAACGGTGCTCCCCACCCCGCCCTGCTAAGGCAGCCCTGTTCCCACCACGTCTCCTGTCTCAGGAGCCAGCAGAAAACTCCAGAGAGAAGGGAAGCCACACTCATGCATGAGACCTCTTACGCCGTGACCGTGCCCACTAGTAAACAGGGTCCTCGAGCCAATCTACATCACTGTCCTCTGGAGAGGAATCGGGGAACGGAGAGAGCCCCCCTCACCACAGCCGATTCCACATCCACACTAAACCACCCCTCAGGTCCCTTCATCCCTGGAGTAAGCAGAGGCCGTGGGACTAACTGTGGGTACAGCTGCTGCCTTTCCCATTAAGGATTTCAGGAACTGGCAAACCAGTTAAAACAGCATCAATGAGTTTAGGGGGCCCCTTGCTTCTGCTTTCTTCCGATACTGAGCCTGATGGGGTAGGGACAGAGAAGAGGCCACCCCCAGGATCCCCACCCCTTCTCCACTGCACCCCAGGTTCCAGAATGTATGTACATCCTGCTGCACGACCCCTCCTACCAGACACATGTCTGCCTCACTGAGGGATGATTAAACATTGGTTATCGACTAGCTTCCTGATTTGGGTTCTAACTGAGCGAAATTATAAAGTTCCAAAACCCAGCCTTAAAAGCCTTCTCTGTTTTATAAAACTGCTATGAGACAACAGTGGAGAATATTAGTGACCCCCCACGGTAGTGAGTAAAAGCACAAAAGGCACAGAACAAAGACGTCCACACCGAATACACCTTTTACTACATGTGTCAAATTTCACCTAAGGAAAAAAGAAAAAAAGAAGATGGAATTTTAAAGGCTTTCTGCAAAAGACTGCACACTGATTCAGTGTTTCAAAGCAGGAATGAATGAATGAGAGCTGCCCGTGTGGATTTTCCCATTTTGGTTTTATCTCCAGCCTGCAGGCTTCCTAGCCCTGACTCCATTCTTTCTCACGTGGGCCTGTAAACCTGGGCTGAGATGCACCCGTGCACGAATTACCTGAGATTCACACCAGCTTTTTCCATCCAGCGCCAGCAACCCAAAGTGGATCCAAGAATGTCCTCACAAGAGTCGGATCGTCTGCCTCTGGCCTCAGGACACCAAGGCCCCAGGGACAGATCGCTGAAGGAAGGATGCTCAGGGTGATGGCACCCATGATGCCAGGAGAAAGGGTGCTGGGAGCAGGACTGAGGCACCCTCTACTCATCACCAGTTGCCTTTTCATTCTGTTCTACAACAGCAAGCATCACACGAGGCTTCAAGAATGTGACCCTGGGGCAGAGGACACTCAGGACCCAAGTCCTACATTTTCAGGGAGTTTGCAACATTTTGCATTTGCCTCATCTTTTTACTCACAAATCTCCTTAGGAAGCATGAGCAGGATGGGGCTGACCGTGTTGGTAATAATAATGTGCTATGATTGCACAGATTTCAAGTACTCTGATTCTGGGAGCTGGTCTTGGGAGGTGGGGGGGAGAAGCATTTTAAGCTGCATTACTCTATTTCCAGCTCACAGTAACCCTGAGGGGAAGGCAGGTCAGAGATGGCAATCCTCACCTGGGAGACAAGAGGTCACATGACTTGCCCAGGATCATTCAGAACATCTCCTTCTCCCATATCAGAGGCTCCTTCCAAAAGGCAAAAGTGGGTGGCCTAAGTCTGAGAATAACTCTAGCCCCACACCCTTTGGTGCTGTGTTTGGAGGCACATCTCATACTGCCACAATTACTGGGCACTCACCATGTGCCAGGCACAGTACTGAGGGCTATCGGAGGTATCATCTCATTAATTCTCGGAAAGCCCTGACCACAGGCCAAGTCAGAAGAGGCTGCCACACTCGAACCCACCCCTCCTCTGTGCAGACACAGGATTGTACAGAACTTCAGTCCTCAACTGCAGGCCGGGAAACCAACAGAAACACAAGGCACCTGGAAACATGACCCTATAACGTATGCAAACCAGAGCAGGTAGTTGCCCAGGCTCCAACGGGGCCCAAGGTCTATAAACGCCAATTTCCCATGGAGCTGGTTTTGCCCAAGGCTCATCAAGAAGCCGGAAGTTTTCGCTTGGAAGTTTCTATACCCCTACCTCAACAGACACCAGGGTAAAAACGGTCAAGTGCCCAGGCTAGCCTACAGAAGCCAAGTAGATACACAGTTAAAGCCGAGCTCTATGGCCCAGGCCTGGGTTCCAGGGCCCAGGAGCCAGACTCATGGGCTCTAGGAAGGAAAGTACTAGAAGAGGAGAGGAGGGTCTCCTCGACCTTTCCAGGACTGAGACCTCATCAAGGTCTAATCAGGCAGTTGGCCTCCTTCCTCCCAACTCCTCCTTCTGCCTAGATTCAGGGGTTTCTCAAGACATGCCTGAGCCTATCTCCAAAGGACCCCAGGAGTGCACCAGGCTCCTAAATCCTTTTTTCCTCCTTCCTTCCTTCCACCTTTCCCTCAACCTCATTTGTCATTATTTAACATATTCATCTCATTCCCTTGGGTCATCTATCTCCATTCAGTGTCAGAGGAAAGCAATCAGACTGGAGGCTAATTCACACCAAGTTTAGTTAGCACTTGCAAAGGACTGACGGGCAAGAGGTTCCATGGCAGAAATATCTGCCTTGGTTTCACAGGGGTTTATGAGCTCAGAGTGGAAGACTGTCTGCTCTGCCTACTCTCATAAACTCTTCACTTCCTTTCGTTCTTAACCCACAGAGCTGCTAAAAGCTGAAGTTAGTTCATAACTGTTCCCACAGCAGCCAGTGTAACAACATCTGCAGCCCCTCTCATGAAAAGAGGGAGGCGGTGCAAAAGCTGGGATGCCTGTCAGGTCTCACCCAGCACTGCAGTTCACCTTCTGGACGTGACATGCTTGGTACACACGTGCACATACACACACACTCCAGATGAGCTGCTGCTTGAGGCCAGGGAGTCCACCTGTGGGTCTCTCACAGCCTGTCCAGCCAATGGACACCCAGAAAAGATATGCAGCTGGACACCAACAGCTCCCCCGGTAATCCACGCCCCAGCCTTAGACCCATCGTAAAGCATGGATCTGGTCAAGTTCCTCCCTGCCGGAATGCTCACAAAGGCTCTGTCCCCTGTGTTCGGAGCAAGCCCCCCGCCTGGCATCCAAGCCCCCATACACATAGAAACCTCCTTCGCCCATCTCTTCCATCACTGCTTCCCAACACGTGCCCTAATGTGTTTGTCAAAAGAGGTGGCGTGCTGTCTCCCAAACACTCACCACACTCTTCCCACCTGCCTGAACTGCTCACTACCTGTTTCCACAATGACATCTTACCCACCCTTCAAAGCCTACCTCAAGTACCACCTCCCCTATGAAGTCCTCCTACTTCCTGCCAAATGCCTGGGACTCATCCTCTCCTGAATGCTCAGCACGGTGTGGATCTCCCTGGTGGTCTTCATGATGTCCTGCCTAATTGTTGGACCATGCCACCCACCCCACCACCAGGAGCCCACCAAGCGGCAACCTAGCAAACATCTCTGGGACACCCGGAGTGCCCAGCACTACGTCGTGCAAACATCAGATCCTTGGCAAAGGATGTCTACTGGCGAAGCATTGACCACAGGACAGGAGAGCCTTCCAAGAAAGTCTCCCGGGGCCTGTGGCCAACCCTACCCACTGCTGACTGTCTGGGCACCTGCGTTCCCTGCCCAGGGGATCCCCAGCTCAACCATGGACCAGGCATCATGGCTCAATCTGGGTAAGGGCTGTTTTTATGGTCCGTGTCTCTAAGCCGGGGCCAACAGCTCCTTGGAGCCGTGTGACAAGGAGAGGGAAGCTGCTCTTTGCACCCTCCAGCTCCAGTTGGGAAAACAAATATTTTCTTTTCCATTGCATAATGCTTCCAGTGACGACAAACCCAACACCACTGACAGGAGATAAAAGCCCTGTGGGTGTGAGTGAGGAGAGAGAGAGGCTGCGTGTCTGTGCAGGGAACATGGGCAGGCAAGTGTGAGCGGCAGGGCCAGCCAGCCACACGTGGCTCCTCCAAAAAGCAATGGAAGGAAAAACAAGATGTGATTAAATCAGAGCCAGTACGTTCCACCAGCAAGGCCCCTTCATTTGTCTCTGAGGATGTGGTCTGAGCCGAAGGGGACAAAACACAAGGGGTTAACCATCGCCCACCCAGCCCAGCCAGGCCCCCTCCGCAGGGCTGCAGCAAGGGGCCCAGGAGAGGAGAGGAGGCCACGCTTTGGAAGCCTCAAGGGGCTGCGCGGGTATGAGAGGCTGGCACGCAGGTCTCGCCGTCAGAACGAGCGCGGTTGGTCAAGGCCTCAGACACCTACGGGGAGGCCCAGCTCACCCTAGAACTCGGAGAAGTGGCCTGCCCTGAGCTCCTAGCTTCCCCTCCTGTCACGTGGGGACAGCAACTGAAGCTCGAATACAGCTGCCTCAGGTCCCCCCTGAGAGGCCAGACATCAATGGGCTTAGCAAGCTGTACAGAACCTGGCACGTGCAGGCTGGAACAGTGGGGCTGGGGCAGTTGACACAGGCTGGCTCTGTGAGGCTCACCTTTGGCCCACGAATTCCACCTGAGGGGAGCTAGCCTAAGGAAATAACCTAAGTAAAGACAAGAAGCTTTATGCATGAGGATAGTCATCACAGTGTAATGTATGATTGTAGGAAAAAACAGAAAGCGTCTAGGTAGCTGAGAACACAGAAATGATAAGATAAACTAAGGTTCATCTACTCAATGGAACCATGCAAAAAATTTTCAAACACTGTGATTACACAGAAAATGAGTGACATTAACTGAAAAAGTCGTAATACAGATTTACTTGTACTACTTCTTTCATTTTTGAGCTTAAGCTGAAATGAAGGTTCGATTTCATAGGCTGATATATAAAAAAGACTCACTCAAAATGCTTTACATATATAGTATAACTCCTACTTTGCCTAAATTTTAAAAAAGCTATGTGCTGGGAAGATATTAGAAGATAATCAGAGAATTAACAGTAATGATATTTATGTAGTAATAAAGGAATAACTTTTTTTCTATTTTAATGTAGTTTTCAGATTTTTTTTATGAATGACTCTTACTTTAAAAACAGAAAAATAAGTAAACGTACTGTAACGGCAGTTTGAGTACAGAAGGGTAACACTTATGCTTCAGAAAGGGGAAGAGAAAGAGGCTTCAATGCACAGAAAGAAACAACCTGGAGTTTGGGGGCAAACACCGGACAGGACCTCCCGAAACATGACTCAGGGGAACACAAGCTTTTCTGACCCAGCTCTCCTGGGCAAGACCAAGGGTTTATGATCCACCCACATCCCATTCTCACTTTCCCAGAGGAAAAAGAATACTGTGAAAGAAACAAAATAAACCAAAATAGCAAGAATGCAGCAATTACACGAGAACAAAACGATCAACAAAGCACAAAACAGGGGCTTCCCTGGTGGCGCAGTGGTTAAGAATCCGCCTGCCAATTCAGGGGACACGGGTTTGAGCCCTGATCCGGGAAGATCCCACATGCCGTGGGGCAATTAAGCTCATGTGCCACAACTACTGAGCCTGCACTCTAGAGCCCATGAGCCGCAACTATTGAGCCTGCGCTCTAGAGCCCACAAGCCACAACTACTGAGTCCGCATGCTGCAGCTGCTGAAGCCCGTGTGCCTGGAGCCCATGCTCCACAACAAGAGCAGCCACTGCAATAGGAAGCCCATGCACCGCAACAAAGAGTAGCCCCCGCTCGCCACAACTAGAGAGCCCATGCGCTCTAGCCCGCAACGAAGACCCAAAACAGCCAAAAGTAAAAACAAATAAATTAATTAATTTAGAAAAGAAAGCAAACAAAACAAACAAAACAACAGCAATTTCTATGATTGAAAACAATGAATACAAAAAAGGCAGCAATAAAGAGCCATGACACACTCAAGACAGCACTAATGGTGCTGGAAAACAAAGCATCCTTCCGAAAATTGCAGGAATTCCAAAAGATCTGCCTGGTAGGAGCTTTGCAACACTGCCAAGTGTTGTGCAGCAGCCAGACTGCTCGGTGGAAACACCCAAACTCCAAGGGGAACTCCAGGACTATGCGTTTTATTTTATGATTATCAAACTGTAGTTAACTCCTAATAACGTGCTTCTTAGGAAGTGGACCTTGAGTGGATGTAAAAATGAACCTCTGGCAGTGAATCATTTGCCTAAAGAACCCAAGAAAAGAGTCTTGTGTTTGGGTCGGCACATCTCACACAGCTCCTTCCCCACCCCCTGACATCGGCCCCTCAGAGCCCACAGATCACCTGGAGGGACACCTATGATCTGATCTACTGCATGGACAGCAAAGCTCCAGGCAAAGCCTCTTCTCCGCAGACATGGCCCCGTAGGCAAGGCCAGGCTCTGGGGCAGGGCAGAGTCAGCGCGGCAGAGGGGCGGCGAGCTGGGTCCCTAACTCTTGTCATCTGCACTTACAGTTCACAGCCTGGTCCATGCCAGGGCTGTGAGGCAGAAGTTTCTTCTCTGTCCTGACAACCCTTTCCCTCTGGGTGCCCCAAAGCAAAACCTGGCCTAGAGTTTCGCACATGATGGGCAGAGACCTACCAGCTGATGAGGAAGGGAGGGAGAAAGAGGGAAAGGAAGGTCAGGCACGCCTCCTTCCAGATCTCCCAGTCCTTTGCCAGTTCTTCTGTCACAGAGCTTCATTCAAGGCCAATCGTGCATGCAAGACAACAGGACTGGGCAGGCCCCTAAGGCCCATCTAGTCAAGACATTTCAAAGTGCAAGTTTAACCACGAAACCTTTTGCCCAAATAGAATCCTGCTCCCAAGCCTGATCTACAGGGCGATCAAGATGGACTGCTAGGCGTGAGGTGCGGATGGGAGAGAGAGGCAGGGAAAGGGTAGAACCCCTCTTCCTTCTCTCCCCAGAACTACAGAATCCCATAGGAGATTCCCATAACCCTGGACTCTTCACTAGCTCAGACTCCTCATTTCTAGGTGGGGAAACTGAGGCCTCAGCAAAGACACACAGGGGTTAGAGGGAGAGCTGGGACCAGCACCCACGTACGTCTGTCTTCTCCCCTGGAATCCAGGAGAGGAGGAGCCACACCTTCCTCCAGCCTGAGATGCCCACGGCACCTGCCCACCTGAGGGTAGAGAAATAACTGCTCGTCACTCAACTCCTCGGTCAGCTCTCATGTGTAACCTCCAGGGCTATGGTTGGGGGGGGTCGGGGGGGGGACTTGGGGAGCTGACCGAGCTGCACCTGGTCTCCTCACAGAATCACAAATGCCAGCTCTCCTCCCCGTGCCCTTTAGGTGAGTTTGTCCCCTATCTCCTTCAGACCTGAGCTCACTGAAGCTCCCTGAGCTCTTGGCCTTACAGCTAAGAGAACATTCAGAGGCCTCTGTGGTGCAGGAACTTGCCCTATGGAGACAACGTCCCAGCCAAAATGGTGGGCTAGATCTTCCTGTGCTATGACAACCTGGCAAAAGGAGCCCAGCCTCATCCTCTGACTCCTGAGTTCCTGCTTCACTAGGAATTCAAACGGCGGTGCTCCCAACTCCTCTCCCACCCTGGGCTGCTGGGCTGGAGCAGCGGGCCTCCACCAAGCGGCCGGGCTGTCCCCTCAGCTGTCGGGTCCCGCCTGGTCTGGGAACCGCAGAAAACTCAACTAGTCACAGTTTGGACAGCTGCTACCCCAAGACCCCAGAACTCCCCTCCTCACCCCTAAAATGCTCAGCTCATGGTTCACTGCAGCCAGAAATGGGGGCTGGGGGCAATACCCAGGGCTCCAGAATCAATCATGGACAATTCGGAGGAAATGAACCCAGAAGTCTGGAACACCCCATGAATAAGACCCCCACCCCCTTCAAGTCTTCTAGTCCAAGGATAACCTGCCAGCACTTCCACACAAGGCCAACCTACCACAGATCAGACAATCACATCTCTTCTGTCCTGGAGGGACTAAAGCCCAGAAAATACTTTAATCATGCATCAGCGTTTCAGAAAGAGTCCTACTAAGTCATAATTTGCACCTCTAACATCTATAGATTTTAAAGTCAGATAAGTACAGGTTCAAACCAGAAACAGCAGGATCACAGACTGGGACGGAGGGTTATCTAGTCCAACCTGCCATTTTACAGATAAGCAAACTGAGTCCCAGAGGGGGCTGCATGTAAGGAACAGAATCCGAGCTGGAGCCCAGATGCCCGGATCCAGGGACTCCACACTGCACAACTCACACTGTGAACTTGTGAATGGACTCCAGGAGCTGTGCAGCCCAGGGCCCAGCCCTGGAGTCTCTGTGCAGGAAACTCTGCACATAGAGGGCTTGGCTGGCCCCCTTGCCCTCTCCCTCGTGTTGGAGTGGAGCTCTTCTCTCCCATACGGGACACCAGCAGTATTGGAGCCAGGAAAACAGATGCAAAGTCACACCCCAGGGGCTACTGCCCCGCAGCTCAGGTTACCTTTGGGCATGATCTGATGCATGGCCACTGAAAGGAAGAAGATGGAGTCGCTGTAGTAGGTCCCGGAGCCGGCACTGAAGTGCTTCTGCATGGCCTCCACGACGGGGAAGAGCCTGTCCGTCAGCACACCGACATCATGGAAGACAACCTGCAGGAAGGCAAGGGAAATGGCGGAAGTGAGTATCCTACCCGGGCACCCGGCACACGCGCCGGCTGAGGAGGGGACAGACCTCTCCAGGGCCCACGAGCAGGGGGCCCACGAGCATATGACTTGGAATCCCTAAGAGCTAACGAAACGGGGAGCAGTGGGGAGTGCACAGAGGCTGGCTACGGGGACGGGGATGCCAAGTGTGAGCATGTGCAGGCGGGCACGTGGGGTGTAGTGGAAGAGGACTAGAAGCCTGGATGGGGAATGGGACCAGCTTCTGAACTACAAACTGGGCCACCCTGGAGGAAGCTCTGTGCCCAGTGACTGGAAACCAGGTTAAAGCACGCTCCACTGCACGCAACAGGTGCACAATACACGCACCCAGGCCACAGCCCACGTGTTCCTCCTCCTCCTTCTTCAACGCTCACAGACATCTGCTGATGACCTTCCACCTCCCTCTTCCCTGGTGGCTAACAGGATAGGACGAGCCTGCGAAATGGCCGTGAGCTGCTCGGCCACCACCACCCAGACTCCAGGGCCAAGAACCTGCCTGAACAGGGTGCCGACGGTGAAAGGAGGGGCCGTGCGAGACCCCGTCTGGCTAGCCTATGCTCTCAGTGGCCCTGCCCGCAGGAGAAAAGACAGGTGTGGGTGGTGCCCGAGAAGTCCCCAAAGCAGGTAGGCTCCATTCTGTCACTTATCTCTGCCCTTTCCCTCGACTCTGCCCAGGCCAGCCCGCGGTGCCACCCACCCAGCCCACAGTCCCAGAGCCGTCAGTGATCAGACGGTTGGAATAAGCACCTCTGAAGGCCCTGCAGCAGCCAGCTGCCCCGTCTGCTTCTTCCTACTTTAGGTTCTGCTTTTGGCCAGAAATCTGTTTTTGTCTTAACTCACTTAAGTGTTTGCTTTTTATCCTCAGATCCACTTAAATTTCTAAAACACTTAGAAAAGTGTTTTAGAAAAGTGTTTTAAAAACTTAAAAAAGAAATCTTTTAGGGCTTCCCTGGTGGCACAGTGGTTGAGAGTCCGCCTGCCGATGCAGGGGATGTGGGTTCGTGCCCCGGTCTGGGAAGATCCCACATGCCGCGGAGCGGCTGGGCCCGTGAGCCATGGCCGCTGAGCCTGTGCGTCCGGAGCCTGTGCTCCACAGCGGGAGAGGCCACAACAGAGAGAGGCCCGCGTACCACAAAAAAAAAAAAAAGAAATCTTTTATATTCTGTTAGTCCTTATCATTCCCTAGCTGGAACTCTAAATTTTTTATCTCTTCATAAAAGTCTTTTTACAACTTCTTGAAATTTCTCTTCTAATACACTATTTTCCTTTATCCTTTTACTGACCGCTTTTTTTCTTTTACTTTGACTTTTCCCTTTTTTGTGACCTCTCAGCCTGGGATGGGGACTCCAGACCTGTTCTGCTGTTTCTCAACACAGGTACCAAACTATGGCTTTGGCCTCGTACACCTCACACGCTTCGCTCACCTGACATCCTGGCTGCACGGGAATCACAAACCCCACAAGCTTTCCCACCTCCTTCCTTGCCCCCCTCCAAGCCAGACTCTGTTGTGCCCCTTGAGTAATTTTCCAAACATACAAATTCATTTCTCTCTCTCCTGGGCTTCAAAACGTCATATGGCTCCTCAGTGCCCTGGGTTACAGTCCAAATGCCCCAGCGAGGCCCTGCACTAGTGGCTCTGGCTACCCCTCAGCTCTCCCTCCCCTGGGGACTGAGCAGAACTGAACCAGGCAGTCCTTACCCTGCCCACCACACCTTAGTGTCCTTTGTCCTTACATGTTGCACCTGCTCTTTGCACTGTCTGGAACTCATTCTCCCAGCCACCAGCTGTCGGGTGAACTCCCATCCAGTCTTCCAGCCTTGCTCAGACACCCACTCCGGCCTCCCCATGGCCTCCCACAATTCGTCCTGCTGCCCTGCACGCCCTGTGTCATAGGGAGGAAGGCGCCATTTCCTCGTCCGTCTCCTCTGCAGGTCCTGTTTCTGCATCAGCAGGATGGGGCACACCTGGAGGCCAGGGGCTGTGACTGCTCTTTGCCCTGGGCCCAACCCCAAGCCCTCAGGACAGGCTCGCTGAACTAAATGAGCTGCATTTTTGCACAAGTTACTAGACCTCTCGGAGACTCAATTTCTTCATGGATAACACAGTAATGATGACACCTCCCTCCCAGGTGGCTGTTAGGACCACCTGCGACAAGCAGATAAAACACCTAGCCCACACCCTCTTCAATAAGTGGTGCTGGGAAAACTGGACAGCTACATGTAAAAGGATGAATGAACACTCCCTAACACCATACACAAAAATAAACTCAAAATGGATTAAAGACCTAAACGTAAGACACTATAAAACTATCAAACTCTTAGAGGAAAACATAGGCAGAACACTCTATAACATAAATCACAGCAAGATCCTTTTTGACCCACCTCCTAGGGAAATGGAAATAAAAACAAAAATAAACAAATGGGACTTAATGAAACTTAAAAGCTTTTGCACAGCAAAGGAAACCATAAACAAGACGAAAAGACAAACCTCTGAATGGGAGAAAATATTTGCAAACGAAGCAACTGACAAAGGATTAATCTCCAAAATTTACAAGCGCTCATGCAGCTCAATATCAAAAATACAAACAGTCCAATCCAAAAATGGGCAGAAGACCTAGACAGACATTTCTCCAAAGAAGATATACAGATTGCCAACAAACACATGAAAGAATGCTCAACATCACTACTCATGACAGAAATTCAAATCAAAACTACAGTGAGGTATCACCTCATACCAGTCAGAATGGTCATCATCAAAAACTCTACAAATGGGCTTCCCTGGTGGCGCAGTGGTTGGGAGTCCGCCTGCCGATGCAGGGGATACGGGTTCGTGCCCCAATCTGGGAGGATCCCACATGCCGCGGAGCGGCTGGGCCCGTGAGCCATGGCCACTGAGCCTGCGCGTCCGAAGCCTGTGCTCTGCAACGGGAGAGGCCACAACAGTGAGAGGCCCGCGTACCACAAAAAAAAAAAAAAAAAAAAAACCTCTACAAACAATAAATGCTGGAGAGGGTGTGGAGAAAAGGGAACCCTCTTGCACTGTTGGTGGGAATGTAAATTGATAGTGCCACTATGGAGAACAGTATGGAGTTTCTTTAAAAAACTAAAAATAGAACCACCATACAACCCAGCAATCCCATTACTGGGCATATACCCTGAGAAAACCATAATTCAAAAAAAGTCGTACCACAATGTTCATTGTAGTTCTATTTACAATAGCCAGGACATGGAAGCAACCTAAGTGTCCATCGACAGATGAATGGATAAAGAAGATGTGGCACATATATACAATGGAATATTACTGAGCCATAAAAGGAAACGGATTTGAGTTATTTGTAGTGAGGTGGATGGACCTAGAGTCTGTCATACAGAGTGAAGTAAGTCACGAAGAGAAAAACAAATACCGTATGCTAACACATATATACGGAACCTAATTTTTTTAAAAATGGTCATGAAGAACCTAGGGGCAGAACAGGAATAAAGACGCAGACATAGAGAACAGACTTGAGGACACGGGGAGTGGGAAGGGTAAGCTGGGACAAAGAGAGAGGCATGGACATATATACACTACCAAATGTAAAACAGATAGCTAGTGGGAAGCAGCCGCATAGCACAGGGAGATCAGCTAGGTGCTTTGTGACCACCTAGAGGGGTGGGATGGGGAGGGTGGGAGGGAGACGCAAGAGGGAGGGGATATGGTGATATACGTATATGTATAGCTGATTCTCTTTGTTATAAAGCAGAAACTAACACACCATTGTAAAGCAATTATACTCCAATAAAGATGCTAAAAAAAAAAAAGGAGATAACCATAAAAAAAAAAAAAAAAAAAAAACCTAGCCCAGGGGTTGCCACGCTGCACTTATTCCTAAGTGTTAGCATCCTGTGCCCACCCTCACCCCCTCCTCAGTCCCCTGAATTCCCTCAGTTCACAGATCAGTCTTCACTCATGAGCCAGCTTTTCCCTCTGAGCCTCATTATACCTCCAACCACTGCTGGAAGCTGGAATTTGACAAGAAGTTGGAAGCTGACAAGAGGGCCTTCAGAAATGGGAGCCTCTGTATTCATTAAAAAGGAAGAGAAATAATGGATATGTACAAACACACACACATGCATGCACACACACGCACACACACACACTGAGCAGGGCCTGCCACAGCTAAGCTACGAGGGAGAGAGAGAAGCAGCCAGCTTCCTCCCCTACCTGGGCCCCCATCTCACCCCAGAGCTTCACAGGAGACAATTACATCCCATCAGCATTAATAGATTTATGAGGACAAACTGTACTAGGTATGTTGTTCCAAACACTGTATGGTAGAGACCGCTCCAATGAATATTTCAGATAATAGATCTACTTAAAGATAAATTAATATGTTCCATGGAATACACTTTCTGCAGCAAGAAGCAAACCACAGACGCTGCAAGTGTGAATCAAAACACCCAGGCCTGCCAGTGTCTAAAACAGGTTTGCAAAGTGTGGTCTCCTAAGGGCAGGGATGGAGTCTGGCGCTCTCTGAAGCCCCCAGCCCAGCCAGGGGCTGGTGCCTGGCAGGGGGAAGCGAAGCAAGAGTGATGGAAAGAGAGGAAAAAAAGAAGGAGGGGGGAGAGAACATGGCACCCCTCCCTCTGCTCCTCCTCCTTTTCAAATCCCCCACTTCAGAGGCTGTAGGAAGAAGTACCACATAACCTAGAAACCCAGGACCACAAGGTGACACCCATATTGAAGGCAACTGACCAAAGAGAGGATCCAAGACAACGGTTTACACCAACTGAGTGTATTTTTTTAGGGATGTAGATTTAAAAGCCAAATCATTACTTGTAACTTTTATTAATAAATTTATACATATTTTAAATTAAAAATCCTATCCATTATTATTTCCACCCCCCACCCCGCTTACAAACTGATTTTTTTCAAACGCTTCACGTGCCTCCTAAACATGAATGCCTTCATCAATCCCAGAGTCAAGCTGAGTCATTCAGAGCAGTTTTTCAGAACACGTCATCCTCAGCATCCATTCAAGATGTTTTGGCTACAGCCCCTTATAAATGTTTTTGTGAGCACTTCAAAAGGCTTGCTCTGATCAATATTCCACATTTATAATTATGAGATCAAAATCCCAGAAACAGTGGCTAAATGTGTGTTAAGTTGCTTTGCCTCCTTTTACCTTTAATGAATGCTGTCAAGTAAATCCTAGAAGCGCCCCCATTCAATAATGACTGAAGCTGCTTCAGGCTAAGGTGGTCTCAAGCTGTACTTTGTTGTTCGAAATAAAGCATGTAGTTCAGAGAGTGCCGTGTAAAATAAGAGACTGGAAAGACTCATCTCTCTTGAGAAGGACAGTCTGGGGATGGGCGGAGAGGTGAAGCTTGCCTCACAACCACCACGCACAGCACCTTCTCAACACTTCCTACACGGGAGGCCAGAGCCCCCAGAACGGCAGAGCCTGGTGCCAGGCAGGGGCAGAGGTCTAGGCCCTGGTCTTGTTGGCACAGACAGGCCTAAAGAGCCAGACCACTGCTCCGCTGAACAGCCACTGGGGACATAAGCCATGCCAAGCCGCAGCTGAACGTGGTAGAGAAAACTCATGTAGCACCTGGTGTGCCCACTATCAGGACACACTGAGCTCTTGGAGCCAAGGAGGGAGGCAGTGAGGCCGGCCCTGCCCAAAGGGAGACGCCAGGCTTCCAGGAAACGCCCAGGTCTGACTGAAGAGCAGCCACGGGGCGGCCACAGCATCTCCCCGTGCTCGGCCGTCCCTGGAGGAGCTGTTGAAGGGCAGAGTGCCAGCGCAGCGCTCTGGGAAGCCTGCTCAAATCGCGGGGGCCCACGCACTGCAGGAACAGCAAACAGGCGCCCACTTCTCCCGAGGGGCTGCCGGGGCACTGGGCAGGAGGGCTGCGGTGCCAACCTCTGGACTCGGCAGTAAAGTGCCGACGGCAACGTCCTCCAGGGGGTTGGCAAAGTCGCCGCCCACAGGGCTATCACCCTGCTCTGTGGGCACCAGTTTTGGGTGGAATCACACCTATGCTGGGCAGTCCAGTCGGGGCTGGAGCGGGCAGTTCTGGGTTCAGATGCGAACTCCACCACTTCATCACCTGGCAACCCTGGTCAAAATACCGAAACTATCTCGTCTACAAAATGGGAGAGAATCATGGCGGTGGTCTCACAGGCTTTGGTGAGGAACATAGGAGGAGCTCAATAAAGGAGGGTTGACACTATCCCCCCCTTCCTTCCACTATAGCTAGAATGCCTTTCCCATGCAAGAATACCTAGATTTGATAAAAGAATACACTCTGTAATCAACAGCCCAAGATACGATACGGCAATAATCGGAGCTGCCTGGCTCTGCAGCACTCGGCCAGCATGGGGTGTCGGGGGGGCTACCGAGTGGACCCCACCACAGGCCGGTCAGCTCCCACAAGCACATGCCTCGTTTGTGTAATCTGAGTAATCAATTTCAACAAGAGCTGGAGGGGAAATGATTTCCTGGGGAAAAAAATGTGTTTTCTCATTGATGTGCACTATGAATGTGAAGGCATATTTTTACAATGGAAAGAAAAACCCGCTAACAGACTGGCAGTCTTTTCATCCTACAAACATGCCAAAGACATTTATAACACCTCAGGGCCTTTGCACCAGCTGTTCCCTCTGTTCAGAACGCTCTCCCCCAGAATCATCGCATGCCTAGGTCCTTCTAGCTCTCCTGGTGCTGGTTCAAATGTCACCCCGAGAGCTTCCCCGACCAAACAAGGAGCTACTCTCCCCACCCCTCCATGCCCCCAACACACAACCAGTCCTGGCTATTCAATTATCAGATTTCTTTTCTCCAGAGCATGTATCACCACCTGACATGTTAATTTTTAAGTATTTAGTCATTTTTTGCTGTCTCTCCCCAGGCCCCAACCAGCCTATGAGGCACCATGAAGCGGGGACCTCGTCTTTCCTGCTCATCGTTATGCACCCGGCTCTTAGCAAACTGCTTCATGCCGAGCAGAAGTTGAGCAACTGCTTGTTGTAGGGAGGAATGAGCAAATGGATGAGCGGAGATAAAGGCATCCAGAGAGGAGGGGTGACAATGACAACCTGCCCCAGGATGCAGAGCGGTGGCCCTGCAGGCCTGGAGAACTTGGAGGCTCCTTCCTAACCCCAGGATCTCTCCCGGGCCTGTCACGTGCTTCCCCACTTCCATCCTGGCTCTTCTCCCAAAGGAGAGGAGTTTCTTCCCCATGGGACTTATTCTAAACCATCAGGAATATGGGTCTTCTTTGCACCTTTAGCCTGCTGGTTAGAATGCCAGGCAGGCCTGGGCTGCAATATCTCACTTTGTCAGAAGGAGAGCTGTTGCCCAATACATTCTGTACCCAACCTGCAAGCTGCTTCACAGTAACTATGCCCTAGCTTTTAATTTTACGTCAGAAATGATATCAAAGGTATCTCCTTAAATGAATGAACATCCTAGACAAAGGAGCTATAGAGAGATGACTTAAAGATGGGTAGAGCAATGGAGAGATATACTGATTTCTTTTTTTCAAATCACTAGCAAGTCTTAAAAACACTATCAGTTATCAGTGGCTGCATGACGTCCCCCTCCAATAACTTTAGCTCCCTTTGAAAACAAAGATCTCCCAGGATAAGTGAAAAACACCGTAAATTAGTTAGTTTTAAACGAAAAAACCAGAACTTATTATTGATGAGCAGTTTTCATAAGAAAAAAGTAAATCCACAGGTTGCCCCCCCTCCATGCCACCTGTCCTGCTGTTCATCTTCTGCAAGATGTCCTAGATATAATTCGATTGTGTCAGGCAGAACCACAAGCAGCTGAAGAGGAATAAAGAAGCCAGCCCACCTAATTTCCGAAGTAATTTCTAACACCATTCTCATGACCCAGTTTACTAACAGCGCAAAAGCTACCGCCCCTCCCGCTACCCTCACTACAGGGCGTCCTTGTCCAGTTCCTTCCCCGCCCCCACGTCCACCTCACACTTACTGCGCCATCAGCAGTGTCTGGATAACCAGGTGTACAGTTAATGTTCTGGGACCCCTACAAGATTCCCAACATTGCAGCAGAGATGGGCTGCATTCCAGTTCTCCAAAACCTCGGTATGACCGAGGTAGGATAGGACGAGGAAGAAGCAGAACATAAGACGGGAAGGCCTGGCACCCGTAGAGAAGGCCCCCTGGACGGTGGGTGACTGACAGCAGAACAACCTCACCAGGGCAGGTGTGTCCAGCAAACCTGTGAGCTCCAGCCGTACTGCCAGGAGGGTGGTCTGGACCCGAGGCCCCGCATCTTCAGTGCGTGCAGGCCCTTGCTGGGGAGTCTGGTAAAAAGGCAGACTCCTGGGTCCTGACCCCAGACATTGAGTCAGGGTCTGGGGTGAGGCTCAGGACTCTTCAGTTAAAAGCCACCCCAAGTAATTCTACTGCAGGCGGCCCCTAGGCGATTTGAGAAGGGGGGTGACAGAGGGCCCCACTCGACTCAGTGCCAGTCGGCCTGCCTCGGGGAACTGGATGGGTTCAGCTCTGGATATACATGCAGCATGGCCCTGGGCAACCTCCAGAGTCTGTCCAAAGGAGAAGACCACAGTGGCAAAAGGGTGAGGGGCAGCTGAAGGACCTGTGGGTGTCTGCCCAGGGGCGAGGGTGGGGGGACTTATATAATCTCACACACGTGCCAAGTTGTTCTCTCCAGCTCCGCCCTCTATCCGCGCTCATGCTTCCACCATGTTTCATTTTCTTGCCTGTAATGGAGTCATGATAAATGGCAACGATTAACCCCATCCCCCTTTGAGACCTCAACTGTCTGTTGACTCAGGAGCCCTAACAAGGAATCAAGGAAGAGCAGGCCACCACGTCTGGAGGAGAGGAGGCCCCAGGCTCAGGAACTGGACCCGTGCCCTCTGAGTGTCCAGCTGGCTGCACCAACTTTGCTTCCCCCTTACCCAGAGCTCGTCCACCTCACCTCCAGTGGTGGGACAGTCTTGGGCAAGCAGATTAAGAGATGAAGACCTTGTTTGCACAGCAAGGTATAAACGTTATATATACAAAAACAAGCAAGAAAAAGGTTGGTCTGTCTTGCAGGTGCTCCACTCTTAGACCTTGAAACACCTGGGTCTTCCCAGTGGATTTCCAGGATGACCACCAGGAACTACGGCAAATCACTGGGACGGAGGGTGAGCAAGGATCCAAGAAAAAACAAACACGCCGAGAGGAGTAGAAAAGACAGAGGAATGGGCCCAGACGCCCCTCCAGGGCTGACTACAAATGAACGATAAGGCGACTCCAAAGGAAAAGTGGGGGCAAAAAAAAAAAAAAGGTGCATGCTATCTTTCCGGGGTCTGCACGTGTCCGTGACCAGCTGACAAACAGTGCCATCGGACGGGCCACAAGTCCTTGCTGAGATTGAGATTCGTGACACGGCTGTGGGGTTCCATGAGCATAAATCTATAATTTCTACAGCACAGTCCATCCAACTCCCAGAGCCCCACAGCCGTCCCCACCACCCACTGTCCCGCCTCCCACTCCTAGGGCCAGTCTCTCAGCACTGAGCAGTCATTCTTAAATGCACCCAGTCGCCCCCTACCTTTTCCAGCACTCACTGAAGAATCTGTTTAGTGATCTCAAATAATCTGTACATAGTGGGTATAAACGTTCCTTAATTCACTTCTTTTATAAATTATGAGGTTTGGATTGTTTAGATTTAATACTGAATTTTCCTGACAGTTGGAGTCAGTTTTCTACAGAATAATGTTTTCCACCCCAAAAGAAAAGAAAAGGTATGAAAGAGAAAGAAAGTAGGGAAGGGAGAAGAGATGGAAGGAGAGCAGTGACCCTGCTGTAAAAGGACTTTATTGTGAAATCTTAGGGTAAGTGTCCCAGCCCGCCCACCCACCAAGGAGTTGGGCTGTCAGGTCTTCTTCACCAGATTCCTTGATTTGTTCTTTTTTCTGTGGTCATCTCCCATGACCTATGACCTCCCAAGGAACACTGCCATTGTACACAAGTAGCATCCAAAAGGATGCACTTAGCCAGCTTCCTGCTTCCACTGGGCAGGCGGGAAGGTGGCCTCAGCCAAGCCTCCCACACCCCCTCCTCGGTCCACACTATCTCCCCCCTCCCTTCCTGGCTCTCTGGGATGGGGACACAGCGGGCGCCCAAGCAGGGGATCTGTGCCCCGCAGAGCACCCTGCCGAGCTCAGACTAGCCAGTCAGGACAGCGTCCATCGTCTTCTGAGGCTGCCTGTTCTCCTAGGTTTCCTGAAACCCCCTTGTCCCATGCCCCCCGAGATGTGGTACACACCTCTGGAGGGGTACAAAAGGGACTTCTAAAGAGGCAAAGAGACCAACCACTTTAATGCTCATAGACTTATTTTGATATGTAAAACACTAGAAAAATTAATTTTAAAAACACTTTAGGGCCTCCCTGGTGGCGCAAGTGGTTGAGAGTCCGCCTGCCGATGCAGGGGATGCGGGTTCGTGCCCCGGTCTGGGAGGATCCCATATGCCGCGGGGCGGCTGGGCCCGGGAGCCGTGGCCGCTGAGCCTGCGCGTCCGGAGCCTGCGCGTCCGGAGCCTGTGCTCCGCAGCGGGGGAGGCCACAGCAGTGAGAGGCCCGCATACCGCAAAAAAAAAAAAAAAAAAAAACACTTTAGAACTATGATTTCACAGATATTACCTAAGGAGAGGCTAAGGAAAAAAAAAAGTGAGTCAGTTTAAAATACATATTAAGCAGCTAGCGCTGCAGGCAGTTCTAGGATACTGGCAAAAACAGTGAAGGAAACAATCAATGGCCCGATTCTGGAGACACTGCTCATTCCATCGATTCCTTTTGAGGGTGAGATGATGCGTTTAAAATGCTGAGCGCAGCACGGGCAGCCAGGAGGCGTCCACAGGCTGAGTCCCTGCATTCCCCAAGGTCACACATGCTGACGTCAGGACTGGATCTCCTGACACCCTGTCTGCAGCCTGTCCACTAAGTCCCCGCCTTAACTTCAAGCTGAGACTGTCTCTCCCCCGGCCACATCCCATTCCCAGCACTGCTCTGAGCCCTGCCACACGAGGTACTGGCACCTGCTCACCGAGGGGCCACAAAGAAACAAGAGGAAACAAGGGTCAGGCAGCAACGTGGACAGCCAGGAGTCCATGCGACCCTCACCAATACCATGCCCTTCATGAAGAAGGTAGCCATGGCCCTCGGAGAGGCGGAGCCACCCGCCCCAGGTGACCCGGTGGATGGCCGAGGCCCAGATTTGAGGCCAGGCCTTTCTGATTCCAGAATGTGAACAACCTCCGTGGCCTGCCCTCATGCCACTTTTCTTATTTTATCCCCTCGCCGACAGGCAGAGCCCCGCTGAATGTGCACACTACAAGCCCAGCTCTGTCAAAGAGGTACACGTCGTTTACAGTCCTCTCGAGGCCACAAGCCCATGTCCGAATAAACTCTTCTCCTGGATGGGCCCAGCATCCCCCGCACCTCTCCCCAGACCCCCAGCTTCCACCTGCTCCCCTGGGCTAGGACACTGACCTCCTAATGGTCTCCACTTCATTCTGTCCAGGGTGACCCTTCTCTGCTCAAAACCCAGAAGCGGCCCCTCCCATTACTCCAACAAAGCCAGAACCCTCACTGGGACCGGCCTGGACCTGCCCTCCTCCCGCTAAGCCTGCCCCCGTCCTACCACGCCCTCCCGTGACTCCCACGGCTGCAGCCCACGGCCCCCCTGCTGCTCCTCAAACATGCCAGGCACCTGCCACCCATCCTGCCACCCGAACGCTCTTCCTCAGTAGCTGCCTGGCCAGCACCCTCACTCCTCCAGGCCTCTGCTCCAATGCCACCTTCTCAGTGACGGAGCCCCTGCCTGTCCAACTAAAGATCGTGAGAGCCCTGCACCCCTCATCCTGCTAACATCCTAACTCACCTCGGAGGACGCGGTACAGTTTACTCATCTCCTTCTCAAGGAACAACAAGAAGATGAAATGAACCCCAGCCCTTTGTGAGCCCTTACTACACCGTGTCCCAGGCAGCAAAGCAGACAAGTATCATTGGCTCATTTACTCCTCTTCCTGCCAGAAGGTAAGCTCCACAAGGGCAGGGGTTTCGACTATTCCTCTGTTCACTGACACACCCAGTGTGTATCAGTGTCCTGGGACAGTGTGGGCACCTCTCAGGCACACAGTCAATTCCGGTTCCATGGAGGTTTCACACGGCAGCAATGCTGCAGGGGCTCACACGGGCCTTAGAAAGAAAGCAGCACTCCTCTGCCTCTGGCTTCTGTGAGGTCCCCGAGGGTCAGCAGCGACCCCTGCCTTCCCCTCTGTCAGCATTCATCTGCTTTGGCCTTCAGCCCTGGGATCTGAGGCCCTTCCCTCAAGTTGTATGAGAGCACAGACCATTCTACTGAGGGGACAGCCAGGTCACTGGTGAGCGCCAGGCCCCTGCTGGCCTGCAAAGCAGCCGCCCAGCCTCCACCCTGACCTGCCAGCTGCCCACGGCTCAGGCCCAGCAGCTGTGGCTAGGATCGTGGAGACCCCTCTGCTAGTTGCAAAAGCCAAAGTGGGTGAGCAACACGGGCAGAGCCAAGAGGCCATGTGTACAAGTCACTGATTCGACCCCTCATGTCACAGGGAGGGAAAGTGAGGGCCAGTGAGGGAGGCAGGACTCTCCCCAGGTTACATGGCCAGTCACGGGGCGAGCCAGCCCCAAAGCCAGGGCCTACGCCTCCCAGACAAAGGCACTCCACCTGCAGCTGGAGGCACCCTCCTCTACAGAGGTTCGGGAGACGCTGGGGAAGACTGGGTCAAGTCTCCACACAGCCAGAGAGCTTGCAGTGGCGCTAAGGAACACGCGAGTCTGCCCTCAAAACTTCCCTCCTTCCCTGTTCCCAGAGTTGTCCTCAAGCTTCCACCTCCTGTCACAAAGGCAGCCGGACTCACACCAGGAAAAGGGAGGCTACACCAAGTGCTCGACAGAACTCGGGGTGGGCAGGGAGACCACTGCCCTGGAGAAGAGCTTGGCAGGATCTGGGAAAGATGCACCTGGACCAGGAAAAGCCCTTCCAGGTGTGGAGTCTGGAGAAACTCAAGCACATATGCGTATGCAGATGTGCACCCAGATGTTCACTGCAGCAATGACTGTGAAGACAAAAAGTAGGGGCAACCAGAGGGGAAATGGATAAACTGACGTCTCCCCATAATGAAATCCTATATGGCAGTTGAAATGGCCAAACAAGACCTGCCTGTATCAACATGAATACATCTCAAAACCATAATGTCGAGTGAAAAATGAAATAGCAAGAGGATATAGTATAGAATGGGAGCATTTATATAACTGTTTAAGATATACAAAGCAATATATATTTTTTACATATATGTGTATATATGTGTGTGTGCATGAACGCATACGTATGTGGTAAAAGTATAAAAACAAATTCCACAAAGCAGACCACCTCCTTTTGTGTGACAGTGAACACCACTGATGCAGCAGGGAGAAATAGGGGTGGGCTTTAGCTAGATCTATAATAGTTTATTTCGTTAAAAAAAGAATCTAAGCAAACAGAGCAAACTGTTAGCCCCTATTTAACTTCTATAGTAGGAAAATAGGTATCTTGTTTCTCAATTTTTCTATATTTTGATACTTCATAATTTAACGTATAAGGATAAAATGTTTAAAAAAATTTTTATTGAAGTATAGTTGATTTACAATATTGTGTTAGTTTCAGGTGGACAGCAAAGTGATTCAGTTATATATATGTTTTTTCAGATTATTTTCCATTGTAGGTTATTACAAGCTATTGAATATAGCTCCCTGTGTTATACAGTAAATCCTTGTTGCTTAAGAAAAATTTTTAAAATAAAAGACCACATAAGAGGAGAGAAAGCAAGGCTGTGCCATGTAAATTATCTGGCAAACCCTTTGTGATAGAAAGCCAAGAGAGTGAGCTTGAGCAGCATCACTGCTGGGTCCTGACTTTCTAGTATTAATTTGTAGACACAGGACCATTTAGGATTGTAAAGTGTTCCTTGTAAGGAGTCAAGAAAGTGTTCCTGGGAGCAATTCAAAAGAAGTAAGAAAACAAACAAACAAAACACATACAGAGATGTTCTCTGTGGTTTTATTTATGGTGTGAAAAATCAGGAACTTACAGAACTGCTTACAAAAGAAATAGGACAGTAACTTACACTATACCCACGCAAACAAAAAGGGCAAGATGAGACAGAAAGATGGGAAGATGTTTACGAGATGCACCACCACGTGTGGGTCCCGTATTAAGTGAAATGAGCAGACAACCCCTTCTCCGGCTACAAAAAAGGTACCCGGCCAGTGGACAAGGCTCGAAGGGAACCTGGACAAATGAAGACGGTGCATCCGATCTACAGTTTTATACTCTTGGTAGAAGCCGGGCCCAAAGGGGCCGCTGTCACTGCTCCCGCCTGCCCACCTTTCTCTAAGCCCTTCCTCCTCACACCCCTCCCGAGGTCCAGGACTCTGATTCCTCACAGCTGAAGACTCGTGGGGCAGCAAGAACTCCCTCACATTTTTTCCAAGCCCTAAAAGAGCCCCCAAAGATTTCCAGAAATCCATTCCAGATGCTGCGCACGTCACAGAACAGGGCTCCAAGTCAACAGCTCCAGAGACAGCAAGGTCCTACCTCACCTCCCAGAGCCAGGGGCTTCAGACAGGGCTTTCCCCTGAGTAAAGAGAAATGCTTTCAGTTTGCATTTGCCCTCAAAGCGTTACAGCTCTGTGAGAGCCACACGGGTGACTAACTTCAGTTGCTCATGTTTCTGATCAAAGCAAAAGCTGCTCGGGGAGCCAGAAGAACAGAGAAGGAACCGCAGCTGACCCCCAACACCCCACTTCCCCTGCAAACACTGGTCTCCACACTCACTGAGCTATCTAACAGGCCAGTCTCCACAGCGGAAGGAAGTCACTAGCCAGGTTGGGTCTTAGGCAGGAACCCGTGGAAGAAGTGAGGCTCGCAGACAAGCTCACACCAGGGAGCCCCTTCCACTAGAGACTGCAGGTGACTGGTGCCCCTGAGGCTGGGCAGCATGTAGCTGGGCACCCCATGCCCCATCCATCACCTGCTCCTGGGTGAGTGAGCCACAGCACAGCCAGACGCCGAGTGGGCGGGCGATCAGGGATCTGAGACTTTGGCCAAGACTCAGGCGTCAGCAGTGCCGAATCCCGGGGACCCAGGACCGAAGTCCCACCCTACACGGACCACAGGTTAAAATCACCTTGAAAAACAGAGAGTCAGCAGCTAAAATCGCAAGCATCTCGCCCTGCCAACCGCAGGCGCGCAGCTCCATCTCCCTCCAGGGGTATTCCTGTATCAAGGTCTCCTCCCCAGGAGCCGTTCTCCCAAGCAAAAAGCCTGCTCCTTCCCCACTGTGAGAGCTGGGGACCACAGGCTGTAATGCTGCTCAGCGGACCCCAGGCCTCAGTCACCCCCTCACTCTTACTCAGCACATACACCAACTGTAATAAAGTGTGCAGACCGGGCCACCTGTGCCAAACTTGCTTTTTTTTTTTTTTTTTTTGCAGTACGCGGGCCTCTCACTGTTGTGGCCTCTCCCGTTGCGGAGCACAGGTTCCGGACGCGCAGGCTCAGCGGCCATGGCTCACGGGCCCAGCCACTCCACAGCATGTGGGATCTTCCCAGACCGGGGCACAAATCCGTGTCCCCTGCTTCGGCAGGCGGACTCTCAACCACTGCGCCGCCAGGGAACCCCCAAACTTGCTCTTTTATAAGACAAACCTGAGCATTCAAGCAGCCGGCTCGCACAGCCCAGGCTGGGGGGTGGCCACCTGTACCAGGATGTGACCTGGGACACAGGGTGAGCAGGTGCAGACCAGCAGGGCAGGGCCATGAGGTGGCATTCTCAGGGTGGACCCAGACAGGGTACTGCCGCTGGGAGGCAGAAGGCACACCTGGACAGCCTTCACTGAGGATGGGGCCACCGTGCCTCAGGTCCACAGCAGACCCCTCGTATGTGCTGGGCACAAACAGGTCCTTTAGACACATCGCATCATTTCATTTCATCCCCATGCCAACATCTTGAGGTGGGTGATGGTATTGTGCCCCTTGTGCAGATGAGGAAGGAGATCAGAGAAGGCAAACAACTACCCACCGCCTCCCAGAGGGATGAGGTGGACCTGGAATCTGCCCAGGTCCATCTGTAGCCAACACCATGCTCATTCGAGAAGCTCCTGCCCACCCCTGAGCCAGGCCACACCGAGAGGGACAGAAAGCCAACATGGAGCCCAGCCTCAAGGCCTCCCATCTGGCAGCTTCACCATCACTGCAGACAGTGCAGGGGAGAAAAGAGGCATCAGAAGATGGACTCAGGCAACAGGTCTCCAGAGAGCGTGGACTCTCCAGGTAGGGCGAGTGGGATGGTAAATCAGAAAAAGGTACCTGAGAGCCTCCTGCGTCATGTGCATCACCTCACATAATGGGGAGCCCACTCCCCGGCACCCGGAGATCCTTGTGATAGAGCAGGACTGGGTTTGATGGGGTGCAGACCAAGGCAGGAGACGGCAGCAGGGTCCTTATACCTCCACCCCCCACACACACACAGGCTCAGCCCCCCTCCAGCCCCGCGTGCGCTGAGCCTTTCAGAAGGCTCCAGGGCCTGCACCTGAGGCGCCCAATCAGCTGGATTCTGGAGCAGCTGCTCAGCGGGCAGGAAGCAAGCAAGGCCATTCGATGTACACAAAACACAGGAGACTGCAGGGCAGTCACAGCTGGGTGAGATCTGAAAACTGTGTCAGGCTAGGGACAAAACCAGAAGACAAACAAGCACACAGAGACCAGCACAGCCCAGAACTGGCTTCAGAACAAACGAAACGGACAGCAGGCAGGGAGGCAGTGTGGGCAGGAGACCTGGTCCCAGGCCCCTGTCTGCTGACTAGCTGTGTAGCCTTGAGCGAGTCATTTGGCGTCTCTGGGCCCGTTTCCTCACGGGTAACATGAGGGGACAGGGCTACATGGCCTTTCCAGTTTCCCCTGCCAGGCCTGACCTCTTGTACCTGCTGCCATATGAGGGAAGTAGGGCTCCAAACACCACGGTCCTCTAAGATCCCACATCCTCCACAGAGGCTCCCAGCTGGTTCTCAGGGCAGAACTCGGAGAAGAAATGAGAGAGCCACTCTGAGCAGGCCGAAGTTCCCCTGCTCTTCACACACCACCCGGTGACAAGGGAAAGAGGACACGTGTGTGAGGCCCCAGGGAGCGGCAGGCACCGGGGCACTGTGGGAGCCCTCCTGGGGGAACCCCAGCTCTCCCAGAGTACCCCCTGCTTGGACGGCCTGGAACGAACCACCAAAACAAACAGACATCACAGGCATTAGGGCACAGAGCTTACAAGTCCGAAAGATCGGCTCCCATCCAGGCTCCACGGCTTCAGAGCCCAAGCTCTGAACGTGCTTTGGGCTTAAGATCCTCATCTGGGAAACCTCTTCCGGGGGGAAAAATCCCTCCCTCCTCACAGGACTGATCACTCTAAGGTTAATAAGAGAACAAAGGTGGAATCCAGCCGGGGGCCCATCACTTAAATGGCGGCAACTGTGCGATAACAACTCTGATGCTGCGAGACACCTGAGAGAGTCTAGGCGCTTCCACACCCAGCCCCCTAATCCTGAGGTGCAGCCTGGCTTGGGGCAGAGGCCAGGAAATGAACCAACATCTCCCACAGGGGCAAAGCAGAGCCGGCAAGCAGGACTTGGGAGGCTATCCCAGGAAGAGATGAACAATGGCTTCAAGACCCCCCAATCTCCTACCCTCCCACTCTGGAAAAGTCTGGAAAGGACACGTGTTTTACAACTTGCTCAGCATGCCAGTAAGAGAGCTATGGAGTATCACTCAGGCTAGAATGTCCCTGCCCATCTTACAGATGAGAAACTGAGGCTCAGAGACACTGAAAGCCTTGCCAGTGGAAGCCAAGGTCAGGGAGAGCCCCAGGACCCAGGATCACAGTACCTGGGCAGGACTCCGAGAGTGAGCGGATGGGCAGGGGCAGGGGCTGGGCTGCTTTCGGGAGACGCTGAAAAGCAGCCCCAGGCACTGCTCACCAGCCGGGGGCTTTGGGCAGATCAGTGGCCACTGCAGCCCCATCTTCCCTATTTGCATAAGGTGAGAGAGAAAAGCCAAGCCCCTCCTACCTCCTCCAGATCCCCATCAGTATCTCTGCATAGTAATACACGGGGGAGTGGGGCGGGGGGTAGTTTTGAAACCCAGGAAGAAGTCTCCAAACACACACCTGGATCTTCCCGGCTGGTTTCAGACTGGACAACTTCCTGTCTGGAGGTTTTGCGTTAAAAGGTGCAAGGAAGACTTCATTTAAATCAAGAGGCCTCTCTAGAGGGCAAGGACTCCCAATGTTGCCATCCACACCCTAAGGTGTGAGAGCGCGCTCACAGAACATCTGATGGAGCCGGGTGCTCAGCAGCCCACCTGCGCCAGCTCCACAAACTCGTGCTGGGTCTGACTCTACGCCAGGCCCTGTAGTACACCATGTCCTGAGACACAGAAGGAAACAAGACAGCCCTGGCCCCAGGAGCTTGCACAGGGGCCAACTTCAGCACAGCGGGACTCAGAAGAGAAGGGCTAATGCAGGGAGAGGTGGTCAAGGACGGCCTCCTCATGTAGTTGGCACCCACCAGAGCCTAATCTTGAAGGGCAAAAAGAATTAACCAGATAAAGGAGGGCTGGGTTTTCAGGAGAGGAAGCACCTGAGCAAAGTCCCAGAGGCATGGAAAGGCTCCCACAATTACGGGCAGCTCGGTAAGCAGAGACACAGGACAGCCAGCCACTCCCGGAGGTGGCCAGCCTCACAGGCGCTGCAGCTCCCTCCGCCTGTTCTGGAGCCCTAATGGCCCACCAGCCAGATGGCCCCTCCGTCCCGTGCTCTCCTCCCCTACCAGGTACAGGAGACAAAGCCGGTCTGTTGCCCAAGCTGCCTCCGTTCCCTCTGCAAGATTGGGAGAGTCCCACCCCAACTTACAATGGATGCACATCCCCAAAGCTCCCTGACTCCTACAGCCCCTCCTCCACGCTCACAAAGCCAGCCCCAGTCCACCTGGAATCCCCCGCCTTGTGTCTTCCTGCCCCCCAGACAGTGGTAGCCAGGGGCGCCCGGAGCAAAGCTTGCACACTACCTGATCCTGTACGGGTTATCAAACAATATCAACTAATCCACCTGTCCACCTGCCAGAGCTGGTGAAGCCCCTCCAGAATCCTACAGTGACCAGGACTCAAGGAGCCCGACTGTCCGGGCAGGTCTCACAGAGCCCGTGTCCTGGACTGCCATGCTGATCTGGTAAGAACCGGGCCCCCTCACAGCAGTTGGTGGGGTATGAGCCACAGAGGGTGAGGCCCAAGACCCCACTCAGAGGGATGGGTGGGAAAGGGAAATGAGCAAGCTCTGGGGGATGTGGGTCTCCCCTGTAGCCTGGCTTTTTAAAATCGCTTACAGGTTATACTTTGCTGAATTCCCAAAAAGATTATGAACAACTGCTGTGTGCAATGAGACCAAGAAAACAAACACCATTAAGAAGAGGTAAGCAAAACAGGAAACATTCTCACCTTACTAGCAACAAGTTTGAACTGGAACCTTCTAGAAACTTCTAGAATTGGAACTTCTAGAAAGGAACATTCACAAAGAAGATGCAGCAAAGCACAGTCCAGCTTCCCCATCCTGATAAGAAACAGTGGCACCTGCTCCAGACCACAGGCCAAAGCAAGCTAGCATTTGCTGAGCCTCTGCCCAGAGTAAGGCGCGCACGTTAGGCACAGTGGGCAAGGGTGAGCTGGTGATCAGGCCCTCTTCCTTCTAGCAGAAGAGAGAAAGCATGAAGCATGGACACATGAGCACCAAATGAGGCCACAGCCTGGGGTGCTTTCAGAGAGAGAGAGTGCATTGTTAAGGGAAACGGGGGACGGAGGGAGGGTCAGAGAAGGAGAGAACACTGTAGTTTGGGGAACTGAGGAAGACTTGAAAGAACATGAGAACACCCTGTGCTATGGTCTGATTGTTTGTGTCCCCCCAAAATTCATATGTTGACATACGAACCCCCAATGGGATGGTACGAGGAGGTGAGGCCTTTGGGAGGTGCTTAGGTCATGAGGGTGGAACCCTCATGAGTGGAATTCGTGCTCTTATTAATGAGGCTCCAGAGAGCATCCTAGCCCCTTCCACCATATGAGGACACAGTGAGAAGTCGGCAGTCTGCAAACAGTAAGAGGGCCTTTGGCAGAGCCCAACCATGCTGGCACCCAATCTTGGGCTTCCAGCCTCCAGCACTTGTGAGAAATAAATTTCTATTGTTTATAAGCCACCCAGTCTGTGGTATTTTGTTATAACAACCTGAACAGACTAAGACACCCTGAAATAAACCTGGGCATAACGGTGATTTTCGAGCTCAATTCACTGCTCTCCAGTTGAATCAAAGGTGTCGTGCCTTCCGAAATGATGAGAAAAAGGTCCTCCCCCCAACACCTACTCAGGCACCATTTGTAGCAGTCACCACTAATTAGCCACCTGCCATGTTCCCGGGCCCCGGTGGTGCCTCATTTTTGCCTGACAGCCACTCTGGTAAGGTCCTGGGTGAAGGGTCAGAGGCTCAGAGGGCTTACATCCAGGGTTCCCCAGTTCCCAAATGCCACACACTGCATTTGGGCCCAGGTCTCAGGCTCCAAGCCACACGCTCCTGCCCTGGGGCCTCTCCGTGGCAGGAACAGGACAGACTCCTCTGGTGCGGGAAGGGTGGTGAGCCCCATTGAGGAGAGAAGAGGAGGCCGAGGGAGAACAGTGTGCGCCCGCCAGGGACCAGTGCAGGCCAACAGAGGCCAGCCTCTCGGACACACTGTCCCACCAGCAGGCGGATCACTTAATCACGGCTGCTTAACAGTAATTACCCCAATAAAGAAAACAAATGGCTTTAATTTAAAAGACATTACATTAACAGCAGGCTTTGTGCCAGCCAACAGGGCCTGGCTCAGCTGCTCAGAACAGGCACCTGAAACAGGAATGGGAGCACACAGAGCTGCCTCTTGGGGCCAGGCCTGACCATCCTGACCAGCCATCCTGACTGCCCTGAGCAACCCACAGGCCATTGTGAGCAGCCCCAAGGCCAAAGGCAAGAGGCCTGGACCAGGAAGGGTGTGAAGAGGGGAAGCAGGGAGTTCTCCTGCCCTGCCAGGTACCCTGAGAGCCTGCCTGCTGCCGCGGGGACGGGAGGAGGCTTCCCTTCGGCCCCTCCAGTCACAGCTGGGCTCCTCCTCTCCGCTGGCGGTCTCACTCAGCCAGAGACAGACTGGGGAAGCTGCCACTCACCATGGGGACATGGCTGGAGGTGGGGATCCGAGCCCATCTGACTGCTGAGGGCGCGGAGGCTCCAGGCAGTTAGGCAACAAGGGGCCTTCCAGGCCCAGCACCCAGGTCACAGCACCCTCCCCACCATGCTGTCCTCTCGCCCAAGTCCCCACCAAGAGCCAGGATACCCGGGGCCACTGACAGAACGCAAACCCTGCGACTCTGGCAAACTCACCGTAGGTGAGGGGCTCCACCTTCAAGCTGCTCCAAGAGGCACAGTTCCCCTTGTTAAGCGGAAGCGTGCCTCCTTTTACCGGAGGGCCCGTGCTAGGTGTGATGGGGACCCCACAGGAAAGGATGTGCCCTGGGGAGCTTTGAGGACCGTGGGCAGCGCCCAGCTGGGGTCATAGGGCGGGGACCAAGGAGGGGCGAAGAGGATCGGGATGCGCAGAGACCCACCCCGCACCCCATCCACGCTCTTCTCTCCGGCTGTGCTGCAGAGAAGCACTGAAGCCTTCTCCATCCAGGATCCAACCATCCCGGCTTGTTTTCCATCCACATTTTTCTAAGGGCCTCATCAAAACAGGTTTACACGCCCCCACCCCCCACCCCCGCCCCGTGCAGGAAGGAAATGACCGCCCATAATCGCCAGGCAGATTCCCTTTCATTTCAGTCTTCCTTTCTAAAACCCGGGGCAGGGGGCGGGGGGTGGTGGTCAGTGAGAAAGGGGAACGCTCGTGGAGAATGAACAAAAACAGCTCTGCTTGCGCCCCAGGCTTCGTGGAGAGAGAGGCACAGCGGGCTCCAGCCGAGCAAACGCAGTGCAGCGGCGCCCTCCACTGGCGTCGCGGAGCGCCGCACACGACTCGATGCGCAGGGGACGTGACCCCGCCCGGGAGCAGCAGGGCAAGCTCTCCCCCTACTGGGTGTCAGCGAGGATGCGGCGACCACCAAGGAGGGGAGGCCCTGTGTGGGCTGCACTCCTGCAGCTCCTCCTCCATCGGCCTGGGAGAACCGCGCGCGGATTCTAGCCCTGGAGCTCCCTCCAGCGCGCAGCCCCAAGCAGAGGACAAACCACGTGGTTTCCCTCGGAGGAATACAGCTCCCCCAATACTAACTCCCTGGTCGTCCCAGGCACTGGACAGCTGGAAAGCTGGCCCCGGGGAACAGCAGAGGTTTGGCCCGCTAGAGATCAGGGCGGTGTCTCCCCTCCCCTTCCCAAGCCAGAGGGATACTTGGAGACACAGGAAGAGGCTCCGCTGGGATGGGTGAAAGCGACCCTGCATCCTGTCCACTCTGCTGTGGGGTTTAGGGTGAGCTGGCTCTCACCCACCCTCCCTAAAGGGCCAGAGGCTGCTGAAAACACTGACAAACAGAAGAGGGAAGGGCTTGGGCTGCGTCTAACCCCAGCGCTGTGCGCACTGCATAAATCACTGCCTTGCCACCCAGGGTCTATCAGCTCACCGGGAGGACGCTGCACCCAGAGGTTCAGAGTGTCCTTCCCGCTCCAATGCTTGGTGATTCTGCAAGGCTCTGGCAGCAAGCACAGTCTTTATTCAGAGTGAATGTTTATTGGGGGCATCCGGGCAGGTGGATGATACAGACTGCACACCTCAATGGCTCCCTGTCTTGTCCTGCCCTCCTACTCCCCAAAGCATGTGATACAGTCCAGCCCCATGGCTTAGTGTGGGAGCTCAAGTATGTTACCGGATCTCTCAGCCTTGAAGGCTCCTTCACGGGTCGCAGTGACGCTCAAGTGAGACGTTTCTGCAAGCACTTTCATAAGCTCTAAGTGCTGAACAAATATTGTTACTATTCTCCTAATCCAGTCTTCATACTAATAACACCTCATTGACTTTAGGCATAACATTACTGTACACATCAGAAATCTCCAAACCGTGTTCTTCAGAAACAAGTGTTTCCAGAGATGTTACAACATCTTTCAGGATGGGGAGGGGAGTCAAGATACCTGGTTTTTCTTGTAAAATGTATTTTGGTAAATATGTAAGAAATATACCAAATACATTTAGTTGGCTGTCCTTATCAGTACCTAATCATCTCACCTTTAGTCATTAGGGAAATGCAAATCAAAACCACAATGAGGACTTCCCTGGTGGCGCAGTGGTTAAGAATCCGCCTGCCAATGCAGGGGACATGGGTTCGATCCCTGGTCCAGGAAGATCCCACATGCCGCGGAGCAACTAAGCACATGCGCCACAACTACTGAGCCTGCGCTCTAGAGCCTGTGTGCCACAACTACTGAGCCCACATGCCACAACTACTGAAGCTCATGTGCCTAGAGCTCGTGCTCCACAACAAGAGAAGCCACCGCAATGAGAAGCCCACACACCACAACTAGAGAAAGTGCAGGTGCAGCAACAAAGATCCTACCCAGCCAAAACTAAAATAAATAAATAAATTTATATTTTAAAAAACACAATGAGATGCTACCTCACACCCACTAGGATGGCTCGAATCAAGACAGACAACAAGTGCTGGCAAAGACGTGGAGAAAGCGGAACCCTCACACATTGCTGATGAGAATGTAAAATAATAATACAGCTACTCTGGAGAAGTCTGGCAGTTCCTCACACTTACTATATGACTGAGCTATTCCATGTTCACAGCAAATTATTCACAATAGCCAAAAAGTGGAAACTCAAATGTCCATCAGCTAATGAATAAACAAAATGTGGTATAGCCATACAATGGACTATTATTCAACCATATAAAGGCATGAAGTACTGACACACGCTGCAACATGAACCTTAAAAACATTACGCTAAGCAAAAGAAGCCAGACACAAAAGGTCCGTTTATATGAAATGTTCAGAATAGGCAAATTTACAGAAAGCAGGTTAGTGGCTGCCAGGGCTGAGAGAAAAGGGGGAATGGGAATGACTGCTGATGCGTATGGAGTTTCTTTTTGGGGTGATGAAATGTTCTGGAATAATTGAACAACCTTGTGAATATATTAAAAACCACTGAATTGTATATTTTTTGATATTAAGCAATCTGTCTACAAAGCCAATAATAAGATATATTTCTGATTCTAATGACATCATGAAAGAACTGTATTTCAATGATCTGTGACAATGTTATAGTAAGGGAGATCTCAAATTTTTCCAGTTTTGTTGAACTGTATATTTTAAAAGGGTGAATTTCATGGGATGTGAATTACATCTCAGGTTTTTTTAACCGCAAGAAAATGTAATCATCTGTCTTTCAAAAAAATGACCTATTGGAACAGAGAACAGTCAAGTAATCATAAACAATGACTGTTACCCAAAGCTGGAACACTTCATACATACACTGAAGCCCCACAGCAAAATCACCCAGGTGTCAGTGTATTTCGTCTACATGATGATCGCTGGTCTTATGTTATGGGCTTTGCCTTATAATTTCAACAAATACCTGTGAAATTATCCAGAGTATAGTGTACATGATACAATAATGCTATACAAAGTTCTTCCCTACAGATCCATGACTAAAGCTTTCCATGAGAAACATGCACTGGTACATGAACTACTACAGTTGTATCATGAACATATTATAATTTAAAAGAGTTCCATTGCATTTGGTAAATTCTCCAAATTCTATAGTATAAAATGTCGGTCAATCTTTTCAAAGAGCCTCTCACTTCAGGATACATTTCTTTGATCACCTCTTTCCCAGACGGTCATATCTTAGTCAAAAGGTTCTTTCTGGTCAAGGTTCCTGCTGCTGTGACATGCCGGAGAAGTTGCACAGCAATGTCACCTGTTTGTCATTAGTTTAATTGAGACAGCCAGCATCGAGGTCTTTACCCTCAGGCTTCTTTCTAGCCCCAACTATGAGCTGAGGTTTTTCAAAGCCACTCACAGTTTTGCTCTTGCAGTAAAAGAAACTGCAAATTCAGAAGAGGTGTGCAAAGATCTTTAACACTTTTCTTGTTAGCCCAGTCCTCAGCACACGCTCCTCCTGAAATCCAACAGTCTCTTTTAAGTGCAGAAAGCACAAGGCCTCCTTCTTGTTCCTACGTGTCATCTGGAGACAAAGCAACCCAGCCTCGTGCTCTGAGGAGGCTGAAATTTGATGTACGAGGGGCAGATCCCCGAAGACTCTTCTATGATTTGGGTTGAATTAATATAGCTATCAATCAGTCCACTATAAAATGCTACTGAGAGCCTAGAAAGTGCCAGGAACCGTGCTAAAAATATAATGGCGATGGAGGAAGAGGGAACACCTGTTTCCATTGTTTCGCACCATCCATATGGAGGACCCTCCCCCAACTTGACCAGCACTCCCCACCTCCTGCCCCCTCCTCAGCCCTCCTTCCCGACCTGTGCACACTACCGCCTCCCTTAGGGAAGGAAGAGAAACTGCTGTGCTGGGCGAGTTTGGGAGGCAGGCTGCCCCATCCTCCTCTCCTCTCCTCTGGAATTAGCCTCCGAGAGACTGCCCTCCCTGCAAGGTGGCCAGCGGCCGTCCAGAGCTGCCTGTCCTTTCAGAAGTCTGTCTGGTCTGTACCCAGGGTTGGGAGGTGCCTGTCCCTGTGTCTGTCTGTCTGTCACTCCCAACTCAGGCCAGAAACAGGGGTGACGCTTATGGGGTGCCTGTCCACTTCAGCAGATGAAGAAGGTAAGTAATGCTCCGCCCCCCATGGAGATGATACTCTAGTAGGGAGCAGCAGAATGCAAACTAGCAAACAGGGTAGTGACTTTCCAAACTTGCTTCCTGATGTCCAAAGAGCTCTCGCTCTCACTTCCTTCAGCCCCTGCTCAGATGTCTCCAAATCCATGGGGCCTTCCCTGACCAGCTGTACAAAACAGCCCACAACTCCGCACCCCAACACAGGAACGCTCCCTGTGTCCTTATCCACCTTTACTTTTCTCTATACAATGGATCACGATCTGACTCACTCTACGTGGACAGGTTTGTTTGTTTAAAGTCGATCTCCCACACCCCACCAGAGCCCCAGAAGAAGCTCCATGAGGGCAGGGACTGGTTCTCTTCCTACAGGCACCTAAAACAGGGCCTGGTCAGGGAAGCACCCAAGAACATCTGCTGAATGAATGAGCACATGAGTACGTGCTACAAACAAGGTGATGGGAAAGATAACGAGGGCTAGGGTGGCTGCTGCTTTAGAAAAGGGGTTCGGGGGAGGCCTTTCTGAGTCGTTACCATCTGAGTGGTAACACAGTGACGGCACAAGAGAAACAGCACGAGAAGCAATCCTGCTGTACCCCTGAGGGTGTCCCCACAGTGCTGGGTAAGCTCCCCCAGGCCTCTGCGAGGGCCTGGCCACCCCGAAAAGGAGAGAGGAGATGGCTACTGGGTCCCGTCAGTGCTGAGTCCCCAGAAGTGGGCAGAGTAGAACCGTGCTGTGAGGCTGGACACACAGCAACGGACGCAGCAGCACTGGACTCCCTGCACAATACAGCAAGGCTGCGTTTAATCCTTACCGCCCCGTGGGGGATGGGTGTTTAATCCTCATTTTACAGGAGGCCCGGGAGGCCCTGAGAGGCGAGGGGGGTGACCCACAGTCACCAGCTAGTAACTGGCCACTGGGGGTTAAACTCAGCGCTGTCTCCCTCCCTCCCTCAGGACCATGATGTGCCCGATCCAGCAGGTTTAGCAACAGGACACGCTGTACGTGGAGGTGATGCTAAGCGACACAGGTACCTGGGTGGCAGGGGGCTGTGCCTGTACCCCCTCTGTGTCCCCTGCATTTGTGCACCCAGGGTCCAACACACAACAGGTGCTTAGTCATTCACAGGGCTTCGACATGCACGGTAGGCTCCTGAGGGAGACGACTGGTTGCCTACCCCACAGCTTCCCCTCCTCTTCTTATTCACTGTTTTTAACTGGAACTCTGCTTTGGTTCTTCCTCCATCCTGCGGCTGCAACACAGATGTAATGCCTAAAGCTCTAGCAGCCATTCTGGCCCAGGAGGACAAGGGCCACTCTGTGGGGATGGTAAAACAGAGCTGGAGGGGCCTAGGACCCTGATGACGTCATGAAGCTCCTGTGCCAGCCCGGAACGCCTCCTACCTCTGGACTCCATTTAGATGAGAGGTAAAGCTCCATCTTGCTTAAGCTACCACTATGTGGGATTCCCATGGCATATTCTATCAAACTTAATGCAAAAGGAAGCCTTATGGAACACAAGTCTGGACCTAAGTTTTAGAAGGGTGAGATCCCACTGGACAGACGGAATGAGACAATAGAGGGCTCGGAAGCAAAGCGAGCAAAGCTCCAGGAGAAGGGACAGCGTCTCCTGCAGCTGAGTGGGGAAAGGCTGGACCAGGAAGCTGAAGCCAGCTGCTGTGGGGCTAGAATGTTGGAATGACCTGGATGACAGTGAGCCGGGAGCCAGGGGGTTCTGAGCGGTGTGATAAAAGCCCCATTTTAACAAGATGAATGAGCCTTCCCCAAGCCAGCAGAGCCAGGATAGCCTGAATGAAAGGCAAATGCTCCCTGAAGGTCTACTATGTGTCAGGCATTGTGCTCACAGGGCAGGCTGCACAGAGGCAAGGATGCCTGAGCTGGGTCTGAAGGTGGGCAGGAAAGCACCAGGCCCTCCTGTATCCCTTTTACAGCAGGGACTTCCATGCCTGCTGCCACAGCCTCATACAAATTCAGATTTCCAGGCCCCATGAGGAGACTCTGACCCACAGGCTGGGGCAGGGTCCACGAGTCTGTATTTTGAATAACTGTCCCCAGGAGATTCTGATGCAGCTAGTCCACAGACTTATTAAATGAGCTAGAAGCACCTCCTATCCTGGTACCTCGAACATAACAGGTTTGGATGTTTATTAAATAAGTGAACAAATAATATATTTCCATACTGTTAGGAGATAACAAACCAGTGGATTTTGAAAGACTTTCAATAATAATTCAAAACAAGATTTTTCTGGTTAAGTGAATAGCTTTTTAGCTAGTATTTAGTTAACCAAGATGTAATCTAAAGTCACTAGTAATATTCTATGATCAATTTCTGCAACCATTTCAGCTCAACCATTTCTGTGTCACTTGAAAATGGCCTGAGAAGAGACCTCTGAGTGTGAGCACGAGTCCTAGGCTGGCTCACTGCAGCCCTGCCCTGCATCCTGCACACCTGGCGGAGTCCCAGATCCCACCCTGAGGGAGGAAGAGCTTTCAGGCTGTCTCCAGACAGCCGGGTGGGCCAGGAGCTGCCTTCCTCTTCCCAAGGTGTTCTTACACACTTTAGGGCAACTCTCCCTGGGAGTGGACTGTTCTTTTACCTTATCCTACAAGAGAGAGGTGCTCCTTAAAGGGGGAACATGGTACAAAGAGAAAACCATTGGCCTAGGACTTGAGTCTAGCCCCAGCCTTGTCAGTAACTACCCAAGAGGCCTTAGGCAAGTTTCCTCACCTGGGCTGCTACACGCTCTTGAAGTTCCCTTCCAGCTCTGATGCAACTGAGGTGAGAATTCCTAGTGTCATTCTTCCTAATTAATACTGAAAAAATAATTCTCATATAAGATGCACTCCCATATGTAAGACATGATGCTCGCTGCTAGGGATACACTTAAGAGAGGTCAGGGTCCAAGCCCTTAAGGAGTTTACAGTCTAGCAAGGTAGACAAATAACTCATTCAATAATTACATAATGACAACTGTGAGAAATGTTACTAAGGAAAAGTCCTTGGTGTGATGAGAATGTACAATGGGGGCTCAGGAAAGGTTTACCAAGGAAATAACATTTATGCTGAGACCTGAAAGCAGAGTACCAGTTAAGGAAGGTGGGGGGCTGGGGGGGTGGGGAGGTACTCCAGGTAGAGGGAAAGGTATGTGTGAAGTAGTACCAGAAGACACATTCCAAACCTGAGGAAGAATTAAATGACAACTAAAATGAGGTAAACCTTTTAGGACTACATATTTAAAGAAAAAAATAAAACAAAAAGAGCACCTTTTGTCACAAACAGAAAACAGATTCACAAAAAATCATTCAAAAGGAACAGGAGCAATTTTAGCTAGAACTGATAAACACTTATCTGAACACAGCCATCTGGCTGAAAGCCCCCAGTCCCTCATTCCTCATGCCTCAGTAGGGGTGGTGTCAGGGGTGGCTATGGCTGTCGGAACTGGGCCCAGAAGAGGGAAGGAGTCAAAGCATGGAACACAGACTCCAAGAAGGGAAGCTGGCCCTGAGACTGGACCTGCCCTGGACAAGTATTTCTGGTGCCCACTATGTGCCAGGCATAGGGATGGGAGATAAGACGTCGTAGAGTCTACAGCACCAGGGAGGTACACGAGGAAGAGGAAGATGTGCCTTTTGAATGGGGATTCCTTGGACGGCTCCAAGGAGGGGATGGTATCCAAAGATGGGCAAGACTCAGCGACACACACAGAAAGGGTATCCTGACAGTGGAATGAAAGAAGCAGAGGCATGTAGGCTGGAAAGCACTGAGTTTGCAACTAGATACTGTGGCTGGAGCTCGAGAAGGGGACACTAGAGCCCTAGCAATGGAGGAGACAGGCCTGAGTTGTGACCTCTGACTCAGAAAGTGAAGAGATGACATGCTGGTCTTCAAGGCGGTGTCTGGAGAGCCGGTCAAATCCCAGCTCTGCCCAGACTGGCCCTATGATCAAGGGCCCTTGGTTTTCTCCCTTGGACTAGCACAGAATTTCTCAAACATTAAAGTCCCAAGGGCCACCTGGAACAGGTTGCCAGGCCCTACTTCCAGAGACTGCAAATAGGGCAAATGCGATGGGCCCAGGCTGAAAAACCCCAGGTCAGACAGTGGGTGCCAAGGGCCTGGCCAGCCACAAGCTCCAGGACCTGGATTCTTGGCCTCCTGTACCATGGAATCCAGGCCCAGGTACCTCTCCCTGACTATGGTGGGTGTTCCTGATGGGCTCATTTATTCTGGGAAGAGGACAAACTTTTGATGCTAAGGGGGTGGGGGGGAGAAGCTGGAAAGGAGAGCTGTGGAGGGCTGGGCACAGATTGTCCCCAAGTCTATGGACATTCCTGGGGGAAAGTGAAAACTAAGTAAAGAGTGGCCAAGGGCCCAGGAAGGAAGGAAGGACATTCTGGGTGGAAAGTATAGCTTACGTAAAGGCACATTCAGTACAGTTAAGACCTAAGGTGCACTTAGGGGAAGGACAAGAAGGTAGGCTGAAGAGGAGAGCCAGGGCCACAACAACATAGACAGCCCTACCAAGAAATTAGAACTTGATTCTGAAGACAACAAACAACAGACCCCTGAACCCTGCAGGATCCTGGCATCAGCTCCCCTTAGTCACTCACTGGGCACAAACACATGGGACACTCCTCTTGCCTCACCGCCCGTCCCCCCACCATCAGGTTCCATCCTTTAAGATCACCTACTATTTCTATCCCAAAATCAGACCTTGGATCCCCTCTGTGCAACTGTTAGGTCAAAACGAGGCAAGCAATTTAACTGAGACCATTAACTCTAAGTGAGGAATCCAATCTCTGACAAGCAGAGCCAGGAGGTGAAGCGAGATGATGGGGATGCAGGTGGGTCCAGCCTGGGACAAGGTGACTAGCTCTGCTCTCCCCAGATCTTATCTGTACCTCCTGGGAGGAAGCCGATGCTTCTCTAAATGGGTTCAGGACCCTCTAGGGTAGGGGAGAAGGGGGCACACAGAGGAGATGAGATGGTTCACACTGGCTGGGTTTGGGCTTGACTAGTTCTGACTGAAATACCTTGGAGAAATGAGCTATGAGAAATGTCACTGTAACTTGAACAATTCAAGCAGCCTTAGACCCTGTCCAGCAGACTCTGGACAGAAGCTATTGGTACGTTCAAATGACCTGCTCCATCCTCAAAAGTCAAAGACTGAGGGGCTTCGCTGGTGGCGCAGTGGTTAAGAATCCACCTGCCAATGCAGGAGACACGGGTTCGAGCCCTGGTCCGGGAACATCCCACATGCCGCGGAGCAACTAAGCCCGTGAGCCACAACTACTGAAGCCTGCGCCTGGAGCCCGTGTTCCCAACAAGAGAAACCACCACAATGAGAAGCCTGCGCACCACAAGGAAGAACAGCCCCCGCTCGCCACAACCAGAGAAAAGCCCGCGCGCAGCAACGAAGACCCATCGCAGCCAAAAATAAAGTAAATAAAATAAAATAAATGTATTTTTTAAAAAAGTCAAACACTGAGAAGAATAAAAAGAGGAGCAGGCTCTGAACGCACTGACTGCTGAATCCTGTAACGCTAGCAAAGAGGGGGAGAGCCAATTCTCAAGGAGGCCGCAGTTAAAGGAGGAGACGTGGTCAGGGTAGTCGGCTAACACCGAGGTTCCCGGACACGCCCCCGGACGATGCCTCCAGCGTGCTGTGAATGCACACTTCAGCCAGGGGGATAGGATTGAGAGGTTAGTTAGGCTTCTACTGGCGTTGGCAGTGGGCAGTGCAACGAAGACACCTCCCTCCTGACCCCTGGAGCCTGGCCGGGCGCGCGCGCTGACCGAGCCACCCGCCCAGAACCTCCGGCTGAGGCCCAGCTCACCTTGCACTTGAAGCCGGCGGCGGGCGGTAGCAGCTCCCGCAGCAGGGCCTTGGCCACCTCGCGGCTGGCCCCCTCGCTCACGAAGTGCAGGTTAAGCACCTCGTGCGCCTCGAACTTAGCGAGGCGCAACAGGGAGCGGATCGCGACGCGGGCCTTGGCCTGCAGAACGGCATTGTGTTCCGCCTTGGTGAACATCATCAGCAGGTGGTAGTCCACCGGCCCGGCCCCGCCGCCCTCCAGGCTCTTGGCCTTAGCGCCCGGGGCCGGCGCCACGGAGCCCTGCGCCAGCTCCGGCACCAGCGGCGAGGGCACGGCGGGGGCTCCGGCGCGGGCCTCCTTCAGCCTCTTGGTGGCGCTGGAGAAGGTCTCCCGGCCGGAGCCGAGGTAGTAGAAGGCACAGACGGCAAGCGCCGCGGCCAGCAGCAGCGCGCAGTAGTGGGAGCGCACAGCGCACAGACGCGCCATGGCCCGAGCGCATGGGGGCGCGCCTCGGAGGAGACCCATGCGCCACCCGCCCGCGGACAGGGCGGCCGGGGAGCCGCAGCGGAGAACAGTACCCCTGCACCTACTTAGTAGCCCCGGCGGCGGGCGGCAGCCATGGCGGAGGCGGAGCCGCGCTGCCAATTCGCGGGCGCTGATGCGCCGAGAGGCGGGACCAGGGCTGCCCGGCAGCCGCTGGGTCCTAGGCTCAGAAGGATTACATCGGGGTTGCGCCGCGGGTCCGCAGGAGCCGCCCCAGAATGGTCAGAGAAGCCGGTGAGGACTTGGACATACAGGCCAGCTGGCTGTACCGTCCGTGAAAAATAGCCCTCTTAAGTGCCCAGCCCCAGACGCTAGAAACCGAAGCTAAGACTTCGGTAGCAAAAAGACTAAACTGGACTCACAAAGAAAAAATTTCTCTATATACCTTTTCCACCCTAATTTCTTGAAGGCTTTAAGTCCTCTCCCCGACTCCTTTCACACCTTGGAGACTATCTGGGGCTAAAGAATTTAAACTAGCAACTCCCTCCCTAGTCTCGGTGAAGTAGGATTGACACCCGAGGTGTAAATGGCCTGCTCACCTCACTTGGCACCTCTGAGGCGGACCAGAGGCAATCTAAAGGATACTTTTTTTTTTTTAACTTTAACACTTTAAAAGAGGCTTAATATGTACCCGGTAGTTTTGCAAATTCTTAACTGAGGCATAACTGAGGTCACTTGCCCAGGGTCACACAGTGGCAGGTTTGACGATATAGTTGGACACTGCCAACTACATAAAAACCCATTAACTTGAGTCTTCTGAGGACCAATGACACACTACAGTGTTTACGTAAACATGTACAAGTGGTGTGCATGCTTGAAAGAGGTGCAGGTGAAAACGCAGGCACAAATGCAATCACAAATTCTCTCACCCGTTTACTGTGCCATGCCATTATTTCTCAAAGTGTGGTCCCCAGAACCACAATTCATCTCGTTTTTAACTCTTCTTCTTTTCAGTTGGAGCAACACTTCTCTGAAAAACCTTGGACCTCTAAAGAACGCTTAGCAACAAGTTCAATACATGCTACTCACCTTGGGAGGGGGGGAACAATAGCAGAATTATCTCACTTTAGTAACAGGTATTACTTTAGTTCATTTAATCCACACAGCTCTAAGAGGTAGAGGTATTGTTTGCTTATTTGCACTTTACAATTGAGGAAATTGAGATTTAGAGAAGTGAAGTGCCAAAATCTAGTTGGCTAGTAAATAATGGATCCCCACTCAAGCCATACCACTTCCAAAACCCAAACTTCCAGCCAAGATTAGCACTGAGAGTGGTAGCTCAGACTCTGAGTTGTGTGTATTTCACCACAAGCTTCAGCAGATGACATTGTGGTTAAGAGAGCTGGATTTGGGTGTGTGCAGGGGGGAGCAAGATGGCAGAGTAGGAAGACCCTGATCACAGCTGCTCCCACAGGCACCAGAGAGCTGGATTTACAGCTAACTAGGAGTTGTTAGACTTCAGGGGAGGTACTTAATCTCTCCGAGCTGCAATCATACCCCTATGTAACATGGGGCTAATATTAGTACTTATGCCTCATAGAGTTATGAGAGATAATAGGTAAAAAGCAGTTAGAATAGTGCCTGACACTTAGTAAACAATAAATATAAACTATGCTAGAAACACCAAACTCTAAAACAAAGTGTAAATATCCAACAAGTACAAAATACAGTTTAGCAACCATAGCTTTTCTAGAGTATTTACAAATTCTAAACCCCAAATATCCACTAAGACTTTACTACATGTACCACAGAATCTCCACCGCTGTGTGCTACCATTGTATTATTACATTCTAATTATTGTTCATTAATAAGGGGGAAATAATTCTGGAATTGTACCTTTTAGTCCACCCACCTACACCATCAATAAGGTGGATTTTTCCTCTGCCATTTATTCTGGAATTTATTCAACAAATATATTTTTTCAGACCTTTATAAGATCACTACTCCTGGAATTTATGGATAACAAATGAAGAACAAGATAATTGAAATTTTACATAAGAAGTCAGTAGACACAGGAAAATACTCAGGAGACTGGTCTTTTCTCCAAGCTACTTCATCCTCAATTCTTTGACCATAAAGAAAAATTAATGTGTTATGTTAATGTGTTATGTGAATCAGCAGGATGACGGTAAAATGTTTATTGGAGGCTTGAGCTGGGATACAAGCAAGAAAGATCTGACTGAATATTTGTCTCGATTTGGGGAAGTTGTAGACTGCACAATTAAAACAGATCCAGTCACTGGAAGATCAAGAGTATTTGGATTTGTGCATTTCAAAGATGCTGCTAGTGTTGATAAGGTTTTGAAACTGAAAGAACACAAGCTGGATGGCAAATTGATAGACCCTAAAAGGGCCAAAGCTTGGGGAAGGAACCCCCCAAAAAGGTTTTTGTGGGTGGATTGAGCCCAGATACTTCGGAGGAACAAACTAAAGAATATTTTGGAGCCTTCGGAGAGATTGAAAATATTGAACTTCCCATGGATACAAAAACAAATGAAAGAAGAGGATTTTGTTTTATTACATATACAGACGGAGAGCCAGTAAAGAAATTGGTAGAAAGCAGATATCATCAAATTGGTTCTGGGAAGTGTGAAATCCAAGTTGCACAAACCAAAGAGGTATATAGGCAGCAACAGCAACAACAAAAAGGAGGAAGAGGTGCTGCAGCTGGTGGACGAGGAGGTACTAGGGGTCGTGGCCAAGGTCAGGGCCAAAACTGGAACCAAGGATTTAATAACTATTATGATCAAGGATATGGAAATTACAATAGTGCTTATGGTGGTGATCAAAACTATAGTGGTTATGGCGGCTATGGTTATACTGGGTATAACTATGGGAACGATGGATATGGACGGATATGCAGACTACAGTGGCCAACAGAGCATTTATGGCAAGGCATCTCGAGGGGGTGGCAATCACCAAAATAATTACCAGCCATATTAAAAAGGGATGTTGGAGAAAACAGGAAGAGATTGCTAAAGCAACCCATCTTGCAAGGACAACACTGCAGTTTGGTCTTCTGTTGATCTAAGATGATTATTTTGTAAAACTTTCTAGTGTACAAGACACAACTGTGTCCAACTGTATGTAGCCGCCAATTAGTTTTCTTTGTTTTTACTTTGTCTTTACTTTGTCTTTTGCTATCTGTTATGACTCGATGTGGATCTGTGTTTATACAAATTTTATTTGTATGATTTCATGTTAAACCTCAAATAAATGCGATTGTTTTTCTGAATCAGGTACTAAATAGCTCTGTAAAAGTGTCATTTTAAATAAGCGATAATTAAGGTACAGTTTATTTTGTAGGGAGTGTTGATCCATAGGGAGAAACTGTGGTCCTTTACTAATAGCCAGCTACAGTGTCTAGTCTGTTCCCCTTTTTTGTTAGATGTATTCTATCTTCTAAGGCTTCATTTCCCTGTTAACTGAGGCTTCCACGTAACTTTAAGTAAAGTTTTCTCTCTGTATATCTGGAGGCTTTGTCATGAAAGTGTCTGTGGCTTAGTTATAGTGTTGTGATGAGTGGAAGCTTTCTAGTAGACCGTAAGTCTTCTGGTTATATTTTGAAACGTAGCCTTTGGATGGCACAAAGCATGCTGGTAGCTCCTTTTATGAATAGAAAATATTTTGCTTTGTTCTTGTCTCTGGGAAGGCATTTGTTATGACTTACTGTATTCAGTGGTCTGCTGGAAAGCGCTTTGGCTAATCATAATACCATAACTTTGTTTTCTTGATTAAAATGTCTAGATATACCCAGGGGAAAAAAAACTTGAACTGTGTTACAGGAGCTACAGTTTAAGAATATCAGATATAGTTACATTTAACACAAGGATTTTGGCAAATAGGTATGAAGTTATTAAAGTCTGAACAAAAGTTAGATTAAAATATTTGAAGTAGTGGCTGAGTAACTAAATTAGTTGTACACTATTCTGTTGGTATTATGTCACAGCAAGCACCAAACTGAACAAAATGTTTTCTGTTGGGGCATTTTTAGGAAGCTGTATTGGGTGTTAGCTGTTATGTGGTGTGAGTTCTTAGAAAAAGTCATGGTAGTAACCTTCATCATTTTTAGTGCAGTTAGTGCATGAGCTGGGTAGTTAAGCATATCCATATTCAGACATAAGAAGGAATAGTGGGGAAAGGTATCCCTTAAATCTTATATAAATGCAAATCTAAGTGTGACCAACTCATGTCATTACAACAGATCTTCCTGGTGCATTAAAAAGAAAAAGTTTTAGCTATAGATTTTGGAGGATGACCTGGGTAAATTCCAGTTTTGAATTTTACATTGTGTAGTTACTGAATTTAAGGTCTGTTTTTGTTTCTGTGGTTCCATGTTAGCCATTAGGATTGGCATACATGTTAACTACACGTGTATTCTACACGAATAGCTGACCTCACCTTCAACCAAGTGTAAACTTTTTATGCTAATGAACCTGCCTTTTTTAATCTGGTGCCTGCAGCTTTCTTTGTTCCAATGATCTTTGTACTTGCTGGGCAATCAAGTTATGCTTTTGGCCTTCTTTTGCTCCTGTTTTGCTATTTGATCTTACACCTAGGCCAAGTACCAATGTTGACCATTGCAAGGGACTGTTCAATTCTTTCAACATGCAACATTAGGGAACAAAAAGGAGATTTTCATTTTAAGTTGTCAGTCAGTAGATACAGTGTCTTTAGGGCAGTGAATCCTGTAAATTCAAATTTATGATTAGATGACAAGTTGACATTGAGATTGTCCTTTCCCTTATCAAAAATGAAGTCTTTTTAAACAAAAAGTATGTGGTGTTGTCAGACGTTACGCGCTATTTTCTCAGCTTAAAATAGACATATCTGGGTGTATAACAATATGACTAAATAGACAAGAACTTGATCGGCAAGTGACCCTTCAGTTCTAACTTTAACTGTGGTCAAGTTCTCTGACTTCTAGCCAGGGGAGATGGTTTTTCCTGTTGTATGATTTCTACATCTGTAATGTAACGTAGAAATCTGATAGTTTAGCAGGCTTTTTTCTTTATTGACCACTACCCAATATTGTCAAAGATACAGAGAAACAGACACTCCTCTACAGTAGATGGGGGTGTGTACATTGACACAACTTTCCTGGAGGGCACTCTGGCGATACTAAAATCTAAGAGAACTTTCAGTTCTCTCTCCTATCCAGATGAATGTTTCTTCCTGAGACAAGGGTCTCAAATTTTGATTGGCATTGGGAACAACGGGGAGCTTGGTAAAAACAAAAGGGCTCAGGCCCTATTACCTTCAATGAGCCTGGGCCTCGACGGTGACTCTTCTACGAGCCACAGTTTGAGAAGTACTGCCCTAGCTCTTCACCGAGCCAACCTCTCTGGCTTCAGACCTTGGCTTAGATGTCACTGCCTCGAGGAATGGTCTCTAAACACCAACGCGTCCAGTGTCCAGAGGAGGCACCATACTCAGGGATCCCATGAGGGCCACCTATGAACTGCCCAGTCCTATCTTTCTCCCCTGCAAGAAGGCAAGACTTCAAGAGAACAGGTAGTGTGTCTTTTTTTTACCATAATATCCCCAGTATCTAACACAGTGCCTGACTCTTGAATGAGCCTCAAAAATATATCCACCCATTGTGAACCAGCATTTTCACATCTAGGAATTCATCCTAAGGAAATAAGGAAGAATGTACTCAAATATTTAGCCATAAGGGTAATGAAGAACTAGGTTTATGATGACAAGATATTGAAATCAAATGTTCATCAGTAAAGTGAAACTAAAATAAAGATGCTGTCATTAAAAGTGATGTATTCAACAAACTATAAGGGAATTTTTTAAAGTGATAAATACAAGAACCTATAGAGATTCAAGAGATATATTAGCCAATTGCAATGAATGGAACTTACATGAATTCTGATTTGAAAAATCTTTTTTTAAAGAACACACCTAAGACATTGGGAAAATTTGAATATTGACTATATAGTTTCATATTTTAAGGAGGGTGATATGATTTTTTTAAACAGTCCTTTTTTCCCCCTTTATGTTTTTAACTTTTTTTTTTTTTTTTTTTTTTTGCGGTATGCGGGCCTCTCACCGTTGTGGCCTCCCCCGTTGCGGAGCACAGGCTCCGGACGCGCAGGCTCCGGACGCGCAGGCTCAGCGGCCATGGCTCACGGGCCCAGCCGCTCCGCGGCATATGGGATCCTCCCAGACCGGGGCACGAACCCGTATCCCCTGCATCGGCAGGCGGACTCTCAACCACTTGCGCCACCAGGGAGGCCCTTAACTTTTTTATATTGGAGAGTTGATTAACAATGTTGTGTTAGTTTCAGGTGTACAGCAAAGTGATTCAGTTATACATATACATGTATCTATTCTTTTTCAGATTCTTTTCCCATTTAGCTTGTTACCTAATATTGAGCAGTGTTCCCTGCAGTTACACAGTAGGTCCCTGCTGGTGATCTGTTTTAAATATAGCCGCGTGTACAAGTCAGTCCCAAACTCCCTAATTAACGCCAACCCCCCACCACCCTTCCCCTCTGGTAACCCTAAGTTTGTTCTCTGTTTTGTAAATGTTCATTTGTATCATTTTTTTTTAGATTCTGCATAATAAGCGCTATCATACGATATTTAGAGACATACTCAATGATTTGTTGAAATGTCTGGCATTTGGTTTAAAAAAAATGGGGAAGAGGAAAAATGGGTGGGAGTATAGATAAAACAATGTTAGCCATGAGCTAACAACTACTGAAGTTATTGTCTCTACTTTTGTATATGTTTGAAATTTTCCATAATAAAAACATTTAAAGAAATCCTTCCCAAAGTGATGCAGATTACTTAAGGACTTAGAAACTTGTTCCTCATTTATTAGGTGAAAGAAGCACTTGACAAAACAGTATGATCCCAATGTATATAAATATAATACACACACCCAAAGGTCTAGAAGGGTATATACCAAAGAAGTAACAGCTTGCCCCGTACTCGGTAACTGTCAAATAGAACTTCCTAGGATGAATATGCTCTATAATCTGCCCTGTTCAAAACAGTAGTCACTGGGCACATGGCTAGTCAGCTCTTAAACATGGCACTTCCACAGATGAACTGAACTCTTCTAATTTTAATTAAATTTCAATAGCCACATAAAGCTAGTAGCTACCATCTACTAGCCACACATGAACATCACAGGCAGATGACGGAATTAGGATGGAATTCTTTTTACTTATCATTACTTAAACATTTCTCTACAATGAAAAAGCACTGTTTTGTAATAACGAAAAGTAGGCTGTTTTCATTTAAAACATTTACTGTCAGTTTGGATCCTCTTTGTCAAAGAACTATTATGAAAATGAAATGAAGTGGAATAAAGCAAATTACATAGATTAAGTGTCTGCTTTCAACTAACTTTTAAAGGAAAGGCAAAAGCAGGCAATTCACTTCCAGGTCTGTTCTTTCAAGCCTCTATTCCTTCAATCTCATTTCATGCAAAAACATGTTTTTGTTTGTTTACTAAAAGGATTGAGTGTAAATGTGTTGCCTAGATTAGAAACTTCAACAGATATCTCAATCATAATAGAAAAAAATTAGAGCTACAGCAAAAAAGGCCTTTTGTGGTTTTTAGCTAATGAACTGGGAGCCATACAGCTCTGTGATCAGGCAGAAGAAAATATTTAAAAGATCAAAATGGATTTCATGGTTGAAGCAATCAGCAAATAGGATCAATCTGGACCAGTGTGACAGCATTGGAAAGGAATACAGGACCTTAAACATGACAGTTGTTAACAGGTATGTCTGCAATTGTAGTTCACGATAAAGTGGAAGTCTGAGCATAAAAGAACTATGCCAGAGGTGAGATTTTTATTGACTTGACATAATTTCTTGGCATACAAAGAGTTTAATCAGGTATAATATTTACAATTCTTACATAATATACATTTTAGAATAACTATAAAGATAATGTACTTTGTTCCATTTACAGTGACATCCTACAGTAAAACTACATTCATGAATTAGATACAAATAAATCCTCTACATACTAATAAAAAGTAAATGGATTGTTGGTTATACATTCTTTAAAATATACCTTTTCACAGGTAGCAGGAAATATTACATGTAATAAGTCTTTATGACTGGAATGATCCAGAAATATCACAAAGCACGAGTAAACACATATAGAAAAGTAGCTCATCACTTCCAAAAGTTAACCTTTAGCCTTTGTGTAAAATAAATGGTGCCAACATTCTTTATAACGTAGCGAGCTTTCCCTGTTTAAAATGAACACCCAAAAGGTGGGAGGTGTGTTGAGGAAAAATAAGAAAATCTAGTACATAAGATAGTGAAAAGAGCAATGTAGAGAAAAGTTTACTTAATCAAACCTTACTTCCCTCCCCCCATTATCTCATTTTAGTAGATAAATTTATGTAAATAGAAAAGGATGCCCCCAAAATCATATTTATAGATGTCAGGATTTGGCTAAACTGAATCCATGCCCCTTTTAGTTGTCTTCGTCTAGAAGCATTAAGAAACTGATAAGCATATGAGAATTAAAATTACCTTTACAAAGTTTTGCCTTCATCAATGTTTGTTATTGCAAAAATATAAAATTCCCTAAAAGTTAACGTATTTAAACCCTAATCTATTCCTTCCAAGTAATTTTATATCCAGGTTCTCCAGAATACTTGGAGTCTTCGTTATCAAAGCACAAGGAAAGCTGGCAGTCATTATCCAATTTTGCTGCTTTACAATGATTTCAAATCGTTTCATGATATGAGTAAAGTGCCTCTGACTACTAGTCAGACAAGGGTTCTGGTGTCAGCTACACCACCAACCAGCAAACCAGTTACCCGCTCTGTAAAACAAGAGGAGCAGCCCAGGATCAAAGAAGAGACACTGTTGGTGCTCTCAGATTAAGATATCAGAAGTCCTACTGTGAGTAACGGCAAAGCACACTGTGAGCAGATGTGAGCAGCAGAACAGTACACCAAGGGATGCTGTTACAGTTTCACCTTGTTTCGTCACACTCATTTTATTTGTGAGAAGCTCTGAATCCAATAAGAGTAGTAGGTAACTAGTCAGTGCTCTTTCCACTATATCATGCAGGTCTGAAGTCATTCTGAACAGACAATTCTATAAAAATATAGCATTTTTCCAGCTCATGTCCACAGTCGAAAGTGCTATCAAACAGAAAAGTTAATTCCACAATATAAGAGTGATATGGGAATGTCTTATTCAAAATGGATAGTAAATTTAATCTTAAATACAATTTGGTTTATCGTGACCCCCCTTCACATGTGTAAAATTATATTTTTAAAATACTGCTTAACACATCACAAACTTAAGCTGTCCAGACTGTGAAAGTATAAGTTTTTTCCAAAATGCACCCATGAAGAACCAAAGTAATATTCCAAATAAAATCTATATGTTTTACAAAGTAAACACCAAAGTTGATTAAAATCTACAAAGACCAGTATAAATTAGGCAAACAATGTAATACAGTGAATCCCTGGAAATTTCTGAATTTCTAAGGATTGTACCAAAGGTAATTTTTAAAACCTTAGAAATCTGAAACATGTAAGTGTTACAATGAAAAAATTGCAAATAACTATGCAATTACCTTTAGTCTAGTTCTAACATGAAACTGTATTTTATGAATTCCTCATAGTACTGCTATTCTTATTTTGAGATTACTCTAACTTTTAAGTTAATGAGTTAATGGAATAATCATAAGGAATCAGAAACTAATACCAGATCAGTGAGGGAATGAAAACAAAGGACAGTCAAATTGATTTCTGAAGCCCAAGAGTATGACTAACGTTGTTTAAACTATAATTTATCATATTATACTGAATAATTCACAGCATAATGAAACTAAGATTTGTTACATAGTACAGAAAGGCTATTAGTTGACACAGCTAATTCACCTTGGTTAAGAGCCAACCTACTCTGTAACTACTTGTAACCATTAATTTACTTTAAAACCTTGCTGTTACTCCTGCATCATTTCTGCCAAATTTAATCCAAATTGGGTCTCGGCATATTCAAGAAATCAAGCCACAGAAGTATATTTTTGTATGTACAGGCTCCCTGTACTGTTAAAGATTTCACTTTCTCTGAAGATATTCAGAACCATGATCTTTAGTGTACTTCAATTACATCCCTAACAATTAAATTTAAGTGGACACTAATTACTGCCACATTAACAACTCATGACTGAAGCCACAGGAGTTAAGAGTATGATCAAGGATTGCTTTTACAACCAGAGATCCCAGAGGTGATCTGAAGACCAAAGGCTGGATCCAAAAGGTAAACTGCCTAGGCTTCCTCAGATAAAGGTCAGATGAATTCCTAGGAGCAAAACAGGAATAGGCGCTACAAAGGAAAAGTGAGGCTCTCTTTTCTCTTTTTTTCTTTCTTCCTTTCTTTGTTTCTTTCTTTTCTCAACATATTTCCTTCTCCTTGAGCTTTTCGAACAATTAATTTCAAAGTACACTAATAAAAATGCTACAAATCAGACTTTTGCAAAGCCCGGTGACCTGTGACTCTGAGGTGAAACAGGAAAGACTTAAGGTTCCTGGCATTGTTGCAATTAAAATACAAGGCTTTGGAAGTTAGCATTTCCTTAGAAATAATCCCTAAATATATTTGTATCCTTATCTAATACACAGCAATTATTACTAAATAAGCATTATATGCATGCAATTTGGCCAAACAAATATGGAACCTTTTCTGTGATGTGAATTTATGTCAGTATAATTCCTGTTTAGACAGATTCTGATTTGATGTTCAGTCAACTTAGAAAACTCTACTTACTGGTGGGAAAATGTTAGAAAATTTATTATCTACCCAATGAAATATAATTTCTGTACTCATTTGGCAACTCAAGTTTAAAAACCTCTCATTTAGAAACTGAGTATTAATAATATTACTTACATGTAACTTGAAAAAGAAAGTTAAACTTAATTATGACAATATTAGAAAGAAACCATAAGGCAAATTACTTATTTTATATTCCTGACAAGATACGTCAATCAAAGATAGAATCAGACTAATCTGTAGCATATACCTGGAAAATTAGTATACCCATAATATTTTGGAATTCAAGGGTCTGTGATTCATATAACCAAATACTAAAGCTATATAGATGCTAGAATTTAAAAGAATGTATACCGTGTACAACAAGTACACAGGAGAGATGTTAGAAGAATTAAAAAGCAATTTATTGCTGTATATTTTAGTATAAACTAAAAAAACTTGAGTCTTTTTTTTACTCCTTTTACAGAGAGATTTTTCTTTTCACTAGGAGCAACAGCAAAAATGTATCTGGAAAAGGACACATTTCAATTTCAAATATAAAAATGTTCTACATTGTAAGTCAACTTTTCCTTTGATAGTTACAATCTGATGAAAGCATAATTTTGCAACATTCAAGTAACCTTTGAAACACAGTTTTGTTACATCAATAAATTTGTCAAGGTTTTAGGAAATCAACTAAACAATGAAGAGCTACAACTTCTATGAGATTCTTTTGGTAATTTAAAAAAAACTATTGTCAAGGGCTTTTTTTTTCCTTCATAAAATGGAATAAATCTAAAGGACTGAGTTATGTCAATCTGTACAGCCACTGTATGTACGTTAAAGTACTGGACAATAACTGAGGAATATAACTGCATTTATGAGCAAATGGGGGGGCATATATTCTCTAGTTCTAATAATTAAATTACATATTGTGTATATGACAGCTAGGCTACCAAGAAACAAACAAACAAACAGAAAAAAAACTATTTCTGAATCACCAACATCAGGGAAGCTAAAGCAAAGACATATTCTCAAGTCAGGCAGGACATCAGGCTCCCACTCGATGCCGATATGCTTGATTGAACGATCCTGGGCACGGTGCACAGAAGAAAAAAAGTCAATGCTACCACCCACTGGGAAAAAAAGATTATTTTGTCTAAACTCTTAGCATCTTGTAACCTAGAGGTGGCCTAAGTCTAGATTTAAATTTTAATCTATAAAAAATAGCCCTTTAAACAGGCTTTTAAAAAAAATTTTAATAAAAGAAGTCTTAAAGTAGGTTCCTCTCCCAAGTACTAGAGATCTATGTTTTGATTTATAAAAATATCAATGAACGGGTACCTTTTTCCCAAACAACTCAATAGCTACTAAAAGTAAGTAAGTAGAATTAAAGAAGTAAAAATCTGTGAGTTTTCAGATGTATACTTTAGGGAGTCACCAGATTTACTATTTTCCCCTTCTTAAAAAAATTCAAAATTTCTGTGAATCTTGCTGGAAACGATTTAGTTTCTCTGGATTATTGGATGCCATTTGGGAGAAATCACGAAAAATATCCTGGTAAGTTTCATCACCTGCATGAAAGTAAAATGAGAAGACTTTTAAAATTTACACAATTGAAAGTATTAATAAACAACATTCATTTTTAGGACTAGTAACTATTTTGTAATTCATTACATTAAAATTTTGTTCAGATGAGCATTTTTGGAAGAAAAAAGACCAACTAAATATAAGTGCTGGAAAAGTATATAGTGGAAGAAAAAAAAAAACTATACCTGAAAAAAGCACCTCAGATGCAGCCACAGAGGAAAGTTCAGAGTTAGAAAAGAGCAAAGATGCAAGTGTTTTAAAGCAATATAAAGAAATACATTTATTAACACATGAGAAATAAAAGTCATTCTAAATGAGGTAAATCACATCATTCTAAATAAACAAGGCATTCTTTAAATAAATATTTCCCTTGATCAAGGCCAAAAGAGAAGACCAAAAACAAACACTAATGTTTCTGTTGGATGCAAGTTATTAGCAAGACAAAACTAATAACCATGTGGGAAAAAAAGCCTCATATTTTAATATTATCTTTTAATTAAAGGCATTTTAATTTAAATAGCATGTGAAAAAATAAGTCTTTACTCAAACTTTAATTCTTAACTAAAACTAATGCACCTAATCCACTTTTTACTAGGCTTATAAAATAATAAAGCCTAGAAAATGACTTTAAAATCATTTCACATTTAGTCAGTTTTTCATTTACTGTAGGTCATATGAGCAAGGATGCTATGACAAAAGGGGAATAAATATCAAAGACATCTGTTAAATTAGAGTAATACAAATGTTTATGCGTACAAATATGCTTGTAGAGAAGATTATAGATACTGACATTATAGTGGATTGAATACTATTTTTCTTGCAATGAAAAACTAAATATATAACACACATACAGGCTAACTCCTCAGACAAAAGATTTGTATAAAATGAAATCTTATTTTCAAGATGAATCATTCATCAAAATGCTTCCTGTTAAACATATTAGCTTTATGCAGAAGCTGGGCATAATTCTGTTTTCTGATTTAGAAAAGAGAATTTAAACTGTCAAATACTGTTTTAGATGACTATTGTTGGAACATGGTTTTATAATTATTCCCCATAAGATACCTTGCATCCATCTTATTACACACTCATTGCTACAGTTGTTGTTAATAGTGCAGTAAGTTTTGTCAGCTTTTAAAAAGTGAGATTTTTTTGAGGCAATAGATGTCATACCAAAAGCCAGAGAATTAGAAAAAATCTGGGGGAGGGGGATACAGATCTAGTAAAAGGTCTAACAGCATAACCCAAGATTTTCAATAAAAAAAATTTAATGCTTTTAATATTTAGTCAATGTAAAAAGCAAGTTATTAAAATCTCTACGTAGTTTTTCATTTAGCCCTGGAAATTTTCTCATGACCTGAATCAATCAATCTACTTTAAAAAGAAAAAATACAGTAAGAAGAGAACCTTAATACGTTGGCTAAGAGTAACATCTAACTCATATTATTGTTACTAAAACAATAAAGGTTGATATGGTGGAACAACGGGTAAGACAATTCAATTACACCCATGTTTCATTTCATAAAAGTTTACCCCACATTAAAAGACAAACTACAATCTATTCCCATTATTAGCCACTCTAAAAGATATAAAATAAACTGAGAAGAGACAAACATTAAACATCACTTAACAGACCATATAAAATATTTAAATTTTTTTCTTATTCTTAGATGTTGAATTCAAATATTTAAAATATTTATTGTAAACATTATAAATATTTTAAAAATACTATTTAAACTGGAGAGTCTGGAGTTTTACTTTCCAAGAAAGTGTAAAGTGCAGATCATAATACAAAAATACCACACTGATTTTACCATTCAACACCAGAAATAACTTAAAAGGCACACATTATACATTCAAGAAGAAATAGGAAGAAGTATCTAAGAGATGCTAATGCCAAATAGTTTACAGATAGCACCAGGTGAGCAATCTTAAGTATTACAACAGTACAATGGCAATATATGGCTTCTACTATTAGCAATGCATATTTTGTATAACAGGTTGTGGGATTTTTTTTTCTTTTTGTGGTCTCCCAGTTTTTGTTTTTACAGTACCTACTACACAAGTACATTTTAGTAGAACCATTGTACCATGCAAAACAAATTATAAGATTTTTTTAATTCACTGAATTAAATGCTTCCTTGAAGGAAAGTGTTGGTGCTACACTACTCATTGGTTTCACTTACTGAATACATTTTAAAAGAGTTAATACAATACAAAAGGAAGTCTCACCTTCACACACATACACAAAACTTTTTGTTAACATTCAGTTTCTAACCAAATGTTAATTAAGGGACTTATCAATATAACACCTTTCTTAGGCCTCAAAATGTGTTGTCAGAAAGCAAACGTTACAATAACAATAGTGACTAAGATATTTAATATAGTTAACACGAATTGAACTTCAATATGATTCTTTAAATACAATTTTAATCATTTAGAATGTTTCCCACGGCAAATATAACTTGTCTACACTAGAATACATAAACAGTAACCCAGAATATGTTGCCCTGGAAAGTTCATATGAGTACATTTAACAGTCTATTATAAACAGTAAACAACTAACCACCCAATATTTGTAATACTAAGTTATATTCTTTAAATTACTTCATCACATTTTATTTCTCTTCAGAAAGTTAACTCTTCCATGTACCTGGACAGTTCTGAGTTTTTTGAAATGTGGACTGCTATATTTCCACTGATAGTTTAAAACAGTTCTTGACTTTTGGTATTCAGAATAAGCACTGCAACAGCAGTGATGATCCAAGATTTTGCTAATTTTGCTCTCATAATGTACTCCCCTCAAAGATATGGCAGCTTGTGAGACCCTACTCCCAGGTGATCAGTGTATGATCCTGCCCCTTCTGGGCTGATTACAGCTTCCTTTTTGTAACTGATTAGATCAATGATCAATCTTCATCAGCAACATACTCACGTAACCGGTAGTGGTTCACTAAAGCAGTGATTTTCAACTGGCTGAGAAACTCTGCCAACAATCAAGAGGAGTCACAGAGCCAGAGACTGTGGGAACCACCAAACTGGTTTCCAACAATTGAGAGCACAGCGTGATGTTGCACTCACCCACCCAGTCGTATGAGTTGTGGGAACTGACAAAGAAGGATACATCTTCCCTTCAGGAAATGTGTGCTCTTAAGTCGCCTTGCAAAAAACAGGGAGTCTCAGGTCCGTAGGGTTGTAGACAGAAAGTTCAAAAGTGGGGTTTCCTAGAAATAGGTCCATCATTCTCAAAGATTATATCTGAGTCTTTTAATGGTAGGGCTCTTCATAATGAAAAAATTGAAAATACCCGCCTTTTAAAACTACCCAGAATTCTCAAGTTTTCCTTCTATTGCTAGGCAACAAAAAAAAGGATCTAGATAAAACAACCAACCAAAATCTATGAGAGGGAAATTTACAGTGATAAGCAGAGAAGAAAAAAGACCTGCTGCCTGAGCAAAAATATCTGCTCTCCCAAGACTCATAAAGGAAAAGTAGCCAGAGAGCAATTGCTGAGCCATTTTACCATGTCACCTGTATAAGTATAAAGTTGTTCTGCTTTAACTATGAGACCCCCAAATGAATTTAAAATCTAATTATAACCAAATCAGAATCTCATTTTATTCTGCTGATATACCATTTCCAGACTTCTCATCTATTTTTTAATCTTTTCTAAGCTAAAACTTGAGTGGTGGGAAAGCTTGTTTTATTTATTTATTTATTTATTTTGCAGTACACGGGCCTCTCACTGTTGGGAGCACAGGCTCTGGACGCACAGGCTCAGCGGCCATGGCTCATGGGCCCAGCCGCTCCGCGGCATGTGGGATCTTCCCAGACCGGAGCACGAACCCGTGTCCCCTGCATCGGCAGGCGGACTCTCTCAACCACTGCGCCACCAGGGAAACCCAAGCTTGTTTTTTTAAAATAAGCCTTTTCTTCAAATTTTCATTCAAATAAATTGAACAAATCTGTTTTTCTACTGTTGAGCGGAAGGTATATACTCATAGACTTATACATAAAACAACAGTGAAAGAGACATTTGAATGCTCCTAGATGGGGGCAGAAGCCCGAGCAGTTTAAGTGGAACTAGAAGCTGAAAGAACATAAGAAGACCTGTCCTTTCAAGCTTCCCAGCTCCAGAGAAAAGTCACCCACCGACCTTCTGACTAATCAGCTGGGTGCAGCTTCATCAGCAAACACCTTAAGGAAAGAGCAGCTGACCAAACATTTACACTTAAAATGTCAGGAAAAAAAAAAAACTGTTTAACTTAAAATCTTGAAGTTCACTCTTATCTCACGAATCAGGTCATAGTCTTTGAATAATTTTCATTTTAAAGTGCTTAAACATAAAGGCCTCAAAAATGGCCTAGTAATACTATCACTTAAGTGTATATCTGTTACAAAATTATAATGTATTTAAAGTCTAACATTCAAGTTTAAAACAAATGGGTGAAATTCAGAATTAACGCTGAGACTTCACCCTTAATCACCTCTTACATCTTGGTACATCATGAGTCAGTAGTACTGTTTGATCCATAGGATTAAAGTGGGACACCCTAGATTAGAAGTATCTAGCTGAAGTGCCTCTATTCTCAAAGTTCTTATTTGTTCCTATTAAATTAGACCAAAAATAAGTAATAAATACAGTCCTCTGAGAAAGGAATGGCCCCATATTTATCTTAGTTATATATTAATCTGGCTAAAATAAAAGTAAATGGCTGAAGCTAGCATAAAGTGCAGAAATTTCAAAACATACTTAAACAGGAAAGATAGATTATATCACAAGCCACTTTTAAAATAATATATTAATAGTCATTGAAAAAAAATCAAACATACTCACTTAAAACTGAACATTCTCAATTATTTTAGTCATGAATTCCTAAATTTTTAACCAGCATGTGTATGAATTTAAAACAGATAAATTAGTAATTCATATACTCAAATTCATGAAACTGGAGATCTAATTATTACTCTCTTCTTTGTGAAGAATGTCTAATCAGGATATGTTCATCAAAGAAAGAAATCTGATCAGCAACATTTCTTGCTTTTCTTGACATCTCGACTCAAAAATTACTCAAAATGAGACTTGAGCTGATCCTGAGTTCTCTCTAATAAGAATACGTCTACTTTGCCATCAAGCTCATGAAATATTCTTCTAAATACTTCCATTTATCCAACAGATATTGTACAATTACTTGGGGCAAAGGTACAAGATAAAATTTGACCTTTTCCCTATACCTTTTAAACTAACTCCATTTGCATTATGGACTTCTTAACCTACTGGTAAATTTTACTCTTAAACCTTCCACTCATTTTTAGATCAAATACGGAACTCTTAATTTAATAAACTTCTTCTAGGCATTTTCCATACTGACTTTTGTATGTCAACACATAGTGATTTGTTTTTTTCCCTGAACACAATTTATAGAAATTCCCTGAATAACAAAAAGAAAACAATTTTGTTATATTCACTTGACAGCCAAAAAGAAAATGACTGCTGTGCTGCTCTAAGTGTATAAAGATACGTTATCATTCCATTCGCCGCTCTGGAATGTATATGGAAGACATCTGTACAGCAGATAAAGAAGTCAGCAGCCAGAGTTAGATACAGCAAGTAAATGTGTTCTGTAATAGGAATAGTTACGGATTTTTAAAGGCTCGGGAGTGAGCCACTCCCAAGAATTCAGTAAGTACAGTATACACCTAACAACTCACAATTTACAAGTAATTTATAAAAACTCTGTAGCATTAAGTTAGTTTGCTAAAGAACTATGAATCTTCCAATTGTAAACTGATAAATTCCTGGATGCATTTCTTATACTGCATTTCAGTATGGTTATTAGTAGAATATTGACCTGGCTGTCCATAAAGTCCTTCTGATTCCCGCATCTCTTCATTCATTCTTGCTAAACGTAACCTAAAATTAAATAAAAGAATTTTTTAGATAAGTTATACAATATAAATATTCATAAACTAATGAATTACATACGCAGCTAAGACGTATTCATGTAATTTTTTCTTTTACCAGTATTTGCCACTGAAACAAAAGTACTTTTAGTTTATCAGGCCCAGCAATCTGAGATACAAAAATAACTGTATTTTATCTTATACAATTCTCATGAGAGAAGACAATAAAAGACTTTTAACAAGGGCATTTCAGTTCTGTTTAAGCAGGTTCCTGGCAGCACCTCTAGCAGCTTACTTCCTCCAGACACAGATAATTCCTGGCTCCTAAAGCAACCTGTCAAACTTTAACTGCCATCTGCTGAAATTATTGCTTCTATAGAATGGAAGCAATAGCCTGTCGTAAGTTCATTCTGGTTCACCCTGAGGTACGGCAGTTCCAGATGTATAAATAGCATGTGTTATCTATAAATACTGGGGATATATTCTGACCTACAGACATTATAAGTGACCACAGGTTACCAAGATTTTTGCATGGTTACCATATTGATTATACATTCTTTTTTGGGTTATTTATCCGGCAGCAGGAAGACCTGTAGCACTGGATTAAGAAAACAATAATTTCCTCTCATTTTCTTACTAACTTTAAGCAACACTTTGAAACAGGCAAATGTTACCTGTGGTGCCCCTCTCCTACTCAGTACTTCTTGCCTCTCCTCCAGGCCGCCAAATCCTCATCGCCTTCCCAGACTTCTGTCACCCTCTTCTAACATGCTCTCTCTGGCAGGTGCCGCATCTGACATGGGTTTTTCTTATCTTCAAAGTACCACAATTCCCTGCCATTTCCTTTCCAACCATTGTGTGAATTAATAATAGCAAGATAAGTCTCCCTTTTTGGTATTTGGACTTTTCACAGAGGATGCCTGTTTCAGAAAACTGTAAGTAAAACTGACGTCCTCATATAAAGCAAAATGAGAAAACTTAGACAATTTGGAACCATATTTTGGGGGAAGAAGGGCCATTACTGTAAGAATTGCCTGGGAAGCTGCAGCCAGAGTTAATGTCTCTGTATATCACTCCTATCTTTCCTTTAATAACTTATCTTTCTCCAATTTTAAGTCTATAATGATTTAATAGATCTAAATTTTCCTACAATAGTCTCCATAATAACAATAACCCCTCCAGTGAGGAAAAGAAGCTAAGTACAGAGAAAATATGTTTTGCTCTTCTGTTTTTTCGTTTTGTTTTAATCTGGCAAGGGTCAGGGAGGGGTGATATATGGCAAGTCAAGAATTCTCAGTGGGAGCTCAGGAGTTCAAGACAGTCAAGGGAGTTTCTATCTGTAAGTGACTAAAATTCAGTAGCGTAGATGGAACAATCTCTACTTATTTAACAGGGAATCGGCAATCCTGGGCTTCATTCAGAATAGAATGAATAAGCGATTCATACAACATATGCTTGAGACTTCCTACATAACAACAAAGTGTAGGTGACAACCACATTCCTAGATTCCAAGTGTAATGAACAACTCTAAGATGAAAATCAAATAAAGACCTCAAGATTCTTTCTTTAGTAGGTCATGTTAAATTGTATTCAAACATTCCAAAACAAATATTTTTACCTCAAAATAGAGTACTCATACGAATGATTCTTTAAAAAAATAAGTACAGGGCCTCCCTGGTGGCGCAAGTGGTTAAGAGTCCGCCTGCCGATGCAGGGGATACGGGTTCGTGCCCCGGTCTGGGAGGATCCCATATGCCGCGGAGCGGCTGGGCCCGTGAGCCATGGCCGCTGGGCCTGCGCATCCGGAGCCTGTGCTCCGCAACGGGAGAGGCCACAACAGTGAGAGGCCCACATACCGCAAAAAGAAAAAAAAAAAAAAAAAAAAAAAAAAAAAAAAAAAAAAAAAATAAGTACAAACAGGTCCCCTAATTATCACTGCCCAAAGGAAATGCAACTGCAAAAGTTACTAACATCAATGCAGTTGGCTTCCCTGCTTATAATCCTCTAATTCCTGAGGTAGTCGAAAAATTGCCTGTTACTATACCAATCCAACTCCCACCCCAGTACTGTACTGAGAGTTAAAGAATTTCATGCCTACACACGAAACTCTATGTTTAAACCCTGTATTAAGTAATACGGTGTATGGGAAATAATCAAGTGAAAAGAAAACACTTACAAGGTCACTATATCAGCATTGGCTGCTTCCACAGCTATACTCAAAGGGTCCTTCCCTTCTTCATCAGTGGCATGTTGATTGGCACCTCGTTTTAGGAATAAACATACCTGCCTGTTTAAGGGAACAGCGTTTTTGAGATATTGTCGATAAGAAAAAAAATTAGTATTCACCGTAAGAAATAAAAAGCACTACTTAAAGAAATAACATTTTCATCAGGAAATTCTTGATTCATTCTACAAAGATGTACTGAATATTGACCCTAATAATAAAAATCTACCATGATCAACATTTTATAAATCTCATGATATTTTCACATTTAACCTGATAATATACAGCATAGTGGGATGTATAAATTATGGTCCCTACCCTCGAAGAATATCATAAAAAGATGTACACAGATAACTATAAACATAAATAAAACAAAAATCACTCAAGGTCATTATCTGGGAAAGAAGAAAGCCAAGGCAATGTTAACATCATAAAACATTAACGATAATACAACAGCAACGAGTGGGAAGCAATCTTGCCGCTGTATTCCACAAATATTCATAACTTGAAGAAACTGACAAAAATGAAAAAAATGAATAAATGGAGTCTATAAAGTAAAATGGGAATAATTATGATTATGAAGAAAATAGAAAGGATGAGTTAAATACAACCATTTTTAAGTAGAGAAAAGTCTTTATGATAAAGTTATTGAACTGAATCTTCTTGCTAATAGAGGGAAACAAAACAAGCTATGATGAAAATAGAAGATGCTATAAATAAACATTAAAAGAGGACAGTTTCTTGTTTGTCCAGGTAATAAGACTTGGAGATCCTGAGATGTTTTATTGAAAAACAATGACCTATGACACAAACTTTATATAAGGCCAATATTTTGACTTTATTTGTACCCTCTAGTAGAAAGCCCATTTTTACGGCTTTATTGTTCTGTGCATCTAAATATTGCTCCAGAAGTCACACATCAATAGCACAAAATAAGAATTAACTACCTTGTGGGAAAACTAAAATTTACAAAGTTACAAAGCTCTCTCAAAATGTATGTGTTATGTACATAATGTATGTACATGCATAAATATACACAAATACAAACTTAAGTTGTCTGATGAAATCACCACAACTTCACCACAGTTTTAAATACTAAAACAGATCTATATAAAGAATTAGTAAAGTTCAAAGTAAGCTTGGCAATATTCTTATCTGAAAAGTAACCATATATTTTTTCTGAATGAAATTTAAAAAAATTTTAAGTTCCAGCATGACCGTATAAGTCAAGGAAAGTAACACTTTACAAGCTCTAGCTAACAATCTTAACCTGAGAAAGAGCAAAACATTATTTCAAAATAATTTTTTCAAATAAAATCTACTTAAATATATAAGCACTAGTTTACCCCGTGTGCCCTAAGACAGTGGCATGGTGCAGTGGTCCCCGCCCTTGCACATCTCTCTGGTTCACATTAGCACCATTCTGAAGGAGAAACTCGCATGTCACCAAAGAGCCCTTAGAGGAAAAAAGAAGATAACAATGGAGAAACAACAATATATTTCTATTAACAGAGTATTTACTTTACTCTAATAGCCTTTCTATTGTATTTTCCCCAAAAGAGAAAATACCCCCCTGCAAAAATGATAAATTATATTATTTTCTTCCCAAGAACTACTTCTAACTGGGATTCAATTTGCAGTTTGTGATCTAGCAAAACCCACTACTTTCATTACTAGAACTCCCTCATTAAGAAAAAAAATTGAGCTTACACAAAGTGATGTTCAGAAATCACTACTAGCTGCTGCTTCTATTTTCTATCCCATCTCTTAAAGCAAACAATAATGTTAAAGCTATGCTCAAAATGAATTATGATTTTTTTAATGCTCTACTACCACTGAAGACCTGAATTTACAAATTCATACCCCTAATACAGCCTGAATAAGTGGTGTTGCTTTGTTTTCCTCAGAATTAGCCCAGTTCACATCTGCGCCATGAGCCAAAGCTTCAGCCATTTTAGGAAGATTTTTTTCATACGAAGCCCTATAAAGCTGTAGTCCTGGATTAAGATGTTTAGAGTCGAGAAACACAGAAGAATCCTGCCTTTCTGCCTCTGAAAAGCAAACACAAATACATCAATAAAAATGAGCTCTTGGAAAGGAGGGAGGGAAAGAATGGGGAGTCATTGCTTCATAGGTACAGAATTTCAGTTCTGTAAGATGAAAAGAGTTCTGTGGATAGACGGTGGTGATGGCAGCATAACAGTGTGAACAGATTTAATGTCACTGAACTGTACACTTGAAAATTGTTAAGATGGTAAATTTTACGTTATGTGTATCTTACCACAGCTTTTTAAAAAAGCGAACTCTTACCTGTATCACAGTATGAAAGTTGTGACATAAGAAACCACTAGTTTAACAAAATGAGCTAATGGGAGATGTTCACAAAGGAATCTTATTTCCTGTAGACTAATCACTCTCCACAACCTTCTTCTCTTATAAATACATCGACTAGTACATCAGGCCTTTATGGTCTTGCCAGTACCCAATGGATAGGTAAATTACTCTGTATTAGATTAAAATTAGGTATATATGACTATAAGCCTGGACTTAGAGACTCAGAAGAGGCAGTAAGAATCCCTAAAGGATTTCACTACTAGACCAAACCTCACTTTATTCCTAGAATGGTCCAATACCATCATCACAATTTGCAGTACAAGCAATACAAATAATTTAAAGAATGCTTACTATCCTGAGTATTCTGCAAGATCATAACCACTGAAATCATAAAGGAGAGAATATAGGAGGAAAGCACAGGTCAGAAGGAAAACCTAACTTGGGGAGGGATGTGGGGGATTTGCTGATCTCTTTCTCCTGATAAAAGACAGCCACAAAAAAAGATAACGGGTAATAAGAAATACCGTACACGTGGATTAAAAATTATCCTTAGCTATTGACACATATCTTGAGGCTTAGAAAAATGTACAGCTAAGAGAGAACTTCCAAATATGAAAACAGCTGCTTTCTCATTCAGCAGTATTAACTGCCCCTTAGTACCTTCTAAAAGACTAACCACTTCCTTCAGAAACTATTTAATCAAACTTGGCATTTTCCACATGCATTTTTCAGCAAACAATACCAATTAACATTGAATTTCACCAAAACTCACCCGGCTCATATAAACTATTGGCTGACACTGTGGAAGGTAAAGATTCTCTTCCATCATCAGAGCTCTGCTGGATTCCACTGTCATTACTTTTGACTGTTTTAAAGAAAAACCAGCTAGTGATTAAAGTTTGCACCATTAAGAAAAAAAGTCCCACAATCAATGAGGTTTTGAGATGAGCTCTGATACATCAACGTGATCTCAGCCACCACCAGTAGAATAAATTTATGACAATTTTAATCCTTTGGAACACTTCACTTATCAAAATATGAATCAGTCATGAAGCCTGGCAATAAATTTATTTTCAGAGTCGCAACGTATCTCATTACCCCGTAATGTGTCAGGGGTAGTAAAGAGTTAATTTATTGTATGACTGTAAGTGATGTGTAATTCTGAGACAATGGGTAACATCTAGAGAAATGGCCACACCGCACAATGACCACGGGCACAGACTTGGAATGCTCCACAAGAGTAGTACTTACTACTACGTAGTTTTGAAGAAGTATCAAAGTAGGAGAAGAGTGAATCTAGCTCATCAGGACAGAACAGAGACTCCCGCCTGGCCTCGTCGCTATTTACAGCAATCACTGGGGACATGCAAGTTAGCAAAGCACAAAGCAGGCCATAAGAAGGGAAAAGGGCAGGAAAAAACGTTACTGGGAAAAATTTAGGAGGAAAAAACAGGAAGGCTATTAGGTGGTTAATCAGATATTTAGGGCTTTTTGCATGACAGATTTGCAATTCCCATCTCCCCTTCCATTTTAAGCAGTTTTATTCCTTAAGAATATACACATTATGGTTGAACCTTGAACAACACAGGTTTAAACTACGTGGGTCCACCTATACCCAGATTTTTTCAATACTAAATACTACAGTACCACATGATCTGGGATTGGTGGCATCCACGGATGCAGAACCAATGATACAGAGGAACTGCAGAGCAGACATGGAAGAAACGCATACATGGAGGGCCAACTACAAGTTATATGAGAATTTTCAACTGATTGGAGAGTCAGTGCCCCAACCCCCGAGTTGTTCAACGGTCAAGTGTACCTAGAAATGTAAATTATCAGAACACTACTTAAATTTAACTGTTTTAAAGACAGAGAAATCCAATTTTTCTGTAGGATATACAGAACAAAACAGTTTTAGCATTTAAAAAATCTACAACAGCTACTAATTCAGAGATTAAGAAAGTGACTTCAGCTTAAGAAAATATTTATATAGAAAACAAGTAAACTGTAATACCTGAACTTTGGAGAGATGCTCTAACTTGTTCACTTGGCCCAAGTTTAGAAATGCTCAGCCTCTTTTCTTCACAACTTTTGGAGACAACCTTTTTTTCCTGCTCAGGAGGTGATGATGATATAGAATATTTATCCACAAATTTTCTCTCCACATATTTTGCTCTGATATACGCCTCTTTCTCCTGTCTGGTTGGTATACATAAAAATGTCATGATGTTCTGCTTAATCTCTTAGCATGGCTAATACTGAAAAGAAGCCATTACATATTGAATTTTTCAAAGAAAGTCACTAAATGTCATACTAGTTAAAACTGAATTTGCAACATTCTACAACATATTTTCCTTCCCAATATATAATGAACTATGATTTCATGTTTAAATGAAAAACAAACAATAAAATGAAAAATCACAAGTATTAACATGGCACTCTCTTATTGTCTTAATTTCTCTGCTCACTCATTCCTATACATATTCTCTTTTACTTTTTACAGAATGAAAAACATTACCAGGAAACTATTACAATTTACAGAAGTTAACTTTAATTCCATTTTTACTCCGAAAAATAATGTCACATACTGAACTATCGCTAGTCATGACCATAATTCTTCGTAAGACCACTACTTCAAAACAACACAGCATTTCTAACTTAAGGGGGATCAAAAAAGGTATCATATTTAAAATTTTTGATTTATGATACAACTATAAAACACCAAGTTTGTTCTATACCTTTTCTTACTTACATCTTTCTAAAATGCCTAGGTCTTTGGCTAAAATAGGATATCTCAAGGTCTGAAATAACTCAAACAGACATGCTTTAGCAAAAAAATAAGAATCTGATTTAAGTGGTATTGGTTTAGAGGGCAATAACTTTTAAAAAGTATTAAATATCATAAAAATATAATCAAACATAGGATTATGGCAAATAAAATTTTAATACCTAATATAAAGAATCATATAGTCTAAAAATAACATGAACAACAAAACTAATTATCTACCTTGAAGGCGGCCACTTCGTTCAGAGTCTCCATATATAGAATTGGAAGTAAAATCTCAAACAGAGCAATTAAGTAAGTACTCTCCCCTACCAGAAGCTACCCTTTTCATCTGTAATTCTTCAATATAATAATGCCATGTATGAAATACATAATTAACAAATATTTGCAGAACGAAGTCAAACAATGTGATACTATTCATTGTAGGTAGTAGAAACTTGATCCTTGGAGATATTAATGAACAGATTAACTCTTTTTAAAGGCCTGCCACTAACAGAACTTTGTCTCCTTTAACTGCTAAGAGTTTTTATATTCCTGTGTGCAGCCTTTTTTTTTTAAATTTATTTATTTTTTATTTATTTATTTTTGGCTACTTTGGGTCTTCATTGCTGTGCGTGGGCTTTCTCTAGTTGTGGCGAGCGGGGGCTACTCTTCAATGCACGGGCTTCTCATTGTGGTGGCTTCTCTTGTAGAGCACGGGCTCTAGGCGTGCAGGCTTCAGTAGTTGTGGCATGCAGGCTCAGTAGTTGTGGCTCACAGGCTCTAGAGCGCAGGCTCGGTAGTTGTGGCCCACGGGCTTAGTTGCTCCGCGGCACGTGGGATCTTCCCAGGCCAGGGCTCGAACCCGTGTCCCCTGCATTGGCAAGCGGATTCTTAACCACTGCGCCACCAGGGAAGCCCCGGAGCCTTAATTTTTAAGATTCTCTCTCATCTGGAGACTATAATTTATTATCTGACTAGTAAAATATAATTATCTAATTAACAAACCCAAGAGAGACACAGCCACATTTTAACAGAAGCAGTAATGATCTCTTCTGAACAGTCTGCTTCAATAATACATATCAATTATTAAGTGAAATAAGATAATAGCTATATTCAAGATGGTGGGGGTGGGGTGGGGTAACACATTAACACAACAGTACCTTTGTCCTGGTTGCGGTTTCTTTATTCCCATTTTTTCCACATTAGCTTCATAAACTCTATTCATAACATCATTCCCCAACTCACACATAAGCTGTTTGGCAGAAAGACAGAAAATAAGCAATCATTTCCTAAAAAGCACTGTATAAATCCTTAAGCAAACAGAGCTATTTAGTTCTTTTTGCATGTTCTGCAAATGCTCATTTCACAAAGATGCTTAAAGTTAAAACAAAAGGAGACAAGGACTGAGAGCAATATCACCATTTTGCCATTCTTCACCAGAAAACCTCCCCTAGAAGATTACTACTCCTCAAGAAAGCGTTTCTCCTCACCCATCTTCTACCAGATTTCTATCCCTTACTGTGGCTAGCACAAGGCTACACATTCACAACATCTGCTAAGTTAACTGAAAAAAGAAGCCTAAGTCCAGACACAGTAAGGTTTAAACAACTCAGAACTGAAGCAAACTATTTTCTCCTTACACTTTATTTATAAGTATTTCTAAATATTTTTTTAAGTCTCAATATTTTTTAAATGTATAAGACAGTTGTGTTTCAACCAAAGCTTCTAAACTGAATCCACTGAGTTCATTCATATCTACATGCAAAGTTGATGCAGAAATTAGATTGCTAGCCCCCACCCCCCACTTTCTTCTCCTTTGAATTCATAACAATTTATGGAATCTATCGAAATACGGCTCTACCACAGGAGCCAACTTAATCACTTTCATTTAGATGTTTCCACAGTGATTCCACAAAGAAAACTTTTTACTTTACTTAATTGACAGGATTATTGGTTTATTTATGGATTGAAATAAAAACACAAGCACAATTTCCAGACAGAAATAAATGTAGAATACACTACAACCTTTAAATAAACGTATATGTTTTACAGTATGGTAAACTAAATGGTGGGAATTAAAATGGGTATACTATTAACCAGTATAAATTTTGTAAATCTTATTAAAAACCCAGTTGTGATCTAAAATCTTTTATGACATTTTCATAGATACGAATCCTTACACAGGAAAAAGGATGTCTTAGTCTGATGACTACTACCCCTTAAAAATGTAAATTTGCAAATGTGTTATGCTAAAATATGCAATGATAACGACATGCTATACCAATCCATCACGCAGCTCACTACAGCAATATCTCATATTTTTAACAAGAATTTATATAATTATAAAATATAAAATTAAGGCACAGAATCTAAGATAATTTGTAAGAAAACATAAAAATGCAGGGGTGCTGGTTTCCTTAAAAAGTGAACTGACATGGAGTTAAGAGTGCTACATAATAAGGTTAGCAATTTAAAAAACCAATAACAAAACACCAGATTTGCCAAAATAACATCAGATATATTCCAATACAATTTAATTCACTGCTAGCACTGAGAAACTCATACATTTGTAAACCCAGATTCTAAAAATCTTGACTTTGGGGAATTCCCTGGAAGTCCAGTGGTTAGGACTCTGCCTTTCCACTGCAGGGGGCATGGGTTCAATCCCTGGTAGGGGAACTAAGATCCTGCACAGCTGTGTGGCGAAAAAATAAATAAATTAATTAAATCTTGACTTTTATGTGAAAACATAAAATATTTTTAAGCAAATATTCATTTCACCTTTAAAAGTTCAGGCTCCCAGGTGTCTAAAGTTAAAGATCGTACTTTTGAAAAGTGAACTCCAAGACTCCTAAGTGGGGGGAAAAAAAAGACTGCATTAATATATAAAACTTTCAAGTCTCTATTTGCACATTAGGCAAGTTATTTTTCTCTCTTAATGTGACATAGTCTCTAATATAGGCCTCAACACATACATAAATAGGAATAGATCTTCTAGTTAATAAGGAATGGTGAATCAAAGTCCTCAAAAGTACTTCACAAACCAGAATTTTATCCACTTCATAAAAGATACAAAAACACACTGGCAGTCAAATTAGGCAAGTGGAAAGGTCCTCTAACCAATGAGACACAATAATTTACAATGTGTGTTTAACGGAAAGAAGCCTCTCACCCTGGGCAGGCCTACCCACCGGTGAATCCCAGAACACTCGATACACAGGGTGATGCCCAGGTTGATGCTGGCCCACCGAGGGTCTGCCAGACCACAGTCACAACAGCTGGCATTGCCAGGAATACACTGGACTCGCTGCAATGCACTTTCTCCTTTCAATAATTTATCTTTTGACTCATTTCCAGAATCCAGGCTTCCCGTGGATGGAGATGATTTCTTATCCAGCTTCTAAAAGAATTAAGAATTATTAAAAAAAAAAAAAGGATTGTAATACTATGTTGCACACTACATGCTCCAAACAAATGCTTCTAATCAACAAACTGAAGGCCTATTATGGGCCTAAGCCAGGCACTGTTCTAAGCACCGGGGATTCAAGGATGAAAAGATATAGTTTCCTCCATCAATTGGCCTTTAGTCTTATGGGGAGAAACACATTAATATTGAAAAATAACCCGACACAATGAATGTATGTACAAGATAAAATGGCAAAGGGTAAGGGGAACAGTAAATTAACACGCAGGATGAGAGACAGAGAGAGTACACGTGAGACTATTAAGACTCAAGAATAAAATAAATACTATTTTATACCAAGTTTTTCCAAGGTATTCAATGAACTGCAATCAAGTTGTTTCAATTACTGCAGTGAATTACTGAAAATGGTATGGCCTTTTACTAATGAGGAGATCAATTGCATAATTATAATTACAAGTGAATCAACAACAGAATGCACGATGTCTAAAATCTCAGGCGAAACAAGGAGAAAAGCAAAAGGTGGTAGATAAGCAAAAAGCTAATTTTTTAAGTGAACAACAAAGTCTATACCAATAACGGCCAAATACAAACATGTAGTTTGCGGATCCTAAGCAATTAAAGATATGACCTAAAAAGTCTTCTGGTTTAAAAACATTTCAACAAGCCAGTATTTTAGTATAAAATCAACAGAAATATAATTTGGCCCTTGTCTTGCCCTTTTTGGAAACTCAATTCAATAGCTGTTAGGTGGGGCTAAGCAAAGAAAGTGTGGGGATACAGTATGCCAGAGAGGACTGAGCTGGGTGAGGAGCATACCCTCAAATGAGAGTGGCCCTGTGCAGATTGTTGTTCCCAAGCAGCAGAAGGAGGGTATCTGCATAGGGAGACAGCTCAACAAAGGAAATGAGAGCCTGAGGATAGAGAGGAACTACGAAGTGGGAGTGCCACCTAGTGAGAGATGTTAGAGCCTGGCAGGTGGGAAATGGCAGCAGGGAAAGGATATTGGTCACATACAGGGGAACTGATAATGTAACTAAACCTGCTAAAAATAAGTGGGAGCCAGATTTCTCACTGCAGAGAAAGGGCTTATTTATATAAAAAGGAAGAGAGGGCCTCCCTGGTGGCGCAAGTGGTTAAGAGTCCGCCTGCCGATGCAGGGGATACGGGTTCGTGCCCCGGTCTGGGAGGATCCCATATACCGCGGAGCGGCTGGGCCCGTGAGCCATGGCCGCTGGGCCTGCGCATCCGGAGCCTGTGCTCCGCAACGGGAGAGGCCACAACAGTGAGAGGCCCACATACCGCAAAAAGAAAAAAAAAAAAAAAAAAAAGGAAGAGAGTTAGAACAAACCCTGTTATATTAAATCAGGACTGGAGATACCAACAGGTGCCCTAATGGTTTCAATACAAATAGATACATACATAAAGTAATACAGATGTAAGTGTGTATATGTGTATATACACATGTATATTCCCTTATCTTGGTTTCTACAAACTATTCTCCACCAAAAAGAACTAGGGAAGTTTGGAGAAACAGTATACTGATTTCAAGGCTAGTACAGAGAAACCACAAGAAGATGAACTCGGAACATCTCATCATGTTAGAAAGTAGAGAACAACTCAACGATTGTTGGGAACATGTCAAAAGGATACAGAATCCAGGGATCCACTGGATTGGCCAAACTTGGGTCAATTTGAGAAACAAAACAAATAATGATAGTAATGAATTATAATACATTGAATAAAATAGAGGCCTATATTGATATAATTAAATTTTAAAATTTAAAGCCTGATGAGGAAAAGAATATCTACATAGTCTCAAAGTACCCCCCCCACACACAAAATACTATTACAAAGATAACATTACAGTAGAGAAGTCTAGCAGACACCACCTTACTCAAGTGATCAAAGTTAACATCACCAATAACGGGACAAATCAAAATCCTGTGCCACCTGAAAGGATGCAGTGAGAAGAACACAGCATCATTTATACAACATTCCTACCAAAGATGCATAACCTTGTGAGTAAACAAAACAACGAGGGACATTCTACAGAAATCTGTTATCTTCAATACAACTAAGGTCAAGAAGGTCAAAGTAAGACTGAGGGACTATTCCTAACTGAAGGAAACTGAAGAGCCATGACAACTAAAAGAGACCTGTGCTTCTGAACTGCATCTTTTTGCTGTAAAGAACATTACTGGGACAACTGCTACAACAATGATATTTGAGAATTAAATGGCAGTAATGCATCAATGCTCATTTCTTGATTTTGATGACTGTACTATGCTTATACAGGAGAAATGTCCTAATTGTGGGAATTACTAAATTAATAATGGGTGATGGGGCATATGTTAGCAGCTTACTCTGAAACAGTTCAGGGGAAAAAATTGTTTGTATTATACTTGGAACTTCTCTATAAATTTGATTACTTTAAAAAAAAAGAAATACAGTCTGCTTTACTAAAACATGTTTGATAATGTGAATTAGCTCATAAGCAATTTTCATATAGAGAAAGGATGTCAACATAATGCAGAAACCATGTTGGTTCAGTCCCAATTTTTCCTTTATTAGCTAATGCTTTTGGCCGAAAGCAAAGTACACTAACACAGCAGAACTTGGGCTGGCCATCTCAAGGAACACAGGACTGAAAATGACACCCACCTCCCCATTCTTCTTGGCTCATGTTGGCCATGTGCTATGACTTGAAAGTGTTTACTGAACCATTCTCTCTGATCTTTATGTATTTTGCATATGTTACCAAAGCCTCAACCCTTCTGTACCCTTCCTTTAAGCTATCCTCACCAATTTTTAAAGTTAAGTCCTATCTGTATTCTATATTATAGTGTTCATTTATTAGGAATTTAACTAGGCTAATATTGGGTTGGCCAAAAAACTCATTCGGTTAGTGAATAAGTTGTTCCATAAAGTTCTTCGTGAAAATGAAAAATGTATCTTTTATCTTTACTTAAAACCAAACAAACTTTTGGCCAAGCCAATATTTTTACTGAGATTTTAAAGTCCCCAAAATTATTCAAGTTACAAACTTACACGGTTTTTTAGGTTGGCCCTATCCCTATTTTTCCTGTAATCCCTGCTATTTCTGGTGTATGATTTTGCTAACATAGGTTTTTCAGCAACACCACTAGCTCCTTCATCAAGATTATCTGGATACACACCTAAATTTGTTCCCTCTCAAAACTCCACTAAAAACTAGAGAATTTTTTTAAAGGCAATTACCCAGAGCCCTTAATGGACAAAGTTGTGATAATCTGAATATGAAAAAAGCATAATTACCGCAATTAATTAGAACCCACTGTATTTACCAAAAATCCACGAGTGTATAATGATATCCCCAAAACATATATCTGTCTCCACTTAAGGTAGCTAATAAATCAACCAAATGTGGTAATTAAAAGCCAAAAATTAAGCATTTTATTAAACTAACTAAATAGCTCCGTTGATGAAGAAAACCTGTATTTCACACAGGAATGCAGATGGGAATGACAGAATTAGAAAATCATCATTTTGCAATTCCTGATGAAATTACAAATTCAGTTATAAAACTATTAGATGAATGGTTGATGGAGCATAGATCTTATAGGGTCAAAGTAACACAAAGTAGATTTTGTTACACAAAATAACAAAGTAGACTGGGAACAAGAAAGGAAATGTAACATGACAATGGAGGGATCATATTGTCATCTCCCTAATCCAATGTGTCTGCTTCATGTTCACACAGAAGATTTCAGCATTAACAGTGGCTGGATAACAATATTGTATGTCTCCTGTTGCAGCATGAAGTATACACATCATCTATGCTGCAATCTATGAGAAGGAATTCTATAGGAACACATAGCCTAACCTTTTCAGCACGTCATTGTTATGAAAAAAAGGAACTGTTCTAGATGGAAAGACAAGGAACGTAAGACCAGATGCAATGCCCAGTCATAGAAGAGATCTTACTTTGTAAAACAGGTTGTAAAAGACATTTTTAGGACAACTGAAGACACATGAATATAGACTGGGTTACAGACGATATTAAGAAATTACTATTAAGTGTGGAATGACATGATATCTGTAATCTACTTTAAAAAACTTAAGCTTTTTTAATTAAAAAATTAAGACATTTATCCACAAGAATAGGGGAACAGGAAAGAAAATAAGAGCAACAAAACTTGGGGAGCTGAAGAGTGGCTGGATGAATGGCAACTGAGTAGACCAAGGTAAAATCTAAGGAAATAATAAGAAAAATCTAAGAGTCCCTCAATTTATATCACACAATATTCAAAGGACTCAAGGATTTATACCAGTTATCTTGGAAGTGGGGATGAAAGTAGGAGGACTGATTGTTTAAGAAGCAGTTAGATCGAAGGTGCCCTCCCCAACACTGCCATTAGTGGACTGCTCTCTACAAAGACACACAAATGACTAGAGGTTTATTCTCTGGGAGAGTAAAACAGAAAGTGACTGGATGGGGTTTACCTAAAAGGTGGTAGGCAGAGGGTTAAATTAATGTATACACACCGAATGCTGCAATCCCCAGCAATTAGCTCCAAGCCAGGCCCTTATCCCTATGCAGGAGACTGGTGAGTCTTCTCTGGGGAATCTTAGCTGAAAAGACTCCAAAGACCCTAACTCTGGTTGTTCCTCAACAAATGGTCCACACTTTGCTGAAGCTCACAGTCAACGAAGTCCTAACTGTGTTCTCAAAGCTTCCAAAGAGGTTAGTCCTTAACTTGCAACCATGAGCAGATTACCAGAAAGCCAAGGAAAGCCCCTAATAAAATGGTTCTCAACATTGCCTATACACAGAAATCATTTAGAAAGCTTTTAAAAATATTGATGCCTGGGTCCCAACTCCATTCAATTGTTCTGGGGTGGGACCTAAGCACTGGGATTTTTTAAAGCTTCTTGTGTTATCCTAATGTGCAGTCAAGATTAAGAACCACAACTCTAACACTGCATGTATGAAAAAAGAACAATGTACAAACATTCAGCAAACAAAAAGGAACTCTTGGAAATTAAATATGTGCTAGCAGAACTGAAATATTCAATAGAAGGTTTCGAAGACTGATAAAATCTCCCAGAATGCAGAAAAAAAACACGAAAAATAAGAAAATCATAAGACCAGTCCAGAAATTCCAGAAAAAGAAAACAAAGAAATTGGAGAGGAGGAATACTAACGACTGGTAACAAGAAAGACTCCAACGACTCTGAAAACAAGAAAAACATTGCCATTAAAATTTTTAAGAATAATCATTTCCAACCTAAAAAGTCCACACTCAACCAAACTATCAAACAAATGTGAGGATAGAATACAGACATTTTCAGACATGTACAGATTCACAAATGTCACATTTTCAGGAAGCTAGTGGGAGGAAGTGGTGAGTTCCATTTCTTAAGACTCACTCATGGCCTTGCTCAAAAGAGTTTGTAAACTCACTGGGTAGCTAAAGCCAGACTACAACCCAAGACTCTATATACAGCTTATCTTCTCCAGGGAGATTTCCACTAAAAATATGAGCTTTCCTTTTTTGCTTTTCACCCAGTTTTAATTTTAAATACCTTTCACATTCACTGTTTTATTAGAATAATAAAATATTTGGGGAAAAATACTTGCATCAGAATACCTAGGACACATATTGAAATACTGGATTAAACATAAATATATATATTAAATATATATTACACATATATATAAAATAAGTAAAGAGAAATGCAAGAGAACTGAATCTACAATTTAAAAATAAAACCCATTTCAATTACAAAAAAAATTATCCTCCATAAAAAAGAAAGTTTTAATAATCATGCAATGTTGCGACTAAAATTAGAAAATTTGTCAATGTATCACTTGGTATTACAATATTGTTTACTAACCTCCGATTCATCACCCTTCTCTCTATAAGCAGTAGCAATACTGGTCTGAACAGCCTTAATCCATGCCTGGCGCAGCTTTTCAGAATCTGCCTGAAGCATACAACTTCTAAAAGGAAATAACATTGTTTTCTCAGATACTAAATTAAACCAAAAAATAAGAAGGTTTACTTTTTTGTCCACTTTTCTATTTAATAATTTTCTAACAGAAACTAATTTCTGTTGAAAGGTTTTATTTCACCTATCTTTACGACAGGGTATGTTCATAAAGAAATCAAGGAACCAATGAAATAAATTACCTACTGAAAACAAATCACCCATTCCTGTATATTAAAACAAAACAAAACAAAACTTTAAATTTGTCACATAAAATAATATTAATTTTTTCCATTGGGTAGATATATGAAATGATAGTTATCAAAGAAATTTATCTAATATATGACTTCAGTTCATTACCATGACAGTTAATATGTTTTCACATGGCCACATCAATCATCTTCATAGAATTTAAAGGATGCAATACGGGGTAGAAGTTACATAAATATCTGACTTAATATGTATAATCATTAATTATTAAAATTTACTTTTAGAGCAGTTTTTTCCTCTTTAGCTCATATAATGACAACTGCAACACAGATTTCTCTGTATTCTGGAAAATTCTTTAAGACAAGCTATGGAAACATAAAAGCAACTCTCAAATTCTTTAGAACCACTCACTTTGTTGGAGAGACCACCTCAAAGCAGAATCGTCGTTCTATGTCCTCACAATGTTTCACTGTGCAGAGCCTTAGATCTTCCACCACCACAGTGGGATTATCCTACAATAAGGAAACAAAACTCCCATATTTATCAACCTAGGTTTTAAATACCAACTACCAATAAAAACATACTTAAAAACAGTAATAAATGGTCTAATTTTAAAGGTTTATATTTTATCTTATTTTAGATTAGAAATAGGAGTTATCAACATAGATATAACTAATAAAGGTAATTCTGCCCTGTTAATAATTTTATCTGCCTCATAAAACTGCTGTATAAGAATTAAATGAAATAGTTTATATAAACTTAGTCCAACACTTGGTAGTTAATTAGCAAGTGCTCAATAAATGTTAGCTTTCTGTTCATTTTCTTCTATTTTCTTTCATATCGATTTCTCTCCTGATCCTTACTCACATATAATAAAAGCTACTTTCCTCCAAAAAAAGAAGCCTTTCATGATTCAAGTTTAAATAACTGAAAGAAAAATAAGAAGCCTATATGTGCTTCTTAAAATACCTAAGAAAATGAGAAAATTTTCATCATTTTTTAGTACTTAATAAAAAAATAAACTCAAAACCAAGCTTATCAGAGTAGAAATAACCATGGACTAATTAGTTAGAATAAAGAACTTGTACGGAATAAACCTGCTACCATAGAATAGCAAGTAAAATTTCACATTGTGTCATCTCAAGAGTAAAGTGGATATTTGAAATTTACAGTTGAATACGTCATTCATAAAGGCTAACCAAGTAAAAATCAAATCATCAATTAACTAATAGTTATTTTTCTCTAATCATCTTTAACATTCTCAAGTCACATATAATTTCATTATGCCTTTCCATTAAATAAAAATACCTCACTCTTAAAATCAGGTTCAGGAAAACAAATATGTAAAAACAATATTAACAAATTTTAAAGTTTCTATTTAAATTAATTCAAGCTTACACTTTAATGTAAGTATTAACCTTTCTCCATTACCACTTTTGGCCCTAAGGTGATATTTCTTAAAAGGCACCCTTTCCTTCAGCATCAAAACAGTACTAGGGAATTCCTGTCTCACAGCTGGACATGTGAAGGAATAAAAGTAATAATCCTGGGACACAGAAAAATCCATCTCAAAGCTAGGAACTAAGAATTCAGGACACAATGTTGACACTTTCCACTTCTGAGTCCTCTTATATATACCCCAAAATAAAACTAATAAACATTAATCTTGCACACATGCATATTTATGGACTTCAATGCTTTACCAAAAGGAACAGTTAAAAAACTTAAACTGGGGACTCAATGGGTTTTCACTTAATTAACAAAACACCTACCTTAAACTTTTTCTGGTAAACCAACTGATTATTCTGTATTGAAAACCAGCGTCTAAATAAATACAAAATAGATTACGTTTTCACAAACATAATTTATTTCAGTTGTTGTTAGGAAAGAAATATTGGGGAAAGCACTAGAAAATCAGTTTATGGTAATTATGTTTTTAGAAGTGCATTGTTTTGTTTTGCTTTATATAAACTGATGTCAATGAGATAACTACTGAAAGTAAAAAAACAATTTCAGGCAATTTTAAAACCACAGATTAGGAAAATAAAATTACTATATTTTGATTCATTTTTATGTCAGAAACTTATATCCTAACAAAAGTTGTCATCCTTTATGTCATTACCAAATAATAATTGTTTTAAAATAAAAATTTAGCTTTTGAGCTTCCTCAAAAATAACTCTTTCCCCCCAAATAATTTGCTTTTGTTATAAAGTAGAAATAAAATTATATTATAAATAAGATTTCATTTGTATACAATAAAAGACTGAAATAAATGGTGCTTTGTTTTCAACCTTTCTGAAGCTAATCCAGCGTTTGATTTGTTAAGCAAAACAGAAAATTGTATCATCCTTTTAGAACTGACATCACAGGAGATAGTTGCCAATTCACTTGGGCTTACTTTCATGTAAAATACTTCTAAGCAGAATAATCAAAGTTATGACTAAAAATGAGTCACCCAACTGTTGTTCTGCTCATTACTATACATTAACTGGCAAACACTTTACTTGCAATCTTCTTTAGAAGAAAAAACTAAGCTACGTATGGCATATTTACTAATTCTAATTTATTAAAACAGTAAAAGGACCTAAAGACTTACAAAAAAAGAAAAAAATCACAGCCAAAAGCCATTCATAAAAGGAAGCAAAAACTCTCATCAAGCATGAAAGGTAAAATAATATTTGAGTCATTATTTTAAAATTAGTTTCATGTGAGATGATTTCTATCATAAACATTAGTTATTAATCTATTAGCAGATAGAGATTCTACCTTTTCATTGATACTAATACAAAGCACTAAAAATTGTATTTAGACATATATAGAATTTCTATTTTAAAAAATTAAGTTAATTCTCCAAAGCTGAGAAAATGATTAGATGCTTTTCTATTTTTAAGCTAGACAGATTGTTAGGTTTTCTTGCTATTTAAAAAGGTATCACCATTACCATTAAAATAGAGACTGTTAAATAAGCATCTAGATAAAACCAAGTGGGTTGCCTCTAAATGCAAATCATCAAGAGGTGAGCTAGAAAAGGAAGAACTTCTGGGTCTCTTTGCTTTGGAACACATGGTTGGTTAGAAATGTTAAAGGAAATACCTCCAAACAAACAAAATGGTGCAGCCCTGCCACATGGATGACATGCAATGGAAACAATCTCTGATATTGATTAAAGTATTTTTTAAAAAAATCATTTGAAGTAGGGTAAACCATATTAATATAAATTCTTATATTTTATATATAGTAATTGTATTATATAATTTGATGAAAAACTACAATGAATTTTATTGCACAATGGAAAAACATCCATGTAAACTTTTCATGCTTCTGAGGTCTTCAAAAAATAAATTTCTTTTGACCTGCTGAATCTTAGAATAGCCTCTAAACATAAATAACAAAATACTAGATAAAAGCTTATATTTTTTTTGTTAGAGACAATTTCCTCTGATTATTAACTTTATAGATCATTTGTATTTCTGAAACTCAGTTCCCCTACCATCTATCTGCTTCCGGGTAACTTTCTCACATCATTAGTTTTTGTATACACTATAAATTCAAGACACTATAAATTCACCTTAATTTGACATCTCCTAAGGAAAAAAAACCCCACAATATATCCTAGGTAGAAAAATATTTTAATTACTAAGATCAGTATGTCTTGTGATACTATCTCCCCTCCTCTGCCATTAAAAAAAGAAAAAAGAGTTAACTTTACTCATTTACATTGATGAAGACCTTAATCAGGTAAGTAAAATAAAATATAATTTTAAATTGCTCCTGTAGGATAATCCTAGTTATTATTAACAATTTTAATAAAAGGAAAAATAAGACAGTTCATAGTCTATGCGATATGGAAAAATATTTAATATTTCAAGTTATGCTACCTGCAATTTGAAGATTCTTTAAAAGGTAATTAAATAATAAAAAAGACAAATGTTGGAAAGCATTGTGCTGACAACTACACTATATTCTGCAAGATTCACAAACTGACCACAAAGCCAAAATATAAAACAATTTTTAAAAAGGAAAATTTCTTGGTTTTAAGAAAACTAAGACACCACTTTATATCTCAAACTGAGATAACTCAACATAATAAAGATTTTAGACCAAAATATTACATTCATAAACAAATATTATTAATTTTTAAATACCAATGAGAGCCATAGGATGACAAAATTTGGGGGGGGAGGGAATACATTAAAAAATAAATCAAGTATCTTTTACAATTTTTGAGCACTAGTCCTGGAACTCAAAATCAAGAACATGGGTAAAAGTCAGACTTCTAAATCTGTAGAAGTTTTATCACTAAAACTATACAGATGATGGATTCATGCACACATTTGGCACATAGGTGCCAAAAAGTTGAACATTTAACAAAATTAAAAGCCTGAACATGTATATGTTCCTTTATCTAAAATTCAATTTAGTTTTTCACAAGGAAAAAGACCAAAATGGTAAAACAAACAAAAGCTAGGAATTGACAATGTTTCCTTTAAACATAATTAATAAGGTGGTTACCAAAGGGGCTAATTCCTAATTACTGTTTAAAAAATTTAAAAAGCATTTACTAGCTTATTTCCCTTAAAAAATACAGACACACACACATATATATATATATAAAGGTATTCGTATTACTCAATCTATATCTTCTTTGGATAACTATATACATATCAAATGTTTTTTTCCAGATTAAAACAAACTGAGGAGATAAGCAATGAAAAGGTATAATTCCATTCCTCAAATAAGAAGCTTACATTTTCTTCCCAATTTAAAACATGAGACTTTATATCCATTGCAAGTAATCCAACTGAAATGCAGGTTAATTATGAGCTTTCTCGTGCCAAAGAGGAAACTGGAGTAAGGTAGGGGTGAGGGAAGGAAGCCATTTGGTACCTGATATGATCGGGCTTTTTCCTGTCATGTGAAAAAATGGGGCAGGATTAAAACATAAGGGAAAGGTGGTAAAAGAATGAAAACGCAAATGTGCAAAATAAGCAAAAGACTAGCATGATATGAAAATAAAGCAAGAATTAAAGGAACCAGCTTAAGCTCATAACCTAACAAAAGAGTCAAAAGTATCCGTTGCATTTTGCTCACATACTATACATACATGCATTTATACAGTTAATTCCAATTCTTAGGGATCTGAAATGCTAATATTTCAGAAATATTCAAAATTTTCTTCAAAGCATTATGGTATAGAAGGTTCTGGTAGGACTTAGCACACTCTGCTATTATTTTCTACCTCTATGGTCACAGCTGTAAAATCTAAATAGTACCTTTCCTCATCTTAAAAATTTAAAGGAAATAATCACTACAGTTATATATATATATAAACCTGAAACAGATGAGAACTTTCCATAAGGAAAAGTTCCTCCCATTTGTTCACCCTCTTTTCGTCAAATGATAGTGGAGACTCTAAGGCCACACATAAGTAGAGTTTATCTTTAATCTATCTATACATTTCTTATTTGTATCTGTACTAGATTAAGATACTATATAATACATTTTATGCTTTTAGCTATATTTTCTAGTACACAAAGACTGAGCACAGCATGTAATTATTCAACTTCTTTATTCGTTTTAACACCTCACTACTAAATAATGTTAATATTTAATTATTTTCCTTGTTCCTTCATCTTTTCTAAATTTATCATTAAAAGCAAAAGAGACATACAGGTATTAGTAATCCATCTAGCACTGACTTGAGCTTGAAGTAAAGCTGACATACCGAGAAGATGGCCTGGTATGGAAAGACTATTTTGTAGATATCACATCATCAAAAAATGTATATTATAGACATATAAAAATCTTAAGAGACACCACAAACCAGAAATCTGAAACCAACCAGAAGCAAGCTCAACAATTCACATAAGACATAAAATGTTTCACTCCTTACGCTATTTCAATCATATCACACAAAATACCATCTCTTTGGTTAAATTTCAGATCATAGAATGATGCTTTCAAGATATACTTAGATTTTATGAAACACAGGGTCAGGTTTTAAAACTACCTGGGAATTCCTAGTCAAATTCACATTTCCCTCAGGAAGATCTTTTTTAAAAGTTCATTTTGAAAATACTGTATGCTTCTACTCCATAAAACTATAGACAATGGCAAATTTGTCATCATATGATTGGCACCTTATGGTAACTACAAGAAAGTATGTTTCCTAAAACTAATCCACAAACAATTAAAAAAAAAACTTAAATGGTGGGCAGAAAATAAATCTGTACATTTGAACAGTTGAATTCCTGGATTTTTAAAGTTAAGGCACAAATATAACAAATACACAGTCTTTTATTCAGAGGCTCGTAGAATATATTAAATCAAGCTAGACAGAGAACTAACTAGAGAAGTAGGGCAGAGTCTGGAAGTCATATACAGGTAAAGGGAAATTATTTGCACGTACTTCCTAACATTAGATTTTTGGTAACCTCATAAAAAAAATTTAGATACATTCCAAGTTTTTAAAATTGAAAAGCAGAAGAGAATTCTAAATAACATTTAATAGATAACTCTTTCTTTCTTCTCCCTTTTATAGCTACTGACCTATAACCTAGAAAATACTTAAGACTTTTATTGCAAGGTTTTGACTTTTGTTTTTGTTTTTGAAAAGGGATTTGTATAATGTTTATATGCTATATTCCTTAGAAGTCTGCCTTTAACTACTGTTGTCATCAAAATATTCTTTAAAGGTATATAAAAATGAAATTAATTTGCTATGCATAATTTATTCCTAATAATGCAAATGGATTAGGAAGGTTTTTTTAAATATTTTTTAAGCTATTTTTTTGTTGTTGTTATTGAAGTTGTATTTTGTCTTATCAAAATACAGATTGTTTGGAATTTCAATAGCAAGTTTTTTATTTATTTCTTTTTTTGACATTTCCTTTATGTTTTATTTTATTTTTTTTGGCCTCGTGTAATGTGGTATCTTAGTTCCCCGACCAGGGATCGAACCCACCCGCCCCTGCACTGGAAGCACGGAGTCTTCATTCTGGGTTGATCCACTGTCTTCTGACCTTGGTCGTCTCTTGACTATCTGCCATAGCAAGTTTTTTATAAAGAGCCAGGTTTTGAGCCTCAATTTTGTCACAAACCAGCTGTATGACCCTGAATGAGCAACCATCTCCCTGCACTTCCATTTCTTTACTAAAAATTAGGGTGATAACTACAATCTATGATTCTAATCAATAACTGTCATCCTACCACACAGAAATGGCATCTCCTTTAAAAAGTGGCCTCATTTCCAAAGTTATTGTCTTCCTTACTTGGCAAATGATAGGTAACATATCTACAATTGAAAATTTAATAGTTATTCCCTACTTGATTTTAGTTATGTTTTAATGTCTATGCCAATTAATAAAATTCATAAAACATATAATAAAAAACCAAAAGGTCCATGCTTAAGTCAATTAATGTTCTTCCGTTGTCCTAAATGGGAATGCGATTTTCCACTAACACTTACTGTGCTTCATTTTGAAGTCTGAGAGCATTTCTGATTGGAGTAGTCCATGGAAGTTCATTTCATTTCTTCTTAACATAATGGTACAGTTTCTGTGGATTTACTGTATTTTCACTGTGTTAAACTTTAAGAAGGTTGTTTTGAAATCTGAAGGTTAAAATTCAATTCTAACATTACCTCATGAAACCACACTAGTTGAAAAATCTTTATTATAAAAATTTGACAACCACACGATTTTAATTTCCTACTCTGGCTATGGAAATTTGCCAGGAAACGCTTAAAAGATTATTGGCTTAATACAGAATTTTAATTTTTCATTTTTGCTTTATAATAGTTAAAACATTATTTCTTAACCAGACCATCTAGTTGATCCATCTATATTCATGTATTATTATTAAAGTTCTACATAACTTGGGCTTCCCTGGTGGCGCAGTGGTTGAGAGTCCGCTTGCCGATGCAAGGGACATGGGTTCGTGTCCCGGTCCGGGAAGATCCCACATGCCGCGGAACGGCTGGGCCCGTGAGCCATGACCGCTGAGCCTGCGCGTCCGGAGCCTGTGCTCCGCAACGGGAGAGGCCACAGCAGTGAGAGGCCCGTGTACCGCAAGAAAAAAAAAAAAAAAGTTCTACATAACTCAGAGACTTAATATCAAATATAATCATTATTCTTTCCAGTTTATATTCACTCTCAAGTAAAGGAAAATTATTTCAAATACAACACACCATGTACCGTTCAAACATCTGACAATATTGAATGCTGTGGAAATACTCAATGTATCACTGACATTTGAAAATATCAATAAATGTTTTTTCTATAACCTCATCACCAAGGACTCAAAATTAGTGCACAAGGAATCCATTTCAATGTACTGAATATCCAAGCATAATCGTTTCCAGTTAAATTAACAAAAATGTATACTAAATTAAACTTACCAAGAAAATTCTATTTATTTTGCTAATGTCCATTTTTTAAAAAAGAAAACAATCTATCATTAAGTGAATTCATATCTGTTCAAGCAGCAAATAAAATATACACTTTCAACCAATAATGTAATAGTATATCAATTAACCAGAACCCAATACTATTTTCAATTATTACAAAACTGTTCTAACTACTCTTTTTTTTTTTTTGCAAGAAGGGAGGCATCCTTGAATAAAAGGCTAATCACTGCTATTCAGAAGAATGATCCTAAGACAATACAATCTTTTTTTTTGCTTTAATGTCTGAAATTATTCCACTTTATTAATACGTAAGAAAATATAATATTTTACACATTCATTCAAAAGACATTTACTAGATCAATATATATAAAAATCAGTTTAGAAAAAAAAATTTTAAGTTTCGGTAGGCATCAAGTTTAGAAAAAAGGAGCACCAGCTGCCATACACACTTCACACATAAAAACAATTCCATATCCTAAAACTCCTGGTTAAAGTTATTGCAAAGATCCAAAGATCAGGATCACCTCACTTAAAGATTCACAAGCCAAAATTAAATAAAAATGTACATAAACATCATATAGGGGAGGAACCCAAAGGGGAAAAAAAAAAGCTCACTTGTCATATTCATCCATTATATTCAAAATATAATTTGCAATCAGATGTATTTGGTAACAAATATGGGAGGAAGCTCACACTTAAAAATTTATTTACTGTAATGATCTAGTCACTACAGACCAAGCAGTATAAAAAGTCTCCTTGCTTCCTGGTTTAAACTTCGGTTAAATTTTAAAATTTAGAATTACTACTGTTACTTTTCACTTGCTTCTTAAGGCCCCTTTCCTAGAAGGGCCTTATCTTATCTTCAATGGACTGGATTCAGGAAAGTTACTAGGGACTGTGAATTTAGAGAATTATGAAGGAAAGAGCTGTCAAACCAAAGGGAAAGTCAGAAAACTGAGAATACGGAAAGAGCAAGACTAGATTTGAAATATATTACCTGTTCCAAGTTTTGAAGGCATTGCTGGCTCGTTTGAACAGATAACCTTCCATAACAATGCCATTTGCAGCATCTACATTATATTCTAGCTTAGAATCATCACTGGAGAAATCCTAGACAAAATAACACATTAAAAAGTTCATATGATTTTTACTGATTTCCCTAGACAACAAATCTATCCTAGAGAAACAGCTCAAACAGTAAAAAGCTCTGTATTAAGATAGTTATATCAACAATATTCATAAGAAAGCAGGAGAGAACTAAATGTTCAAAAATAGAAGAATGCTTCAACATATTGATGTATTTCAATCCAGTAGACTATTATGCAGTAACATAGATGAGAATACAGAATATACATTAAAAGAGAAAAAACAATATAAATTTTATAAATTATACAGCTTGGGTAAATAAATTGTATATACACTGCGATTAAAAGCACAATATGTATACAAATAGACAAAGGGAATAACTAGATATTCTATAGGTGTTATGTTTAAAATGTTTTCATTTAATCCCAATATTTTATGGTGATGTATCTGCTAACAATTTTTTTAAAGGAATATGGGTATATTTAATTGGGATTATTTAAATCTACCACTATTTTCTAAATATATTACTATTATGGCAGTTTTTAAAATCTGGTAGAAACAGTAACTCCACTCTTTGGGGGTTCAGAAAAAGGATTAAAATAAAATTATTTTTGCAAAGGAGAAGCACCACAGTGTGAAGTGAGCATTCCGAGCTCACTTTTTTATGAGGACTATAGAACTACTCATAGTCATTTTCTATCATTCTAATCATTCTAGTTTTCACTTGAATGCAATTCAAACTTTCAATTTTCCTCCAAGGATTCATGAAGTTTTGAAATCAGAATTCCCATATTTAAAATATTTCCTGGTGAATTTCCAAAGTAATTTCAACAAAACTGCAAGATTGCTGTGATCCCCAAATTGAAAACTCTAAAAATCAGTCTTGAAACTTTCAAAATTATTTCTGGACCAATAATCAAAATTAGAATGCTATCCTATTAGACAGTAGTAGACCTTCTGTCTTGAGAAAGATTTTGGTAGAGGCTGGATGACCACCTGCCAGAACGCTGGGATGCAGGGGTCCTGCACTGGAGGGGAAACGGAGTGAGAATCACCTAAGGGCTTTCCAAATCTAAGAGTCTATGACTATGGAAAAAATGAAACAGACTAACTTCAGAATTAAAAACAAACACTGCTGACATCTCTCAAAATTTAATCATAAAGACATAATAATCCAAAACAATCAAATGAAATAACCTGTAAATAAATTGCTACATTTCTTCCTGCTTTTACTTTGGGGGAAAAAAATCAGGGAAATTTTAATTCCTTCATTTAAAATTTACTTGAAGCTATAATTTATTTAATTATGTAGACAGAATTAAGTCAGCAACAGATATAATTGAGTTTGGCAACATTCTAAAAATTTCATTTGTAACATCGGCATCTTTTTGTAATAATCCTGAAGCCACTTAAAACGTAAAAAAGACTTTTTTCAAAGTGCAATGCATTATAAGTATTTTTTTCTAATTTCAACTACTTTTCTTGAGATAAATTAAGTCTTCACTATAATTCCTATTAATATCAATTAATATTTTATAGTACTTAAAATGTGATAGATATTTTATAATGAAAGCAACCAATAATGTTGAATAAAATATATAATATTAGAATTTAAATACACTGATGAGCTGACAAATTGGAAGGAATACTCAAAGGCAAAAGAATAAGTGAATATTGGAAGCCACAGGGGTAAGCAGAGCAAGGAAGCCAAGTTTCCCCTTAAGGGCGTTTGTCTCATCAGGAGAACTTGAAGCTCTGGTGTGGGGCCCAAGGAATAGAAGGCAAGGCCAAGGCTGGCCAATGAGGGGACTCTAAGAGAAGATTTCTCTTTTGAAATTGCAAGAAAGACAAGAAGGACCACTATTATCTCTTTGATTTAAGCTTATTTTAAAAGTCCTAGCCAGCAAGATAAACAAAAAGTAAAGGAAACAATTATTTGCAGATGATGTGACTTTGTATACATAACATCCAAAAGAATCCAGAGATAAATCAGTGTTAAAGAGAGCTTAAAAAGGCTACTGGTTACAAAATCAATACATACAAATCAAATTTTATTCTAATATATAACAAAAGTAAACAGTGAGAAAAGAAATTTTTAAAAGATAATATTTACAATAACATTTGCAATACAACTTAACAAAAGATGTACAAGAAAATTATCAAACTTTATGAAGGACATTAAAGAAAACTTAAATAAATGGAGAAATATTTCAAGCTCATGGACTAGAAGACATTTAAAATAAAGATATCAATTCTTCCCCAAATTGATTCACAGATCCATTCTTCCCCCAATTGATTCACAGATCCAATGCAATCCCAATCAAAATCCCAAAAGCTATTTTTATGTAACCTAAAAAGCCACTCCTGAAATTTATATGGAAATGCAGAACTTTGGCAATTCACTTTTGAAGAAGAGAAGGTAGGAGGCTTCGCTTTGTCAGATATCAAGATATGCTATAAAGCTAAAATTATTAAGATAGCATAGTATTGGCATAATTAAGATAAAAAGACCAACAAAACAGAATAGAGTCCAAAACAGACCTCACATGTATGGAAATGTGATGTATAACAGAGTATACAACACTGAGTAGTAGGGAGAAACAAACTTTTAAATAACTGAATCTAGATCATTTAGCTACCAATATGAAAATAAAAGGAAACTGGATCTCTATCTCATACTATATACAAAAAACCAATTACAGATTGATTAAAAATCTAGATATATTGATAAAAGGCAAATCTATAAACACTTAGAAGATCAGGCAAATCTATAAACCCTTAGGAGATACACCATTGTGATCCGTGGTTGGGAAGGACACAAAAAGTACCACACAGAAAAGACATTTTAAAAACTATGTGAAAATTTAAAACGTATATACCCCAAAGGGGAGCTAATACCTAGCATATTTGAAGATATGATCAACAGTTAGCTAGGCAACATGATGGAAAAATGGGAGAAAGACTAACAGACATTTAACAAGGAGGATATCCAAATGACCAACAGACTTAGGAGAAGGTCATTAGTGACTAAAGCATAAATTAAAACCACAACAAGATGTCAATATCTACCACCAAAATAGGCAAAAAATTTAAAACTTTCACAGTACAACGAGGTGGCAAGCAGCAATGGGAACTCTCACACAGTGCTGCTTACCAGGAGTGGTATAACATTTTGAAAAATAATTTAGCATTATCTACCAACACTGAACATGTATACACACCCTCTGACCCAGTTTTATTCTTAGGTATAAATCCATCAGAAATGTGTGCATATATCCAAAAGGCATGTACATGAATATGCATAGCATCATTTCTTCAACTGATCAATTTCAATCCTTGAAAAAAATCTAAATAATTACATTAGTCATACTTTTCCTTAATTTTTAGTTTGACTGGATCTTGTTCTTTTTTTTTTTTACCTGTAATGCAGCCTTGTGTCAGCATTTAAGGGCAAAAAAAAAAAAAAAACAGTAAGTATTCATAATGAACAAAAACAGCATTATTCCCTTTAAGGAAAACAATAACTGACAATTATTTAAAATCAAATAAATTTATCAGATTTAATAATCTACTACACTTGGACATTCGGTACAACATTGAGCTGCTTATACAATAGGGAAAGATATTAAAAGATGCATAGTGCAACAGAAACTAACACAGTACTGTGAAGCAATTATACTCCAATAAAGATATATTAAAAAAAGATGCATAATATTCATTAAATAATTCAGTTTAAACAAATAGTCACATGTTTCTAAATTTCATGACCTCTCATTTTAATTAAAAATGATTGGTCCTAATTCTTAAAAATCTTTCCAAAGTAACATCATTAAAACACGTTATCCAACCAAAAGTGATTCTAACTTCAAACAAAATAAAACATGGAGGTAGTCTTACCTGACTATAACTAGAAGTAATGAATTAAACATGGTCTGGTAGAAAATCTTCTGCTTTTTAAATAATGTTTCTCTTTGAGTATTAACAACCCATCACCAATAAAATTTTCCTTTTATTACTGATTTCACTTTCATTTTTTTCCTCTGACATCTTCTATATCAGATCTAGTTTACTGGTATTTTAAATTCTAAATAAACCATAACAAAATTGATTTGACTGCTCAATACCAAGAGAATAGATTTCTTAAAGCAATGCTAGAAGGTATCTTTTTTTGTCTTTTTAGGGGAAAGTGTGATCGCAGTCCCCCACTACCAAAAATTATGCAGTTAAGTTTCCCAGGTTTGGGGAAATTGTAGGTGTGGGATGGATAAGCCTCACCCTGGGAAAACCACCTCTGTGATCATGGTATCTCTCCTGCCAGGTAAGTACAGAACACATCTTTTTTCATACTTTTTACATACATTCAACCTCCAGTTGTCTCCTTTTATTTTCAGATTACTACACACAAAAAAATGTCAATAACTATATAAGATAAAATATTATTAGACTGAGTTCCAGGTATATCATATTCAAAGCTTTTAGCATACAGAAACAAAAACTGGTTTCACATTTAAATCTTCATTTTTAAATATATATTTTTCAAACATTAGTTTAGCTAGACTTAGGCAAATTAATAAGAAATGCAAGTGAAATTTCAGCATCACTTGAGAGGGTAAGTGCTGCCTTAGAGTGACTGCAGCTGGAAATTCCTAGTACCAAACACACACATTGATGCTACGGTGTTCTCCAACCCCTGACCACCTCCAGCACCCCCCATCTACCGCCCCCCATATACACACACACACATTTTTACAGGTGGTTGGTGATATCCTAACTGAAACTGTAAGTAGTGTTTTAAACTCTAAGGGCCACTTTTAAAGCAGTTAAGGCCCTAAGAGACTGATGTTTTTATAAACTGGTTCAAGAGCATAGCTTTCAAATATTTTGATATAAAAAAATAATAAAATACAAACCTGAACATCAGAAAAATATTTTATTTTTTACAAAAAAAGGAGGAATTTATCTATACAATTTAATTATTAAAGCAACTCAAAGGATCTTTTCCAACACAATGATATCCTGCTGAAACCAATAATCAAGAAATTGTGTAAAATGGGAATTAATCTCCTTTAACTTCTCCCCTCAAGTACCTTTTGTTGAATGGTGGAATGTTTTTGCTCCATTTCTCTTTTCTCCTTTGCTGCATCCACAACCAGTCGATCCAACTATAAAAGGAGAAAAGGAGTAAATGATAGAGACTTAAAAGAAAGACATGATTATTTTTCAAAAATCATATTCCAAATCAGTCAGTCAATTGAGGTTTACCTAAAAAGGCATTTTGGCTACAACTTTAAAGTGGAAGTTCTTTTTTTTCTGTTATCATATCCTCTTTGAGAAGGTCTTTAACTCCTCTAGGGAAAACATTTCTAAGAGCAATCATGGTTCCAAGCAATTGTGACAGGTGGCCCTGTCTAAGGCACAACAGTGATAACATGTTCACTCCTTGAATTAAGGAGAATGACTCTAGATTAAGTTGTCTGCTGATGCACTCAGCAATTCTGGTAGTCACTATCAAAGACAGAAAGAAGATATACTGGTGATTTTTCTTCCCAAACAGCAAAAACTAGCAGCTAAGCTAGTGTGTGCCAGCCTCACAAATTCAACATAACAGACACTTCCAATCACTCAAGATGCATGATGTTTTCAAGTTGGCTTCCTAATATTACAATAAAATTTAAAAGGTAGAAAAAATAATTCAACAGATAAAAGAAAAAGCAAGAAAGGAGGAAGGGAGGGAATAGAATAGAATAGAGTAGGAGAGGACAGAATAGGATAGAACAGAATAGAATAGAATAGAATAGAAACCATTCATTAGATCAGGGTATAAAATCACCAATTTTTAAAGTCCTTTTTTTAAAAAAAATTCAAAAACTTATAAAATCATAAAATCCCATTTCTTTCTTGATCCTTTCCATCAGAAGAGAAATATCTGACTTCCAGTATTATGACAAAAGCACTGGCTTCTTGAACTCCTCTTTGCTGGAATAACAAAAATTGGGTTATAAAATACCCCATTATGTGGGTCTACTCTTCTAAACTGTGATGTATGTCATTTCATCTTTGAACACCCATCACCTCAAACTGACTAATGTGTGATAAATGAATAAATAAAAATGTAAATGTCAACAGACTACGGAGAAAGACAAAGTATTAAATGTCGAAATGTTCTCATTGATATCCTTTAAAAACAAAACTGAAAAAGGCCTTCTTAAAAGACTGTGTGATCCTTTATTCACTATCACAAATGGTGGTTTTTTTCTACAGGAGACAAATTCTGACCACAGAATCTTAATATCACTGAATAATAATAAAGAACCAAAAGAAAACATACTGAAATAGAACTATCACTATTATAAAATATTTTACTTAGATGGCAACTACACCACTCCACTTTAAGATCTAATGCATACTTACCTTAGTGACATGCTGCATTGATTTAATGGGTAATGCTGCACTAGGAAAATGTTTGTCCTCAATAGTTTCTTATACTGAATGAGTGGAATAACCATTATTTCCTTGTTTTATAGCCTTTAAGTGAAAGCCATGTTAACGTTTTTCATACATTCAGACTGAAGTGCAGCAGAAGGCAGCCCCCAAGATTCAAATTGATATTTCTAAACTTGCATGCATGTACTTTCCACACCAGTACTACAATGCCAGTGATGGTAGTAAAATTGTCAATTTGGTAGTAAATTTCTCTGCTGCATCCCACCCCACTGCTATTGCAGCAGAAAGGGAGAAAATTCCCCTCTCTCTGTTGGGGCAGAAGTATAAAGAAAAAGATATCTTTCAACATGGTGGAGTACTGGAGGATGTATGAGTTGGGGAGGTGCTAAGGCTGGCAGTCTTGTCTCCTAGATGCTGGGTACTGTATCAGGAAGAGAGGGTTTGGAGCACAGTAGCATGTGTCCCATGTTTCTATTAGCATTGGACATCATGAGGTTAATAGGCTCCTATAACTAGGTGGCCCCAATCGTCTACCTATGTTTTGAATCTCCTACACTCCTACCACCTCAGATTTCACCACTTCTCTTTCTGCTTTTCAACTTCTCCCATTCCCATTTCTTTTTAAATTTGTGCAAATTTAACAAATAAAATAATACCTTAAATAAAACCTTCCTACAACTCATACTCCCCTCTAGCTACTACCTGCTCTCTTTTCTTCACAATACAACTTCTTAAAAAATTTTTCCCTGTTCTCCACTTGCCCATTTCATATTCATCTACCCACTGTAATTTAGCTTTCACCTCTTGGACCCTCAACTCTCACATCAGTAACACATAACCTTCTTGCTGCTAAACCCAAGAGGTAGTTCTCAGTCCTAGGGTTGCTCGACCTTCTTTCCAGCATTTGCACTGACAACCACCCCCATCTTTCTGAGACACTCTTTCCTTGCCCTGTGCTGCCACGATTTTCTGGTTTTCCACCTCCTCTCCCATCAGTGTTCTCACGGAGCCCCTCTTACCTAGCCGTCTCTTAAAAGCAGATCATTCTTAGGGCTCTGTCCCAAGCCAAATCTCTTTTTACTCCATACTCATGGACCTTGACCTTAACTTACAAAATCAAAATTATTAGGCATGGTGTTCGGTCACTTATGTTTTTTTAAATAGGTTCATGATTTTGAAATACCTATTAACTCTCCTTGGGTCAATTCACACACTCTTGTGATTGCAATTAGCAATTATATGTTATTGGCTCCTTTAGTGTTTCTTTCTCTTGAACTCCAGATATACCCACTTAGATGTCCTATTCTCAAAATCAACACATTTAAACTTGAACTCATCATGTCCCTCCACTCTCAAATTGTCTACATCTTAACTATTCCTCGTCTATCTATTTATCTCCACCCTTACTGCCAGGACCCTAGTTCCAGATGCCATAATCTCATAACTGAATTACTGAAAGAATATCCTAACTGGCCACCCCCAACCAGGCCATATTATCCACCAGGCACTACAGGCACCGGAGTTTAGATGCTTTTCAAGGACCTGCAAAACTACTTGAGACCTGGGAGGGTAAAAACTGAAAAACTGAAATTAATAAATGTCAAAATATACAATTATTGAAACTAGTCAACTACAAACCAATTCATTTTTTTGATAAATTATACTTAATGTAAGATGAGGTTACAATCTAATGTTTGATTAAGATGTGGGGAGTGCCTAGGGCCTAGGAAGGTCTTGCCTTCTTCCCAAGTCTGGGTTGGATGTACTATCTACATGTTACAGTTACACTTGGATCCTCCAATACGTGGTAGGGATAGCTGGTTTCCTCCCAACATCCATTCTCTCCTCCTTTCTTAACAACAGAATCCCCAAATTCTAGTAGGTTAACATGGTTACATGCATTAAGACTAAATTTCCCAGCTTTCCTTGCAGCTAGTGTGACACTGGGTCATACACAGAAGTGGAATATACAATTTCTAGGAATATCCTTAAAGAGAGGGAATGAATCTTTCTTTCCCCTTTCCTCCTTCCTGTTGGCTAGAATTTGGATATGAAGGCTAAAGCTTGATAAACCACTTTGAACCATTAGGTAGAATCCAAAGATAAAATAAGCCTGTGTCCCTGCAGATTAAGTGACCACCATACTAGGCCTTTGATTTTACACAGAAGAAATAAAACTCTATCTTGTTAAAGCTCCTACTATTTCTGGTTTTCTATCACATGCAAACAAATCTAATCTCCATTTATATACCCAGACAAGGCACTTAGTACAGAGATTAATAGTGTGGTGACTTGTTATTTTCTTCCAATAGATTAAGTTCTGTAGAGGCAGGGAAGAGCATTTCTATAATTCACAGCATATGCCCTGCACACCATCTTTCCCCAACACCATCCCAACACACACACACAGACACACATGCACACAGGCATGCACCACATTTATTTTTGGTAAATGAATGCAATTCTCATTCTGCTCTTACCTTTTCCCCATTTCCCTAAACTCTATTTTTCATCCTTAATCCCTCTCCTCAAAAAGTAACCTGAACCATTTTGGGAAAGAAAATCAACTGAAAATTGACAGAAATCCAGAAAACTCACCAGTCAACAAAAAAGAATGTCCGGGAACAGATCTAACATAAAGTTTTGATTAGATATCAAAAATAATTTGGACGTAATAAAATTTCTATATAATATTCTTATATATAATTCATGCATGTGCATGTGTGTGTGCGTGTGTATAAAATGAAAAAGTTCCCAAGAGTTCTATAATCTTAAGATTCTAAAATTTTATTATTCAAAATAGCAAAATGCAAATTTCTTTGAAAATAAAAAAAGAGCTATAACTCAAATAAAATACCAATTAGGACAGTAACTCAATAATCCAAATGTAAGAAACAAAAAAATAAATCCAGCTATGTATACTGTAAAACAAACACTTTGTTTTAAAATTCTTCTTTTCGGTACCCTCATATACTATCTGTAACATTTTCTTTAACTTTAATCTTATTTTTGGTTACACATTTAACCCATACATAAATCTGCTATAGCACCAATATGCTAAATCTCTTTAAAAATACAGATATTAGAACAAAGACAACAAAAGGAAAAATAAACAAGTCAAACTACATCTAACTAAAAACCTTCTGCACAGCAAAGGAAACCATGAGCAAAATGAAAAGGCAACCTACCAAATGGCAGAAAATATTTACATATCATATATCTGATAAGGGATTAATATCTAAAATATATAAAGAACTCAGACAACTTAACAGCAAAAAAAAAAGAAAAAAATCCAATTAAAAAATGGGCAGAGGATCTGAACAGACATTTTCCCACAGAAGACATACAGATGGCCAATAAGGGCTCAAAGGTACTCAATGCCACTAATGATGAAAGACATGCAGATCAAAACAACAGGGAGATATTGCCTCACACCTGTTAGAATGGCTGTCATCAAAGACAAGAGAAGATTGTCAAGGATGTGGAAAAACGGGAACCCTTGTGCACTGTTGGTGAGAACGAAATCGGCACAGCCACTATGAAAAACAGTATGGAGCTTCCTCAGAAAATTAAAAATAGAACTACTATGTGATCCAACAATTCCACTTCTGGGTATTTACCTGAAGGAATCGAAGACACTAACTCAAAAAGATATCTGCATCCCCACGTTCTGCAGCATTATTTAGCCAAGATATGGAAGTAACCTAACTAAATGTCCGTCAATAGATGGATTTTAAAATGTGGTATACATATACAGTGGAATATTATTCAGCCATAAAAAAGGAAATCCTGCCTTTTGCAACAACATGGATGGATCCTGAGGGCATTACACTAAGTGAAATAAGTCAGACACAGAAAGACAACTACTGTGTGATCTCACTGATATGTGGAATTAAAAAAAAACAAAAACAGAACTCACAGAAAAAACAGACTGGAGGTTGCTAGAGGTGGGTGTTGCGGGGTGGGAAAATGGGTGAGTGGGGTCAAAAGGTACAAAACTTCCAGTTATACATATGTCAATTATATCTCAATTTAAAAAAATACAGATATTGGTATATAACACAGAATCAAGAAGTACAGTACATTACCTGTGCACCAAGATCCTTCATGTAGGGCCCAAGTTCACTAAATAGATCATATCCTTGATGAAAGAAGGCCAAATGGGCATACATAAAGGATAACATCTAACAGGAGGAAAAAATGGTTAGCATTTTAAAATCAATTCTTAGATAAATATTCTGAAATTTTTTTTAAAATTCTGATCCTATCTATTGTTTAAAAATTAGTCCACCAGAGCCCAAAATATCAAACCTATTTAAAATTAAACTGAGTCATTTTTCTTAAAAGAGTATTACAAAAATATTTTCAAACTTATATTGCAATAATTCAAAGAATCAAGTTTTCAATAGCTTCACCATCTTCCCAGGTACATTATAAAATACCTATGTGTCTTTCAACAAAACTCACTGGCAAAACCTTAAATTACAAATAAAACATTAAAATATTAGGAGGGGACATATGAAGCTCCCAAAACAAAGCAATCACATATACTTTACAACCCATAGGTCACTAAGCACAACATGAAATAGGGGCCTGTTCGTTTTTTTTCTCAAGATAGCAAAATAAAATGAGGCAACAGACTTTGCCAATATGGAGATTTTGTTATATTCATTCCAAAAATCCAAAAATGATTAATGGGTTAAGATTTTTTTCTAAGTTTTCCTACATTTTACCTATTCATGAGAGAAAAAACACTCTTATTTTTATTAAATTTTTACATGAGAAGGAATTAATTCAATCACAATACTGAAAGAATCCTCCAAACATCCATGTTATTTTTAGCAAGAAGAGACATCTGTTTAATTCTGTAAAATCTAAAATAGGTCAAAAGGTCCTTAATACTCAAGAATCCTTCAAAAGGAATTTTTTTGGAAGAGAAAAACCAATAAAATAAAACACGATGACAAAAGGACAAAGCTCACTAAAAGATGATTCTGGAATTAGATAACGCCAGTTGTACAACTTTGTGAATATGATTTTAAGAAACACTAAATATATTTTTAAAAAGAGAGAAAGAGATTAATAGTTACAAGTACATAAAAAGTAAAATATGCCTGCACATCAAAACACAGAATAAGCATATTAAAAGATAAATAATAAACTAGGAATAAACATTTGACAAAGGGTTACTAGTCTTAATAGATAAGAGATGTTACAAATCAATATGAAAAGCATGAAGACCCCCACAGAAAAAGAGGGAAAGGACATAGAGAACGTAAGTGACCAAGAAAAAAAAAAGGTGTGGGGGGACATTCATACTCATTTGCCTCAAAGAAATACAAAATTAAACAATCAGATGACATTTTCAATCTACCAAATTGTGGTAGAGTGGGGGAAAATAATACCCCGTGTTCGTAAAATGTGGAAAAATGTTCACTCTTACACACTATTAGTGGAAATTTTGTGTGACCCTTAAAATTTGACAATATTCCTTAAAAGTTTCAATAAATGCTTCAACCCTTTGACTAAGTAATCTCTTGTCTTAATCTATCCAAAGGAAATATTATTCATTAGGATGACCACTATAATGCTATGCTTTACTTCAAAAACAGGGAAATTACTTAAAATCCATTAACAGGTAAAGTTAATTTATGGTATATTCAAGATCAGCAAACTGACCTACAAACTATATCCAGCCCTACCACCTGTATTTGGATGGGCTATGGGCTAACAACGGTTTTTGCATTTTTAAATGGTTAAAGAAAATGAAAAGATATGAAATTCATGACACATAAAAATTATATAAAATTCAAATTTCCATGTTCATAAAAAAAGTTTTATTAGAACAGTCATGCCATTCATTTACATATTGTCTATGACTGCTTTCCTATTACAATAGCACAGCTGAGTAGTTGCAACACAGACCATACGGCCTCCAAAACCTAATATATTTACTACCTGGCCCTTCAAGAAAAATGTTTGCTCACCCCTACTGTATTCATATGGTAGAATTCTACCTGGCCACAAAAGTCATCGTTAAATAAAAAAATATTTAATGACACATGATGACTTTGGAGTATATTAGTGAAAAAAGAAAATTATAGAACAGTATGTAGGAATGATTCCTATTTTGTTTTTAAAAATTAAATGGAGGGCCTCCCTGGTGGCGCAGTGGTTAAGAGTCCGCCTGCCGATGCAGGGGATACGGGTTCGTGCCCCGGTCTGGGAGGATCCCATATGCCGCAGAGTGGCTGGGCCCGTGAGCCATGGCCGCTGGGCCTGCGCATCCGGAGCCTGTGCTCCGCAACGGGAGAGGCCACAACAGTGAGAGGCCCGCATACCGCAAAAAGAAAAAAAATTAAAAAAATAAAAAAAATAAAAATTAAATGGAATTTTAAGAGGTGTATATACATGTTCACATACACACACAAACAGGCGCATGCACACAGAGAAAAAAGACAAAGATTACACCAAGATATTAATAGTGGTTCTCTCTTGGTAGTAGCATTTATAAGTATTTTTATTCTTCCTTCATATATTTTATTTTCCAATTTTCTACAATTAACATACATTACTCTGAATCTGGAAAAGGTGGTGGAGGTAAACAGGAAGTATAATGTACTCATCTGATAAGAAATAACATAAATATTAACAGAGAATTTAGGAAAAACCTAGGTGTAGACAAGGATCAAAAGCAATTTCTGTAGATCCTTTGAGAAAAAAAAAACACAAAAAAACTTTAGTGAACAAAATCAGAGAGGAGAAATTATTTCTAAGGTTCTCAAAATATAAAAGAGTATAATGTATATATGACTATCATCCTCTGCCCACCTCCTTGTTAGCTTTAAGACGAAAAATGGGCAAATAAAAAATCACTGTTGCCATGCCATCCTTCAAATTTCATCTCGTTTGTTTGCTACCTGCACTCCAAAAAGCTAATACACCATCAACAGCCCTAAGGGAAAAATTCTGTAAAATGACACTATGTATGCCCTCAATCTCAAATTATTTAAGTGTCTGGTTTAAGGAGATTACAGTGTAATTATAGATGAGACACACATAAATAACTATAACATAAAGGAGACCAAAAAAAGTGGTTAAGTGACATATAAGAAGTACAAAAATATCATTAAGTAAGATTAATTATGAAGCTAGAATAAATAAATAAGTCAATAAATAAATACACATATACATATACAAACACATATATGGTGCTATTTAAACACTTAATACATACATTTAACTTCATATTAAAATACTTAGAACATCATTTCAATAAATATCTTACTGATTTCAGGATTTCTGATCTCCTTTTTGATTGAAGGACATTAATCTGAGGGAAAATGCACTTGGTTAATCACCTATGCATTATTTAAAAAACTAATCCAGAATGCAATACTGTAAAATTTGCTTATTCTAATGGTTTAATACTTTTCCAAAAAAGTAAATGAAAACAAAGTTCAAGTTTTTCACCTTTTGACCTGCTTTTTGCAAAAACAGTTAAGACAAACATACCAATGAAACTCTCATCCATTTTTTCAACTTAAAGAACAACTGGCCATGTTCAAACCATAAAATTGTACTGTACTGATAAAACTATCACCTTGATAAACTTTTGAATTTCTTAGAATTCCGTCTTCTCTCCACCCTCCTTATCTAATTGCTCTTTTAACATACATCCTTAATACAAATTCTAATCACTTTTACCACTACCACCAACCACCATCATATTTTTTCCTGACTGCTACAATAGTCTATGAACTAGTCTCTGTTTCCACTCTTGACTCTTGACACTTCATTCTCCACAGAGCAACCAGAGTGATCTTTTAAAACAATAAATAAGATCATGTACATCTGTATTAAAACCTTCCAACTCCCTACTGTAGTCTACAAAGCCCTTTGTGAAGAGGCTCCTGCTACCTCTCCCACCTAATTTTCTACTACAGTACTTTCCCCTTTCCTGTGGTCCAACCACAGCCCAGGAGTACTCCCACCTCAAAGCCTTTGTACTACTTGTTCTGTCCTCATGCCATGATTTTCTGCCCAGATGGGCACAAGGCTCTTATCCATCAGGTCCCAGCTTAAATAGTATCTCCTCACAAAGGTCTAAAGTAGGCTTTTAAGCAGTCTTTAGTACACCAACCCTATTTATTTTCTTTATAGTATTCATAACTACCTCATATTTTATTTACTTATTTCTTTTCCCCAGCTAAAACATAAACTCCATGAGATCAAGGTCGTGCCTAATTCCCAGTTGTATTCTCCAAGTTGTATATACTAAGCACTCAGAAATATGTGTTGAACAAATTAATGGACCTTAAATAAATATTTTAATTAGACTAAACTATTGAAAGATCAGTAATTATTAAAGTTGCCTTCTGTGGTATCTCTTCCCAACTCTAGAAATTCACAACAAACATTTTATTTTTGCCTGTTATTATATATCAGTTTAATGAAACAAAATGTTTACACAAGAAAAGAATCATTCACTCTTTGCTAAAATTTCAAAAGGTTACAGAGTATCTTTTTAATATGTCCTTCCCACTGAATATTCCGCCTGTTGTTTAATAAGATAATTTTAAAGCACTGATCAGAAAACAAAAACAGACCAAGAGGGGGCTTCCCTGGTGGCACAGTGGTTGAGAGTCCGCCTGCCGATGCAGGGGACACGGGTTCGTGCCCTGGTCCGGAAAGATCCCACATGCCGCGGAGCGGCTAGGCCCCTGAGCCATGGCCGCTGAACCTGTGCATCCGGAGCCTGTGCTCCACGACGGGAGAGGCCACAACAGTGAGAGGCCCGCGTACCGCAAAAAAAAAAAAAGACCAAGAGGGAATTCCCTGGTGGTGCAGTGGTTAAGAATCCGCCTGCCAATGCAGGGGACACGGGTTTGAGCCCTGCTCTGGGAAGCTCCCACATGCCGTGGAGCAACTAAGCCTGTGTGCCACAACTACTGAGCCTGTGCTCTAGAGCCCATGAGCCATAACTACTTAGCCTGCATGCCACAACTACTGAAGCCCATGTGCCTAGAGCCCGTGTTCTGCAACAAGAGAAGCTACCGCAATGAGAAGCCCGTGCACTGCAATGAAGAGTAGCCCCTGCTTGACACAACTAGAGAAAGCCGGCACGCTGCTACGAAGATCTAATGCAGCCAAAAATAAATAAATAAATAAGTAAAAACAGACCAAGAAAAATCTAATAACTTTGTTTACCTAAGCACTAGTTTCTTCTGAATGTCTGTTTCAAGGTCTATTCAGTTTTGAGAACTAAAATATTAACTTTCAAATGCTCTAAGTAAAAGCTTAGAAAAATGTTAAAAATGCCTCTGTTTGACAATGAAAAAAAGCATACATTTGAAAATACAAAAGTATATTCAAATATTAAGAGAAACTAAAGCATGATAAACTCTAAATCTGAATATTTCTTACTATTCTCTAAAACAGACACTTTGGCCATATAATAAAATAATGCAACAGTTCTCATTAGAAAAATCAAACAAATAGTTATAAGAGAGGTGAGGTCCTAACTTAAAACTACTGGATGGACATCAAAGGAAATGGACAGTTTATAATGTGTAAATTTGAAAATAATGAATATTTTAGGTAACTTCCCCCCTTCCCAAATAAAATTTAAAATTAACCTGTTCACTCTTTCAAAAAACATTACCTATCTATTTTCCAACCACTGGACTAGAGGGAAGGGATATAATCTAGGAGTAGGAAAGATATATAAATAAATAATTTCAATAAATGAGATAAGTGCTCTAACAGCAATGTGTATGACAATAATATGGTAGCACAGAGGAAACAGAGACAAGAATGATTCATTTTGCCTGGAAAAGCTTGAGTAATTGTGACCACAGAACAGAGAACAAATTGCTAATGGGCAGGTTAAAAGCAACACAAGAAAGATCAATTTTTATGAGAACATCTTAATACTCTAGACAAGAAGCAGTAAGAACTAGTGTTGGGGCTGCAGCAGAGTGAGAACGAACAGGTTTAAGAGGTACATAGAACTTTTCAAGGCAATTTTGACTGTTAGATATAGTAGCTAAGAATGAGGAGAATATCTGATATGATTCTCCAATTCTGATTTCTACGATTAAGAGGGTGACACTACTCAGTATGGTAACAGCAATACGAAGTCATTTGAGAAGAAGAAAGATTTTAGTTTTAGACACAAAAGGAATGAGGTACTTCTGAGAAAAATAGATTTTGTCGCCTATATATGGTGATAATTCAAGCAAAGGGCATGATTAAACTGTAAGGGATTATCATAAAGTCAGAAAACAGGAAAACCAAAGATGGAACCCTAAAAGAGAGACTGAAAAGGTGGACAAAGGAGAGAAACCCAAGGTGGAAACTGAAAAGAAACATAAATTAAGATGATGACCTGCAAATGGTTTAAGATACATCAAGACAAAAGTATGTTTCAAGAAAGAGAGTGTGGTCTACTATTTCAGTGAAACACAATAGTCAAGTTGGTTAAAAAGTACAATATATCTAATAAATAAGACCTTAACATGAGCCATTTCAGTAGAATGAGGTAGGCAGACTCAGTACTCATACTACTGCAGGAATTGATATAAATGTGAGGTAGATAAGAGGAGATAGGAAATACAGACTACTCCATGCTAGAAGCCTTTCATTAATAACTGGAGTGTACATCATTTTTTAAAATTTAACTTCCCACTTACTGAACAGGAACTTAATAGAAAAAAATCTTAAAGTCATTTTCTACTGTTTTCGCAAAGTTACCTGAGTAGTTTTTAATCACTAATTAGCAATATGTTTACTTAAGGGTTTGTGTGTGCGTGTGTGTGTGTGTGTGTGTGTGTGCGTGTGGTATGCGGGCCTCTCATTGTTGTGGCCTCTCCCATTGAGGAGCACAGGCTCCGGATGCACGGGCTCAGTGGCCATGGCCCACGGGCCCAGCCACTCCGCGGCATGTGGGATCCTCCCAGACCAGGGCACGAACCCGCGTCCCCTGCATCAGCAGGCGGACTCTCAACCACTGTGCCACCAGGGAAGCCCTACTTAAGTATTTTTTAAAGAAATAATCTGTGACCACTGTTAAGTCAACAATCTATGGGAACTCCCCTGTCCCAGATCACCTCACAACGTACCAAATATCAATCCCTACTTTTAAAAAGCAGCACCTAATGCAAACATGAGAACATTATTTCCAGAAATATTCTTCATTTGGCAATATGGTGAGCCTTTGTACCTCTAAGAATCTACTCTCAACAAATTATCAGAAATGTGGCAAAAGATTTGTATACAAAGATCTTATTATCATTTACAATTATTGAAAATTATATTTCCACTATTGCCAGCAAAAACTGGCAACACTATATCTGATAACTGGATATTAATTAAATTGACACAGCATCTCCATAGAATAAAATATAACAATTAATAATGCTTTTCATGACATTTTGAAAGGGGGAAGTATACTGTTAAGTGAACAGGGGAAAAAATCAGAACTAAAGGTATACACATGCACACACATATAATGCATACACAAACACCCAGACACATGGAAATTTTTCACAAAAGATCATGGTTTAATTTTAAACTACAGAAATAGTACTATTTATTTCCTTGAGTGCAATCACTCAAAAGTAACAACACGTTTAATAACCATTTTTGAAAACATATAATAAACATACCTGAAGTACGTAATCTAGGGCTATATGTCGAAAACATTTTCTTGTTGCTGTCAGAATGTTTGTGGCTTCTTCAACTTCATGCTGTTTGTTTCTTTGTACTTGAGCATTTTTTACTAATGCGTTTTCTTTTTCTTCACTGACTTTTTCAAACTGCTTCTTGGCATCTTTGAATTTTCTAAGATCTCTAAAAAAATTAAAATAGTGAAACTTTCATAAAACTATCTGGATCAAAAACTTTACCAAAATAACATATAGAATTTAATTCTTATGTTCCTCTACTTATTTATTTATTTGAAAATGACACTCAATAGCTGTTCCAACTAACATATATATTAGTTTATGAGTACACACTATTGCTGATATAGTCAGCTAGCATTTCCTTACTTGTATCTATACAATTTAAAGTGAAAATAAATTATCAAATTAACATTACAGAAACATAAAAGGCAAAGTTAATTTTTCTAAAGACAAATTCTGGGACATGGTACCAATATTTAACCAAATAATTTTTATTTTATTTTTTTTACATTTATTTTTATTTTCTTTAACTGATGTATGGTTGATGTAAAATATTATATAAGTTACAGGTGTATAATATAGTTATATACAATTTTTTTTTTGGTCAATCCCAAACTCCCTAACTATCCCTCCCCCACCCTTCCCTCCTGATAACCATTAATTTGTTCTCTGAGTCTGTGAGTCTGTAAAGTTGTTGTTGTTGTTTAATATTTATTTATTTATTTTGGCTGCACCGGGTCTTAGTTACGACACATGGGATCTTCATTGCGGCCTGCAGACTCCTACTTGAGGCATGCGAACTCTTAGTTGTGGCTTGCATGTGGGATTTAGTTCCCCAACCAGGGACTGAACCCAGGCCCCCCGCATTGGGAGAATGGAGTCTTACCCACTGGACCACCAGGTAAGTCCATCTTGCCTTTTTTTTTTTTTTCCTGTTTTTGTGTGTGTGTATATGTGTGTGTGTGTGTTTCTTTGTGTATTTTTGTGTGTTTGGTTTTGCTTTTACCATATGTCTTGGGGGTTTTGCTTGTTTGTTTTCTTTTTTTTTTTTTTTTCTTTTGTGTGGTGCAGCTTGCAGGGTCTTGGTTCTCCGGCCAAGGGTCAGGCCTGAGCTTCTGAGATGGGACAGCCAAGTCCAGGACACTGGACCACCAGAGAACTCCCAGCCACAGGGAATATTAATAGGTGAGAGCTCTCCTAGATGTCTCCATCTCAACACGAAGACCCAGCTCCACCCAAGGGCCAGCAAGCTCCAGTGCTGGGTGCCTCACACCAAACAACTAGCAAGACAGGAACACAACCCCACCCATTAGCAGACAGGCTGCCTAAAGTCATATGAAGCTCTCAGACAACCCAAAACACATCACCTGACACAGCCCTGCCAATCAGAGGGACAAGATACAGCTCCACCCACCAGAACACAGGTACCAGTCCCCCACACCAGGAAGCCTACACAAGCCACTGGACCAACCTCACCCACTGGGGGCAAACACCAGAAGCAAGAGGAACTACAACCCCACAGCCTGTGGAAAGCAGACCCCAAACACAGAAAGTAAAACAAAATGAGAAGACAGAGAAATATGTTGCAGATGAAGGAGCAAGGTAAAAACCCACAAGACCAAACAAATGAAGAGGAAATAGGCAATCTACCTGAAAAGGAATTCAGAGTATTGATAGTAAAGATGATCCAAAATATTGGAAACAGAATGGAGAAAATACAAGAAACATTTAACAAGGACCTAGAAGAACTAAAGAACAGTGATGAACAAGACAATAACCGAAATTAAAAATACTCTAGAAGGAATCAATAGCAGAATAACTCAGGCAGAAGAACGGATAAGTGACCTGGAAGACAGAATGGTGGAAATAACTGCTGCGGAGCAGAAGAAAGAAAAAAGAATGAAAAGAACTGAGGACAGTCTCAGAGACCTCTGGGATAACATTAAACACACCTACATTCAAATTATAGAGGTCCCAGAGGAAGAAGAGAAAGAGAACAGGTCTGAGAACATATCTGAAGAGACTATAGTTAAAAACATCCCTAACATGGAAAAGGAAATAGTCAATCAAGTCCAGGAAGTGCAGAGAGTCCCATACGGTATAAACCCAAGGAAAAACACACCGAGACACATATTAATCACACTAAAAAAAATCAAACACAAAGAAAAAATATTAAGCATCAAGGAAAAAGCAAAAAATAACATACAAGGGAATCCCCGTAAGGTCATCAGCTGATTTTTCAACAGAAACTCTGAAGGCCACATTGGAGTGGCAGGATATATATAAAGTGATGAAAGGGAAAAATCTACAACCAAGATTAATCTACCCAGCAAGGATCTCACTCAGATTCAACAAAGAAATCAAGCAAAAGCTAAGAGACTTCAGAACCACCAAACCAACTCTACAACAAAGGAACAGCTAAAGGAACAGCTAAAGGAACTCCTCTAAGCCAGAAACACAAGAGAAGAAAAACACCTAGAAAAACAACCCAAAACAATTAAGAAAAAGGTAATAGAACTTACATATCGATAATTACCTTACATGTGAATGGATTAAATGCTCCAACCAAAAGACACAAGCTCACTGAATGGATACAAAAACAAGACCCATATATATGCTGTCTACAAGAGACCCACTTCAGACGTAGGGACACATACAGACTGAAAGTGAGGGGATGGAAAAAGATATTCCATGCACGTGGAAATCAAAAGATTTTGATTTCCATGAGCATGGAATACTCATATCAGATGAGATAGACTTACTCATATCAGATAAGATAGACTTTAAAATATAGACTGTTACAAGAGACAAGGAAGAACACTACATAATGATAAAGGGATCAATCCAAGAAGAAGATATAACAATTACAAATATACATGCACCCAACATAGGAGCACCTCAATACATAAGGCAAATGTTAACAGCCATAAAAGAGGAAATTGACGGTAACACAATAATAGTGGGGGACTTTAACACTTTATTTACACCAACAGACAGATTATCCAGACAGAAAATTAACACGGAAACACAACCTGTAAACGAGATCAATTTAATTGGTATTTATAGGACATTCCACCCACAAGCAGCAGAATACACTTTCTTCTCAAGTGTACACGGAACACTATCCAGGATACATCACATCTTGGGTCACAAATCAAGCCTCAGTAAATTTAAGAAAATTGAAATCGTATCAAGCATCTTTTCCGGCCACACGCTATGAGACTAGATATCAATTACAGGAAAAAAACTGTAAAAAAAACACAAACACAGGGAGGCTAAACAATATGCTACTTAATAACCAAGAGATCACTGAAGAAATCAAAGAGAAAATCAAAAATACCTAGAGACAAATGACAACAAAAGCACGACAACCCAAAACCTATGGGATGCAGCAAAAGCAGTTCTAAGAGGGAAGTTTATAGCAATACAATCCTACCTCAAGAAACATGAAAAATCTCAAATAAACAATCTAACCTTACACCTAAAGGGACTAGAGAAAGAAGAACAAAACGAAACCAAAAAAAACCAACGTTAGTAGAAGGAAAGAAATCATAAAGATCAGAGCAGAAATAAATGAAACAGAAACAAAGAAAACAAGAGCAAAGATCAATAAAACTAACAGCTGGTTCCTTGAGAAGATAAACAAAATTGATAAACTTTTAGCCAGACTCATCAAAAAAAGAGGGAGAAGACTCAAATCAATAAAATTAGAAATGAAAAAGGAGAGGTTACAATGGACATTGAAGAAATACAAATGATCATAAGAGACTACTACAAGCAACCATATGCCAATAAAATGGACAACTTGGAAGAAATGGAAAAATTCTTAGAAAGGTATAACCTTCCAAGCTGAACAGGGAAGAAATAGAAAATATAAACAGATCAATCTCATGTAATGAAGTTGAAACTCTGATTAAAAAATTTCCAACAGGGCTTCCCTGGTGGCGCAGTGGTTGAGAGTCTGCCTGCCAATGCAGGGGACACAGGTTCATGTCCCGGTCCGGGAAGATCCCACATGCGGTGGAGCGGCTAGGCCCATGAGCCATGGCCGCTGAGCCTGCACGTCCAGAGCCTGTGCTCTGCAACAAGGAGAGGCCACAACAGTGAGAGGCCCGTGTACTGCAAAAAAAAAAAAAAAAAGTTTCCAACAAACAAAAAGTCCAGGACCAGATGGCTTCATGGGTGAATTCTATCAAACATTTAGAGAACGGCTAACACCCATCCTTCTCAAACTATTCCAAAAAATTGCAGAGAGAGGAACACTCCCAAGCTCATTCTACAAGGCCACCATCACCCTGATACCAAAACTAGACAAAGATATCACAAAAACAGAGAATTACAGACCAATATCACTGATGAATATAGATGCAAAAATCCTCAACAAAATACTAGCAAACAGAATCCAACAACACATTAAAAGGATCATATACCCTGATCAAGTGCAATTTATCCCAGGGATGCAGGGATTCTCAATATACGCAAACCAATCAATGTGATACACCATATTAACAAATTGAAGAATAAAAACCATATGATCATCTCAATAGATACAGAAAAAGCTTTTGACAAAATTCAACACCCATTTATGATAAAAATTCTCCAGAAAGTGGGCATAGAGGGAACCTACCTCGACATAATAAAGGCCATATCTGACAAACCCACAGGAAACATCATTCTCAATGGTGAAAATCTGAAAGCATTTCTTCTAAGATCAGGAACAAGACGAGGATGTCCACTCTCACCACTATTATTCAACATAATTTTGGAAGTCCTAGCCACAGCAATCAGAAAAGAAAAAGAAATAAAAGGAATCCAAATTGGAAAAGAAGAAGTAAAACTGTCACTTTTCAAATGACAGGATACTATATGTAGAAGATCCTAAAGATGCCACCAGAAAACTACTAGAGCTAATCAGTGAATTTGGTAAAGTTGCAGGATACAAAATTAATGCACAGAAATCTCTTGCATTCCTATACACTAACAACAAAAGATCAGAAAGAGAAATTAAGGAAATAATCCCATTCATCAATGCAACAAAAGGAATAAAATACCTAGGAATAAACCTACCTAAGGAGGTAAAAGACCTGTATGTGGAAAACTACAAGACACTGATGAGAGAAATCAAAGATGACACAAACAGATGGACAGATATACCATGTTTTTGGATTGGAAGAATCAATACTGTGAAAATGACTATACTACCCAAAGCCATCTACAGATTCAATGCAATCCCTATCAAATTACCAATGGCATTTTTCACAGAACTAGAACAAAAAATTGCACAATTTGTATGGAGACACAAAAGACACCGAATATCCAAAGCAATTTGAGAAAGAAAAATGGAGCTGGAGCAATCAGGCTCCCTGACTTCAGACCATACTACAAAGCTACAGTAATCAAAAGAGTATGGTACTGGCACAAAAACAGAAATATAGAACAATGGAACAGGACAGAAACACCAGAGATAAACCCATGCACCTATGGTTACCTAATCTATGACAAAGGAGGCAAAAATATACAGTGGAGAAAAGACAGTCTCTTCAATAAGTGGTGCTGGGGAAACTGGACAGCTACATGTAAAAGAATGAAATTAGAACACTCCCTAACACCATACACAAAAAATAAACTCAAAATGGATTAAAGACCTAAATGTAAGACCGGACACTATAAAACTCTTAGAGGAAAACATAGGAAGAACACTTTTTGACATAAATCACAGCAAGACCTTTTTTGACCAACCTCCTTCAGTAATAAAAATAAAAACAAACAAATGGGACCTAATGAAACTTAAAAGCTTTTGCACAGCAAAGGAAACCATAAACAAGACGAAAAGACAACCCACAGAATGAGAAAAAATATTTACAAATGAAGCAACGGACAAGGGATTAATCTCCAAAAAATACAAATAGCTCATGCATCTCAATATCAAAAAAACAAACAATCCAATCAAAAAATGGGCAGAAGACCTAAATAGACATTCCTCCAAAGAAGACATACAGATGGCCAAGAGGCACATGAAAAGATGCTCAATATCACTAATTATTAGAGAAATGCAAATCAAAACTACAATGAGGTATCACTTCACACCAGTCAGAATGGCCATCATCAAAAAACCTACAAACAATAAATGCTGGAGAGGGTGTGAAGAAAAGGGAACCGTCTTGCAACTGTTGGTGGAAATGTAAACTGATATACCCACTATGGAGAACAGTATGAAGGTTCCTTAAAAAACTAAAAACAGAATTAGCATATGACCCAGCAATCCCACTACTGGGCATATACCCAGAGAAAACCATAATTCAAAAAGACAGATGCATCCCAATGTTCACTGCAGCACTATTTACAATAGCCAGGTCATGGAAGCAACCTAAATGTCCACTGACAGATTAATGGATAAAGATGTGGTACATATATACAATGGAAAATTACTCAGCCATAAAAAGGAATGAAATTGGGTCATTTGTAGCAATGTGGATGGACCTTGAGACTGTCATACAGAGTGAAGTAAGTCAGAAAAAGAAAAACAAATATCGTGTATTAACACATATATGTGGAATCTAGAAAAATGGTACAGATGAACCTGCTTGCAAGGCAGAAATAGAGACACAGACAAAGAAAAAACATATGGACACCAAGTGGGGGCAGGGGGGTGTGAGGTGAATTGGGAGACTGGGATTGACATATACACAGTAATATGTATAAAATAGGTAACTAATGAGAACATGCTGTATAGCACAGGGAAGTCTACTCAATACTCTGTGGTGACCTAAATGGGAAGGAAATCCAAAAAACAGGGGATGTATGTATACATATAGCTGATTCACTTCGCTATACAGCAGAAACTTACACAACATTGTAAAGCAACTATACCCCCCCCAAAAAAAAGACCAAATGATTTTTAAACAGTAGTATATACCACAGGGAACTTGTTAAAAGTTCAAGTTCCAAGGGTCCTCTACCAGAGATTACAATTCTTTGTGTTTTCGGGATAAGAAGTCTGAGGGATTTTCTTAAGACACGCCCTTGATTTCACTGTTATGGTGGCCTACAGACCACTCTTTTAAGAAACAACATTCATTTATTGTTGAAAAAAATTAGGAGGCCAAAGGACATGAATATATTCTTAAAACACACACACAGAATGCTTTCTAAAAGAATTATGTACCAGTAGAGAATAACAGTATCCATTTCAGTAGTCTGAAAATCTGAAACCTTGATTCATTAATGATCTTAGGTAAATATATAACATCCTTTTACTTTTTCTACCAAGGAATTAGGCAAAGTAACTTCAAGACAAATGACTTTAAAATAATAACAATAATAATAATGTGTACCTAGCAAAGACTTTAATAATAAGCCATAAATTTTCATGTAGATACTCTATAAGGACATTCTGAATATTAATCTATTTTGAAGTGATTTATAAATGATCTGCAAGACATCACCTCCAGGGCAACAAATTCTAACCTACTAAAACAGAAGTGCATTATGTTCATGAGATCTGCCACTATTTATAGCTTTTAACATCTGAATAGTATATCATAATCAACTTTATCTATAATTTAATATATTCTCAGTCAGGAATTAAAAGACATAAAGTGAAATTATTAATGTGGAAAAGGAAAACGTTCCTACCTGGAACTTCAGATAATTTTTTTATTTCTAGTTTCATTTTATTTCACATATAAATGTGATGAATGTGACACAAAAGGTTCGCTTTCATTACTTATTATGCACCTTCATTACTCATTCTCATGTATTCTATTATCTTCTCGACAAAGAAAATACCATATTGAGACAACTAGAAGAACTGACAGTACTTCAACCACTTTTGGGATCTGCTTTGATTTTTAAAGATCATTAGGTTATTTGTTTACATTAAAAAATTTTTTTTAGTCTGTAACAATTTGAACTATGCATCCTGAACACAAATTTCATAGTATAAATGATTCACTGAAAGGCATGAAGTCTGACTCCTTTACAGAGTATCAGGAAAAAATGCAATATAAATTTCACAAAGCAAAAAACACACAAAAACCCCCATATTTTCACTAAGTCATGTTTCTAAGTTCTCTCAAAAGATACCAACTCCCAGATGCGATCATTAACTGGTGGCTTTTCTTTTCTTTTCACTGCAACTGACTTACTCTTTGACAAAGTTCTGAAGCTGTGCCTTAATCGATCTCTGAGTTTGGTCAAATAGGATCTAAAAGAAAAGAAGGAACATTAAACAATTAGAAAAGAAAATAATTTTCATGTAGTTCCGTAAATATTACATCCTTCCAACAGTATTCCAATTCTAATAACACCTACATTTCTTACTGAACACTGCATAAGACATAAGTATTTTAAAAAGAAACAAACTGATTTTCAAGCCAATTTCATCTGTTTAAAGAATAAAATTACTTCTATTTACAGAGGAATGAAATGTGTATTAATATTTAAACACAGTGTTCAATCAGTAGAGCAATTTATTTCCTTGACTCTAATTCAGGCTTTGGAAGACAACCTAAAAGAGTAATACAAATTCTACTCTATCCACCACAGAAATTTCTTACTCTAATATATTAAAACAAAACAAATGAAAACAACTCTAGAACTGCCTTATACCTCAATTAGAGGTTTCTCATTTGGGAAGACCTGTGGATTTAAATGTCTTAAATTCAGAATTCAAGTAAATATTATATAGCCCTTCAGGTTAAAATATTGCTAAGATTAAAAATGAGAATAAAATTTTATTTCTCACGACAATATTTTACGCCACTTAATGGATGTCACATATTTAACTCTATGTGTGGTAAATTTCACAGGGCTTGGCATGGGAATTCCAAGTACTTTCATAATTTACAGATACACTTCATTCAGAATTTGAAACACATGCCAGATGAAGAGGCAGAAAAATAAATATTAAAAACAAAAAGAAAACCTTATGTCCTTCAACTAACTAAAAGCAGTACCAAAAAAATTCAGTCTCTATGGAATCTTACTATTAGCAAAGTCTTACGTCCTTGCCTAAATGCCAAATACACACACACACACACACACACACACACACACACACACACACACAAAACCTGGACTGAGTACAGGGTTTCAAAATCTGTCAATTCACTTCCAAAGGAAAAACAGTTTTGTATTATGTTAATCCCAAAGTATTAAACCCACATTAAGCAGAAGAAAGGAAATAATGAAGATCAGACTGGAAGGCAACTAAATAGAAAACAGAAAATCAACAGCCAAAACCCAATGAAACCTAAAGCTAGTTCTTTAAGAAGATCTAAAATAGATAAACCCACAACCAAAGTGATCAGGAAGAAGGAAGATACAAATTTCATACAATAAAAAGGAGAGAGATGACTTCACCACAGATTCTACAGATGTTAAAAAAGGATAATCAGGGGAACAATTTTATGCTGATAAATTCAATAGATGAGATGGGGAAATACTTTGAAGGACAAAAACTAACAAAGCTCAACTGTAGCAACGTTTTCTTAGGGCAGTTTCCCAAGGCAATAGAAATAAAAGCAAAAATAAACAAATGGGATCTAATCAAACTTAGAAGCTTTTGAACAGCAAAGGAAACCATGAACAAAATGAAAAGACAACCAACAGACTGGGAGAAAAAATTTGCAAATGTTGAGACTGACGAGGGCTTAATTTCCAAAATATACAAAGAGTTCATACAACTCAATAACAAAAACACAAACAAACAAATCAAAAAATGGGCAGAAGACCTAAATAGACATCTCTCCAAAGAAAACATACAGATGGCCAATAGGTACATGAAAAGATGCTCAACTTCTCTAATTATTAGATAAATGCAAATCAAAACTACAATGAGGTCTCACTTGACACCAGTCAGAATGGCCATCATTAAAAAGTCTACAAATAATAAGTGCTGGAGAGGGTGTAGAGAAAAGGGAACCCTCCTACATTGTTGGTAAGAACGTAAATTGGTGCAGCCACTAGGGAAAACAGCATGGAGGTTCCTTAAAAAACTAAAAATAGAGTTGCCATATGATCCAGCAATCCCCCTCCTGGGCATACTTCCAGAGAAAACTCTAATTTGAAAAGATACATGCACCCCAATGTTCATAGCAGCGCTATCTACAATAGCCAAGACATGGAAGCAACCTAAATGTCCATCAACAGATGAATGGATACATGGAATATTACTCAGCCATAAGAAGAAATGAAATAATGTGATATCACTTATATGTGGAATCTAAAATATGACACAAATGAATTTATCTATGAAACAGAAACAGACTCACAGACATAGAGAATAGACTTGTGGTTGCCAAGGAGGAGGGGAGGTGAGGGAGGGAAGGATTGAGAGTTCGGGATTAGCAGATGCAAACCATTACATATAGGATGGATAACAACAAGGTACTACTGTATAGCACAGGGAACTATATTGAATATTCTGTAATAAACCATAGTGGAAAAGAATGTGAAAAAGAACATATATACACACACACACACACACACACACACACACACACACACACACACACACACACACACATAACTGAATCACTTTGCTGTATACCAGAAACTAATACAACTTTGTAAATCAACTATACTTCAATAAAAAATTTTTAAAAAAAGAAGATATCAGAAACCTAAACAGAGTTCCCTGGTGGCCTAATGGTTAGGATTCTGGGCTTTTACTGCCATGGCCTGGGTTCAACCCCTGGTCGGGGAACTGAGATCCCACAAGCCACATGGCGTGACCAAAAAAAAGAAACCTAAACAGAATTAAAGAAATAGAATCTATAGTGAAAAACCTCCCCTATCCTATAAAGTTAAAGCTAACTTTACATAAAACCTAGCAACCCCAATCTTAGGTATTTGCCCAAGAGAAAGGAAAACTTAGGTTCATAACAAAATCTGTATACAAATGTTTTTTAGCAGTTTCATTCCTAATTGCCAAACACTGGACACAACCCAAATGTCCTTGGAGAAACAAACTATAGTATATCTATACAATGGAATACTACTCAGCAATAAAAAAGAAAGAACTATTAATACATGCAACCACACAGATGAATCTCAATGCATTTTGATAAATAAGTCATATTCAAAAGGGTACAAACTGAATGAGTCCAGTTATATGACATTTAGGAAAAGACAGAACTATAGGATGGATATCAAATCAGCAATTTACAATGGTAGGGGGAGGAAGGAAAGGGTGACTAACAATGGGTTAATAAGAGTATTTCTAGAGTTAATGAAACTGCATCTTGGTTGAGTTATGGAGACCCAACTGTATGCATCTGTCAAGACTCATAAAACTATACACCACAAGGAATCAATTTTGTTACATTTAAATTTGGGGCTTCCCTGGTGGCGCAGTGGTTAAGAATCTGCCTGCCAATGCAGGGGACATGGGTTCGTGCCCTGGTCTGGGAAGATCCCACATGCCACAGAGCAACTAGGCCCGCGAGCCACAACTACTGAGCCTGCGCATCTGGAGCCTGTGCTTCGCAACAGGAGAGGCCATGACAGTGAGAGGCCCACGCACTGCGATGAAGAGTGACCCCCCGCTCACCACAACTGGAGAAAGCCCTTGCAGAGAAACAAAGACCCAACACAGCCAAAAATAAATAAATAAATTTAAATTTGAAAATAACTTTAATACCCTCTAGGTCCACTCCATTTGTCACAAATGGCAAGGTTTCATTCTTTTTTATGGCTGAATAATATTCCATTGTATATATACTATACATGTAATATATACACCACACCTTCTTCATCCATTCGCCAACTGATAGGCACTTAGATTGCTTCCATATCTTGCCTATTGTGAATAATGCTGCAATGAACACAGGAGTGTATATATCTTTTCTAATTAGTGTTTTTGTTTTCTTTGGTTAAGTACCCAAGAGTGAACTTGCTGGACCATATGGTAGTTTTACTTTTAGTTTTTTGAGGAATTTCCATACTGTTTTCCATAGTGGCTATACCAATTTATATCCCCATCAACAGCACACAAGGATTTACCTGTCTCCACATCCTCACCAATGCTTGTTACTTGTTAACATTTAGATAACAGCCATTCTGACAAATGTGAGGTGATATCTCATTGTGGTTTTGATTTGCATTTCCCTGATGACTAGTGATGGTAAGCATTTTTTCATGTGCCTGTTGACCATCTGTATGTCTTCTTTGGAAAAATGTCTATTCAGGTCCTCTGCCCATTTTTTTAATTGGGGTATTTGGGTGGTTTTTTGATGCTGAGTTCCTTGTATATTTGGGATATTGACCCCTTGTTGGACATAACATTTGCAAACATCTTCTCCCATTCAGTAGGCTGCCTTTTCGTTTTGTTCATGGCTTCCTTCACTGTATAAAAGCTTTTTTTAGTTTCATGTAGCCCCATTTGCTTATCTTTGCTTTTGTTTCCCTTGACTGTGGAGACATAGCCCAAAAAATATTGCTAAGACAGATGTCAAAGAGCATACTGCCTATGCTTCCTTCTAGAAGTTTTATGGTTTCAGATCTTACATTTAAGTCTTTAATCTATTTTGAGTTTATTTTTGTATATGGTGTGAGAATGTAGTCATCTGATTCTTTTGCATGGAGCTGCCCAGTTTTCCTAACACCATTTATTGAAGAGTCTGCCTTTCCCCTATTGTATACTCTTGCCTCCTTTGTCATATATTAATTGCCCATATAAATGTGGGTTCATTTCTGGGCTCTCTATTCTGTTCCCCTGATCTATGTGTCTGTTTTTGTGTCAATACCATACTGTTTTGATTACTGCAGCTTTGTAGTATAGTTTGAGATGAGGATGCATGATACCTCCAGCTTTGTTCTTCTTTCTTAAGATTGTTTTGGCTACTTCGGGTCTTTCGTGTTTCCATACATATTTTAGAATTATTTTTCCAGTTCTGTGAAAAATGTAATTGGGATTTTGATAAGGATTTGTCAAATTTGAATCCCCAGACTGCCTGAGGTAGTATTGTCATTTAAAAAATATTATTTCTTTCATCCATGAGCACAGTATACCTTTCCATCTGTTTGTGTCATCTTTAATTTCTTTGATCAGTCTCATATAGTTTTCCAAGTCTTTTATTTCCTTAGTTAGATTTATTCCCATGTATTTTATTCTTTTGGATGTGATTGTAAATGGGACTGTTTGTTACTTCATTGTTAGTGTATAGAAATGTAACAGATTTCTGCATATTAATTATGTATCCTATTTGTAGTGAGGTGGATGGATCTAGAGTCTGTCATACAGAGTGAAGTAAGTCAGAAAGAGAAAAACAAATACCATATGCTAACACATATATATATGGAATCTAAGAAAAAAAAAAGGTCATGAAGAACCTAGGGGTAAGACGGGAATAAAGACACAGACCTACTAGAGAATGGACTTGAGGATATGAAGAGGGGGAAGAGTAAGCTGTGACAAAGTGAGAGAGTGGCATGGACATATATACACTACCAAATGTAAAATAGATAGCTAGTGGGAAGCAGCTGCATAGCACAGGGAGATCAGCTCGGTGCTTTGTGACCACCTAGAGGGGTGGAATAGGGAGGGTGGGAGGGAGGGAGATGCAAGAGCGAAGAGATATGGGGACATATATATATGTATAACTGATTCACTTTGTTATAAAGCAGAAACTAATACACCATTGTAAAGCAATTATACTCCAATAAAGATGTTAAAAAAATTATGTATCCTGCAACTTTACTGAGTTCATTGATGAGTTCCAGTAGTTTTTTTGGTGGCATCTTTAGGATTTTGTATATATAGTATCATATGGCATCTGCAAACATTGACAGTTTTATATCTTCCTTTCCAATCTGTATTCCTTTTATTTTTCTTGTCTGACTGCTGTGGTTAGGACTTCTAATATTTGCCATTTGATAAAACATGCATGGACCTAGAAGGTGTTATGCTGTGTGAAATAGTCAGACAAAGAAAGACAAATATTATATGATTTCACTTATATATGGAATCTAAAAAACAAAACAAATGAACAAACATAACTAAAGAGAAACTACAGAAAAGCCTACTAGAACTAATAAGTGAATTTAGCAAGTCTGCAGAAATAAAGTCAGTATACAAGATTCAGTGGTATTTCTATACACCAGCAATGACCAATTAGAAACTGAACTTTAAAATATATCACTTACAGTAGCACCAAAAAATAGGAAATGCTTAGGGATAAACTTGACAAAAGATATGCAAGACTTGTGCAATGAAGACCACAAAATACTGCCAAGAGAAATTAAAGAAAACCTAAAAAAATGGAGAGATATATTGTGTTCATGGATTAGAAGACTCAGTATTAGTAAGATGTCAATTCTCACCAAATGGATCTATATAAATTTGATGCAATCCCACTCCATATCCCAGTAAGGCATTTTGTAGAAGTTTAAAACTTGATTCTAAAATATATGTGGAAATGTAAGGGACCTAGAGTAGCCAAACCAATTTTGAAAAGAAGGAAGAAAGTTGAAATACCTAACCTACTTGATTTCAAGACTTACTATGAAACCTACAGTAATCAAGGCATTTGTAGTATTAAAGATAGGCAAAAAAGATCAATAGAACAGAAGAGTCCAGAAATGACCAATACATACGGTCAACTTTTTTTTTTAAACAAAAGATGCCAATAGGGAAAAGATAATTTTTTGAGCAAATGACGCTGGAACAAACAACTGGATAGCCTTATGACCAAAAAATGAAACTCGACCCTTACCATGTAACATACACAAAAATTAACTTGGGATGGATCTACAGATCTAAACTAAACCTAGAATAGTGTCAGTGAACTTGGGTTAGGCAAACATTTCTTAATAGTACACAAAAAGAAAACTATAAAAGAAAAAAAGATCAATAAATTTACTTCATCAAAATTAAAAACTATTGCTCTTCGAAAGATACTGCTACAAAAATAAAAAAGATAAGCCAAAGCCTGGGAGAAAATACATATCTGCAAAACACTTATCTGACAAAAGACATATCTGGAATATAGAAAGAACTCTTATAACTAAATAATAAGATAAACAGCCCAACTTTTTAAAATGGGCTAAAGATCTGACATTTCACTGAAGAAAATACATGGGTGGCAAATAAACACATGAAAAGATTCTTGGGATCATTAGTTATTAAGGAAATGCAAATTAAAACCATAACAAAATTAAGAAGAGTATCCATACCAAGTGTTGGCAATCACGTGGAACAACGAGAACTCTCATACACTGCTTGTATAAAAGAATACAATCAAACTTGGAAAACAATTTCCAGATTTTGGAGGTTTTCTTTAATGAAACTTAAAACTTTTAGAAATTTAATGTATAAAAGAATATTAACATCATTATAAGCATTAATAAATAATAAAAGAAATTCTTCTTTCCATAATTTTTCTTAGCAATTTTTTTTGTAGATTTCACTATATAAGTAGTTTTGCAAAAAGTTAAACATACTACCCATTCTACCTCTAGCTATTTACACAAAAGAAATAAAAGCATACATCTGTACAGACTTCTACACATTTTTTTTTTTTTTTTTTTTTTTTTTTACGGTACGCGGGCCTCTCACTGTTGTGGCCTCTCCCGTTGCAGAGCACAGGCTCTGGACGCACAGGCTCAGCAGCCATGGCTCACGGGCCTAGCCACTCCGCGGCATGTGGGATCTTCCCAGACCGGGGCACGAACCCGTGTCCCCTGCATCGGCAGGCGGACTCTCAACCACTGCGCCACCAGGGAAGCCCTACACATATTTTTTATAAGCAGCTTTATTTGTAATAGCCAAAACCGGGAAACAACTCAAATGTTCATTGTATTGGCTTTAAAATACGTCCACAAATTGTCTGACATTCTTCCCTTCAAAAGTGGAGCCTAATTCTTTTCCCCTTGAGAGTGGGCTGATCATAGAGACTTATTTCTAACAAATAGTAATATGGAGGAAGTGACAAACAGTAACTTCTGAGACTAAGTCATGGATAGTATTGAATCTTTCTCTTTGCCCTTTCTCTCGTATCATTTGTTTTGGGAGTAACCAGATTCCATGCGGTAAAAACCACTCAAGCAACCCTGCAAAGAGGCTCCTTGGTGAGGAACTGAGGCCTGAGGTCAACAGTCATATGCATGGCCCTATCTTGGAATTGGATCCTCCAATCCCAGTGAAGCCTTCAAATTACAGTAACCCCGGCCACATCTTATCAGCTATCTCATTAAAGACTCTGAGCCAAAGGCACCCAGCTAAGTCTCTCTAAAAATTCCAGGCCCAGAAACTGAGATAATAAATGTTTGTTGCTTTAAGTCACTATATTTTGGGGTAATCAGTTATACAGCAATAGATAACTAACACATCCATCAACAGGTGAATGGATAAACAAATTGTGATATATCTACACAGTGCAATACTATTAAACAATTAAAAAAGGGAATAAACTATTGCTACACAGACCATGATTGAGTCTCAAAATCATTACACTGAGAGAAATTAGACCAAAAAAAAAAATCCATTTACATATAGGTCTGGAAAATGCAAACTGATCAGTAATGACAGACAGCAGATCAGTGATTGACTAGGAATGAGGAGGTGGCAAATCGGAGGAGGAATTATAAAGCGGCACAAGAAAACTTTTGAGGCATAATTGTTATGTTCATTAAATTAACTGAGGTGACAGTTTTATGGAAGTATACATATGTCAACATTTATCAAATTGTACACTTTAATATACAGTTTATGTCAATCATTCCCCAGTAAAAAAAAAAAAATCAATATATTCCAGAGAAAGAAACAGAATGGTTTTTGCCTATTATTGTTATTTTGAAAACTACAAAAACATTACTAAGTTCTCCAAAGTATAGCATTACCTAAACTAAAGTTTATATACATTTGGATAGAATGAGAAATACTTCAAGCAATTGTCAATAATCTAGCCTACCTATTTTAACACCTCCATTAGAATGAAAAGTATGTTGTAATGCAAAGGCAACTGAGTAAAAACTGAGTCTCCCACTTGCCAGTTTCAAGCTATCCAGCTACTTAACAGTTAACTCTTCTTTTCTTCTGGTGAACTGTTGCAAAGAGCTGCCTCAGTAGGGCACTAATCTATTCCCCACTAAGAGAGAATTCACAGCATTTCTTAAGCTTTAAGACTTTGCCTTGTCAATGTCTCTGGAAATTCGGTGACAAAGGAATTTTGCAAGACTCTTCCCTAAATTTTTGCCCTTTACCTCATTTCCCTATTTTCCTTGTGTAGAGTTCTACTATTCTGACTAGTTGGGGGTTCTGATCAAGATCTTACCCAAAGTGCTCAGCAACCACCCAAAAACTTTATCTGGGCTTTAGACCAAAAACAAAATGTGTTTCATCCTCAGAATTGAGTGCATACAGGTCTTCTCTTCCATGTCTGTACCACAAAACCTGGGATAGTATAATAAAGCCAGAGTGACAGGTTCCTTGGGTGGGGTGTGTGTGTCGGGGGGTACCAACACAAAAGCAAAGGTTCAGTTCCATTTTTGGAAATGAATGGCATTATTCCTAGCAACATATGTATGACAAATAATCAGCAATGTCATCTGACCTATCTGCTACTTACAAAAGGATCTTACCTTTTAAGAGGTAAGAGTGCATAAATATCATGGCTGTTTAAAACCAATGGCTTACACTCAGGTTATTCCCCATTCATGTCTGCAGCAGCCAGTTAAAGCAACACTATCTAGCTGTATTCAGGAAAGGATGAAAGCTGAGATACACTACACAGATGGCAGACACTCTAGGAACTTTAGTAGAAGAATAGGCTACACATCCATAGATAGCATTGAACTATTTTCAGTTCTTGCCATTTAGGTCCCATTGGCCGAGACTAAAAATTTTGTAGTCTTTGTGATCCATTTACTGAGCTACCATAGCAGTCTCTTGTGACGTTTCTGCATGACATAATCATTCCTGTCCTTTCCAGAATCTATAGGCACAGGGCTATGGCTGTTGATACTGCGGATTCATTGAATCTTTTAGTTAATCTCATTAGGCCTGTTTATTACAGGTTTATAATAATCAAGAAGACTCTTCTTTGCTTTTATCAGAAACAGGTCCCAATATGCAAATGAATATTTATTATGTGTTCCTGTTTTTCTACATCCCCTGCCTGTCCTAACCTATCCATTTATCTAACCTCTTCTTTCTCCCTTTCTTCATTTCTCTAAGGCAGTGGTTCTTCACTGGCTTGGGTGTGAATCAAAATCACCTGCAAAGCTAACAGAAAATATTAATACAAAGATCCAAGCTTATTGAAGGACAGAATCCCTCTGTATTTTTTAATAAGTTCACTAGGTGATTCTGTTACTCCAAGATTGAGACAAATCGCTCTGACCAGGGGTTCTCAATTGTACAGTATTATAACCTGGGGAACTTTTAAATACCCTGATGCTGAGATAATTAGAAAAACTGGCAAGTATCAGGAATCAGAATTTTTAAGGTTCCCCAGATGTGAACCAGCATTATCCACATCACTTGCGTGCCTATTAGAAATGAAGGATCTCCAGAACCACCCCAGACTTACAGACTCAAAATCTGCATTTACCATGATTTCCAAGTGCTTGTTTGGGGGAAGAAGCAATGCATTGTTTCTCAAACTGGGCTGCACAATGGGATGACCTGTGGAGCTTTAAAAGTTACTGATTGCTGGTTCTTACTCCCAGAGACTCTAATTTTAACTAGTCTGGGTTGCAGCCCACTAGCACTCCACTGAGAAGAATTCATCAAGGCATCTAAATCACTAAATTACCTTCACTAAGAGCAAAAAGGGGCCTCCCTTCAGTGGATGTCATGACAGATACAGTCCTTGGAAGTGGGCAAAAACAGTCTTGAAAGCAGAAGTCAGCACATTTTTTCTGTAAAGAGCTAGATGGTATTTTAGGCTTGTGGGCCATGTTGTCTCTGTCACAGCTACTCATCTCTGCCATCGTGCGAAAGTAACCATAGACAATACAGAAGCAAATGAGCATAGCTGTGTTCCAATAAATATTTATATGAAAAAAAGGGGAGGGGGCGATGGGCTAGATTTGGCCTGTAAGCCATAGTTTGCCAACCCCTGCTCTAGAACAGTGGTTCACGAACTTTAGAATACAACAGAATCCCCTGCAAGCCTTGTTCAAACACATATTGCTGGCTTCCAGCCTCAGAGTTTCTGATTTAGTAGATCTTGATGGGCTTTAAGAAGTTGCTATTCTAACAAGTCCCTAGGTGATACTGATGCTGCTGGTCCAGGGACCACAATTTGAGAACCACCGATCGAAAGTAATGGTCCTCAAATTTTACTGCATGTCAGAATCACCTGGGGAGATTTTAAAAATTCTAATGCCACACTCCAGATGACATAAATCAAATCTCTGGGAATGGGAACCAATTTACTACTATAAAGGTTCTCAATGCTTAGGTCATGGCACACTAAAATAGTTACATTTTAGGGGAAAAGTTACATGGCATTACTATTTGAATCATCCAAAGCTATTTTAGTCACAATTTGTTTGTCATCACTTCTTTGCTTTGTACCCCTTGTCAAATATTGCATCTTTCTTTTGCTTATTTTTCACAATTCTTGCTCCTATTGTTATTTTTCACATTTTTCCTATTAACAAGGTATGTATGATTGTTTCCTTAGCATCATCGTCATTAGTTATAAGGTATTCCTATTAGAATGCAATTGATTTTGTTACTTTTTGGCTCTTACTTCTTGGTATTTATTTATTATTGGCTTTTTATGTTAATTAGCCAAAGTCTGACTCTTAATGAAATTTAATTATGTTTTATTTTAAATTATTAAAAAACATTTATTTCTGAAGATGGAATTAAATGCACATAATTATATCATTTTAAATGGGATTGCAGACCTTTGCAGATTCAAAAACATTTTGAAAATTTGATTTTTTGATCATAAATGAGCATAACATTTGTTGAATAAACTAAAATGAATTAATGTTTCCTATCTTTACTAAATGCCTAATTTTATAATCTTGCAATATAATTTATTTTAAAACATTTTAAGAATGCAGAAAATTATACACATAATCAACTTTTGAACCTTAAAACATATCATATTTTATCTCATATTTAAATAGATCTGATTTTTTACTGGTTGTTTTCCACCATAATGGACAACTTTTTCATCAAACAGTGCTGGAAAGCCATTACATTCATAAGGCAAACACAACATTTCCAAAATTCTCTTCATTAACCAAAATGTATTTTTACATGAAAGAGTTATTAAATAAAGCATTTGCATAAGCAAATCATACAGGACTTCAACACAAAATATCCATTTAATACAGAAAAAGATTTTCACTTTAAACTTCTACAAACACAAAATAAGAAACAAAGTTCTTTTATCACATTAGTTATAACTATATCAGATTAATAAGCTGCTTAAAAGGTTACTACTCAATTAACAGCTAGAGCCAGAATGCCTCATACAATTGCAAAACTGTATAATATACCAGCCTACAAGGAAAACTTCAGAACTTTGTAATTTCCAAAGAAACAAAGGAAATAGAGAATGTGCCACATTCAAATAATGGAATTAACAGATGCGTGTGATGGCACGCCAAATAAACACAGCAATAATTACTAACCCAGAAGACAACTGTATCAAAAAGTTTTCATTGCTGCGCAATGATTCTACATGTTAATAACTGTACTCAAATTAACAGCAATACTTAAAATTTCTGAATAGAAGATTATCTTGGAAGAACACTGATTGTTTTCCTAAGCACCAAAACAAATTCCTAGGGATGAAATACTCAAATGCCAAAAGAAAACTTTAAAACAAACAAAGAGGATAAATTTGGAGACACTGTAACTTTGCATATTGATAGAGCAGCCACAAAGACAGCAAGATGTAAATTTACGTTAAGAATTCATTTAGAAAGCTGTGAAAATCTAGTAGTACATTATTTCACAAAGGATCTCTTATATGTAAAAGGTTACATGTAGATATAAATTCCAAATTAAATTTTATGAAAAAAGGGCTTCCCTGGTGGCGCAGTGGTTGAGAGTCCACCTGTTGATGCAGGGGACACGGGTTCGTGCCCCGGTCCGGGAAGATCCCACATGCCATGGAGCGGCTGGGCCCGTGAGCCATGGCCGCTGAGCCTGCATGTCCGGAGCCTGTGCTCCACAACGGGAGAGGCCACAACAGTGAGAGGCCCGCGTACCGCAAAAAAAAAAAAAAAAAAAAAAAAAAAAAAATTTATGAAAATGATACATGAATCTAAACAAAATATTCAAAACATTTCATTTTTTTTCAGCTTTTTGTATAGAAATGAGACAAGTATATCATGCTCTAGGGACTTCCCTGGCTGTCCAGTGGTTAAGACTCCATGCTTCCAATGCAGGGGGCATGGGTTATATCCCTGTTCGGGGAACTAAAATCCTGCATGCTGCGCAGCGCGGCCAAAAAAATTTTTAAAAAGGAATATCACTCTCTGCTGTTTCATACAGCAGTGTACTAGCTGTCGAAAGGAAGAATTTTGCCTAAGTTTATGATTTAAAAGAAGAATTCAAAAAGTTTAGGAACAACTTTCAACTTGCAAATTTGTTTAGTGCTAGTTATTCACTTTAAAAGGTGGCTTAGTTAACTGGTGTTCTAAATCTGATGATCTTATTTCAAACAATCCTTGATATTTTTGACAATTAACATGTACCAACAATCTTTATGGATTCAAAGTGTTGGAAACAAGAGGTTGAGATTGAGTCACTAGGGAGTCAGTGCTATAATCTGAATCCAAAAATAGAATTATTATAAGTGGGTAAATGCGGTTTAGTAAGTAGAGCAACTTCTACGTATACCTACAGAAAAGCTTCATAATTATTTTATTCAAACTCCATTCAATTTATCCCTGAAAATTTAAGCATTACATGTGTCAATGAAAGAAAAGGAAGAGCAGCCCCACTTAATGAATGATTGCTCCTTTAAGGTATAATTTAAAGAGATGGAATTAGTTAAATTCTAATTACAAGTGATAAAAGAGTTCCTGTCAATCAGGAGGAAAGGGCAATAAGTGCTCATCTGCCTTTCACTAATATATCTACCTATGCAGACAAAGTTCTCATCAATAACAATGGCCAAGAATTTGAAAAGATCATCAATTCTTAAATCTTAATCGGGAATTGCTTGAAATCATTTCATGCATTAGACCTACTTTTTTTTAAGTTATGTTCAGGGAAGCCAGCTCAAGTTTCTCATTAAAATATTTTTTAAATATATGGAATTGTTATACACACAGAGAGAAGAAAAAGAAATAAAAGGAATTCAACTTGGAAAAGAAAACGTAAAACTGTCACTTTTCAAATGACAGGATACTATACATAGAGAATCCCAAAGATGCTACCAGAAAACTACTAGAGCTAATCAATGAATTTGGTAAAGTAGCAGGATACAAAATTAATGCACAGAAATCTCTGGCATTCCTATATACTAATGATGAAAAAGCTGAAAGTGAAATTAAGAAAACACTCCCATTTACTATTGCAACAAAAAGAATAAAATATCTAGGAATAAACCTACCTAAGGAGACAAAAGACCTGTATGCAGAAAATTATAAGACACTGATGAAAGAAATTAAAGATGATACAAATAGATGGAGAGATGTACCATGTTCTTGGATTGGAAGAATCAACATTGTGAAAATGACTCTACTACCCAAAGCAATCTACAGATTCAATGCAATCCCTATCAAACTACCACTGGCATTTTTTACAGAAGTAGAACAAAAAATTTCACCATTTGTATGGAAACACAAAAGACCCAGAATAGTCAAAGCAATCTTGAGAACGAAAAATGGAGCTGGAGAAATCAGGCTCCCTGACTTCAGACTATACTACAAAGCTACAGTAATCAAGACAGTATGGTAATGGTACAAAAACAGAAAGATAGATCAATGGAACAGGATAGAAAGTCCAGAGATAAACCTACGCACATATGGTCACCTTATCTTTGATAAAGGAGGCAGGAACGTACAGTGGAGAAAGGACAGCCTCTTCAATAACTGGTGCTGGGAAAACTGGACAGATACATGTCAAAGTATGAAATTAGATCACTCCCTAACACCATACACAAAAATAAGCTCAAAATGGATTAAAGACTTAAATGTAAGGCCAGAAACTATCAAACTCTTAGAGGAAAACATAGGTAGAACACTCTATGACATAAATCACAGCAAGATTCTTTTTGACCCACCTCCTAGAGAAATGGAAATAAAAACAAAAATAAACAAATGGGACCTAATGAAACTTCAAAGCTTTTGCACAGCAAAGGAAACCATAAACAAGACCAAAAGACAACCCTCAGAATGGGAGAAAATATTTGCAAATGAAGCAACTGACAAAGGATTAATCTCCAAAATTTATAAGCAGCTCATGCAGCTCAATAACCAAAAAACAAACAACCCAATCCAAAAATGGGCAGAAGACCTAAATAGACATTTCTCCAAAGAAGATATACAGACTGCCAACAAACACATGAAAGAATGCTCAACATCATTAATCATTAGAGAAATGCAAATCAAAACTACAATGAGATATCATCTCACACCAGTCAGAATGGCCATCATCAAGAAATCTAGAAACAACAAATGCTGGAGAGGGTGTGGAGGAAGGGGAACACTCTTGCACTGCTGGTGGGAATGTAAATTGATACAGCCACTATGGAGAACAGTATGGAGGTTCCTTAAAAAACTACAAATAGAACTACCATATGACCCAGCAATCCCACTACTGGGCATATACCCTGAGAAAACCATAATTCAAAAAGAGTCATGGGGCCTCCCTGGTGGCGCAGTGGTTGAGAGTCCGCCTGCCGATGCAGGGGATACGGGTTCGTGCCCCGGTCTGGGAGGATCCCATATGCCGCGGAGCGGCTGGGCCCGTGAGCCATGGCCGCTGAGCCTGCGCGTCCGGAGCCTGTGCTCCGCAACGGGAGAGGCCACAACAGTGAGAGGCCCGCATACCGCAAAAAAAAAAAAAAAAAAAGAGTCATGTACCAAAATGTTCATTGCAGCTCTATTTACAATAGCCAGGAGATGGAAGCAACCTAAGTGTCCATCATCGGATGAATGGATAAAGAAGATGTGGCACATATATGCAATGGAATATTACTCAGCCATAAAAAGAAACGAAATTGAGCTATTTGTAATGAGGTGGATGGACCTAGAGTCTGTCATACAGAGTGAAGTAAGTCAGAAAGAGAGCAACAAATACCGTATGCTAACACATATATATGGAACCTAAGAAAAAAAAAAAAGGTCATGATGAGCCTAGGGGTAAGACCGGAATAAAGACACAGACCTACTAGAGAATGGACTTGAGGATATGGGGAGGGGGTAGGGTAAGCTGTGACAAAGTGAGAGAGTGGCATGGACATATATATACTACCAAACGTAAAATAGATAGCTGGGGGAAGCAGCCGCATAGCACAGGGAGATCAGCTCGGTGCTTTGTGACCACCTAGAGGGGTGGGATAGGGAGGGTGAGAGGGAGGGAGACGCAAGAGGGAAGAGATATGGAAACATATGTATATGTATAACTGATTCACTTTGTTATAAAGCAGAAACTAACACACCATTGTAAATCAATTATATACTCCAATAAAGATGTTAAAATATATATATTTTTTAAATATATGGAAGTGTTATACACATTCAATATGTAATAACTTTCCTAACACTTTAAATTTTATTTTTACATAATTCTATAAAAATAAATTATTTATTAAATATTTATTAATTATTTAACATAATTCCATTAAAAAGACATCTAAACATTTTTCACCAACACCCAGATAGGACATGACACCTTATGTCCCCCAGAAGCTTTCTCCAGTGTCTCATACAAATACAACCATCAGTTTCTACCTGTGCCATGAGATGAGAACAGTTGGGACGCACTGAACTACTATATTCTCACCACCTAAAACCATTTGTTGAGCGAATGAGTAGACAGCTGTGATATGGAAAACCAAACTCACAAAAAAACAAAACAAAAAGGGTCATACGTTTCACAGAATTTTATGCAGCAGTTCAACTTCAAAACTTCATTCAGAAAATAATCAAAATAATATTCCAATTTCCTTATACCAACAGCAAATTAGAATCCAAAAGAGTCATCAGCGACGTTACAGAAACAGAGCTCTAAGTTCCAGGAAAACAAAGTAGTCAAATCAACTCTAGTACATAGTAGAATGTAGCATATATGACCTGCTCTGGAAAAGTTATGAGTTGGCACCTTATAAAAAACATATGAGTTGAAAAGCAAACCTAGGAAATTATCATTCTATAAGGAATAAGGAAGTACTATCCAGTTTTACAGAGAAAATAAATCACAAAAGAATCCAAATAATTTACTTTTTAAATGACTGGATAATCTAAACCCAATCTATGTTTAATCTTACTTGGCTAAAAACCCAAATGGTTACATTATTTCAAACATTTATTTAAGCCCACAAAGTTATTCATAAATATCATCTCTGTAACACCTAGCTTTATATCCTGATACAAAGTGATACAGCAAGACTTAAGTGTTATGAGCTTTGCTATAGAATATAAAGCAGATTCCAGTGTTTATTACCTTTTAGAAAGCAGTTTGTCTTATCCTATAAAGTCTCCTTTATCCTATAATGCTTTGTAATTAAAATTTCACTGAACAGAATGCTACTAAAATAAAGCATTTTATACAACTAGGCTTTCCCACATTTTTAACAAATGACTCTGAGATCATATTTAAATCTTATAATAATTAATACTTTATAATTAAAAGTCATCTAGTAAAAGCTCCTTCATTTTACAGAGGTGGAATGCAAAGCTTAGTAAAATTAAATGACTTCCCCAAGGTAAGAATTATGCAAGTACTAAGGATATAACAGTAAACAAGATATGTGTCATCCCTATCTTTAATCTAGTTGAAGTGAAGTATACAGAGTTATGATGGGGGAAGAACCTTTGCCACAAATATAAAGATTGTGATTCAAGTACAAAGAGGTCACTCCTACTGAAAAAACTAAGGGAGAAGTATTTGTTAACAAGAAACAAAAAGGCCAGGTAAAGCACAGAGCATAGCAACTATAAAAGGCAAGAAAATTAAAAGAAAGTAAACTAAGGTCTCACAATTTCATACCTATAGCTATGAGTAGAAAAATTTCTGAGATGCTGTAAAAAGGAATATGGGAATAAAATTAGAAAGGCACTAGACAACTAGATGTAGTTATCAGAGCTCTCCTATATACATATATGTAAGTATATACGTAAACACACACAAGCTCACCAACCTATAGCATTTAGACCTCTAGACAGACAGGCAGACAAATAGTGATCTCCTCTTAGTTTGCAAATTATCTTTCTAAAGCATATTAAGCATTTCTAAAGAATATTAAATACTTTTGTCTATTTGTTTACTGAATTTTCACTGATTTAACACACCTTTATTCATTTAATGACTAAAAGAACATTACAAGGTTGTCATAATCTCAGTGTCCTCAACCCTGCCATGAGTAACTCCTTCCTACCAAGGACTCTTCTAGATGGTAGTAGCAGAGATGAATACAACAAAGTGCCTACAGTCATAAAACTTAGAGAAGAACAGACAATAAGTACATATATTTAAGAATGACACCACATACATATACATGGTATGTGTGTGCGCACACAAAAGGCAGGGAAAATTGATAGACAGTAACCATATATGGTGGTCAAGGAAGGCTTCTCGTAGAGGCAGTGACCTATTAAAGTGAGGGAGACCTATAGAAAGAAAAGGAATATCGTAAGGAAACAGTCACACATAAACATGGGGCAAGAACATGCCGCACCGAACAGACTGCAAGTACAAAGGCCCTAACATGAGAATTACTTCGGCATGTTCAAAGAAGAACAAAGAGCCCAAGAGGCTACGGCCGGACAGAGAAGAGAGATGAGATCAGGAAGTTATCAGCAGGAGCCTCATCATATAGGGCTTGGTTAGGATTTTATTCTGAGTGTAACAGGGAACTAGAACAGGAGAGTGCTGTGAATTAATTTATATTTTTAAAAGTTCATTCTGGTTGCCGTATACGTAACTCACTGTATTTAGAAGGGCAAGTAAAGAAGCAGAGATACAAGTTATATAATCCTAAACAAAAGGTGGTAGGAGTTTAGACTTGGAGGTGACAGAGCAACTATTTATTGCAGGGTCTGGGGTATATTTTGTTAATGTGTGGGATATGGAGTATGGGGGGAGAAAGAAAAGTCACAGAAGGAGGTTTCAAGGATGAAAATTGCTAAGACTGCACAATAATTTGCTTACTAAAACTGTTTTCAAAATTATAGCCTTTATGGTTGGTGTGCCAGTTGTTTACCGGCTTTCACCACTACATCACCCTTCCATAATCTCCTCCTCTATGTTGCCAGGAGCTAGAAATCTTCAAAGCATATTTCTCAAACCCCCTGCAAGCCAAGAGGTTAGGCTCTGCAAATAGGATCTGATGTTAGATTAAGAGGCAGGAGATAAGGAGAAGCCACTTTTTCTTTTCTGCTTCTGTTCTGACACAGCCATCAGTGAGCAACTGAGCTACTCCAAATTTCGGCAGCGTCCGTGACCAATCTGAGGGTGTCAGTGGGACTGCAGGCTCCGAGGCTCTTGCAGCCACAGCAAGCAGGCAAGCCTGACTTCCTGGCTCGGCAACAATGGCAGTGTTCTCAAGAGTGCAGTACTTAGGGGCTCTAGCACCACCACTTCCACCCTTGCTCCTGCAACCCCTAAGGACAGTAGCTCCTTCCTATGTTGACTGATCTCTAGGTGGCATCACTGTGGCTTTTTGCATTCCTACAACCCTTCCAACACTTTGTAACCAATTCACTATATGAAAACCTTTCTATAAGAAATACCGTATGTGGTTTCTGTTTTCCCGAACGGATACCAACCAATATAGTAAAGGAAGAAGTATCACTCCCCAGGATCTAGCTGCACATATTTTGTTCCTCATCATAACACCCTTACACGTTGGTATCGCAAATTCTACTATTCCCCTTTTATAGAACAGTAAACTGAAAAATGAAAGTGATTAAATAAACTGACCAAAACTATACAGCTAATAACAGTGAAGCCTAAACTCAAAGTTGTTTCTATCTAAATTCTATGCTCTTTTTACAATGTTAAAATCAAGAAATATCGATTGCTTTCAATTTTAGAAAAGGAAAAAAAAACACATTATTGGAATCAGTTCAGGAAACCAGCTGCACATTAACAGCACTAGCACTAAAAAGACCAATCTCTATCCTCTTGAAGCAAACTATACTTATATACCTTGCTTCAAACAAACCTCATTTTTAAAGACTCAATTTACTCTAAGAGAATGATTTATAAAATACTCTGAACTTAAGTTTTCTTGACAGGACAGATTTCAACATACATTTAAACTATTTATTTACCATAAGTTTATCTTACTCATAACTTTTCACATATAAAACTATAACAAAAAGAAAAATATTCTTATATAAAGCAATAATATAAGACTTACTGATTTAAAGAAAATATCAGAAATAGGACTACTACAAAGGATACTATATTACAAAAAAAATTTAACCTATTATGTTAATTTAAAATCAGTAACTTAAAAAAAATTAATTCTCATTATGTTACACTTTTTAAGAAGTTTGAATCCCAAAGGTCCCTGATTTAAAAAGAAATCAAATATACTATACACTAGCATCCAAATTCAATAGAAGGCAAAGAGAAAATTAATAAGAGGTCATTAAAGACAAATTGGTACAAAATATTAGAGCTAAAATCATAAAAATATTAGAAGAAGACAAAGGGATTAATCTGCATGATCTGGGATTTAGCAATGGATTCGTGGATATGACCCCAAAAGCAGGAGGAACAGAAAAAAAAAAAAAAAGATAAATTGGATTTCATCAAAATTAAAACTTCTATTTATTTATTTTTATTTATTTATTTTTGGCTGTGTTGGGTCTTCGTTGCTACACGCAGGCTTTCTCTAGTTGCAGCGAGCGGGGGCTACTCTTCATAGTGGTGCGCAGGCTTCTCATTGCGGTGGCTTCCCTTGTTGCAGAGCACGGGCTCTAGGCGCACAGGCTTCAGTAGTTGTGGCACATGGGCTCAGTAGTTGTGGTTTGCAGGCTCTAGAGTGCAGGCTTAGTAGTTGTGATGCGTGGGCTTAGTTGCTCCATGGCATGTGGGATCTTCCTGGACCAGGATCAAACCTGTGTCCCCTGCACTGGCAGGCGGATTCTTAACCACTGTGTCACCAGGGAAGTCCCAAAATTAAAACTTTTAGAGAGTGGCCAAGATGGTAGAGTAGAAGAACCCTAAGATCACCTCCTCTCACGAACACACCAAAATCACAACAATCTTCAGAACAACCATCATTGAAAAAGACTGAAACCTACCAGAAAAGATTCTCTACAACTAAAAACATACAGACAGAACCACAACAAGACTGGTAGGAGGGGTGCACCTGTGATATAATCAAATCCCATACCCCCCTGGTAGGCGACCCACAAACTAGAGAAATAAATTACAGATGTTCTCGCACAAGAGTGAGAATGCTGAGCCTCACATCAGGCCCCCAGCCTAGAGGTCTGGCACCAGGAAGAGCCCCCAGAGCATTTGGCCTTGAAGGTCAGTGGGGCCTGACTGCAGAAGCTCCACAGGACTGGGGGAAATAGAGACTTCACTCTTAAAGAGCACACACAAAATCTCAGGTACACCAGGACCAAGGGCAAAAGCAGTAATTTGATAGGAGCCTGGGCCAGACCTAATTCTGGTCTTGGAGGGTCTCCTGGGGAGGCTCCTGGGTGACTGTGGCCCACCCTGGGGACACAAACACTGCTGGCAGATGTATCAGGGAATATTCATCTGCGTGAGCTCTCCTGGAGGCTGACATTTTGGCACAAAGGCCTGGCCCCACATAAAAGCCTGTAGGCTCCAGTGTTGGGACGCCTCTGGCCAAACAAAAAAACTGAGCAAGGACACAGCCCCATTCATCAGCAGACAGGCTATCTAAAGACTTCCTGAGCCCACAGCAGCCTCTAGACACACCCCTAGAATGGCCCTGCCCACCAGAAGATGAATACCCAGCCCCACCCACCAGGGGGCAGGCACTGGCCTCTCCTGTCAGGAAGCTTGCAGAAGCCTCTAGACCAGTCTCACCCACCAGGGGGCAGACACCAGAAGCAAGAAAATTACAGTCCAGCAGCATGCAGACCAAGTCCACAAACACAGGCCAGACACTACCCTGGGACCAGCTGGCCCCTAGCCCTTGTGACAAGAGGGGAGTGCACTGCTGGGACACACAGGACGTCTCCTACAGAGGGCCACTTTTCCAAGGTCGAGAAACTTAACGAACCTACCACGAACCTATTGTCTAAAATAGCAATTTAGACAAAATTAGGTGACAGAGGAATATGTTTCAGACAAAGGAACAAGATAAAACTCCAGAAGAACAAAGTGAAGTGAATATAGGCAATCTAACCAAGAAAGATCTTGTTCAGAATAACAACCATAAAGATGATCAAAGAACTCAGGAGAAGGGATGCACAGAGTGAGAAATTAGAAGTTTTTAACAAAGAATTAGAATATATAAAGAACAGCCAAACAGAATTAAAGAATACAATAACTGAAATGAAAAATATACTAGAAGGAATGAATAGTAGACTAACTGAGGCAGAAGGATGGATCACTGAGCTGGAAGATAGAACAGTGGAAATCACTGTCCCTGAACAGAAAAAAGAAAAAAGAATGAAAAGAAATAAGGACAGTTTAGCAGACCTCTGGGACAACATCAAGTGTGCTAATATTCACTGGATAGGGGTCCCAAAAGGAGAAGAGAGGAAGGGCCTGAAAACATATTTGAAGAGACAATAGCTGAAAACTTCCCTAATCTGGGGAAGGAAATAGTCACCCAAGTCCAGGAAGTGCAGAGAGTCCCATACAGGATTAACCCATAGAGGAATACACCACAACACACTGTAATCAAAATGACAAAAATTAAAGATAAGAGAGAATATTAAAAGCAACAAGGGAAAAGCAACAAATAACATACAAGGGAACTCCCATAAAGTTATCAGCTAATTTTTCAGCAAAAGCTCTACAGGCCAGAAGGGAGTGGCAATATACACTTAAAGTGATGAAAGAGAAAAACCTACAACCAAGAATAATCTACGCAGCAAGGCTCTCGTTCAGATTTGGTGGAGAGGTCAAAAGCTTTACAGACAAGCAGAAGCTAAAAGAATTCAGCACCACCAAACCAGCTTTACAACAAATGTTAAAGGAACTTCTCTAGGCAGAAAAGGCCACAACTAGAAACAAGAAAATCACAAAATGGAAAAGGCAAACATACAATAAAGGTACGAAATCATCCACGAACAAAGCTAGTAGTAAGGTTAAAAGACAAAAGTAGTAAAATCATTTGTATACACAATAAGCAGTTAAGGGATACAGAAAACAATTTGATGCAGAATATAGTATCAAAAACAGTGGGGCTTCCCTGGTGGCACAGTGGTTGAGAATCTGCCTGCCAATGCAAGGGACACGGGTTCGAGCCCTGGTCTGGGAAGATCCCACATGTCATGGAGAAACTAGGCCCATGAGCCACAACTACTGAGCCTGCGTGTCTGGAGCTTGTGCTCCGCAACAAGAGGCCGCAACAGTGAGAGGCCCGCGCACCACGATGAAGAGTGGCCCCCACTCGCCACAACTAGAGAAAGCCCTCACACAGAAACGAAGACCCAACACAGCCATAAATAAATAAATAAATAAATAAAATTTTAAAAACAAAACAAAACAAAAAAAACAGTGATCGTGAGGGGAGGAGGGTACAAATGCAGGTTATTTAAAATGTGTTTGAAATTAAGAGATCAGCAACTTAAAACAAGCATGTATAAATACAGACTCCTATAAAAAACCTCATGGTAGCTGCAAAACAAAAATCTATAACAGATATACACACAAAGAAGAAAAAGGAATACAAACATAACACTGAAGAGAGTCATCAAATCGTAAGACAAAACCAAAGAAGAAAGGGGAAAAAAGACCTATAAAAACAAATCCAAAACAATTAAGAAAACAGCAATAGAAACAAACATATTGGTCATCATCACCTTAAATGTAAATGGACTAAATGCTCCTACCAAAAGACAGACACTGGCTGAATGGATACAAAAATAAGACCCGTGTATTTGCTGCCTACAAGAGACTCACTTCAGATCTGGAGACACATACAGACTGAAAGTAAGGGAATGGAAAAAGGTATTCCAAGCAAATGGAAATCAAAAGAAAGCTGGAGTAGCAATACTTATATCAGACAAAGTAGACTTTAAAATAAAGACTGTTACAAGAGACAGAGAAGGACATTACATAATGATCAAAGGATCAATCCAAGAAGAAGATATAATTGTAAATATATATGCACCCAACATAGGAGCACCTCAATATATAAGGCAAATGTTAACAGACACAAAAGGAGAAATTGACATTAACACAATAATAGTGGGGGACTTTAACACCCCACTTACATCAATGGACCGATTATCTAGACAGAAAATCAATGAAGCAATACAGGACTTAAATGACATATAGACCAGACAGACTTAATTGATATTTATAGAGTATTCCATCCAAAAGCTGCAGAACACATTCTTTTCAAGGGCACATGGAACATTCTCCAAAACAGATCACATGCTGGGCCACGTAGCAAGCCTCAGTAAATTTAAGAAAACTGAAATCATATCAAATATCTTTTCTGACCACAAGGCTATCAGGCTAGAAATCAACTACAAGAAGAAAAACTGCAAACAACACAAACACATGGAGGTTAAACAATATGCTACTAAACAACCAATGGATCACTGAAGAAATCAAAGAGGAAATTTTAAAATGCCTGGAGACTAATGAAAACAAAAAAACCCAACTATCCAAAACCTATGGGATGCAGCAAAAGCAGTTCTAAGAGGGAAGATTATAGCAATACAATTCTACCTCAGGAAACAAGAAAAATCTCAAACAAACAACATAATCTTACGTATAAAGCAACTAGAGAAAGAAGAACAAACAAAATCCAAACTTAGTAAAAGAAAAGAAATCACAAAGATCACAGAAGAAATAAATGAAATAGAGACTAAAAAAACAATAGAAAGATCAATGAAACTAAAAGCTGGTTCTCTGAAAAGGTAAACAAAACCGATAAACCTTTAGCCAGAGTCATCAAGAAAAGAAGGGAGAGGGCCCAAATCAATAAAATCAGAAATGAAAAAGGAGAAGTTACAACCGACGCCACAGAAATACAAAGGATCATAGGGAGAATACTATGAGCAATTATATACCAATAAAATGGACAACCTAGAAGAAATGGGCAAATTCTTAGAAAGGTACACTCTCCCAAGACTGAACCAGGAGGAAATAGAATATATGAACAGACCAACTACCAGTACTTAAATTGAATCAGTAATTTAAAAACTCCCAAGAAGTAAAAGTCCAGAACAAAATGATTTCACAGGTAAATTCTACCAAACATTTAAAGAAGAGTTAACACCTATCCTTCTGAAACTATTCCAAAATATTGCAGAGGAAGGAACATTCCCAAACTCATTCTATGAGGTCACCGTCACCCTGATACCAAAACCAGACAAAGATATCAAAAAAGAAAAGTATAGGCCAATATCACTGATGAACACAATGTAAAAATCCTCAACAAAATATCAGCAAACTGAATCCAACAATACATTAAAAGGATCATACACCATGATCAAGTGGGATTTATTCCAGGGATGCAAGGACTTTTCAATATCTGCAAATCAATCAGTGTGATACACCACATTAACAAGTTGAGGAATAAAAACCATATGATCATCTCAATAGATGCAGAAAAAGCTTTTGATAAAATTCAGCATCCATTTATGATAAAAACTTCAGAAACTGGGCACAAAGGGAACCTACCTCAACATAATAAAGGTCATATATGACAAACCTACAGCTAACATCATACTCAATGATGAAAAGCTGAAAGCACTTCCTCTAAGATCACAAACAAGACAAGGATGCCCACTCTCGCCACTTTTATTCAACATAATTTTGGAAGTCCTAGCCACAGCAATTAGAGAAGGAAAAGAAATAAAAGGAATCCAAGTTGGAAAAGAAGAAGTAAAACTGTCACTGTTTGCAGATGACATGATGCTCTACACAGAAAATCCTAAAGATGTTACCAGAAAACTAATAGAGCTCATCAATGAATTCAGTAAAGTTGCAGGACACAAAATTAACATACAGAAATCTGTTGCATTTCTATACAATAACAACCAAATATCAGAAAGAGAAATTAAGAAAACAATCTCATTTACCATCACATCAAAAAAGAATAAAATACCTAGGAATAAACCTACCCAAGGAGGCAAAGTGAAAAGACAACCTACCGAATGGGAGAAAATATTTGCAAATGTTGTGACCAACAAGGGATTAATTTCCAAAATATACAAACAGCTCAATATCAAAAAAACAAACAACCCAGTAAAAAAAAAATGGGCAGAAGACCTAAATAGACATTTCTCCAGAGAAGACATACAGATGGTCAAGAGGCACATGAAAAGATGCTCAAACTGCTAATTACTGTGAAATACAAATCAAAACTACAAATGAGGTATCACACCTCACTGTGGTCAGAATGGGCACCATCAAAAAGTCTACAAATAATAAATGCTGGAGAGGGTGTGGAGAAAAAGAAACCCTCCTACACTGTTGGTGGGAATGTAAATTGGTGTGTCATTATCGAGAACAGTATGGAGTTTCCTTAAAAAACTAAAAATAGAGTTGCCATATGATCCAGCAATCCCCCTTCTGGGCATATTTCTGGAGAAAACTCTGATTTGAAAAGATACATGCACCCCAATGTTCATAGCAGCACTATTTACAATAGCCAAGACATGGAAGCAACCTAAATGTCCATTAACAGAGAAATGAATAAAGAAGATGTGGGGTGTGTGTGTGTGTATATATATATATGCACACACACACACACACACACCAGAATACTACTCAGCCACCAAAAAGAATGAAACAATGCCATTTGCAGCAACATGGATGGACCTAGAGATTATCAAGTGAAGTAAAACAGAGAAAGACAAATATCATAGGATACCACTTATATGTAGAAGCTAAAAAAATGATACAAATGAACTTATTAACAAAACAGAAATAGACTCACAGACACAGAACACAAACTTCTGGTTACCAAAGGGGATAGTGGGGGTGGGGAGAGGGAGGATAGCAGTTTGGTATTAACATAATACAGTCTACTATATATAAAATAGGTAAACAATAAGGACCTAATGTATAGTGCAGAAAACTATACTCAGCATCTTGTAATAACCTATAACGGAAAGGAATCTGAAAAAGAATATATACATATGTATAACTGAATCACTTTGCTGTACACTTGAAACACAACACTGTAAATTAACTATACTTCAATAAAAGAAATTAAAACTTTTATGCATCAAATGACATTATCAAGAAAATAAAAAGACTACTTACAGAATAGGAAAAATTATTTATATATCATATATCTGATAAGGGTGTAATATCCAGAATATATAAAGAATTCAAGTAAAAAACATGTTAAATGGGCAAAGGACTTAAGTGGACAACAATGGTAATAATGGCAGAAGAAAATACACAAATGGCCAATAAGCAGATGAAAAGATGCTCAACCACACTGGTCATTAGGGAAATGCAAATCAAAACCACAATGAGGGACTTCCCTGGTGGTCCAGTGGCTAAGACTCCACACTCCCAGTGCAGGGGGCCTGGGTTCAATCCCTGGTCAGGGAACTAGATCCCACATGCCGCAACTAAAGATTCCACACGCCGCAATTAAAAGATCCCACATATTTTCAGTAGACTTTTACAAAACTTATAAAGGAATTTCACGACATTCCAAAAGTACTACATATCCCTCATTCTTGAAGATCTGTCCTCAAAGGGGATATATTCGTATCTTAAAAGAAATAGCTAATTTTAGAATGATGACTTGTACGTCTTTCTTCTTGAAATTGCTTAAAAACTTATAAAGGCACAACTTAAAGGAAAAAAATTAACTTTTATGGGTGTGTACTTCACTGAAATTAAAGTTCACTATTATAGAATGGGAAATAATACACATCTATACTTTCTCCCTCTCTGTCTCTCTCACACACACACACTTTTAGATCCACACAACTAAAAAGTTGTTGACAAATCAAAGTCATTCATTTTCCAACTTAAGTAATTTTATAAAATACTGCCACCAAAGAAAAGTACTAAAACATGAACATGGTCATAATAACACCTATTTACTAAACACTTACTGTGTGAAAATTTATCATTTCTTGAAGACTGTCAGAAAATTTGGTCAAACTTGTCTATGAGAAAGAAATCAAAAGAAAACCAAGTCATTTAAGAGCTACTAATATAGGCCACAAAAATGTTACTTCAGCATTTCTGACAGAAAGATCAAGTTACACTGTAAACAGTAACATTTATTTCTCACTAGGACAATCTCACTACCTCTCAGGCATGCTCTGCAGAGAGGTCAAGTCTACATGTAGTAACATAAAACCCTAGAACAGTCAAAGAATTAGCCTGCCCTATCAATACTATTATACTAGCAAATCGAAATGACCCATGTAAACCTAAGATAAAGTTGAGTATATCAAGACTGTCCATTTAGGCATCTATGGATCACATAATCATCAAATTACAACCATTTCTGTACCAGTTATTATTCTTCATAAAAGAAATGTCATAATACCACATAGTATAGCAAGGGGTCTAAGCTAACACAGCATAGCTAGCTGAGCAGAACTTTCCTATGCAGCCCCAAAAATGTATAGTTAGATACTAGTCTTGGGTTAATGCTCTCTGCTTGCCCCGATAAACAGCTACTAATAAGCATGATCCTACTCTCACTGCTCAGGTCCCCTTGTAGATGCTTCAGTTCACCTAGCAGCAAGTATAGTAAACTTATAACCACAATGCAAATCAACCATCACCTTCTAACTGTCCCAGAAAACAGGATTATATCAGATAGCACCAACAGGTGATAGCTTTTCAACTTCTAATTTTAAGGACCACTACTACTATTAATAAGGTAAATGGATGCATAATTCTCTAACATCTTGTTTCATTTACCATTTTAACTAAATGTAATAATACTAACCTCAACTACAGCATCATTGCTAGAATACTGTGCCAGGTCTCGAATCCCATTCATGAACTGTTTATTTGCAACACAAAAGGCTTTTCCAGTATCAATCATTGCAATACATAGCTTCACAAGCTGAAAAAGAAAAACATCATATCATTGAAAATAATTTTACAAATTACTTAATCAAACAAGTGCTAGCATTAACCACATGAGTTAGCCTAGTTAAGACAAATCATAGTTCATCAATAAACCCAAAATAGACTAAATGAAAATTGTGTTTTTTCCTTTGGCTTAAAAAGTAAATTCATAAGAGAACTGTACCAAAAAAAGTTGACCTTTCAGGATGTAGAGGCTGTCTGATGACAACAACAACCAATCGTTTTATCAAGTTAAATTCAATCCCATAAATTAACTCCATAAAAATGTATTAAGCACCCCTTGGAAGGAAGGAAAGGAAACTTTAGGCAGAGCAAGCAGTATGATAAAAGATTTTTTAAAAACACAACTATGGTATGGTGGAGGAAAGGGAAGTAAACTGGTATGGTGGGTTAGTCATGCTGGTCATTTTAATATCAGACTATCAAAGCAGAATTGCTTAATCAACCATATTTCTCTAATGCCTACCATCTAGGCATTGTGCTAAATCTTAGAACAGAGCTTCTCTCTCTCTTCTCCTGTCCCCTCCTTTCTTCTTTCTTTTTTTCAATCTTTCTCTTTCCCTTTCATTTCTTTTTTTTTTCTATCCCTTCCTTGTTTCTTTCTTTAGTTCACTCAGATACAGAACATTTTCTTTAAGCAAACAAAATCTTGGGTGAAAATCAAATATTAAAAAAGATAAAAGTGGACATGCTCTAGATGAAGGAAGGGTAATGAGAGGGTGGGAAGAGGGGCCACCAAGAAGAGGATAAAGAGCTTAAGAAACTTTAGAAGACAGCTCAAGGATCTCATGAGTGTAATTTAAAACTGTTACCCTGGGACCCGGAGGAACAGAAGTGAAAAACATAATCTCTGTTCTAATTCTAACCATTCAAAAAGCAGATAAATTCTATTTAGCACAAGTACAACTGCTACACTCATCAAAACCACGCAAGAGGGAACAAAGGAGGAACGTGTAATGAGGGTTATGGGGATCAAGGAAGGGTTCCTGGAAAAGGTAACACTTGAGAAAAGCCCTGAACACCAACAGGAATTAGCCAATCAGATAAGGGTAATAAGAAGACACTTCTCTAGGAAAAGCATGTTCTAAGGCCCTGAAGCTTAGATGGCAGGGCAAACCAGGGGCACTAAGTAGCTTAGCACAGTGTGAAAATGTATACAAGGGCCAGATCAGGAAAAGCCTTGTGTGCAAAGCTAAGGTGTTCACATTTTATACGAAAGGAAATGGAAAACAATAAAGACATCGAATGGGTGAGTTGACCAGAGTTGCATTTTAGAATGATGACCTAAAAGAAGAAAAAGTAAGATACAGAAGTAGAAAGAATAAAGATAAGGAGATTAGACCAAAAACTAAGAGAGCCTGAATTAAGGCAGTAAGCAGGGAGAGAAGAGAGGAGACAAATTTAGAAATTAGTTGAGTACCGAAGTACAATTATGCAGATGATGTCCTACCAAAGGGAAAAACAGGGGATGAAATCCAGCCTGAGCTCTGCTTGCTGAGGGCTATATCTGCTACTATACTGTCCAGCAAAGACTTGTCTTAACAGCGTTGGGCCTGTGAGGTAGGCCTGAGCTAGATGGGTCTGTGAAATAAGCCAAGTGGAAAGTCTATCAAACCCAAGTGAAAATAGATATTTAAAGCTCAAAAGAGAGAAGTGTACTGTAGATACACATACAGGAGTCAGCAGCAAATAAAGTATCAGTGCTACAATGCTACAGCCTAGATAAAAAGCAGGGGTCACAGTGTGTACAGTGAGGACCCCACAAAGGAGACTAAAAAGGAAAAGGGAAAGGTAGGAGGAAAAGCAACAGATTAATTTCATCAAAGTCAAGAAAGAACAAAGTATCAAAAGATGGATGATGAATAGGTTGAAAATCCATAAAGGTCAAGTTTTAAAATCACTTAAAAAAAAGTTTGTTGAGTTGGTGATAGTCACCAGCATCCCTAGCAAGAATAGTTTTAAGAGAAACTGGGGGGCTGTAGCCAGATTACAGTGAGTTATGAACTGTAGATGAAGAAGACATAATGAGAGGTCAATTCTTCATCAATATATATTCTATAGAATATCCCAGGGGAACATTCAATACCAAAATAAGGATTCTGTGATCAAATAAGTCTGGGAAACTCATTTTGTCAAGTTAGACAGATTTCTTTATTACTAAATTTGTAAGAGCTTTTGATATATTAATGTGTATTATGAATCCTAGAAAGGAAGTATATAATAGGTAGCATTTCTCAAAATTATCTGACATTGAATTCTCTTTAGAGGAAGCATCCTCATAGGACCAATGTTCCACAAAACCCACTATGAGAAATGCTGGCAGAGACTAGCCCTTCAAATAGTTTGCTATTTCAAAAAAAAAAGATATCTTAACAACCAAAAAAACTAATTCTAAAATTCATATGAGTAACCAACATGCAAGGGCATCAAAAAAAATTGAAAAAGAGTAATGAGGTGGAGACATTAGCCCCACGTTAAAATATACAGGTGCAGTAATTAAAATTACATCTGGTAATGGATGTGAATAGACAAATTGGTTAATGAAAGATAATACAGAGTAAAGAAGCAGATACACACTCCAGCCAGGGGGGTAAAAAATTATCCAATAAATGACACAAGGACACTGGATAGCCATCTAAAGCCATCTAAAAAAAGAAAGAAACTAAGTTGCATTCCAAACCCCCAAATTAATTTCAGATGGAATAAATATTTAAACATAAAACATTAAATCAGAAAGCCAAGAGAAAACAGGAGGTGGTATTTTTTATAATCTCAAAGTAGGAAAAGTCTTTCTGAAAAGGATGCAAAACTCAAAAGCCATAGAAGAAACTAATCAATTCAAATACATAACAATAAAACATTTAGATAAGGGAGAAAAAAAAACTTAGTCAAAAGACAAATGACAATATTGGAAAACAATATTAGCAACAAATCACAAGGGACTAATTTCCCTACTACAAGAAAGGGTATACAACTCATTTTTGAAAATCCAACCAGCCACTAGAAAAAAAAAATGGCTGACAGACATGTACAGGTAATTCCCAGAAAAGAAAATTCAAATATACCTATGTCCATGAAAAGAAATTCAACCTCACTCATAATAAAAGAAAAGTAAATTACTATTTTTTATAGAAGAGCAAAGGTCAAAAAATGTGATAACATGCTGTTTTAGAGAAGGTAGGTATGGGGAAATAGGCACTCTCGCACACTGCTGGTGGGAATGTAAACTGGTACAATTTCTGTGAAAGGCAACTTAGCAAGAGCTGTAAAAATTTTAAACATACATGCCCTCTAATGTAGTAATTTCACTTTTAGAAATGTACCATACAGATATATTTGCACATAAGGCACATGACACACATGTAAAGTCATTCATTGCAGCCGCAATAAAACACTGGTAGCAATCTAAGTATCCAACTGTAGGCAACTGGATATATAAATTATGATATATCCATAAAATGAGACACAATCAGCCATTAAAAAGAATGGGGCAGCTCTATAATTAATAATAAGGAACAAAATCTAAATTATATATTTTAAGAAAGCAAAATGTAGAACAACGCTAATATCTTTGTTGGAGTGGGGAGAGAAGAGTACAAATACATATAATCTTTCACATGCTTCAGAGATTTCTGGAAGACCACACAAGAAACTAGGTCAGTGTACTCCTCTGGGATACAGATTAGATGATGACTAATTTTTCACTAGATACACTTTTGTACCTTTGAATTTTGTACCACATGTGTGATATGGCTTATTCAACAAATTAAATAATTCAAAAATGATTAAATTGAAAGTTTCCATAAAAACAGAAACAGAGAGACAGGTTGGTAGTAGAAAATTATGGTTAAAAACAGGTTTATAGGCTCAGTTGGCTTAGGTTCAAATTCTGCTGCCAAACTTAATGCTCTAAGTGATTCGGAGAGATCTCAACCTCAAGAAGCTTCAGGTTCTCCTGTATGACACAATGACAATGGTATCAAACCACAGAGGGTTACTATAGGAGTTAAGATAATGCACTTAAAGATCTTAGCACAAACTGTTACTGGCACATGGTAATTACTTGATAAAGATTTGCAATTCCTTGTCAGAGATGAGATTTTTCTCTTGTTTTGTTTTGATTCAAGAGAAACAAACGTTTTTGTTTACTTAAAATAATGAGGTGGTAGAGAAGGAAAAGGAGAGAGATGGCTAAAGCAAAGCCCTGAGAAGTTAGAGTTTGGAATTACATAGGAAAAGGGATATTTTTATCAAATGGGAAAAAAAATGGAATAAGGACAGATTCTGTTAAGTTTCTAGATTAAAAGCAAGAAATAAAGGTGTTCCCACAAAAAGGAAGTAAGAGACAAGTTCCTCTACTAAGATTGAAGAGCAAGGTGGTAAATCTTGAGAAAACAGTGAAATATAAGAGATGCTAAAGATAGTAAGATAACCTAATTGAGTCTCGGAAAAATTGCTTTGCATCATGAATCCCAGGTATGTGTAGCTCCACCCATTAGTTTCACCAAACAATTGTGTAACCTCTCCTGTAGGGCTTTATAGCCCAGATAAGGGACAGAGGATATAGATGGTTAGACAAATATAGTCAGAATTCTGCAGAGTAGGTGTTATGGAAAGGAAATGAAGGTCTCCAGAAGAGAAATAATGATGTGATAAGTTAAGAGTAGACTGGAAGCGTTCACAGCAGAATTATACATAATAGCCAAAAAGTGGAAACAATCCAAATGTCCATTAACTGATGAATGGATAAACAATATATGGTATATCCATACAACGGCCTGTTATTCAGCCATAAAAAAGGAAATACTGGCAATATTACAACATAGACGGATGAACTTTAAAAACATTATGCTAAGTGAAAGAAGCCAGTCACAAAAGGTCAAATACTGTATGATTCCACTTATATGAAATGACCAGAACAGGCAAATCCACAGAGACAGAAAGTAAATTAGCCAGAGGATGTAGGGAGAGGGAAACTGGAAGTGACTGCTAACAGGTACAGAGTTTCTTATCAGGGTAATGGAATTAAGTAGTATATTCACATTGTGAATATGCTAAAACCACTGAGTTGTACACTTTAAAATGGTGGTTTTTATGTTAGGTGAATTTTATCTCAATTAAAAAAATTATTTTAAGAAATATATAGTGAATAAAAAAGGGATCTGAAATATTGGAAGTGGATAGACTGAAAGACTAGAGATCTAGATAAGCTTGAAAAACAGAAGCAGGAGGAGTCCAAGATAAGAACTGGAAAGACTGGAGACTCACATCAGAAAGTAAGATATCAATGAGCATTCCACAGTTTCAGAGATTACAGCTCTGAGCAACAAGGCACAGCATAGGGCCAGGAAAACAGGTATCAGAATTAGAATAAAGGTCACTATCGCAGGCGTTGGAGGGAAAAGGAAAATGTCATATAGCTGAAGCACAAATACACTGCAGCTATTCAGGGGGAAGGACTGACTGGGTGATAGATAGATAGATACTTGGCCAGCTGTCAAAGTCCTTATTAGATGACGGCGATGACAACTATACTAAATAACATAAGCCTACAAAGAGGGAAGATTTTTACCTAAGAGTAAAATGAGGGCTTTTTCCCTGCTAAAGACAATCTGTCTTCAAGGAGCTCTAAGAGTTTGTTGAAAAGACACCATCATCATTAACATTTTATTTAGAACTTATCATGTGTCAAAGCACTTAACATGTATTAACACATCTCATTCACATAATAACCTTATAATAGATACTCTTATTTTCCCCATTTTGGAGATGAAGAAACTGAGACATAGGAAGGTTTAGGAACTTGCCCAAGGCCATACAGCTTAGTAAGTGGTAAAGCCTTGCTCCAAGGCTTTGTGCTCTTAATTACTAGACTACGCTACAAACCAAAAATTACAATAATATTATGATAATTTAAATGGCAGTACAATTTTAAAATGTAAAAATGCAAGAAATAATGCAATACCTGAAAAAGAACCTAAGTTTGGTAGTACCTGAGCTGTGATTTAAAGGGTATCTGCTTAACAAACAAGGAACAAGCATTCCAGTGAGCAGATGCAATAGATACAGAAATTATATCTAGATGGCCACTATGATGCTCTGTGTATTGCCAATGCCAGAATACCTGGCAGAATGGATAAATAATTGGACCTAGTCGAATAATGCCATCCATTCATGGAGCATTACTCATCAGAAAGAGTGTAACTACTGGTGGCATACATTATAAGCAAAATAAATAGAAGCCAGGTCATCAAGCTAGTTAAACCTGTTGCTGCCATGATTTGCAATATTACAGGTACAACTGGCCCTGCACAAAGTTATGAAATCAGTAAACTAGTTTTAGGCAACCCCTCCCCTCCACAAGTCCTTCTATGCCACCTCCTTCAATAACAACCATTTCTTGCTCCTCACAGGCTCTCTTCTTTAATTGTAACTCCTCATAATTCTAAAGTAAAAATGATCAGTAATAGCTTAAGAATTTGGTAAAGGGACATTGTATAAGGGATTAAGATCTTAAACTAGAGAAATATAAAAGTAACTATGGAAATTCTATTCGGGTGGAAGATGATATTTTAAAAGATGCCAAAGCTTCCATGATGCCCTGAGTAGCCCTTCGGGTAATATGGACTCTAGAAAGGATTTAGGGTTCTTAGTACTGAATGCCAATACTGTGACAACTTGGTTTAGATTTGAATCTTTTGGTTTTAAGATTCTACCAGTCTCTCAACTGCAACCAAGTGATATAAAGCGGGGGCGGGGGGGGGGGAAGATCGCTGCTCATAAAAGCAAATCATTAACAAAAATATTGTAAGACGATTCTGTTTAGGTACTTTAAATTTTGAGGTCCCCCCGACACAAAGTGTTTTGTTTGATTTAGATGCAGTTCTGCCCAAAGAAAATAGATATCCTTATTGTACTACTCTGTGATTCTTTAAAAAAGCCTTCTCCTTCTATATACTCTCTCATAAACCTACCAGAAAATCAAAACTACATCTGCTGCTGCCTACCTTAAGGGTTTAAAAACTTTGTTTCACAGAGTCCTTAAAAATAAATGTAATACTCAGGGGAAAATAATAATAATAATAACAACAACAATGATCCCATATATATAATTTTAAATAGAAAATAAAGTTCTTGAAAATACTATCCTTACAAAAAATTCTAACATTAGTTTTTAAAAACACTTGCCTGGAAGCTTGCTAGTGTTCCTCAGAAAATTTCCAAGTGGTATGTGCTCCCTCAACATGGATCCAGGAGTACAGTGGTGCACAAGAAGAGCACTGAACTAAGAATAAAACAGATGGATTCTAACCCTGGTTCTGCCTTTTCTAACTGTGATTTGAAGCAAGTCCTCTTCACTTTCTGGGCTGTGGGACCCTCATCTATAAAATGGAAATAATCCACTTGTCCTACCCACCTCACAGGATTATTGTAAAAATCCAAAAACATACTATATATCAAAGTGCTTTGAAAACTACAGAGTACTGCACAAAAATAACTTATTACTAAACATTTTCTAAAATTATTGTGTTTTACATATATAACTAATAACTACTGCTTTATATAGTTTCTATACTATTTACATTATATACATATATTTCATGATTTCAAAACATGTGAAAACCATCAGTCTAAATAATATATTTTATATCCTTGTTATTCAAAATGCAGTCTATGGAATAACAGCATTGGTATCACCTAAAATCTGGTTAGAAACACAGACTCTCAGATACCAAGACTTACTGAATCTAGATCCCTATTTTCACCAGAACCCCACATATTCCTATGCACAGTAAGGTTTGAGAAGAACTGCTTTACATAACAATTCCATTTATAATAATAATTACATAAATAGGAAATTATTTTCAGAGAAGGTATTCAAATATACACATTTATCTCCAAAAATTTTAACAATGAACAATGGTTACTTAAGATCAGAAGCCATGTCTTACTCATTCTCATATTTCACTGTTATACAGCAGATAACATTTCTTGGGTAGAGGCCAAAAAAAAAAAAAGATTATCAATAATTAATACAGAAAATAGGAATCAATGTACATTTACCCTTGCATAGAATATGACCATTTAATATCAATTATTAAATACATATTCAGGATTTATGGCATTAGCTGTAAAAAAGGGAAGGAGTATTTAAAATTTTATATTTGAACATGGCCACACCCAAATGTATAAACAAGAGTGATTAGGTTACATATGATATCCATTAAGCATCAAAAAAGATTGCAATCTTTTTGCTGGAGAAGGAAACAACCGTCCAACAATATAAAAGATGTCTAGTCAGACATGGTTCAAATTCTTGCTCTGGCACTTAGACTAAATTTTCAACAAACTACTCAATGTCTCTAGCCTCAACTTCTTCATAATATTGGGAAAGCATTAGCATTTACCCTCACGGAGATAAAAGAAGTCACTTGAACCATCTAGCGTTACAGGAACAAATCATCATGCAAAACAAGAATTAATGTTTTTAAAAGTTAAAGTAAAATTTACCTTATCAAGTTTCAGTTCCAATTCTGCCACATCTCCTTCTACTTCTTCCAAAGCAGCCCTAGAAAAATTAAACATAAAGTAAGTTACTTTGTGTTTAAACATATACTTTACTCTTGAAAAATAACTCCAAGTAAAAAAATAGATATGAATGCTAAAAAATTACACTTCACATAAAGTAATAACTCCCTTAGAACAAAGTATGAATACTGCATAACCATGTATTACAACACATAATACAATTATTGTTTAAGGTAATGAGAGGACGAGGGGAAGATGGAGGAAGAGCAAGACGCGGAGATCACCTTCCTCCCCACAGATACACCAGAAATACTCCTAAAGAACACCTACTGAACGGTGGCAGAAGACCTCAGACCTCCCAAAGGAAAGAAACTCCCCACGTACCTGCGTAGGGCAAAAGAAAAAACAATAAACAGAGACAAAAGGATAGGGACGGGACCTAAACCAGTGGGAGGGATCTGTGAAGGAGGAAAGGTTTCCACACACTAGGAAGCCCCTTCGCAGGTGGAGACTGTGGGTGGCGGAGGGGTAAAGCTTCGGAGCCGCGGAGGAGAGCACAGCAACAGGGTTGCGGAGGGCAAAGCGGGGAGATTCCCGCACAGAGGATCGGTCCCGACCGGCACTCACCAGCCCGAGAGGCTTCTCTGCTCACCCGCCGGGGCAGGCGGGGCTGGGAGCTGAGGCTCGGGCTGCAGTCGGAGCGCAGGGAGAGGACTGGGGTTGGCAGTGAGAACACAGCCTGCAGGGGGTTAGTGCACCATGGCTAGCCGGGAGGGAGTCCGGGGGGAAAAGTCTGGGCCTGCCAAAGAGGCAAGAGACTTTTTCTTCCCTCTTTGTTTCCTGGTGCGCGAGGAGAGGGAATTAAGAGCGCTGCTTAAAGGAGCTCCAGAGACAGGTGCGAGCCGCAGCTAAAAGCGCGGACCCCAGAGACGGGCATGAGACGCTAAGGCTGCTGCTGCCGCCACCAAGAAGCCTGTGTGCGAGCACAGGTCACTAAACACACCCCCTTCCGGGGAGACTGTGCAGCCCGCCACTGCCAGGGTCCCGGGATCCAGGGACAACTTCCCCTGGAGAGCGCACGGTGCGCCTCCGGCTGGTGCAACGTCACACCAGCCTCTGCCGCCGCAAGCTCGCCCCGCACTCCATACCCCTCCCTCCCCCCGGCCTGAGTGAGCCAGAGTCCCCGAAGCGGCTGTTCCTTTAACCCCGTCCTGTCTAAGCAAAGAACAGATGCCCTCCAGCGACCTACACGCAGAGGCAGGGCCAAATCCAAAGCTGAGCCCTGGAAGCTGTGAGAACAAAGAAGAGAAAGGGAAATCTCTCCCAGCAGCCTCAGAAGCAGCGGATTAAAGCTCCACAATCAACTTGATGTACCCTGCATCTGTGGAATACATAAATAGACAACGAATCATCCCAAATTGAGGAGGTGGACTTTGAGAGCAAGATTTATGATTTTCTCCCCTTTTCCTCTTTTTGTGAGTGTGTATGTGTATGCTTCTGTGTGAGATTTAGTCTGTATAGCTTTGCTTCCACCATTTGTCCTAGGGTTCTATCTGTCTGGTTTTTGTTTGTTTGTTTGTTTGGTTTGTTTTTATTTTTTTCTTAATAATTTTTTATTTAATAACTTTATTTTATTTTATCTTACTTTATTTTACTTTATCTTCTTTCTTTCTTTTTTTCCTTCCTTCCCTCCCTCCCTTCTTTTTCTTTCTTTCTTTCTTTCTTTCTACTTCTACTAATTCTTTCTTTCTACTTTTTCTCCCTTTTATTCTGAGCCGTGTGGATTAAAGACTCTTGGTGCTGCAGCCAGGAGTCACTGCTGTACCTCTGAGGTGGGAGAGCCAACTTCAGGACACTGGTCCACAAGAGACCTCCCAGCTCCACATAATATCAACTGGCAAAAATCTCTCAGAGACCTTCATCTCAACACCAGCATCCGATGCTTCATTCAACTACCAGCAAGCTACAGTGCTGGACACCCTATGCCAAACAACTAGCAAGACAGGAACACAATGCCACCCATTAGCAGAGAGGCTGCCTAAAACCATAATAGTCCACAGACACCCCAAAACACACCACCAGACATGGACCTGCCCAACAGAAACACAAGATCCAGCCTCATCCACCAGAATACAGGCACCAGTCCCCTCCACCAGGAAGCCTACACAACCCACTGAACCAACCTTAGCCACTGGGGACAGACACCAAAAACAACAGGAACTACGAACCTGCAGCCTGCAAAAAGGAGACCCCAAACACAGTAAGATAAGCAAAATGAGAAGACAGAACAACACACAGCAGTTGAAGGAGCAAGATAAAAACCCACCAGACCTAACAAATGAAGAGGAAATAGGCAGTCTACCTGAAAAAGAATTCAGAATAATGATAGTAAAGATGATCCAAAATCTTGGTAATAGAATAGACAAAATGCAAGAAACATTTAACAAGGACCTAGAAGAACTAAAGATGAAACAAGCAATGATGAACAACACAATAAATGAAATTAAAAATACTCTAGATGGGAGCAATAGCAGAATAACTGAGGCAGAAGAACGGATAAGTGACCTGGAAGATAAAATAGTGGAAATAACTACTACAGAGCAGAAGAAAGAAAAAAGAATGAAAAGAACTGAGCACAGTCTCAGAGACCTCTGGGACAACATTAAACGCACCAACATTCGAATTATAGGGGTTCCAGAAAAAGAAGAGAAAAAGAAAGGGACTGAGAAAATATTTGAAGAGATTATAGTTGAAAACTTCCCTAATATGGGAAAGGAAATAGTTAATCAAGTCCAGGAGGCATAGAGAGTCCCATACAGGATTTATCAATCCAAGGAGAAATACGCCAAGACACATATTAATCAAACTGTCAAAAATTAAATACAAAGAAAACATATTAAAAGCAGCAAGGGAAAAACAACAAATAACACACAAGGGAATCTCCATAAGGTTAACTGCTGATCTTTCAGCAGAAACTCTGCAAGCCAGAAGGGACTGACAGGACATATGTAAAGTGATGAAGGAGAAAAACCTGCAACCAAGATTACTCTACCCAGCAAGGATCTCATTCAGATTCTTTTTTATTAGTTTCTGCTTTATAACAAAGTGAATCAGTCATACATATACATCTGTTCCCACATCCCTTCCCTCATGCATCTCCCTCCCTCCCACCCTCCCCATCCCACCCCTCCAGGCAGTCACAAAGCACCGAGCTGATCTCCCTGTGCTCTGCGGCTGCTTCCCACTATCTATCTACCTTACGTTTGGTAGTGTATATATGTCCATGCCTCTCTTTCGCTTTGTCACAGCTTACCCTTCCCCCTCCCCATATCCTCAAGTCCATTCTCAAGTAGGTCTGTGTCTTTATTCCCGTTTTACCCCTAGGTTCTTCATGACTTTTTTTTTTTAATTCCGTATATATGTGTTAGCATACGGTATTTGTCTTTCTCTTTCTGACTTACTTCACTCTGTATGACAGACTCTAGGTCTATCCACCTCATTACAAATAGCTCAATTTCGTCTCTTTTTATGGCTGAGTAATATTCCATTGTATATATGTGCCACATCTTCTCTATCCATTCATCCGATGATGGACACTTAGGTTGTTTCCAGCTCCGGGCTATTGTGAATAGAGCTGCAATGAACATTTTGGTACATGTCTCTTTTTGAATTATGGTTTTCTCAGGGTATATGCCCAGTAGTGGGATTGCTGGGTCATATGGTAGTTCTATTTGTAGTTTTTTAAGGAACCTCCATACCGTTCTCCATAGTGGCTGTACCAATTCACATTCCCACCAGCAGTGCAAGAGTGTTCCCTTTTCTCCACACCCTCTCCAGTATTTATTGTTTCTAGATTTTTTGATGTTGACCATTCTGACTGGTGTGAGATGATATCTCATTGTAGTTTTGATTTGCATTTCTCTAATGATTAATGATGTTGAGCATTCTTTCATGTGTGTGTTGGCAGTCTGTATATCTTCTTTGGAGAAATGCCTATTTAAGTCTTCTGCCCATTTTTGGATTGGGTTGTTTGTTTTTTTGCTATTGAGCTGCATGAGCTGTTTATGAATTTTGGAGATTAATCCTTTGTCAGTTGCTTCATTTGCAAATATTTTCTCCCATTCTGAGGGTTGTCTTTTGGTCTTGTTTATGGTTTCCTTTGCTGTGCAAAAGCTTTTAAGTTTCATTAGGTCCCATTTGTTTATCTTTGTTTTTATTTCCATTTCTCTAGGAGGTGGGTCCAAAAGGATCTTGCTGTGATTTATGTCATAGAGTGTTCTACCTATGTTTTCCTCTAAGAGTTTGATAGTTTCTGGCCTTACATTTAAGTCTTTAATCCATTTTGAGCTTATTTTTGTGTATGGTGTTAGGGAATGATCTAATCTCAAACTTTTACATGTCCCTGTCCAGTTTTCCCAGCACCACTTATTGAAGAGGCTGTCCTTTCTCCACTGTACATTCCTGCCTCCTTTATCAAAGATAAGTTGGCCATATGTGCGTGGGTTTATCTCTGGGCTTTCTATACTGATCCACTGATCTATCTTTCTGTTTTTATGCGAGTACCACACTGTCTTAATTACTGTAGCTTTGTAGTAGTCTGAAGTCAGGGAGCCTGATTCCTCCAGCTCCGTTTTTCGTTCTCAAGATTGCTTTGGCTATTCGGGGTCTTTTGTTTTTCCAAACAAATTTTGAAATTTTTTGTTCTAGTTCTGTGAAAAATGCCAGTGGTAGTTTGATAGGGATTGCATTGAATCTGTAGATTGCTTTGGGTAGTAGAGTCATTTTCACAATATTGATTCTTCCAATCCCGGAGCATGGTATATCTCTCCATCTATTTGTATCATCTTTAATTTCTTTCATCAGTGTCTTATAATTTTCTGCATACAGGTCTTTTGTCTCCTTAGGTAGGTTTATTCCTAGATATTTTATTCTTTTTGTTGCAATGGTAAATGGGAGTGTTTTCTTGATTTCACTTTCAGATTTTTCATCATTAGTGTTCAGGAATGCCAGAGATTTCTGTACATTAGTTTTGTATCCTGCTACTTTACCAAAATCATTGATTAGCTCTAGTAGTTTTTCGGTAGCATCTTTAGGATTCTCTATGTATAGTATCATGTCATCTGCAAACAGTGACAGCTTTACTTCTTCTTTTCCAATTTGGATTCCTTTTACTTCCTTTTCTTCTCTGATTGCTGTGGCTAAAACTTCCAAAACTATGTTGAATAAGAGTGGTGAGAGTGGGTAGCCTTGTCTTGTTCCTGATCTTAGTGGAAATGGTTTCAGTTTTTCACCATTGAGGACGATGTTGGCTGTGGGTTTGTCATATATGGCCTTTATTATGTTGAGGAAAGTTGCCTCTATGCCTACTTTCTGCAGGGTTTTTATCATAAATGGGTGTTGAATTTTGTCGAAAGCTTTCTCTGCATCTATTGAGATGATCATATGGTTTTTCTCCTTCAACTTCTTAATATGCTGTATCACATTGATTGATTTGTGTATTCTCATTCAGATTTGATGGAGAAATTAAAACCTTTACAGACAAGCAAAAGCTGAGAGAGTTCAGCACCACCAAACCAGCTTTACAACAAATGCTAAAGGAACTTCTCTAGGCAAGAAACACAACAGAAGGAAAAGACCTACAATAATGAACCCAAAACAATTAAGAAAATGGGAACAGGAACATACATATCGATAATTACCTTAAATGTAAATGGACTAAATGCTCCCACCAAAAGACACAGATTGGCTGAATGGATACAAAAACAAGACCCATATATATACTGTCTACAAGAGACCCACTTCAGACCTAGAGACACATAGAAACTGAAAGTGAGGGGATGGAAAAAGATATTCCATGCAAATGGAAATCAAAAGAAAGCTGGAGTAGCAATTCTCATATCAGAAAAAATAGACTTTAAAATAAAGACTATTAGAAAGACAAAGAAGGACACTACATAATGATCAAGGGATCAATCCAAGAAGAAGATATAACAATTGTAAATATTTATGCACCCAACATAGGAGCACCTCAATACATAAGGCAAATACTAACAGCCATAAAAGGGGAAATCGACAGTAACACATTCATAGTAGGGGACTGTAACACCCCACTTTCACCAATGGCCAGCTTATCCAAAATGAAAATAAATAACAAAACACAAGCTTTAAATGATACATTAAACAACATGGACTTAATTGATATTTATAGGACATTCTATCCTAAAAGAACAGAATACACATTTTTCTCAAGTGTTCATGGAACATTCTCCAGGATAGGTCATATCTTGGGTCACAAAGCAAGGTTGGTAAATTTAAGAAAATTGAAATTGTATCAAGTATCTTCTCCGACCACAATGCTATGAGACTAGATGTCAATGCCAGGAAAAGATCTGTAAAAAATACAAACACATGGAGGCCAAACAATACACTACTTAATAACGAAGTGATCACTGAAGAAATCAAACAGGAAATAAAATACCTAGAAACAAATGACAATGGAGACACGACAACCCAAAACCTATGGGATGCAGCAAAAGCAGTTCTAAGAGGGAAGTTTATAGCAATACAATCCTACCTTAAGAAACAGGAAACATCTCGAATAAACAACCTGACCTTGCACCTAAAGCAATTAGAGAAAGAAGAACAAAAAACCCCCAAATTTAGCAGAAGGAAAGAAATCATAAGGATCAGATCAGAAATAATTGAAAAAGAAATGAAGGAAATGATAGCAAAGATCAGTAAAACTAAAAGCTGGTTCTTTGAGAAGATAAACAAAATTGATAAACCATTAGCCAGACTCATCAAGAAAAAAAGGGAGAAGACTCAAATCAATAGAAATAGAAATGAAAAAGAAGTAACAACTGACACTGCAGAAATACAAAAGACATTGAGAGATTACTATAAGCAACTCTATGCCAATAAAATGGACAACCTGGAAGAAATGGACAAATTCTTAGAAATGCACAACCTGCCAAGACTGAACCAGGAAGAAATAGAAAATATGAACAGACCAATCACAAGCACTGAAATTGAAAATGTGATTAAAAACCTTCCAACAAACAAAAGCCCAGGACCAGATGGCTTCACAGGTGAATTCTATCAAACATTTAGAGAAGAGCTAACACCTATCCTTCTCAAACTCTTCCAAAATATAGCAGAGGGAGGAACACTCCCAAACTCATTCTATGAAGCCACCATCACTCTGATACCAAAACCAGACAAGGATGTCACAAAGAAAGAAAACTACAGGCCAATATCACTGATGAACATAGATGCAAAAATCCTCAACAAAATACTAGCAAACAGAATCCAACAGCACATTAAAAGCATCATACACCATGATCAAGTGGGGTTTATTCCAGGAATTCAAGGATTCTTCAATATACACAAATCAATCAACGTGATACACCATATTAACAAATTGAAGGAGAAAAACCATATGATCATCTCAACCGATGCAGAGAAAGCTTGTGACAAAATTCAACACCCATTTATGATAAAAACCCTGCAGAAAGTAGGCATAGAGGGAACTTTCCTTAACATAATAAAGGCCATGTATGACAAGCCCAAAGCCAACATCATCCTCAATGGTGAAAAACTGAAAGCATTTCCACTAAGATCAGGAACAAGACAAGGTTGCCCACTCTCACCACTCTTATTCAACATAGTTTTGAAAGTTCTAGCCATGGCAATCAGAGAAGAAAAAGAAATAAAAGGAATCCAAATCGGAAGAGAAGAAGTAAAGCTGTCACTGTTTGCAGATGACATGATACTATACATAGAGAATCCTAAAGATGCTACCAGAAAACTACTAGAGCTAATCAATGAATTTGGTAAAGTAGCAGAATACAAAATTAATGCACAGAAATCTCTGGCATTCTTATACACTAATGATGAAAAATCTGAAAGTGAAATCAAGAAAACACTCCCATTTACCATTGCAACAAAAAGAATAAAATATCTAGGAATAAACCTACCTAAGGAGACAAAAGACCTGTATGCAGAAAATTATAAGACACTGATGAAAGAAATTAAAGATGATACAAATAGATGGAGAGATATACCATGTTCTTGGTTTGGAAGAATCAATATTGTGAAAATGACTCTACTACCCAAAGCAATCTACAGATTCAATGCAATCCCTATCAAACTGCACTGACATTTTTCACAGAACTAGAACAAAAAATTTCACAATTTGTATGGAAACACAAAAGACCCAGAATAGCCAAAGCAATCTTGAGAACAAAAAATGGAGCTGGAGAAATCAGGCTCCCTGACTTCAGACTATACTACAAAGCTACAGTAATCAAGATAGTCTGGTACTAGCACAAAAACAGAAAGATAGATCAATGGAACAGAATAGAAAGCCCAGAGATAAACCCATGCACATATGGTCACCTTATCTTTGGTGAAGGAGGCAGGAATGTACAGTGGAGAAAAGACAGCCTCTTCAATAAGTGGTGCTGGGAAAACTGGACAGATACATGTCAAAGTATGAAATCAGATCACTCCCTAACACCATACACAAAAATAAGCTCAAAATGGATTAAAGACCTAAATGTAAGGCCAGAAACTATCAAACTCTTAGAGGAAAACATAGGCAGAACACTCTATGACATAAATCACAGCAAGATTCTTTTTGACCCACCTCCTAGAGAAATGGAAATAAAAACAAAGATAAACAAATGGGACCTAATGAAATTTCAAAGCTCTTGCACAGCAAAGGAAACCATAAACAAGACCAAAAGACAACCCTCCGAATGGGAGAAAATATTTGCAAATGAAGCAACTGACAAAGGATTAATCTCCAAAATTTATATGCAGCTCATGCAGCTCAATAACAAAAAACAAACAACCCAATCCAAAAATAGGCAAAGACCTAAACAGATATTTCTCCAAAGAAGATATACAGACTGCCAACACACACATGAAAGAATGCTCAACATCATTAATCATTAGAGAAATGCAAATCAAAACTACAATGAGATATCATCTCACACCAGTCAGAATGGTCAACATCAAAAAATCTAGAAACAATAAATACTGGAGAGGGTGTGGAGAAAAGGGAACACTCTTGCACTGCTGGTGGGAATGTGAATTGGTACAGCCACTATGGAGAACGGTATGGAGGTTCCTTAAAAAACTACAAATAGAACTACCATATGACCCAGCAATCCCACTACTGGGCATATACCCTGAGAAAACCATAATTCAAAAAGAGACATGTACCAAAATGTTCATTGCAGCTCTATTCACAATAGCCCGGAGCTGGAAACAACCTAAGTGTCCATCATCGGATGAATGGATAGAGAAGATGTGGCACATATATGCAATGGAATATTACTCAGCCATAAAAAGAAACGAAATTGAGCTATTTGTAATGAGGTGGATAGACCTAGAGTCTGTCATACAGAGTGAAGTAAGTCAGAAAGAGAAAGACAAATACCGTATGCTAACAAATATATATGGAATATAAGGAAAAAAATGTCATGGAGAACCTAGGAGTAAGACAGGAATAAAGACACAGACCTACTTGAGAATGGACTTGAGGATATGGGGAGGGGGAAGGGTAAGCTGTGACAAAGCGAGAGAGAGGCATGGACATATATACGCTACCAAACGTAAGGTAGATAGCTGGTGGGAAGCAGCCACATAGCACAGGGAGATCAGCTTGGTGCTTTGTCACTGCCTGGAGGGGTGGGATAGGGAGGGTGGGAGGGAGGGAGACGCAAGAGGGAAGAGATATGGGAACATATGTATATGTATAGCTGATTCACTGTGTTGTTGAGCAGAAACTAACATACCATTGTAAAGCAATTATACTCTAATAAAGATGTAAAAAAAATAAAAAATAAATTTAAAAAAAGAAGGCAATGAGACAACACATTAGGCTAATTTACTCAACACATTCTTGTTATTCAAATAACACTAATTAGAACTATTAAGCATATGGTTTTTTTTTTTTCTTTTTTTTCTTTTTTTTTTTTTTTTTGCGGTATGCAGGCCTCTCACTGTTGTGGCCTCTCCCATTGCGGAGCACAGGCTCCGGACGCGCAGGCTCAGCGGCCACGGCTCACGGGCCCAGCCGCTCTGCGGCATATGGGATCCTCCCAGACTGGGGCACGAACCCGTATCCCCTGCATCGGCAGGCGGACTCTCAACCACTGCGCCACCAGGGAGGCCCTAAGCATATGTTTTTAAAAACAAGTAAGAAATTTTGAAAATTGAGCCTTACAAAGACTCATATTTCTATTCAACAAAGCACATGTAACCAAACAGCAAAGCATCCTTGGCAACCAAAAATAAAGGCTTTTACTTTTAGAAACAGTTCAGAAAGATGTTATGACCCTTGTTTAAGACAGCGTTTTGTTTCCAGTGTATTTTTAAAGAAATCAGCAGATTCTCTTCCTTGTCAGGGGAATGATAAAATTCTAACTCTAAGTAGTACTTGATATGCCCTATAGGGCAATATTCCAAAATTGGAGATTTGGAAAAAAACAGCAGCAACTAAAACTTTTTAAGGATAACAAGATTTTATACTTAAGAGTAAAAAATGTTATTCATCTACTTTAAAGCCATCTATCTATCCATTTTAAGACAACTACTTGATAAACTAGCAACTTTGCAATACCTGTTTTTTGAATCAACCGAAATTTGTTTCAGTTGGATAACAGTGGGGGACTAGCCACCCAAAAAGCTGTTTTGATCTCTGGGCAAGAATTCTCAATTAGACACTGTTAAGAAGAGAAAAATAGCTAAGATATAAGCTCTATTCCCAAAACTACCCACATAACCTCTGTGTGACCTCTTGAATACCATTTTTGTCAGCTTGTGGTTCTACTTCTCTACCTGGTAACATTTATTGAAAAAAATTTTTAATCTCCAAAATAAGAAAATTATGTAACCATAAATTATTCAGTAAAGAAATGCCGATTCCAGGGCTTCCCTGGTGGCGCAGTGGTTGACAGTCCGCCTGCCTATGCATGGGACATGGGTTCGTGCCCCGGTCCGGGAAGATCCCACATGCCGCGGAGCGCCTAGGCCCGTGAGCCATGGCCGCTGAGCCTGCGCGTCCGGAGCCTGTGCTCCGCAACGGGAGAGGCCACAGCAGTGAGAGGCCCGCGTACCGCAAAAAAAAAAAAATAAAAATAAAAAATAATAAAATAAAATAAAATAAAGAAATGCCGATTCCATAAAATGAGATACTCTAGCACACAGTTAAGAAAACAAGAGGTGCTATACTTCCACAGCATAGAAAGAGAAATGCTTCTCCCCTAACTAAAAGTTTGTCATTTTCTTCAGCAGTTTTCAAGGTACACATTGTTCCCTTAGCCTAGAAAACATTTCCCCTTCACATTAATCCTCATTTTCTTCACCTGCCTAAATGATGTTAAATGATGTTACTGATGTTAAATGATGTTACTCATCATTTAAAACTTAATTCACAAAAGAAAACAAACATATTAGTACAAGGATATCTATTTTTTGTAAATAGGTTTAAAACCTACATGTCCAGCAATGAGAAATAATGTAAATAAATGATGATACTCCATCCTATTATGTGAGGCAGGAGGTTTTTAAATGAGATTAATCTGTCTCTACTGAGATGGAAACATATACATTACAGACCATCACAGGGAGGAAAATCAAGTTACAAAATTACCTATAGTGTGAGCCCAGTTTTCTTGGGGGGGGGGGGTGGAGTGGGGAGCCTATTCATATATGCATAAGAAAATATCTGGAAGCATATTTACCAATCTGCTAACTATAACTTTGAAGAATGGGGATCAGAGTGCAGAAAGTGAAAATAAGGATTTACACTTCTAACGATTTATACTTCTAGATTGTTTTAATATTTTCAATGACTATGTGTTTTTAAATAATTTTTAAAGCTAATAAAGGGGGAAAAGAAATAAGTTCAGACATCACCTTCCTAGGAAGTGGGTCCTCTTAGAAGCTCTATCCCTGTTCACTTCTCTCACTAGTACGAGCTCCTGGTAGCAGTATCGAGACTCGAAATGTTTGCTGAGTCAAGAAAGAAACTCCACAATTTCAGAAACTTTCTTCATTTATACTTTTTTTGTTGTTGGCCATGCCGCACGTCTTGCGGGATCTTAGTTCCCTGACCAGGGATCAAACTCGGGCCCCCAGCAGTGGAAGCGCGGAGTCCTAACCACCGGACCACCAGGGAATTCCCTCTCCATTTATAAACATTTAAAACCTCTCCATTTATACTTTTAACCTTCATTTAATTTAGCTTGACTCAATCTTCAACTTCAAGAAAATTCATTGAAATGGTCAGCTTCAGATTTGATTTAATCATTGGTTTCTACTAAACATATAGTTTAATAGAAACTTCATGTACATTCCTCAATCTTATTTCACTGTTCAATACTACAAATTTATTTGTGAAACACTTTAAAACACCTTTCTTTAAAGAGAGGTAAGAGGGACTTCCCTGGTGATTTAGTGGTTAAGAATCCACCTTCCAATACAGGGGATGCGGGTTCAATCCCTGGTAGAGGAGCTAAGATCCCACATGTTGTGGGGCACCTAGGCCCATGCACTCTAGAGCCCACGTGCCTCAACTACTGAGCCCGCACACTCTAGAGCCTGCCTGCGCACCGCAACAAAGACCTGACGTAGCCAAATAAATAAATAAATATTTTTTAAAAAGAGAGAGAGGTAAGAGCTTATGTATAAAATTATTTTTAAAAAGAGAGAGAGAAGTAAGAGTTCATGTATAAAATTAACAGGTAATATGTGTTTTGCCTATCATTTCAAAATAAAGCTCACTGTAATCACATATTGAGAATCTGAAAGTTTATCACAGAGGTTCTTCAATTCAACATTTCACCTTCTCTAAAAAAAATCTCTGTCCTTGGTCATCTAAGATGTGTGTGAAAACTTGTAGCAATAAGTAAGTAGCTAGTGTCTAAAGCAGCCTGGTTAATTGTTGAATATTCCTTGGTATAAAAAGAAAAGTATATGGACAGAACATGGTCTCAGTTCAAATTCTGTCCCACCACTCACTTATCTAAGGCTAAGGTATTTTATCTACGTTTTTTCATCTGTAAACTGAGTAAACAAATACCTATTTAAAAGAGTTGTAAAGGTTAAATGAGGGACTGTACATGTCACTGACCACAGTATATATGTACTACAACACAAAGAACACAATCAATAGGAGCTTCTTTCTCTCCTTTCTCGTCCCTGCATTCTGAGGTGAGTTTTGCCTCCCTATTGCTTCTAATCATTATGCAAGACAACCATTCTGGAACACATTTTTAATACATAAATCAATAAGTAAAACAATCTACACAACAATCCTTCAAATAGTGAAAGACAGATATTATTCCTTTCCAACTCTCTCAAATATTTATTGAGCATGTGGGCTTCCCTGGTGGCACAGTGGTTAAGAATCCGCCTGCCAGGGCTTCCCTGGTGGTGCAGTGGTTGAGAGTTCACCTGCCGAGGCAGGGGACACGAGTTCGTGCCCCGGTCCGGGAAGATCCCACATGCCGCGGAGCGGCTGGGCCCATGAGCCATGGCCACTGAGCCTGCGCATCCGGAGCCTATGCTTCACAATGGGAGAGGCCACAACAGTGAGAGGCCCGTGTACCGAAAAAAAAAAAAAAAAAAAAAGAATCCGCCTGCCAATGCAGGGGACATGGGTTTGAGCCCTGGTCCAGGAAGATCCCACATGCCGCGGAGCAACTAAGCCCGTGCGCCACAACTACTGAGCCCGCGCTTTAGAGCCCGTGAGCCACAACTAGGCCCACACACCTAGAGCCCGTGCTCCACCAGTGAGAAGCCTGCGCACCGCAACGAAGAGTTGCCCTCACTCACCGCAACTAGAGAAAAGACCACGCACAGCAACAAAAACACAACGCAGCCGAAAATAAATAAATAAATTTATTAAAATATATATATTTATTAAGCATATAATTTTTATAAATGTGCAAGGCATTAAAGAGGACAATATTATAGACCCTACACTCCATAGCTTAAAATGTAATTAAAATTATTAAATTTTAAAAGTTACACACACATTAACAATGAAAGAAAACACATGATTAAGTAGTAAAATAAGAATAATATAAAATAATGTTAAAAGATGGTAAAATAAAGGGCAAAAAAACAGAAAGCAGTCAGCTAAGTCTCACAGGATTATTATAAGCAGGGGTTAGCAAATGACAGCCTGTCAGGCAATCTGGCCCGTAACCTGTTTTCACATAGCCCATGAGCTAAAAATGGTTCTTGCATTTTTAAATGCCTGAAAAAAAACAAAAGAAAAATAATATTTAATGACACATGAAAACCATATTAAATTCGAATTCCAGTGTCCATAAATAAAGTTTTATGGACACACGGTCAAGCTCATCCATTTACACATTGCCTATGTCAGCTTGCACGCCCTAGTGGCAGAGTTGAGTAGTTGGAAGAGAGACTATATGGCCTACAAAGCTTAAAATATTTACTACTATCTGGTCCTTTATGGAAAAAGTTTACTGACTCTTTACTATGAATATCAAATACAAGAACGTGGATGAAAACGCTTTTTCATACATGAGCTACGTACAAGAAAATAATTTTTAGGACTCAGGTCTGGTTGGCTGTACCCTAAGAAACTGAATAAGCCCAGATTTCAGGGGAAGAGTCACTTTATTTTTTTAAATTTTATTAAAGTATAGTTGATTTACAATGCTGTGTTAATTTCTGCTGTATAGCAAAGTGATTCAGTTACATATATATTCTTTTTCCTATTCTTTTCCATTATGGTTTGTCACAGGATATTGAATATAGTTCCCTGTGCTAGACAGTAGGACCTTTTTGTTAGGGTCACTTTATTTTTTATTTATTTATTTTTTTTTTTGCGGTATGCGGGCCTCTCACTGTTGTGGCCTCCCCCGTTGCGGAGCACAGGCTCCGGACGCGCAGGCTCCGGACGCGCAGGCTCAGCGGCCATGGCTCACGGGCCCAGCCGCTCCACGGCATATGGGATCCTCCCAGACCGGGGCACGAACCCGTATCCCCTGCATCGGCAGGCGGACTCTCAACCACTTGCGCCACCAGGGAGGCCCAGGGTCACTTTATTTTAAATAATAACTTTATTTTTAATAATAACAACTTCATTCTTTTATCTATTCATGCATCACAGATCAACTCACAAAAGAGTTAACTAAAAATAAAAACATAAAACTAGAATAGGAAAAAAATCTAGCAGCAAGTACTAACACTGAGACATTTCTAATCACATGGTGATCACTTTGGGCTGTGAATTAAATAAAGCTCTATGAAAAGCACAAACATAGAACTCTCCCCACCCAGATAACTGCACACCCCTGGTGTAGAAATAAACTTTTTTTTTGTTTTTATTTTTTTATTGAAGTATAGTTGATTTACAGTAAACTTTTTAAACCACTGCTTTTACAAGTTTATCCATAAGAATAACTAACTCGTATGTGTAACACGAGCATTACATTTTCTTTATAAAAGAAAATTATTTGAAAGAAACAGGAGGTACGATAAAGAATTATTCTACCCATCCATTTGAGATCCTTAAAAAAAAACAAAACTGTTTCCACTTCAGCTTTGACCATATGCTTAAAATGGAATTGATAATCTAAGACTAGGTCACATGATGATGCAATTTAAAACACAACTACAGGATACTCAAGATCACTTATTAAGCACATAAATATCCTCAAAGCGCTAAAGGTGGATTTGAGGCTCTGTCATAACTACCTCCCAAAGAATTATGAAAGAGATCAAATAAATACTCAAACTATAATGTACAGATTTTGAAACTAACATCTATGGTCCTTGTTTTATATAACAGATATATTCCTAAAGGCTGCGTATAAATTGAATAACCATTTAGATACTCAGAGGAGTTGCCTATATGTCTATCATGACCTACCATCCCCAACCAACTCTTTCAGCTCAACAGCTTTATCCACCATGGGCAATGCTGGGCTATTCTTTGCAAAGATAGGACAATGGCAGGATCAGGGATAGCTCACTGATCCAAGGGTAGCCCTATAACTCAACAGATGGCAAAACTAGATGACCAAACTCCCCATATAATGAGATGGCTCTCTCTGGGTTTTTGACCAGAGAACACATGACACACCCTGGAAACTTACTTTTTAAAAGAAATCCCTCATTAGATCATTTTGTAATGTGAATGGCCTCCCCTTATTTTGTTCAATAAGCTCTGAGCCCTTTATAATTGGGTCTCTGTAATACCTTTTAATGTTGAGAGGGAATGGAATGGAGTTTTTAAAAAATTGTCTAGGTTTGAATCCATATTTTACTTCTTACTACCTATGTAATGTTGAACAAGTTCTTCGTGTTTCAATTTCATCTATAAAATACAGGTAATAATAACTGTATCTCCCACAGAGACATATGAGAATTTTTAAATACATACAAAAACCTCAGCACAGTACCTGACACTCAGTAAGTAATCAATAAATGTTAGCTATAATCATCTATAGTGTTAAAGAAAATACACAATTTCTTTTCATTTTCATTTCATGGGGCCAAAAGGGAAGAAAGCAGTGATAAGATTAAGTTACCACATACTTCCAACAAGAATTTGAAATGGTTTAAAAAGGAACAAAAAATTTACAGCAGGCCTTTGATCAGCAGATAAAACAGCAAGTCCAAACTGCTTTAAAACACTTCAATACTTTTGCCCTCTTACAAAAATTACATGTCAAATACACACTGGAGTCTTCTCCTAACTTCTTCATAACTTCAATCTAGCCACAGGAAAATATAATAAAATTTATTTGAAAATCCTCTAGGTTTTCTATGGTTATCAAGGTTGGTTCTATCTGACTCCTCTAAGAGCCTACAAACAGAGGAGAAACAACACTGAAATCAGTACCAGGGGGAGTTAAGGCCCTGAATATATATTTATTAGACAATAATAGTAAGCCACCTTTTAATAAACAACAAGGCCCTCTTGTATAGCACAGGGAACTACATTCAATATCCTGTGATAAACCATAATGGAAAAGAATAAGAAAAAGAATACATATAACTGAGTCACTTTGCTGTACAGCAGAAATTAAACACAACATTGTAAATCAACTATACTTCATTAAAATTACATAATAATAAGCCACCTTTTAAAAAAGTCTCTACCTTTATTTCTGGGAAGTCTCAGTGAAATTAAAAGGACATTCTCCTTTTAAAAGTATATGCTAGAAATGTTGCTAGAAACATTTATATGCAACATAGTATGCTAGAAAAAAAAAAAGTTAACTGCTCCTATTCGCTCAGATTGGTCAAGTAAGCAAAAGTGGCAAGATCCATGAGAAATTCAGTCCTGTAATGGAAAAAAGAATTGTGGAAAAACAGACTAGAAATGGAAACCAAAATTTTAGTCTAACCCTCTACCAACTAATATGAGTCCCTGGAAAGATCTCTGAATCTCTCCAGACCTCAATTCTCTCATCCATAAAAAGTGACAAATGGGGCTTCCCTGGTGGCGCAGTGGTTGGGAGTCCGTCTGCCGATGCAGGGGGCGCGGGTTCGTGCCCCGGTCCAGGAGGATCCCGCATGCCGCGGAGCGGCTGGGCCCATGGGCCGTGGCCGCTGGGCCTGCGCCTCCAGAGCCTGTGCTCCGCAGCGGGAGGGGCCGCAGCAGTGAGAGGCCCGCGTACCACAAAAAAAAAAAAAAAAAAAAGTGACGAATGGACTGAATCATCTTTAATATCACTTCCAGATAATAACATTCTATTACTCTGGAATAAGCTTTCAAAGGAAAGCAAGAACCTGGATTTGATTATCTTCTCCCAAGCAAGGTTTCCTCCAGGCCCTCACTTACACTTTCAACAGAGTTAGAGAATAAAAGAAAAAAACATATGAGCCATGAAAACCCTCACCAAATTTTATATTGTTTCACTCATCCCTTTCAAGTGCCTCCTCTATATGCTTCTTAAAAGGTAATGAACATAGATGAAAATAGTGGGGGTTTTTTTTAAGTTTTTTGTTCAGCTCCACATTTTTGGGAAAAAGTGTATCTTCTGTTCACACATGTATTTTTCTGAGTGAGTTCCATTATATTTCATTTTTAAAGATTGTAAACATTATTCTGCCATTTCTCAGAGATAAAAGAACATTTTTTAAAAGGTAGTTAAAGGAACATGTACCTCCTCTCTTCTCAAGTTCTCCCTTGTCAATACACAGTATCCAAAGTAAAACCATTGAGGCCACAGAAGAGCGTAATTGAAAAGGCAACCAAACCACAGCCCAAGATCCAGATGTAAGTACTAGGTCTAAGTGAATGAATACCACACTCTCAAGTCATTATTCAGGCTTCAAGAACCCTATCAGCCAAAGCTCATCATTAAAAAAAGGGAACACTCTTAAAATATTATCCAGATCATCCTACATAGAGAATAGCGAGTGGGAGAAGTGGAGAAGTACAGGAACTTCTGTTCCTAGAGTTCCAGACTGTCTCAACAGGGATATAACTTCAATAGTCATTTCCAGAATTTGCTTTGCATAGCAGATAGGAATTATACAGAAAGTTATTTTTTTTATCATGTGCAGTGGCAAATATTCACTATTTACAGGAAACTAGTCTAAGGAAATACTAGTAATGTTTTATTTTTATCAGATAGGAAATTATTTTATATTTTTTCTCACAAAAAGTCAATAGAAAGCCATATTTCCATTTCACCCTCCTCTAACAGGCTGAATTTCTTGTCCAGGGAGTTAGCATATCCAAGCAGGTGCATATGCTACTCCTAATTGCAGTAGGAGTTAACTTCATTCTACTGTGCCATAAAAGAAGGTAGTGGAAGAAGGGATGGCCCGTCTATTATGTTGGGATCAATAAGTGACATATGACTGGTTAACAGTCCCTTCCAGTTTTCACAGTAGAGGATGTAAAACTAGAATGAAAGCACTAGTCATCTAAAGAAGGGTAAGGTCACTTTCATGAGAAAAAAAAAAAAAAAGAGGATTAAGGGAAAAAACACTACAGACTTATAGACTATAGAATATTGCCTTCAACTGGGCCCAGAAAAATAAAAGCTAAAGAAGAAAGTATTTCTGTCTTGAAATCACAACAAACTCAGGCAGGTCTACTTAAAAAAAAAAAAAAATTTTAAGTTGACTTTCTATAAAGGCAATCCAGTCCCAAGAATTCTTATCACTGTAGTAGGCATTGCCATAACAGGAAAATAAAGTAGTTACCATTACCGTTTAGAGGATTAAGAGCATATGTTCAACCAAAGCAGTTAAACCGCAATGCTTATTCTATTAGTGGAGTGTCACAGGTGATATAGAGAGAAGAAGCTCTGTAAACTTCATGGTTCATAACAAAGGAAGAGAAGATTTCTATGAGAAAAGGACACTGAGACTGATATTACTGTCAGGATGACTAAGGCTTTCAAATAAGATGGGACTATCAGCAGATTCACAATGAGAGAAAGAACCAAGATGGTAGGGACATCTAGGGCCAGGCCCAGATACCACTGTCAAAAATTATAATCAGTGACCTGCCATGTTCCCTTTCATGGCTGTTCCCCCATTACCGTTTTTAGGAAATAGAAATGGTACTAAAGACACAGGTTACCCTCTGCAAATCAGAGCAGGTAGGTAAGGTAACTACATACTGGGCCTTTCAGGGTTCTCTCCATAACATATCAGAGACTGATAGACAAATCACATCTATAACTTTCCCAGACTCCTCCAGTAACAACAACAAAAAAAAACCACTTTTATATAAATACATAATTAAAATAATTTTGCATTACCTCTTCTCTGTGTTTTACAATTTGCATGGCACCTTTGTGCATGGTATAGCATGTATTGTATTAAGAGATGAATATAAAATAGTAATATGAAATAATAAATAGAAAAAATATTAAGAGGAAATGAGCAACAACCCCAGAATCACAGAATCAAATTGGAAGAAACCTCAGCAAATTGCTGAATGTCAGAACTGTTTAATGAAAGCAGAGCAGGGGCTTCCCTGGTGGCGCAGTGGTTAAGAATCCGCCTGCCCATGCAGGGGACACGGGTTCGAGCCCTGGTCCGGGAAGATACCACATGCCACGGAGCAACTGAGCCCGTGCGCTACATGCTCTAGAGCCCGTGCTCTGCAACAAGAGAAGCCACCTTAATGAGAGGCCTGCGCACCGCAACGAAGAGTAGCCCCTGCTCTCTGCAACTAAAAAGAAAGCCCGCACACAGCGACGAAGACCCAACGCAGCCATAAATAAATAAATAAATAAATTTATTTAAAAAAAAGAAAGTAGAGCAGCTGTGTTTAGAAAAGTACTTCACATAGTATTTTAGCTCCATTAAAGTGCTGCAATTTTACAAGATCTGTAAACAGGATGCAGAAGAATACAAATTTAAGAGCATAATAAATAGGCTCATGGTTTTGAAGACAATGTTCACACTATAAACCATCTTTGGATAGTAAACTTGTGACACTGAAGCCCCTTCTACTCCTCAGTGGAATGAGCACCTCACCACCACCACCACCTCCCTCCACAAAGCACACTATGTTCACTTCCAATAGAGCACCTGGCACTCAAAATAATTCAACTATTGGTCTAGATGTCCAAACTGAGACGCCTTGAGCAAAGACTATGATTCCTTTAGCTATATATCCCTAGTTCAGTTAGTTAACAAGTAAAACACCTGCTTACTGGACAGATGGAAAGATGCAGCATTTAAAACAATTATGTAAGCTGGGGCCCAGGGCCACTTATGATGGTTATACATGCATTGCAGTGTACATGTATTTATGTGTAACTTTCCAATTCCTTTTCCAATTACAATTACAATTCCAGACTTTAGTTATTCCAATCTGCCATAACCTCTCCAGCCTCATACAGGTGTTATTTTAAAAGTCTTTAGAAAAAAATGAAAGAAAAAAGAACACACAAACAATTCCATAAACCTCAAAATCAGATTTACAATGAAACAATGAAAAAGACAGTTCTTTCCACATAAATGGAGGAGCCTATACACCTTTACTGAACCATTACAATACCTATAATTTCTTTTAAAGTTGAGAGAAATGGGAATTTTTTTCACAATATAATACTCTAGAATGTGGAGTAATAGAGGATTTGGAAAGTAGCTTAAACTAAAGAGGATTTCCTCATGGACTGGATGTGAAGTATGAGCATACGTATGCACAGGTATGCCAGTGAGCAGACAGATGTATAATCAAAGATGGATTAACAGTTTTTGACTAGAGCAGTCAAAAGGATAGAGTTGCAGCCAACTTGAGATGGAGAAGACTATGGGCAGAACTGGTTTGGGTACAAAAGATCTGGAGTTCAGTTTGGGACGTGACTTTGAAATATTTATTAGATATATAAGCAGTGACATCAAATAGGTGGATGGATATAAGAGTCTGGATTTTAGAGGTCTGAGATGGGGGTACAAGTTTAGGAATCATGGGCATATCGATAGCATTTACAGCCATGCCACTGGACATTATCAAAAAAAGTGAAGATAGAAAAGAGGATTAAGGACTGAGGTCTGGGACACTCTGATATCAAAGATCAGGAAAAATAAGGGGAACTAGCAAAAGAAACTGAGAAGAAGCAACTAATGAGATAAGAGGAAAACCAAGCGAGTGTGGTGTAAAAGGGAACTGAAAAAAGCATATCAAGGAGGAAGGAGTGACCAACTCTGTGAAAAGCCACTAACAGATAAAATAAGATAAGGGATGAGAATAAACACCAATTTTATGACAAGTCAAAATGGCTGAAAAACAATTTTTTTATGTTGAAAAACACCTCTAATCTGGTATTTTGATGAACCAAGGGTGTACTCCTACGTAAGGAATTATTTTAATTTTTTAAAACAGACGTTTGGAAATTTTTCTAGGAATATAATGCACCTGAAACTAAAATAAGAAAAAAAAATTTTTCCCAACTAGAAACTCTGAAAATGCATATTAACAATAAACAAGGAAGACAAGTAGCTAGGTTCCCCTCTACTCTTCTCCATCCTCAACCTCTTCCTAGAAGCTAAAGCTAATTAATTATATGAAAAAGAAACCTTCTTATTCGTTCTCTCTTTCTCTCTTTCTTATTCCAAGTTCTAACTCTCCATGAGACAAGTTATGGATCAAGATCTGTACGTTCCTTTCTTTCTATAAAGTTGGGATATTTTGCATTCCAAATCTACGGTTCTTTTTGTATAGCTACAGTTACTGTTACCCTTTGCTAATAAATTCTTGAAATTAAAAGCTACGCATATACACAAGATCAATAATTTTATATTAATTTCATTAACTACTTAGGGATGGGTTATAAATCTGTCCCACAAACTTGCTAATCTTGTCCTTCTTCAGTAAACAAAACTGGAAGTCTAGGTTATCTTTGTTTAAATAATCTAGCAACAGCAGTCTTAAATGCAATCATATTAACTATATTGCTGAAGAGCCAGGAATCTTTATACCTCAGATTTTATTTTCTATCAGCAAGTCCTCATTCTCCTGTTTAACAATCCTAAACTCTAAAGGAGATGGTGCAACTTAAGTAAGAGACTGTACAGTTTTGGGTAATATGTGTATTTAAGCTGAGCATTTATTCATATTCTGTAGTTCACCACTAGCTCTACCTAATCCACTGATTTATAATGGTTACAGATACAACGGATGCTTATTAAACAACTGGTTGATCTATTGCATCTTGGTTGCACATTCCTGGTGATAACTAATATTACCAACTAAATAACAGGAAACTAGTCATTCTAAGACATCAAATGACTTAACTCAGAGAACTAAAAATGTACATACTTTCATAAAACTGCTAATGTGGGGCTTCCCTGGTGGTGCAGTGGTTGAGAGTCCGCCTGCCGATGCAGGGGACACGGGTTCGTGCCCCAGTGTGGGAAGATCCCACATGCCGCGGAGCGGCTAGGCCCATGAGCCATGGCCACTGAGCCTGTGTGTCCGGAGCCTGTGCTCCACAACGGGAGAAGCCACAACAGTGAGAGGCCCGCGTACCGCAAAAAAAAAAAAAAAAAAAAACTGCTAATGTGACACTTCCAAGCAAGTATAAACTAAGACACCATACAAGTTCAGTGCATTTCGTGTTTAACACAATTCAAGGGGAAAGAAATACAAACTACTACTTAAATGTTTACAGACTTAATGGCTTGACATAAATCTTACTTGTTCTATGGTTATAACCTGTAGCCTATCTAAATCTGTGTCTAACAACTTGTCTTGTAAAGGAATTCTACTGGAGTCTCAAAATAACTGCTGACAAGTCTGTTTTGAATTTGTCTTCATTTATGCCATGAGGAGTGGGATACACGTGTATAAGACATACACTAAAAGCTAGAAATATAAAGATGCCAGTTAAGAAAGTCTCCTGGAATAATGGGAACCACACTTATCTCTGACAAAATAACAAGTATGTCAAAATACAGACTCCTAGATCTCTATCCCACTCACTATGACATAACCTTAACCTGCACAGTTGAGGTATGTGTAATTTTAATAAGCTCCCAGGTGACTCTGATGCAGTCAGCCACAGGAAGTCACTACCTTCAAGGGCAAAAATAAAAATATATTGTAACACATAAATTTTTTCTTGTAAAACACATAATATTTTAAAATAAAAAGAAATCATTGGTACATTAGTGCATTGGGAATAGAAATCACCCTTGGCTTTAACATTCTACTGACTACCTTAAGCTATTATTACTGTTTCCCCAAAGAAAATAAGATTACCAACAAACACATGAAAGAATGCTCAACATCACTAATCATTAGAGAAATGCAAATCAAAACCACAATAAGGTATCACCTCCCACTGGTCAGAATGGCCATCATCAAAAAATTTACAAACAATAAATGCTGGAGAGGGTGTGGAGAAAAGGGAATCCTCCTGTACTGTTGGCGGAAATGTAAATTGATACAGCCACTATGGAGAACAGTATGGAGGTTCCTTAAAAATAGAACTACCATACGACCCAGCAATCCCACTACTGGGCATATACCCTGAGAAAACCATAATTCAAAGAGTCATGTACCACAATGTTCACTGCAGCACTATTTACAATAGCCAGGACATGGAAGCAACCTAGGTGTCCATCAACAGATGAGTGGATAAAGAAGATGTGGCACATATATACAATGGAATATTACTCAGCCATAAAAAGAAACAAAGTTGAGTTATTTGTAGTGAGGTGGATGGACCTAGAGTCTGTCATACAGAGTGAAGTAAGTCAGAAAGAGAAAAACAAATACCGTATGCTAACACATATATATGGAATCTAAAAGAAAAAAAATGGTTCTGAAGAACCTAGGGGCAGGACAGGAATAAAGACACAGACGTAGACAATGGACCTGAGGACATGGGGAGGGGAAAGGGTAAGCTGGGACGAAGTGAGGGAGTGGCATGGACATATATACACTACAAAATGTAAAAGAGATAGCTAGTCGGAAGCAGCCACATAGCACAAGGAGATCAGCTTGGTGCTTTGTGACCACCTAGAGGGGTAGGATAGGGAGGGTGGGAGGGAGACACAAGAGGGAGGGGATATGGGAATATATGTATACGTATAGCGGATTCACTTTGTTATACAGCAGAAACTAACACAACATTGTAAAGCAATTATACTCCAATAAAGATGTTAAAAAAAAACCCTATTATTACTGTTTCCAACAACGCTGAAGAAAAGTAAAAAGTGTGTTTCTTAGGGAAACAGCCTGACACTAAAGTTATATTTATTGTATGGATATGTGGCTTTGTTATATTCTGATGAAGATATATTATTTAAACCTACAGGAATAGAACCACACTCCTAAAAGGGACGAGGGCTCCCCTGAAGGAGAAAGTCATTCCCTTCATGTCAATTGTTAAGGTAGCATCCATCATCTGGATAAAGACTAGGAGAAAATACTACAGTGTCCATCAACAAATGAATGGATAAGCAAAATGTGGTATGTACATACAATAGAATATTATCCAGCTTTAAAAAGGAAGGAAATTCTGACCTATGCTACAACATGGCTGAAACTTGGGGACATTATGCTAAGTGAAATAAGCTAGTCACAAAAAGATAAATATCATATGATTCCACTTACATGAGATTCTTAGTCAAAATCATAGAGACAGACAGTAAAATGGTGGTTTCCAGGGACTAAGGGTAGGAGGAAATGGGGAGTTATTAAATAATGGGTACAGAGTCTCATTTTTGGGAGGTGAAAAGAGTTCTGGAGATGAATAGTGATAATAGTCACACAATAATATAAATGTACTTAATACCACTGACACGTACACTTAAAAATGGTTAAGATAGTACATTTTATGTTATATGTATTTTACCACCATAAAAAATTGGAAAATAAAAGAATTTCTTCACATCAAAAGACATGCAGGCTTCCCTGGTGGTGCAGTGGTTGAGAGTCCGCCTGCCGATGTAGGGGACACGGGTTCGTGCCCTGCTCCGGGAAGATCCCACATGCCGCAGAGCGGCTGGGCCTGTGAGCCATGGCCGCTGGGCCTGCGCGTCCGGAGCCTGTGCTCCACAACGGGAGAGGCCACAACAGTGAGAGGCCCGCATATCGCAAAAAAAAAAAAAAAAAGACATATGCATTTTACTTAATTCTTTCCTTGATAATCTCTAACCTGTAGTCTTTTGCCTGTGACTGGCATACTCCTAGTACTAACCAATTTCAAATTTCTAGGTCAAACCATCAAGAAATTTACAGATAATTAACATAATTATGTTGCACTCATAAACTCATATTGGATGGCAAAATTTGTTTTAAAGCTGGGTCTTGATGATGGTAAAGGATTACATCACATACTACATAGACCCACTGACCAACCACTCAAAAATCTGTAGTTGGCTTAAAAATAAGAATTAGCATACTCGATTAAGGTAGCATAACTTGTTGCTCAGAATATAAAATTTGAAATTCTGAGTAGTAGTACTAAGCAGAGATTTAAGCCCTTTTGAGGTGTGAGAAGTCTTTGTAAAATCAATCTTGGGGATAATAATAAATTAAGGCCATAACAACTACCTTTGAAATCAGCAGTAATTTGTTTAAGCTTTGCATATTAACATATAAGTAAGCTTTTCATTCATTCAACAAATATTTCTTTAGTATTTATTGGATGCCAGACACTATACAAGGGACTTAGGATATAGTAGAAAATAAAATAAATCTCTGTTCTCATGGAACAGGTTATGACAATCAATAAAGAAATGCTAAGTGGGGTTAAGACTATCAACAAATATGTACACATATTGTATCAGGAAGTGTAAGCACTTTTTAAAAAGGCAGGATAAGAGGATACAGAGTGATGGAAGGGGATTCAATTTTAAATATTTAAGAAAAAATATTCATGGCTGAAATATACTAAGGAATGGAAAGAAATTGTTTCAACAATATAAGTAGTGAAGAAAATAGTTGAATAAATGTGATTTTTATTATATTCCATAGAGGGGAGTTCTACATAAATTTAGACCTTAAAGCACTCAATCTTTGTTCTTTTTGTAACTAGTTTTAGTTGGAAGTATTTATTGATTTAAAATTTTATTGATTCTGCCTTATTTTATTCGGTGGGTTACATCACAACCAAGATTTCTTATCTTAGGACACTAATCAATTAATTAGAAAATTATAGTCCACAAACAAAAGTGCCTGATGTTTATTTAAAAGTAAATATTGCTTAAGAGAATAAAATGACAGATCATAGGCTGGGAGAAAATATTTGAAAAATACATATCTGATAAAAGACTGCTATTCAAAATACACAAAGAACTCTTAAAACTCAGCAATAAGCAAACAAACAACCCAATTAAAAAAAATAGGCCTAAGATCTGGACACCTCAGTAAATAAGATATACAGGTGGCATATAAACATATGAAAAGATGCACCACGTCATAAGTGATCAGAGAAATACAAATTAAAAAAAACAATGGGGGGTAGGGGATTAAGAGATACAAACTACACGGGCCTCCCTGGTGGCGCAAGTGGTTGAGAGTCCGCCTGCCGATGCAGGGGATACGGGTTCGTGCCCCGGTCTGGGAGGATCCCATATGCCGCGGAGCGGCTGGGCCCGTGAGCCATGGCCGCTGAGCCTGCGCGTGCGGAGCCTGTGCTCCGCAACGGGGGAGACCACAACAGTGAGAGGCCCGCATACCGCAAAAAAAAAAAAAAAAAAAAAAAAAAAAGAGATACAAACTACTATGTGTAAAATAAATAAGCTATAAAGATATACTGTACAGCACAGGGAATACAGCCAATATTTTATAATAACTATAAATAGACTATAACCTTTAAAAATCATGAATCACTATGCTGTACACTTCAAACATATAATGTTGTAAATCAATTATACCTCTATTAATTAATTAATTTTAAAAAACAACAAGATACCACTACACACCTATTAGAATGGCCAAACTCCAGAATACTGATAACACCAAATGCTGGTGAGAAGGTGGAGCAACAGGAACTCTCATTCATTGCTCCTGGGAATGCAAATGGCACAGCCACTTTGGAAGACAGTTTCGGGGTTTCTAATAAAACTAAACATACTCTTATAATACATACCATACAATCCAGCAATTGTGCTCCTTGGTATTTACCCAAATGAGTGGAAACCTTTTGCCCACACAAAAACCTGCACATACATCTATATAGCAGCTTTATTCACAACTGCCAAAACTTGGAAGCAATCAAGAAGTCCTTCAGTAGGTGAATGGATAAATAACCTGTAGTACCTCCAGATAGTGGAATATTATTCAGTGCTTTAAAAAAAAGGAATGAGCTATCAAGCCATGAAAAGACATGGAAGAAACTTAAATGCATATTACTAAGGGAAAGAAGCCAATCTGAAAAGGCTACATACGGTATGATTTCAACTATATGATATTCTGGAAAAGGCAAAACTATGGAGACATTAAGAAGATCAGTGGTTGACAGGGGTCAAGGGGATGGAGGGATGAATCAGCAGAGCACAAAGGATACTTAGGGCAGTAAAACTATTCTGTATGTCACTACAATGGTGAGTGCATGTCTTTATTCACTTGTCAAAACCCACAGGATGTACAACACTACCAGCAAACCCTAATGTAAACTACAGGGTTTGGGTGATAATGATGTGTCAATGTAGGTTTATTGATTGTGACAAAGGTACCCTGGTACCTGATGTAGATAATGGGGGGAGGTTGTAAGTATGTGGGGTTGAAGGGACATGGGAATTCTCTTTACCTTCTGCTCAAGTTTGCTGTGAACCTAAAACTGCTCTAAAAAATAAAGTCTATTAAAAAAATACATTTGCATATGTCTGTATCATCAGTTTATAACTGTAAAATATTTTCAAATGTATAATTATTCAATACCATTGATTTGATAAATTCTCTATGTATAAAAGATAAAAATAGGGCTTCCCTGGTGGCGCAGTGGTTGAGAGTCTGCCTGCTAATGCAGGGGACACGGGTTCGAGCCCTGGTCTGGGAGGATCCCACATGCCGCGGAGCGACTGGGCCCGTGAGCCACAACTACTGAGCCTGTGCGTCTGGAGCCTGTGCTCCGCTACGAGAGAGGCCGCGACAGTGAGAGGCCCACGCAACCGCAATGAAGAGTGGCCCCCACTTGCCACAACTAGAGAAAGCCCTCGCACAGAAACGAAGACCCGGCACAGCCAAAAATAAATAAATTAATTAATAAACTCCTACCCCCAACATCTTTAAAAAAAAAAAAAGATAAAAATAACTTTCTTTTAAAAAATAAGATATGTATATATTCAAAATAAGCAGTAAATTTTAAAAGTCTCAAGTTACAGAAGGTGAAGTTTTAGGGTGAAAAAAAAACATTAAAAAGTGAAGAGAAACCACAGATTGAGGACAGATTTTCATTGACAACAGTTTAGTACATCTGTTCAATCATTCCACAAATCAGAAAGAAAAGGACAAACTGGCCAATAGAAAGTAGGGGGAAAATGTGAATAGGCAATTTGTAGAAGAGGAATCATGAGTGGACAATTAACATGAAAAGATGCTCAACTTCATGGGCAATTAAGAAACAAATTTAAAATCACAAGACACCATTTCACACTCCTCAGATTGGCAAAAACTCTAAAGTCTGACAATACCTAACATAGGAGAGGATATGAAACATACAGTCTCACACATAGCTAGTGGGAGTGTACACAGATATAACCCATTCATAAAGCAATCCGTCAACATCTGGTAAAATTAAAGATGCATGTGCCCTTCTACCTGGTAGCTCCACTCCCTAGCTCTCACACATGTGCAGAGACATGCACATGAGCTTCACAGTAACACTAACTATGAACACAGTAGCACTAAGAAAAATAGGAAACCAATGTCCATCCACAGAAGAAGAGATAAATATAATGAAGTATTTTCTTACAATGGATTTTAAAATACCATGAAAACTGTGAAAATAAACTAAAAGAATAAGAATCAATTAGGTTGAATCTCACCAATTATAACACAGGAAGTAAAAACATGACCAACAAAACACTTTCAGGTAGCCTGTTATTTGGCAAGCAACTCTTTGAGCATAAGCATTGGCTGTCATAAAATACAAAAGGAAATTATCCCAACTTATAAACCCAATTTACCCTCAAGGAAATGAATATCAAGATCTCAAATAATTATATCCAGCCCATTACCTCTCTCAGAGCTTCAGACTGCCTACTGAATATCTCTGCCTGAATGAGCCATGCTTAACTAAAAAACGAGGCATTATCTTCTTCACCAAACCTGCTGTTCTCTAGCTCAGTGATTAGCAACAAACAGTATTTGCACAGTTGATCAAGACATAACTCTGGACCACCATTCTGGCCTCCTTCCTCCCCATCCCTCATATGCAAGCAAACACGTCCTATCATTCTACCTCCTAAATACTTTGATGCTATCCCACTAACTACCCGGAGCAAACCATCATTTCCTCTCATGTGAACTGCAGCAACCACCTTCTAAAGGACTCTCTTGCTCCAGTGAAGTTAATCATATCAACACACTGCAATCAAAATGTACTTTAACAAGCGAAAATATGATCAAAATACATCAACCTCCTACTTAACATTTTCAATGGCTCTCCACTATCCTCAGGTTAAAATCCTTAATGGACTCAAAAGGCCCATGATCTGGCCCTTATCTATGCCTCCATCCTCACCATTGTACACTCTCACTTACTTTCAGGCCATTCCACACGCAGTTCTCTGCCAGAAGCCCTTCTCCTCAAACTTCTTCACCTCAGTAATTCCCAATTTGTTCTTCATCTGTCAGCTTAAACATTCCCTATTTTAGGAAGCCTTACTTGCCCATGTAAGACAGAGATCTTTCTTATCTGCTCCCAGGATTTAATTCAATTGTATCACTTAACACACTGTAAGTTAAGTGTCCAATTGCTCCCAGAGACAGAGACTGAGTCTTTTCACCAAAGTTCCAGAACCTAGTTTAAAGGATTAACAGGTTGAACTTTCTTTAAAAAGCAAGAAACCTCCAATTTCTTGCCATTTGCAATTAACTTGCTCTTGGGTGGTTGCTCAGTCTGCTTGAAACCCATACTGAAGATTATTGTTTTTAATAATTTCTGGGCTTCCCTGGTGGTGCAGTGGTTAAGAATCTGCCTGCCAACGCAGGGGACACGGGTTCGATCCCCGGTCCAGGAAGAGCCCACATGCCGTGGAGCAACTAAGTCCAGATGCCACAACTACTGAAGCCCGCGTGCCTAGAGCCTGTGCTCCGCAACGAGAAGCCACTGCGATGAGAAGACTGCACACCACAACAAAGAGTAGCCCCCGCTCGCCACAACTAGAGAAAGCCTGCGCACAGCAACAAAGACCCAATGCAGCCAAAAATAAGTAATTTTTAAAATAATAATTTCTCAACAAAGAAATAAATAAGATGTTCAGACAAGAACATTCATTCTATAAAAGTGTTTTGTAGGGAATATTCCCAGATAAATAAATAACTAAACACACACACATGGCTATTCAAAATATTGAGATATTATATAACACGGAGATACTTGGAATAGACTATTAAGTGAAAAAAGCTTAAAGTGGAATTGCAGAAACAAATGTTTTATGAGTATAAATATTTTAAAGGCTTTTTTTTCTTACACAGTGATACACAGCCTCCCACAAAGGTTGACCAAGTTACACTCCCACCAACTATATATGAGTATACCCAAATCTGTCAATTGAAATATCTTAAATAATGGCAACTTAATATGGATTTATTCCCATTTACTTAATGCAAAAGATGAATAACTTTTAGGTTTACTAGCCATCTGCATTCTTTTTTAATTGCCTATTTATGATATTAGCCTATTTTCTTTTTTTAACCATATTTTTAATTGAAGTACAGTTAATTTACAATGTATTAGTTTCAGGTGAACAGCAAAGTGATTCAGTTATGCATACATATATACATACATATATATGTATTCTTTTCAGATTCTTTTCCATTATTACAAGATATTGAATATAGCTCCCTGTGCTATACAGCAGGTCCTTGTTGTTTATCTATTTTATATATAGTGGTGTATATATGTTAATCCCAAACTCCTAATTTATCTCCCCTACCGCCTTTCCCCTTTGGTAACCATAAGTTTGTTTTCTATGTCTGTGAGTCTATTTCTGTTTTGTAAGTCCATTTGTTTCACTTTTTTTAGATTCCACATGTAAGTAGTATCATATGATATTTGTCTTTGTCTGACTTACTTCACTTAATATGATAATCTTTAGGTCCATCCATGTTGCTGCAAATGGCATTATTTCATTTTTTTATGGCTGAGTAGGTATTAGCCTATTTTCTACTGAGTCAAGTTTGCAATTAAAAAAAAATTTAAACAGCTTTAATGAGATATAATTCAAATACTATAATCACTTAAAATATACAATTCAATCTTTTTTAGTACATTCACAGAGTTGTGCACCCATCACCACTAACTTTAGAACATTTTCATCACCCTCAAAAGAAATCCAATGCCCATTAGCTAGTCACTTCCCACTCCCACTTCCCCTGCTCCCAGCCCTAGGCAACCACTAATCTACCTTCTACCTCCACAGGTTGGCCTATTCTGGACATTTCATATAAATGGAACTGCAAAAAAATTTTTCCCAGTACAGTACTTTGGATTTATTTAAATGGATTTTGATAAGAGGACAGGGAAGAATTATTACATTAGACTCTATGTTTACGGATAAGTTGATATAGACATTTTCAGATATCCAAGCTAGGTGTTACGTTTCTGACTTTCAGATGGAGACTTCTTGTATTTCCAACCAAACACATTCTTGAATCTAGATATTCATTTGTATCAAGTCTTATCTAAATAGAATACAGATCAGCAGAGGCACTCCTATTATCCAGTAGAAATATACTCAACTCAGGAACAGCCAGATACAAGAGGTGCATAGGGTAAGGTATGTGGGAAGGGGCATGGAGCTTCCATGCTGAGTGTGCCACTCTCTGCCAAAACACCACATGTTCACCAACCCAGTAGCTCCTGCAAGACATTTCTAAGAACTTTCTAAATATATAGGATTTGACACTTCTTTCACACATTCCAAATATTTTTCCATCTATGGAGGGGAAGTTAATGTTTTTATATAGTCAAATCTATTTTAAGGCTTTTGCCTTTTGTGTCATGCTTAGAAAGACTGTCCTGATCACAAGTTAATATATAATCTCATCTATACTTTCCATTACTATAGTCAAGGCTTCAATTTTAACATCCAAATCATTACTCCACCTAAAATTTATTCTGGAGAAGTGTAAGTATCCTACCTTGTTTTTTGCCATTAGTGAGCCAGTGGTCCCTCTTTATTTCTCAAGTAACTATTTTCGATTGATTTGAAATATCACCTTGATCATACTCTAAACTCATATACATTTGAGTCTGTCTCAGAACATTTAAAAATTCTGTGCCTTTCATCTGTCAGATCTGAGCTCAATACAACACTATTTTAATCTTGGTATTCCAATAATACATTTTAAAATCTGATGGAGGACATCATTGCTCTTATTTTCTAAAATTTTCTTGGCTAGTCTCACACATTTGTTCTTGCATTTAAATGTAGAGATTTAAATTTATAAATTAATTTAGGAAACATTTACATTTTACAAAGTTGAGTCTTCAAGCAACAGACATGATTCCTTAGTCATATTTTCCCTTTTTGTCATCAAGTTTTTAGTTGTTGTATAGTTATAAAGTCCCACATATTTTTGTTGACTTCATTTCTATTCATTTTATGTATTTTTTCACTAACTTAAAGGAGACTTCCCTGACCATGTCTTTATTTCTATCTGCTTACTTGGTATACAGGAAAGTTACTAACTTTTATGTATAAACATGTTCAAAATCCTTTTTGAATTGTTTTATTCATTTTCATTGTATCTGCCTTATACTTAATCAGACCTAAACATTATAAGCTGAAAAAGGACTATGGGAATATGATCAGAAAACGAATGAGATTCAGAGTAACATTTACACATGACTCCAGAGACTGTTTTATAAAGTATATTACCTATCCATTCCTTTAAAGGAGAGCAGTGTGCATTGTTTTGTACGTTACTTTTTTCAAGGGGGTATTCTGACTACATTCAACAAGCTAAATTTCTCAAGGAAGACCAGAAACATTTCCAAATAAACAGCAGAAAGAATTATACAGCCATGAACTTAGGAGACCATGGATGGAAGTAAAAGGAAAAGAACCCTGTTCTACTCAGAATCCATCTGACATAGCTTTCGATCTAAAAATGTGATTTACTACTTAACGTTAAAATACTACATGTGTCTCACAAACTAACATGCTTGTTTTCCCAGGGTGGGGGGAAAAAAGACTTATTGTCATGCCACAGAAATGTATCCTTATTTAATAGGAATCTCATGGGGACTTCTCTGGTGGCGCAGTGGTTAAGGATCCACCTGCTAATGCAGGGGACACAGGTTCGAGCCTTGGTCTGGGAAGATCCCACATGCCGCAGAGCAACTAAGCCCGTGCGCCACAACTACTGAGCCTGCGCTCTAGAGCCCGCGAGCCACAACTACTGAGCCCGCGTGCCACAACTACTGAAGCCTGCGTGCCTAGAGCCCGTGCTCCGAAACAAGAGAAGCCACCACAATGAGAAGCCTGCGCACCGCTATGAAGCACTCGCTGCAACTAGAAAAAGCCCATGCACAGCAACAAAGACCCAAGGTAGCCAAAAATAAATAAATAAAAATAAACTCATTAAAAAAAAAGAGGAATCTCACTAAGTCTAGAATAAATTATGAGAGAAAAATGATAAAAAATCTTTTTAGTGGTGAGCCATCTTGAATGATTTTTGTGTTAGACTTAATTTGGGATGAAGAGGGTGACTATGTTGCTTTTCCCTCTCTCAGTCATTTGATTACTCTTGCAGAGACTCAGGATCAAAATAAAAGACCTCTTAATTATATTGATCACAATAAACCTTACTACACTAATGGTTTCCCTGTGATTAAGACTTAAACGCTAACTTAAGCAGGCAAGGCAAAAAGACAGCATCTCTTCCTATTGTTTTTCTTCCTATTTACTCTGACAACATTCTTGTATGTCTTAAATGTTTCACTTAATTTCCAGAATCAGGTCTATGTCAATAGGAACTTTCATGAGGACAGATTACCTCCTAACACAGGCAGTTTACCAAAAAACTCCTTTCTTCATTATTCAAATTAGACTTTTCAGCCCATAGTTAAAACAAAAAAAGAACAGGAAAAAACATACACAAAATTAAGCAATTAGCCTGGCTGGGGTTTAAGTAAATTTATTGGTACTATGGTCATTTCTGATCAATCTATTACTTTGATAACTCCCCACTGTATAACATAGAGAATAAAAACATCTAATAAATGAGACTTTTGATAAATGTAATCCTCATTCCCACATTACCTATTACTCTAGCAGCAGTTATTCCATCTGTCAGGTCTGGGCTCAGTACATAAAGCAATTATGGGAGGCAGGGGTGGGGGGTACCCATTCCTCAGCAGAAAATCTGAAAACTTGTAGTACCCAGGCAACAGAATGGAGTTGGTACAGACTGTGTTCTAATCCTCACTGTCATTAATTTGCTATGTTATACTGTCCAATCACTTCAAATCTGACTTATTCATTATCTATAAAACTCCAAATATTATCACTTACCCTACTTTCCCAAAGGAGCTTTGAGAATCCTAAAATCTCTGAGTCAGGGGCTATCAAAGATAACCCATTTTAATTGTTCCATTTCAAAAATACAGAAAACAAATCAACTGCACTGAAGTATTTGAAAGGAAATAAATACAAAAGAATACAACACTAAATAAATATAGACAATGAGTATTACAAAGAATAAATTCTACAGAAATTTAGAAAAGATGGAAGTCAGTGAGGGAATGATGAGATGACTGTTTTGAGCAAGGAGACTTGACTTCAGTTTTTTCAAAAAAGGGAGAGCGGTAAGAGCATGTTTCTTTCCTTCCCTAAAGTTTACAAACATTAATAAAAAGAAAACTATTGGGCTTCCCTGGTGGCGCAGTGGTTGAGAGTCCGCCTGCCGATGCAGGGGACACGGGTTCGTGCCCCGGTCCAGGAAGATCCCACGTGCAGCGGAGCGGCTGGGCCCGTGAGCCATGGCCACTGAGCCTGCGCGTCCAGAGCCTGTGCTCCGCAACGGGAGAGGCCACAACAGTGAGAGGCCCGCGTACCGCAAAAAATAAAAAGAAAAAAAAAGAAAACTATTATTATAGGAAACTCCACCTACTATGAAACTAGGGAATGGCTACAATTCCATACCACAGATAAGAATATAGGTCCAATACCATGAAATAAGGACAAAATGAAAAGTGGAACTCCCACAATTTCACTAATCTTAAGCAAAGTACAGACACATCCTATTAACAGCATATAACACGACACCAAATAAACATCTGTCAGTTCTTAGCTGAGCCTCCAAGGTACTACCTGCCAACTACTTACTTCCACTATCCAAAATGAAGGGCTACACCACAAAGGAAGTGGCCCCCAAAAAAGGGCAATTTTACAATACTTAGCTAATCACTCACCTCCAACTATTTTTAAAAAGGGTGGAGGTGGGGAGTATCTGGAGAGATCTAAAGAGAAGACGGAAACCGGGGAGAAGAGATTTTCTTTAGAGTGAGTTGTCAATAACACTCTCAAATCAATGGGAGTGGACTGGTGTTTTACCCTCGCCTCTCACCTAGTAAGGAGGGCTTCAAGGATACCACTCTGAAAACTTGGTATCTGTCTTTTGGAGCTTAGGGACTCTGTGGACTGGTTTTATCTGACTTCTACCTGAGAAATCTAAAGACTAGCAGTTGATTAGAGTGATCCACAGCAGCAGAGCGGAAGACTAGATTTACAAAGTAGCTGCACTGTAACTGCTAATAGGCCAAGGAGTGTTTCCCATGTAAAAAAATATGAACCACTTGAGAGCTGTCTTGGGCTTGTTTTATATCCTGGAATGAGGAAACTTCTGCAGAAGCTGAACTGTACCACCAGATGCCAATGGACAGAAATACTGTAAACAACATGCCTAACAAGAAGCATTGGCCTATGACAAGAGAAAAGCAGTTAGAGATCCACACTGATGGATTAGAGATCCACACTGATGGATTAGGGAGTAATAGTAATAGCATTCTCTAGGCTGGTTTTGTTTTTAAACATATTTAGTGAGGTACAATTGACAGTGCATATATATAAAGTGTACAATCTGATACATACACACACACACACACACAAAGCCATCACCACAATCAAGATAATAAACACATCCATCACCCTGAAAATTTCCTCATGCCCCTTTGTAACTTCTGCCTCCTGCTCCTCCCCTCTCCAGGTACTTTGTGTTGCTACAGATTAAATTTTTAAGCATTTTATATAAATGGGTTAATATAATATGAACTCTTTGATCTGGGTTCTTTTACTCAGCATGCATATTTTGGAAATCAAAGAAATCAAAGAGGAAATCAAAAAATACCTAGAAACAAATGACACTGGAGACACAACAATGTAAAACCAATGGGATGCAGCAAAAGCAGTTCTAAGAGGGAAGTTTATAGCAACACAATCCTACTTTAAGAAACAGGAAACATTTCAAATAAACAATCTAACCTTGCACCTAAAGCAATTAGAGAAAGAAGAACAAAAAACCCCCAAATTTAGCAGAAGGAAAGAAATCATAAGGATCAGATCAGAAATAATTGAAAAAGAAATGAAGGAAATGATAGCAAAGATCAGTAAAACTAAAAGCTGGTTCTTTGAGAAGATAAACAAAATTGATAAACCATTAGCCAGACTCATCAAGAAAAAAAGGGAGAAGACTCAAATCAATAGAAATAGAAATGAAAAAGAAGTAACAACTGACACTGCAGAAATACAAAAGACATTGAGAGATTACTATAAGCAACTCTATGCCAATAAAATGGACAACCTGGAAGAAATGGACAAATTCTTAGAAATGCACAACCTGCCAAGAATGAACCAGAAAGATATAGAAAATATGAACAGACCAATCACAAGCACTGAAATTGAAAATGTGATTAAAAACCTTCCAACAAACAAAAGCCCAGGACCAGATGGCTTCACAGGTGAATTCTATCAAACATTTAGAGAAGAGCTAACACCTATCCTTCTCAAACTCTTCCAAAATATAGCAGAGGGAGGAACACTCCCAAACTCATTCTATGAAGCCACCATCACTCTGATACCAAAACCAGACAAGGATGTCACAAAGAAAGAAAACTACAGGCCAATATCACTGATGAACATAGATGCAAAAATCCTCAACAAAATACTAGCAAACAGAATCCAACAGCACATTAAAAGCATCATACACCATGATCAAGTGGGGTTTATTCCAGGAATTCAAGGATTCTTCAATATACACAAATCAATCAACGTGATACACCATATTAACAAATTGAAGGAGAAAAACCATATGATCATCTCAATAGATGCAGAGAAAGCTTTCGACAAAATTCAACACCCATTTATGATAAAAACCCTGCAGAAAGTAGGCATAGAGAGAACTTTCCTCAACATAATAAAGGCCATATATGACAAACCCACAGCCACCATCATCCACAATGGTGAAAAACTGAAAGCATTTCCACTAAGATCAGGAACAAGACAAGGTTGCCCACTCTCACCACTCTTATTCAACATAGTTTTGAAAGTTCTAGCCATGGCAATCAGAGAAGAAAAAGAAATAAAAGAAATCCAAATCAGAAGAAAAGAAGTAAAGCTGTCACTGTTTGCAGATGACATGATACTATACATTAAGAATCCTAAAGATGCTACGAGAAAACTACTAGAGCTAATCAATGAATTTGGTAAAGTTGCAGGATACAAAATTAATGCACAGAAATCTCTGGCATTCCTATACACTAATGATGAAAAATCTCAAAGTGAAATCAAGAAAACACTCCCATTTACCACTGCAACAAAAAGAATAAAATATCTAGGAATAAACCTACCTAAGGAGACAAAAGACCTGTATGCAGAAAATTGTAAGACACTGATGAAAGAAATTAAAGATGATACAAATAGATGGAGAGATATACCATGTTCTTGGATTGGAAGAATCAACATTGTGAAAATGACTCTACTACGCAAAGCAATCTACAGATTCAATGCAATCCCTATCAAACTACCACTGGCATTTTTTACAGAAGTAGAACAAAAAATTTCACAATTTGTATGGAAACACAAAAGACCCCGAATAGCCAAAGCAATCTTGAGAACGAAAAATGGAGCTGGAGAAATCAGGCTCCCTGACTTCAGACTATACTACGAAGCTACAGTAATCAAGACAGTATGGTACTGGCACAAAAACAGAAAGATAGATCAATGGAACAGGATAGAAAGCCCAGAGATAAACCCACACACATATGGTCACCTTATCTTTGATAAAGGAAGCAAGAATATACAGTGGAGAAAAGACAGCATCTTCAATAAGTGGTGCTGGGAAAACTGGACAGATACATGTCAAAGTATGAAATTAGATCACTCCCTAACACCATACACAAAAATAAACTCAAAATGGATTAAAGACTAAATGTAAGGTCAGATACTATAAAACTCTTAGAGGAAAACATAGGCAAAACACTCTATGACATAAATCACAGCAAGATCCTTTTTGACCCACCTCCTAGAGAAATGGAAATAAAAACAAAGATAAACAAATGGGACCTAATGAAACTTCAAAGCTTTTGCACAGCAAAGGAAACCATAAACAAGACCAAAAGACAACCCTCAGAATGGGAGAAAATATTTGCAAATGAAGCAACTGACAAAGGATTAATCTCCAAAATTTATAAGCAGCTCATGCAGCTCAATAACAAAAAAACAAACAACCCCACCCAAAAATGGGCAGAAGACCTAAACAGACATTTCTCCAAAGAAGATATACAGATTGCCAACAAACACATGAAAGAATGCTCAACATCATTAATCATTAGAGAAATGCAAATCAAAACTACAATGAGATATCATCTCACACCGGTCACAATGGCCATCATCAAAAAAATCTAGAAACAATAAATGCTGGAGAGGGTGTGGAAAAAAGGGAACACTCTTGCACTCTTGGTGGGAATGTAAATTGATACAGCCACTATGGAGAATAGTATGAAGGTTCCTTAAAAAACTAAAAATAGAACTACCATACAACCCAGCAATCCCACTACTGGGCATATACCCTGAGAAAACCATAATTCAGAAAGAGTCATGTACCAAAATGTTCATTGCTGCTCTGCTTACAACAGCCAGGACATGGAAGCAACCTAAGTGTCCATCAACAGATGAATGGATAAAGAAGATGTGGCACATATATACAATGGAATATTACTCAGCCATAAAAAGAAACGAAATTGAGTTATTTGTAGTGAGGTGGATGGACCTGGAGTCTGTCATCCAGAGTGAAGTAAGTCAGAAGGAGAAAAACAAATACCGTATGCTAACACAGATATATGGAATCTAAGAAAAAAAAGAAGATGTCATGAAGAGTCTAGAGGTAGGACAGGAATAAAGACACAGACCTACTAGAGCATGGACTTGAGGATATGGGGAGGGGGAAGTGTAAGCTGTGACAAAGTGAGAGAGTGGCATGGACATATATACACTACCAAACGTAGGGTGGATAGCTAGTGGGAAGCAGCTGCATGGCACAGGGAGATCAGCTAGGTGGTTTGTGACCCCCTAGAGGGGTGGGATAGGGAGGGTGGGAGGGAGGGAGACACAAGAGGGAAGAGATATGGGAACATATGTATATGTATAACTGATTCACTGTTATAAAGCAGAAACTAACACACCATTGTAAAGCAATTATACTCCAATAAAGATGTTAAGAAAAAAAAGAATTTTATATAAATGGGTTAATATAATATGAACTCTTTGATCTGGGTTTTTGTACTCAGCATGCATATTTTGAGATTCATCCACGTTGTATCAACAGTTCATTCCTTTTTGTTACTGAGTAGTATTCTGTTTTAAGGATATACCAGTTTATTTACCCACTGACTTGTTGATGGACATGTGGGTTGTTTCCAGTTTTCAGCTATTACAAATAAAGCTGCTATAAACATTCAGGTACAAGTCTTTTTATGGCCATTTGCCTTCTTTTCTCATGGATAAATACCTAAGAGTGGAATGTGTGCATCGTATGAGAACTGTATGTTAAGTTTTCAAGAAATTGCCATACTGGTTTTCAAAGTAGTTTTGCCACTTTACATATCTACTAGCGTGTAAGAGAATTCTAGTTACTCCACATACCTGCAAATACTTGGTATGATCGGTATGATCCGTCCGTTTCATTTTAGCCATTATACTAGGTACATAGTGGTACCTTAGTAGGGTATTAATAATTTGCATTACCCTAATGACTGAAGAATTTGAGCATCTTTTCAAATGCTTATTTGCTATCCTACATCTCCTTTAGCTAGTCCTGAGAGGTGAAAGAAGGCTTCTGAAAGGTGGTAATGTTGACACTGAGACAGAAAGGATGAATAGGAGTAAGCTAGTAAAAGGGAATGGAGTAAGCTAGTAAAAGGGAATGGAGAAAGCCTTCCAGGCAAAGGGAACAAACAGCCTGTTCAGGCAGGAGAGAGTATGAGTTGCTTGAGGAGCTGAAATAAGACCTTCTGAGTAAACTGGAAATCCACATATGTATATAAAATGTCCAAATTTTTTAATATTGGCACACTTTTAATCAATGTTAATTTTTAACATTATACAAATCAACACAACGCATGGCAAGAAAAATATATGCCTATGGGCCAAATAAGACCATGTTAGTCAGTTTGTAATCTCTGATAGAGAGGAACTAAGTAAGCCTATTAATACAATTAATCTAATAGACAGATAGCTATCAACAAAGATTTATACTCTGCAGAGTATTCATCTTCTATTTAAACATTCATGGACCACTTTAAGAAACTGATTAATTAAGCCACAAAGAAAATTCATAAGTTTCATAAAGTACAAATAAAACTAATCACACTCATTAACCACTAAGTATTGAAAATTGAAATAGCAGAAGTAAACAGACAAAAAAATCCCAATCTTAGGAATTTTAAATTTTTCTTTGTAACAGTGTTGAGTTAAAAAGAAAATCAAAACTACACAGTAATAATATATGATAAATAATCATAAAAACATTTCACATCAAAACTGGTAAAATCCAGGAAAAGCTAAGCTCAAAGAAAAACTTATACTCTTGAAGACTTTATACTGAATATTAGACAAAAAGAATGTAAATGAACTCAAAACGTCAGATGTACTTTATTCTTTCTTAGAAAAGCAGAAAACAGAATTATGAAGGCTAAGGCTGATAGTAATAAAAAACAGAATTGATCAAATTTGGGAATTCCCTGGAAGTCCAGTGGTTAGGACTCAGTGTTTTCACTGCCGAGGCCTGGGTTCGATGCCTGGTTGAGGAACTAAGATCCCACAAGCCACGGGGCACGGCCAAAAAAAAAAAAAGGGAAAGTTGATCAAACTCAACTAATATGGGGAGGTAGATAAAAAATAAGTATTATGGGACACCATATTAACAGGATAAAAAAAGAAAGCATCAATTAAAACATTATGAATGAAAAAGACAAGAAATCTACAATATTTTACATGACCCTATGTTGTACAAATTCGGAAGCCTGAGTGAAATACATATTATATTAGTTTTCTAGGGTTCTCATAAGAAACTACCAAAAACTGGGTAGCTTAAAACAGTAAATTTCTTCTCCTACAGCTCTAGAGTCTGAAGTTAAGGCACTGGCAGGGCCATGCTGCCTCTGAAACCTGTACAGCAGGATCCTTCCTTGCCTCTGTCTAGATTCTGGTCATCGATTCCCGGCTTATAGCAGCATCACCCCAGTCTCTGCCTCTGTCATTACATGGTTGTCTTCTCCCTGTGTGTCTGTCTTCACACTGCCTTCTGTCTCCTTATAAGGATACCAGTTATAATGAAGTAAGAGTCCATCCTACTTCAGTATGACCTCATCTTAACTTAATTACATCTGCTATGATCCTATTTCCAAATAAAGTCACATTCTGGGATACTGGAGTTAGGACTACAACATGTCTTCTGGGGGACGCAGTGCAACCCATAACAGATACTTCTGAGTAAGACAAATTGCCAAAGAGTGACAGAAAGGTCCAATCTAGGTGAATTACATAACAATTTCAAGAACAAATAATTTGAAGAGCAAATTATACCAGAGCATGTAGAAGTGGGTACTTATTGGGTTGGGGTTTTTTTTTTTCCACTTAAAAAAGTCAGTATAGGGGCCTCCCTGGTGGCGCAAGTGGTTGAGAGTCCGCCTGCCAATGCGGGGGATGCGGGTTCGTGCCCCGGTCTGGGAGGATCCCATATGCCGCGGAGCGGCTGGGCCCGTGAGCCATGGCCGCTGAGCCTGCGCGTCCGGAGCCTGCGCGTCCGGAGCCTGTGCTCCGCAACGGGGGAGGCCACAGCAGTGAGAGGCCCGCATACCGCAAAAAAAAAAAAAAAAAAAAAAAGTCAGTATAAGGCTTCCCTGGTGGCGCAGTGGTTAAGAATCCGCCTGCCAATGCAGGGGACACGGGTTCGAGTCCTAATCCAGGAAGATCCCACATGCCGCGGAGCAACTAAGCCCATGCTCCACAACTACTGAGCCTGCTCTCTAGAGCCTGCAAGCCACAACTACTGAGCCCGTGTGCCACAACTACTGAAGCCCACGCACCTACAGCCCATGCTCCGCAACGAGAAGCCACCGCAATGAGAAGCCCGCGCACCGCAACGAAGAGCAGCCCCTGCTCACCGCAACTAGAGAAAGCCTGCTCACAGCAACGAAGACCCAAGGCAGCCAAAAATAAATTAATTAAATAATTTTTTTTAAAAAAGTCAATATAACACTATAGTGGTCCCCACTTCAGTTACCCACAGTCAGCCAAAGTCCGAAGGTATTAAATGGAAAGTTCCACAAATAACCCATAAATTTTAAATTGCACACCATTCTGAATAGTGCAATGAAATGTTGTGTCACCTTGCTCCAACCCGCCCACCACTGACATCATCCTGGCTTGATGATCCAGGATTATCTGAAGTAGGTGATCATCTTTCTCACATATAATCAGAACATCAACAGTAGCCTTGGGAATTCCCCAGTGGTCCAGTGATTAGGACTCAGCACTTTCACTGCCAGGGGCCTGGGTTCAATCCTTGGTCAGGGAACTAAGATCCCACAAGACACGCAGCGTAGCCAAAAATGAAAAAACAAAAAAAAACAGTAGCCTAACGCTTCATCACAATGCCAACTTCATTTTATCATCTCACATCAGCACAAGAGGGTGAGTATATTACAGTAAGATACTTTGAGAGACCACATTCACATAATTTTTATTATACTTTATTGTTATAAATTATTGTTAATCACTTACTATGCCTAATTTATAAGTCAAACTTTATCATAGGTATGTATGAATAGGAAAAAATGGTATATATATGATTCAGTACTATCCTCAGTTTCAGGCATCCATCGGGGGTCTTGGAATGTATTTCCTGCTGATTAGGGGAGACTACTGTATCACCAAAACCTAAAACAGAACAACAGCTCATTATAACTTCTGAATATTAATAAAAATTCATAAATAAAATATTAATAAGACCCAGCTGTGTTTTTTAAAATTATGACCAAATGAAGCTTCTAGGACTATAATAATAATAATTAAATATTATTAGGAAATCCATTAATTTAATTTACTATGTTAACAAGTCAAAGAAGAAAAGCAACATGGTTATCTCTCTAAAGACTGAATGTTGGTACCCCTCCAAAATTGATATGTTGAAACCTTAATTTCTAATGTGTTGGTATTTGGAGGTAGGGTCTTTGGGAAGTAATGAGGGTTAGATTAGGTCACAAAGGTGATGATGGGATTAGTGTCCTTAAAAGGAGTTTAAGAGACCAGAGCTCTCTCTATACACCAGGAAGAAGGCCCTCATCAAGAACTCAACCATGCTAACACTCTGATCTTGCACTTCCAACTTCCAGAACTGTGAGAAATAAATGTTTGGTATCTAAGCCACTCAGTCTATGGCAATCTGATATGGCAGTCCAAACTGACTAAAACAGTCTCAGATGACAAAAAGGCATTTGACAAAATTAAACACCCATTCCTGATTTATAACCCTATTTATTCAAAAACAGTTACTTCTTGGGAATTCCCTGGCAGTCCAGTGATTAGGACTCTGCAACCCAGGTTCAATCCCCGGCCAGGGAACTAAGATCCCACAAGCCACGCAGCGCAGCCAAAAAGAAAAAAAAAAGAAGTTACATCTTTAAGATACGCACACACACCACACAGAGAGAGAGAGAGAGAGAGATAAGAAAGCACATTTGCTTGGACTAGTCCTCTCTCATTCAAAATTCAGCAATAGCTTCTAAAATTTTAAGTGTTATATCCTCTTTTACCCAAATTATTATGTTCCTTTTAGGTATTTACGCTACAGATACGATAAGGCAAATACACCAAGAGTACAGAAGGAAGCTCACAGGAAAAATAAATAAACTAAAAATGAAAAACCCATCAGGGGACTGGTTATTCAAATTACCATTCACTAATTAGTACACAGCCATACATACATACTCTAAAAAGTATGCAGCCATTTAAAGAGGCAGATCTCTATGTACTGACAAAGAAATATGAATATTATATTAAGTGAAAAAAGCTAAGTGAAGCAGACAGAAGATGATCTGATCTCATTCATACAAGAAAAATGACTGCGTTAGCATAAATAGAGCAAAACGTCTGAAAGCATACACACTAAGTTGTTAGCACTTAGAATTTACGTTAAATGTATTATTTTTCCAATTTGTATAAGTTGTTTTTAAAACCTGTACAAGAAAAAATAAAGCTTCATAACTTTTTTAAAGATAGAATAAAGAAAAGGGCACTGCATATAAAAGTTTGAAGTGGTCACGACAGCAATGTTTAGGTGGCAACAAAAGAAAACATTAGAAGACACAAGAGGGTATAAATTAGAAGGCCTTAGCAAAGTTTACCTCAAAGGCAGTGTAAAGACACTGAGCATTTTTGTGTATAAAAGTAAAAATGATGAAATTAGTATCATAGGAGGACTTAATACAATATTGGGTTGGCCAAAAAGTTAGTTTTGTTTTCCCATAGGGTGCTGGGGAAAAATCGAACGAACTTTTTGGCCAACCCAATAATAATAGGTAGTGTTGGGTCAGGCAGGGAACAGGTTATCTAGCGAAGAACTATAATGAGGCTGTCTACACTGGGGAGTTATTGAGGTCAGTCTGAGGTGTGATAAAATAATTGTTACTAACAATTGGGATACAAATGTTATCACATCACTTGCCTGCTAAAAAACACTTTGATGGCTATCCACTGCAATCCTGAATGCTTTACTTGTTCTAGAGAACAAGTAAACAAGAATAAGGAATGGAGTTATAGATAGCCAGTGGGTAACTGTGCCTTGCCTAGAACCATTAGGTTAAAACGACAAGAAGACTGAAATCACTGTGCTTTATTATCTGTTTACATATATTAAAGAAGAATTCCAACACTCTTAGAACAGTAGTCCTTGAATAGTCCTTGAATATAAGTTCACATCAGAACCACCTAAAAGACATTTTCAAAGTATCTATGCCTAGGTCCTATTCTCCCCCAAAGTTCTGATTCAATAGGCCTGGAGCAGAATCCAAACAAAGGTATTTTGGATAAAGCTCTCTAGGTGATTTTGATGTGCACCTCTGATCCTCTGGTTTAAAACTGCTTATGTGACTACATGGATGGTTTCTCAAATAATCAAACATTAAAATAAAATGAAAACTAACACATTGTTAATATAGAGGGCAAAGGCCTTGACATTAAGTCGTCTGCTAACTTTCTTAGAATCAAACTCTCCCTCCATAACACTGTCATATTTTTACTTCAATGACTGCAACTAGCACCTGTGGTCAGAATACAGCTGGCTGGACTCAAATCAAAAGAGATGCCATTGTTTACATCTCTTGGAATCATAGTAAAGCAGCACTAGTAATGTATTAGTGCTGTAATTATAGGAAAGATTACACACAATTTACACAATAGCTGATTGATAAGCAAGAAATCTCCACAATAGTGTTCTACAATTGTGAGTGGTGGTTTGAATTAAACAGTTTTGTAATTTGTACAGACTTTTTCTATTGTCATAGCTAGCTTTCTGCCATACTTAAAAGATCAGTTTTTAAATAAATACTGTAAGAGCAGGATTGCTTCTTAACACCTTCAAATATTGGATTCTCTTCAAGGGATTCAGAAACATATAGTTATTTTTGCTAAGAATTATTTTTCTAATCAAATGTTTTAAAATGTTTCTTTGGTGTATTTATGCAATACTATTAAAGAACTCCTATGGAAAGTTAACAGAAGTTTTAGATACCAGTCAACTTTCACATACAACTTACCTTCTAATTCATTTTTCAAGTCAAAAATGAGGTGTCAGTGGTTATGTCTTTTTTACCTCTTATGAAATTAATCAAACACATAAAAATAGACAGAAGTATATGATGCACTCCCACATACCCATCACCTGGTTTCAACAATTATCAAAACTTTGCCATTCTTGTTTCATGTAATCCTATCCTACTTTTTTGCTGATGTACTTTAAAGAAAACACCAGCTGTTATATTCTTTTATTAACCTTTAATGATAAGAATTTTTTATTTATTTATTTTTGGCTGTGTTGGGTCTTCGTTTCTGTGCGAGGGCTTTCTCTAGTTGCGGCAACTGGGGGCCACTCTTCATCGCGGTGTGCGGGCCTCTCACTATTGCGGCCTCTCTTGTTGCGGAGCACAGGCTCCAGACGCGCAGGCTCAGTAGTTGTGGCTCACGGGCCTAGTTGCTCCACGGCATGTGGGATCTTCCCAAACCAGGGCTTGAACCCGTGTCCCCTGAACTGGCAGGCAGATTCTCAACCACTGCGCCACCAGGGAAGCCCAAGAATTTTTTAATAGAAACTCTTTATCATTATCACACCTAATAACAGTAATTCCTTAATAGTATCTAATAACCATTTCATGTTTGACTTGCCCAGATTGTCTCAAAAATGTATTTTCTACAGTTTTGTTCAAGGCTATATCATTTTGTACCAAATGTGATACTCTAAAATATTTTGCCTCAAAAGTTAATGTTTTATACACTATCCAAATCTGAACATGTCATAGCTCTATAAGAGCTTCCCACTATGTTTCTATGACGATCCACCAAAATCCTTAACGTGATATACAAAGTCTTGCATGTTCTGGCGCTTACCCAAATCAAGGCCTCAGGTATGACTGAGACCTCTCCTAGCTTCATAATAATCTAGTATTTTCTTAATGGTAAGTTGCCCCAGTGAGAGATAATGGACTAAAAGAATCAAAAAAGTACACTCTGCTAAAGGTAATGAAAAAGCAATCCACTGCGTGAACGTTTTTTTTTTTTTTAACATCTTTATTAGAGTATAATTGCTTTACAATGGTGTGGAATCTTAATTGAATGCTGAACCAAAGGAAAAAAACTACTTACAAAAGACCTTACTGGCACAATTGGGAAAATTAGAACGTGTAATTACTGTTAGTGTTATAAAGGTGGTTATGAAGGAGAATGTCCTTATTTTTAGAAGATGCATTTTGAACTTTCAAATGTTTTTTTTAAAATGTACATGCTGGGGAATTCCCTGGCAGCCCCATGGTTAGGACTCTGCGCTTTCACTGCGAGGGCCTGGGTTCGATCTCTGGTCAGGGAACTAAGATCCCACAAGCCGCGCAGCACGGCCCAAAAAAAAAAATTTTAAATAAATGAATAAAATAAATAAATAAAAATGTACATGCTGTATGTATATGTGTGTGCGTGTGTGTGTGTGCGTGTGTAAGACAGAGGGAGCAAATGTGTCAAAATATTAACAACCAGAGGATCTAGATAAAGGTTAGATAGGTATTCATTGTACATCCTTTCAACATTTCAGTAAGCTTGAACATTTTTAAAATAAAAAGTTGTGGGGGGGGGCTTCCCTCGTGGCACAGTGGTTGAGAGTCCGCCTGCTGATGCAGGGGACGCGGGTTCGTGCCTCAGTCCGGGAACATCCCACATGCCGCGGAGCAGCTGGGCCCGTGAGCCATGGCCGCTGAGCCTGTATGTCCGGAGCCTGTGCTCCGCAACGGGAGAGGCCACAACAGTGAGAGGCCCGCGTACCGCAAAAAAAAAAAAAAAAAGTTGTGGGGGGCAGAGGAGGAAGGGAAATAATGTACTGCCTCCTTTTCCCCATAGTATCTTTTTTTTTTTTACTAATAGCACTTATTTTTGTAAACAAAACTTCAAAAATAATGGCCAGAAAGCATACTCCTATTTCCCAGCAATAAAACGTTAATAGTTTTCCAGACTCCTATTTCCCAGAGATAAAATACGTTAATAGTTTTCCAGACTTTTCCAGACTTTTTAATAGCCCTGTTGACATACACAGTGTCGTGTTACACATTCTAAGTTATATTCTATATTCCACTTTTTCTTTTCACGTAATGTATCATGGACATTATCGCCATAAATTGAGATCAATTTCTCACTCTTTTATGAAAGGCAGAATAGAACAGTGGTTTAGATAGATAGAGCAAGCACTGGCAAATTTTCCATATAGAGCCAGATAGTAAATATTAAGCTTTGAGAGCCATACAGTCCGTTCCAACTACTCAATTCTGCTGCTGTAGCAAAAAAATCATTGATAATATGTAAATAAATAAGCATGGATGTGTTCCAATAAACCTTTATTTATGAACACAAATTTAAATTCTGTATAATTTTCATTGTGTCATAAAATTATCTTCTGGGTTTTTTTCAACTTTTAAAGATATAAAAACATAGTTCACAAGTAGAAATGACAACATAATTTGAAGACACCAATGGAAAAAAATAAATGAGGCCTCTTGTTTAACAATTAAGAATTTCAAAATAGTGACAGAGTATTAAACCAAGCACAGGGCCCTTCTAAGAGTGAGGCCCTAATAACTGCACAAGTTATATAAAGCACATAGAATGGTCCTAGTAAATATAAAGCACTTTTTAAGTGTTAGTTATCATTATATTTTAATAGCTAAACAGTATTCTACTTAACCAATATGCTATTTGCACAATTTTTCTTATAAATACTGTGATAAATTTACCTGAAAAATATCCTTGTTCATACAACTTTGCACATTTTTCCTATTATTCCTTAGGAGAAATTCCTAGATGGAAAAATGCTAAATCAAAGCATATACATTTTTTAATTCTGAGATATTTTACTACTTTGTCCTTCACAAAAGCTCTACCAAACCACACACTTTCCAACAGTATGAGGACTGTTTCCCTATACCTTTCCTAGCAATGAGAACTCTTAAAACTGTCAATTTGACAGACAAAATAGCTCGCTTTAGCTTTAAATATGCAATCTTATTGCATCTTTATAATTTTCCTCATCATTATTGCCAAGGGCACTTTTGGATACAATGTGCAGCAGATTATATTTTCCAAAGATGGCCACACATGATCATCTGCAACATGACCTGGCTATTCCCCCATCAAGATACAGAGTCTATTTCTCCACTCCCTTGAATCTGGGTGACTCCTGTGACCGCCCTAACAGAATACAGTGGAAATGATGCTGAACCTGTTCCAGGCTTAGCCCTTAATCGGCCTGGTAGCTTAACTGGCCTCAAGAATGAGATGACATGTGAAGAGACGGCAGAAGGACCATGAAGCACAGGGGCGTCAGACATGTGAATAAAGAAGCCATGTTGGAAGTGGATGGTCCAGCCTCAGCCACCCAGTTGTCATAACATGGATCAGAGATGAACCTTCCAGCCAAGACCTTTTCAAACTCCTGACCCACAAATCATGAGCAAAATAAAATGGTTGTTTTAAGTCACTAAATTTTAGGTTGGTTTGTTACAGAGCAGTAGATAACCAGAACATGATTTAAAGTAAGAACTGATTTAAAAAATTTTTTTAATTTTTGAATTTTATTTTATTTTTTTATACAGCAGGTTCTTATTAGTCATCAATTTTATACACATCAGTGTATACATGTCAATTCCAATCACCCAATTCATCACACCACCACCACCACCCCCCGCCGCTTTCCCCACTTGGTGTCCATACGTTTGTTCTCTACATCTGTGTCTCATTTTCTGCCCTGCAAACTGGTTCATCTGTACTATTTTTCTAGGTTCCACATATATGCGTTAATATACGATATTTGTTTTTCTCTTTCTGACTTACTTCCCTCTGTATGACAGTCTCCAGATCCATCCACATCTCTACAAATGATCCAATTTCGTTCCTTTTTATGACTGAGTAATATTCCATTGTATATATGTACCATACCTTCTTTATCCATTCGTCTATGGGCATTTAGATTGCTTCCATGACCTGGCTATTGTAAATAGTGCTGCAATGAACATTGGGGTGCATGTATCTTTTTGAATTGTGGTTTTCTCTGGGTATATGCCCAGTAGTGGAATTGCTGGATTGTATGGTAATTCTATTTTTAGTTTTTTAAGGAACCTCCATACTGTTCTCCATAGTGGCTGTATCAATTTACATTCCCACCAACAGAGCAAGAGGGTTCCCTTTTCTCCACACCTTCTCCAGCATTTGTTGTCTGTAGATTTTCTGATGATGCCCATTCTAACTGGTGTGAGGTGATACCTCATTGTAGTTTTGAGTTGCATTTCTCTAATAATTAGTGATGTTGAGCAGCTTTTCATGTGCTTCTTGGCCATCTGTATGTCTTCCTTGGAGAAATGTCTACTTAGGTCTTCTGCCCATTTTTGGATTGGTTTGTTTGCTTTTTTAATATTGAGCTGCAAGAGCTGTTTATATATTTTGGAGATTAATCCTTTGTCCGTTGATTCATTTGCAAATATTTTCTCCCATTCTGACAGCTGTCTTTTCATCTTGTTTATGGTTTCCTTTGCTGTCTGATAAAAATTTTAAGATCATATATCCCCAAGTCAACATGCACGTCAAAGGTTATCTTAAAGAAGCATACTTACTCCAATGATTTCATGATTACTAAGAGCATCTTAAGAACAACTATTTTATAATCACTTAAGGAGCCTTAATATTGATCTCATTCTGAATCAGGTTGTCAAGGAACAACAGTTTCCAAAAGACTGCTATAGATATTCTAACTAGACAGCCAACTGAAAAAGTAAGGGTTTATCAAGGTGACAAAATAATGTTATTTTAGGGAACTCACTGGTGGTCCAGTGGTTAGGACTCCGCACTTTCACTGCCAAGAGCCCAAAGTCTCTCAAGGTGGAAGCGGAAAATTTTTTTCAAAACTGAATAAAATAAAAAAGAATATGATATTTAAAATTTTGTCTATACAACTACAATAAGCATTAATTCTCTGAATAGTTCAGTTTGTGAAATTAACTATTTCCTTATAAACCCCAAGTATAAATATTCTGGTAGCCTAGAAACAGACTAGGCTCTCTAGAATTATAACTACCCAAGAGGATCTAAAGATTTTGGTTTGATTTAATTACTATGTAGTGAAGGAAAAGTTACACAAGCCCTAGCAGCTGTCATGTATTACTTATAGTTTTGCAAATTCATCAATAGTACAATAACAGAAAGATTTCTAAAATAAAAATAGTATGTTATGTGAAAATGGAGAATGTATGACTGTCTTATAAACGTAATTTTTGGCAATAAAAGTCTGTAGCCTAACTATTGTGCACAAAGTATTATGCTGAGAGTGAAAGGAAACGAAGACAGTGGTGGTCTCTGTACCAAAGAGTTTATAATCTAAAGGGGAGTATGAGATGAGATCATAACAGTTTGTAAAGTAAAATTACAAAAGGCTACACTTCTGTGCCGATTCTACTTAACAGCACCACCTGGGTGTCTACTAGGTATCTCAAACTTAACAGGTACAAAAATAGAACTCTTTATTTTTTACCCAAAACCTGTTCTTCCCTTGCCTTCCCCTTAGCAGCAAACAATACCTCTATCCGCCCAGTTTCTAAAGGTAAAAATGTCATTTTTTATTCTTGTTCCTGACAAGCAATTCAACAGCAATTCTGTTTGATTCTACCACAAAAATTATCTCTACTATCTCCCCAAGTCATCTCTTGCCTGGCCTAGCCTGATAAGGAAGTCATTGCAGGAAACTAGTTAACTGTTCTCTCCACATTCACCCTTGCCCCTCTACAACCCATTTGCCAAACAGTACTCAAAATATTTTAAAAATATAATCCTTATCATCTCTCACCACTGCTTTCTAATGGCTTCCTATTGCACTAATCATAAAATCCAAACTTCTTACAATGGATGACTTACAAGGCCTAACATGATCTGATCCCTGTTTCTCTCTCTCATCTCCTACCATTGTTCCTCTTGCTCACTTGCTCCAGACCACGCTGGTCTCTTTTAGTTCCTTGAAGATCATGTTCCTTCCCATTTCAAGGCTTTTGATTCACAAGCCTCTCTTCCCCCTAGTTCCCAATCCATGGTACCAGAGATCAACCAGAAGATGACCAACTATCATGGGCCTCCTGATGGAAATGATACATCACCACTTACAAGTATTCTTGCCAAAATTGTTTAAACTGAGTCTATCCAGAGGGAACAACCAGACAATTTCAGAATGTGGGAAACTGTACAAGATAATTTGTCTACCCTCAAAAAAGTAACATGAAATTATTAGTTATCATATTATCTGTAATCCAGAAAAGTGGGGGAATCATCACTTTGAAAAAAGAATAGGCAATAAGTGTTACGCTATAACATCCTGATAGAACATATAATACAACCATTTTCTTTAAATCATAAAACCTTCCTAGCAACAGTGAAAATTTATAACATACTACTAAATAAAAAATAGCACAGCTGGGGCTTCCCTGGTGGTGCAGTGGTTGAGAGTCCACCTGCCGATGCAGGGTACACGGGTTCGTGCCCCGGTCTGGGAAGATCCCACATGCCATGGAGTGGCTGGGCCCGTGAGCCATGGCCGCTGAGCCTGTGCATCCGGAACCTGTGCTCCACAACAGGAGAGGCCACAACAGTGAGAGGCCCGCGTATCGCAAAAAAAAAAAAAAAATACATAGCACAGCTACCAAAACTTTGCACTATGATTTTAAGACGGTAATGTGTAAACTAACAAACACTGATGAGACTTCTGGCAAAACTGCAACCCGGATGAGATGAGACTTAAGTTGCAATGAGGTTAATAAACTTTGCATGTGAGACAGAGGTGAGACTTTAGGAGCCAGAGGGTGGAATGTGGTAGACAGAATAATGGCCTCCCAATGATGCCAACATCCTAATCCCCAGAACCTGTGAATATGTCAGGTTACACTGTTTGGGTGAATTAAAGCAGCAGATAGAATTAATGTTGATAATCATCTGACCTTGAGATGAGGAAATTATCCTGGAATTACCTGGTAAATCCAATGTTACCACAGAGTCATTATAAAGGAAAGAGGGAGACAGAGAGTGTCACAGTCATTGCTGGCTTTGAAGATAGAAGGGGGCCATGAATCAAGAAATATAGGCAGCCCTTTGAAACTAGAAAAGTCAAAAAATAAAGATTCTGGGACTTCCCTGGTGGCGCAGTGGTTAAGAATCCGCCTGTCAATGCAGGGGACACGGGTTCAAGCCCTGGTCCGGGAAAATCCCACATGCCATGGAGCAACTAAGCGCGCAAGCCACAACTATTAAGCCTGTGCTCTAGAGCTGCGAGCCACAACTACTGAGCACACATGCCACAACTACTGAAGCCCGTGCACCTACAGCCCATGCTCCACAACAAGAGAAGCCACTGCAATGAGAAGCCGGCGCACTGCAACGAAGAATGGCCCCCGCTCGCTGCAACTAGAGAAAGCCCCCGTGCAGCAACGAAGACCCAACACAGCCAAAAATAAATAAATAAATAAATAAATTTTTAAAAATAAATAAATAAATAAAATAAAGATTATTCCCTAGACCTTCTAGAAAGAAATGCAGTCCTGCCAACACCTTGATTTTAGCTAAATGAGACCTGTATCAAAACTCTGACCCTCAGAACTGTAAAATAATAAATTTGTGTTGTTTTAAGCCACTAAATTTGGGATAATTTGCTATAGCAGCAATAGGAAACTGACAAAGCTTATTCAGTGACTGGACTAGGATGATCATCTGCCACACTGTCTACCTAACAAAGGAAAGAATTCACCCTCTCTGGAGAAAGATAATATCATCCAGAGAATCTACAGTTCTTCAAATACAATGTATAGCATGAAGTTAAAAACTGGGCCCACCAAAAGAAAGAACTAAATAACAACAATAAGAAAACACAAAACAAATAGAAATAGACCGACAGATGACTTAGATATTGGTTTTATTAGTGACTTAAAAGTGGCAATAATTAATATATTCATGAAACTAGAGAAAAACCTGCAAGAAACAGATGAAAAGTTAGTGATTTGGGGCTTCCCTGGTGGCGCAGTGGTTGAGAGTCCGCCTGCCGATGCAGGGAACACGGGTTCGTGCCCCAGTCCGGGAAGATCCCGCATGTCACGGAGCGGCTGGGACCTTGGGCCATGGCCGCTGAGTCTGCGTGTCCGGAGCCTGTTCTCCGCAACGGGAGAGGCCACAGCAGTGAGAGGCCCATGTACCGCAAAAAAAAAAAGTTAGTGATTTTCACCAAAGAACAAGAATCTATAAAAAAGAAAATCAAATGAAATTTCCAAAAGTGAAAATATACAACTGAAAACTCCACAGACAGGGTTAACAGCAGTTTATACACAGCAGAAGATGAGGGAATACAAATCAATAAACATATCCTATTTGTCTATGCAGAATAATATTTCAAAAAAGAACGAGACATGTAAGACACAGCAAAAAAATTCTAACATATGTGGAATTCAGTCCCAGAAGAAGAGAAGCAGTGAAGCAGAGGCAACATTTAGAGAGATAATAGCCAGGAATTTTACAAATGGATGCAAGATTCTCTACAAACCCCATGTATTGAAGAAACCCTACAAGCCCCAAGCAGAATGAATATGACACAAACCACACCTATACATCATGGTAAACTAATTGAAAACCAGTCAAAGAAAAAAATCCTAAAAGCAGCCAGAGGAAAACAGACACATTATGCTCCAAAGAGCAACAATAAGACAAACAAACTTGTAACATAAATGATAAAAACATAAAAAACATAAACAAAAGACAATGAAATGACATTGTGCTTTAAGAAAAAAGCCAACCTACTATTCTATGCTTTGGGAAAATAGCCTTCAAACATCAAAGAAAAACAAAGGCTTTTTCAGACAAACAGAGATGGCTCTTAGCCAGCCCATAAAACCTGAAAGAAATGCCAAAAGAGGTCTTCAAATTAAATGATAAATGTGCTAGGGAAGTATCTTAATTCATTTTATTCATATAAAACTATTACCTGACCATAACCAATAAAATCTAGTCTCTTTATTATTATATTAGTTTAAATACTTTAATTTGAAAATTCATAGAAATGGATTTTTAACTTACTATAAAGCTTCCCTTTGAACAGAAAATTGAAAAACAAAGCAAAACAACATTATCTCCAAGTTAAAAACTATTTTTTAAGAAAGGAAAAGTTTTGTTTATTTAAAAATGAACATGGGGAATTCCCTGGCGGTTCCGTGGTTAGGACTCCGCTCTTTCACTGCCAAGGGCCTGGGTTCAATCCCTGGTCAGGGAACAAGCCCCAAGGTGCAGCCAAAAAAACCCACATTTCTGGCTAGAACTAAAAAATTAAAATCATTAGTCCCATCAACTTTAATTTTATATGAGTCAACTTTAAAAGTATACACACTTGCTCACATCTTTGCCTAAAAGTGACTCTATAATACATACAAAGTTAAATCCTTGATATTAATTGTCCTAGTGTTAGGGGAACCACTGACTAAAACCGCCCACCCTGGCCAGGCACCAATGAGCTATCTTGCGACAGGAGGTCCTGGTAAGGAACATGGAACTAACAAGCCACCACCAACCAGAAGAATTCAGTAAAGGTCAAAAGGCAATGCCAGTCCATATGTCCTACCAGCCTCCCAGAATCCTCCTCGCTGTAATCCATCTTGGCATGAGCGATGCATGCACCACCAGGAAGGACCCTGAGTCAGAATGATTGGCCAGAGACAACCCAGAAACTAATTCCATCACCGTAAAACCAGAGACTGCAAGCCACGTGGCAGAGCAGTCCTCCTGGGTTCCCTGACCCTCCTGCTCTCCACCCGGGTGCCCCTTCCCAATAAAGTCTCTTGCTTTTTGTCAGCATGTGTCTCCTCAGACAATTCATTTCCGAGTGTTAGACAAGAGCCCACTCTCGTGCCCTGGAAGGGGTCCCCCTTCCTGCAACAGTAATGCCCATTCTCCATTGCCTGCCTTTGGTTAAACTATTTTACCATTTTTTTTACACTTCAACACTGAACTATAACTTTTTAAGCAGTGAAAAAATTTATATTTAAATTTGAGTATGTCTGTGGCATCACAGAAAATATAAAAACTTTAAACAGAAAAACATTATATTTCAATAAAGAATCCTGATGTATTTCAGGTACAAATTACAAGATTACCATCAAGTTAGTTCCTTCTATGAGAATTTCTTCATGTACTCATTTACCCAGATCTTTAGAGGTTTAACTTGCATCGCTTCTCTTCTGTCTAACCTCCAAATCCTAGATACAATTCAATGGAAACAGATTTCATGTACTCTCAAGTAAACACGTACATTTCCTCATAGTAGTTTTCTTCTACAACCCCTCAGTTCACTTATCCTTTGCTCTGTCATCATTCAGGATTTAAATCCTTAAGCCACTGTGTCCTCAGTTGTTTTTTCTCCTCCTATTCTTCTTTTGCTCACTCTTCCTTCTTAAATACTCTACACATAAAATCTACATATGGCCCTTTTTAAAGACCTTTACTGCTCTCCTACAAAGTGAAGTCTGTCCATCTACTTTTATTGTTTCATCATCCACAACACAGATGATTTTCATATTTACAAGTAACATGCCTAATCCTTCATGCATTCTAGATGTTTCCAACCGATAGCTTATTATTTCCACGTGGGAATGCCTGCATCCTTAACTAAATCATCCAAGCTTCTCTTCAAGGATACAAGAGAAAGAGGAAGGGGAATTAGCATTATTAAGTGGGTACTCCCCACCTACTTTGGTGAAAAGCATTTTGAATTCTCAGTAATGCAGTATTGTTCTCACTGAGCCTAGGTAAAAGTAAGAAACCTACCCAAGGTCTCACAACAAGTAAGTGAAAAAGAAGTCAAACAGGTAATCAACCTCCAGAGCCCACATACTTGGTCCACATTCACTACCCTAAAAGAGTGTTCTCCAGTAGAAATTATGCTTTGCATACCAACAGCAGATCAAATACATCCGTTTATCTCCATTTTCTCAAAAAATCCAATTAAGGGCTTCCCTGATGGTGCAGTGGTTGAGAGTCCGCCTGCCGATGCAGGGGACACGGGTTTGTGCCCCGGTCTGGGAAGATCCCACATGCCACGGAGCGGCTGGGCCCGTGAGCCATGGCCGCTGAGCCTGCGTGTCCAGAGCCTGTGCTCTGCAATGGGAGAGGCCACAACAGTGAGAGGCCCGCAGGAAAAAAAAAAAAAAAATCCAATTAAAATGACAGAAAAGTAAGGCGGGTTAATACACAGGACAAAGAACAGAAGCAATAACAGTAGCAACACAATTCTGGAAACTGAAAGGCAAATAAAAGAACAGTAACTCAGACCAGAAAATGCCAAACCTAAGTCTTCAAAGTACACTTGTGAAGCCAATGTCAAGCAAGAAGATCTACAATACAGAATCCCCTAATGGTTAGAGGCATGAAGATGTCATATGTCTCAAAATACTGGGATGGAGGTGGGAGGAGGTGGGAGGGTGAAAACAGGATTAGTTGAAATCTTATACTCATAAGGAGCAAGACTCTTCAGATCCTCATTCCACTCCTCCAACCTGATATGACTACCCCTCCCTGGCACTGACAAAAGATGGGAGCTTTATTTTCTGTAAAGGTTTACATAATTAAATCAAAAGTATTGATTAAAACTCTGTTAAAAATTCCCTATGAGAGAGAAACTCCAGTAAGAAGTCTCTACCCCACAGCCCTTCCCCAGCCCCTTCCCTAGCTCAGTTCCCTGAAATTCAGCACTTACGCTCTATTTACCAGGCAGAAGATGGCTCTTTAAGGACATGTCAGATAAATAAGAAAAGACCTAAAGATACTGACATTTGGGAGTGGTCCCAATGAAAATACTGCCCTGTAGTGAAACTCACCAGTCAACAAGCTGTAACAAAATATAGCATACTTCCAATAACTTTTTAAGTGCCTCATTCTTTGATGTAAACAGAGAGCCAAGGGTCAACAGAAACACATTAAGGAAAACTTCTAAAAGGAGACCAAAACAAACAACAAACAAACAAACAAAAACCTTAGACGAAGGGTAATTCAGAGAGGAAAAAAAATTGTTGACTATGACTAATTTCTTCAGATGTACAAGGAAAGCTCTTGAATGGGTTGACATTAAAAAGGAATATTCACAGTAAGAACGAATTCTTGAAAACTAGGATTAGTAAATAATTTGGATATATCACCCAGAAAGTAGAACAAAAAGACAAAGAAATAGAAAAGGGGAGAAAAAAGAAAATTAGAGGATTCATTCAAAATATGGATATAAAAATAACAGGTTAAAAAAAGAGGAAAAGAAGCTACCAAAGAAATAATAAGATTCCTCAGAACTAAAACACATGAGTTTTCAGACTGAAAGTATGTGTCCAAGACAATAAATTAAAAAGACCCACCCAAAGGCACATCATCATGAAATTTCAGAATACCAGTAGTAAAGAAAAAATCTAAAAAAACTTCAGGGACAAAAAATGAATCAGCAAATAAAAACAGCACCACATGTCATCAACAACACTGAAAACCCGAAGAATATAGAGCAATGCCTGCAAATTCTGAGAGAAAATGGTTTCAATCTACAAACCTACAAACATTTCCAAACAGGTAAAGTCTAAAGGGAAAAAAAAAAAAAATGCACCTTTTCAAGGGAGGGTAGTGGCAACTGCACTCTGCAAAAATAAATAAATAGAAAAGGCAACAACATGAAAATCAAGAACAGTAAACCCAATATATGAAAGACAGAGGGAATTTCCATATCAAAAATAAAGGGAATCAAGAAAATGAAGACAAACCATAGACTGGGAAAAAAAAATTCCAAAATACATATCTAATATAGGACTGTTCTTTAAAATATACAAAGAACTCTTAAAACCCAATAAGAAAACAAACAACCCAATTAAAAAATGGGCCAAAGACCTTAAAAGACATCTTAACAAAGAAGATATACAGATGGCAAATAAGCATATGACAGCAAATAAGCTCACATTATATGTGATCAGAGAAATGCAAATTAAAACAACGAGATACCACCACACACCTACTAGAATGGCTAAACTCCAGAATACTGACAACACTAAATGCTGGTGAGAACACGGAGCAACAGGAACTCTCAATCATTGCTCTTGAGAATGCAACTGGCACAGCCACTTTGGAAGACAGTTTGGGGGTTTCTTATAAAACTAAATATACTCTGGCAATACTTACCATACAACCCAGCAATTGTGCTCCTTGGTACTTACCCAAATGAGTGGAAAACTTATGTCCACACAAACATTTGCATACAAATGTGTATAGCAGCTTTATTCATAATTGCCAAAACCTGGAAGCAACCAAGATATCCTCTGGTAGGTGAATGCATAAATAAACTGTGGTATATTCTGACAATGATCTTGTATCCTGTGGCCTTGTTGAACTTATTAGTTCTATCTGACTTTTGTGCATTCCTTAAGATTTTCTATGTACTAGATACAGTCAGCCCTCCATATCCTTGGACGCAGAACCCACAGATAAAGAGGGTTGACTATACTACACCATTTTATGCAAGGAACTTGAGTATTCACATATTTTGATGTCCACGAGGGTCCTGGAAACAATCCCCATGGATACCAAGAGATAACTGTATATAATCTAAAAGTAGAGATGGATTTACTACTTCTTTTCTTATATGTATGCCTTTATTTTTCTTTCTTGCCTAATTGCTTTGGCTACAACCTCCACTACACTGCTAAACAGAAGTGGGAATAACAGACTTTCTCTTGATCTTAGAGAAAAACGTTGTCTTCCACCATTAAGTATGATGTTAGCTGAGAGTGTTTTATACATGTCCTTTATCAGGTTGAGGAAGTTTTCTATTCCTAGTTTACTGAGTATTTTCTTTTTTCTAACTTTTGAATCTTATTTATTTTTTTATACAGCAGGTTCTTATTAGTCATCAATTTTATACACATCAGTGTATACATGTCAATCCCAATCACCCAATTTATCACTACTGAGTATTTTCATCATGAAAGTGGGCTGGATTTAGTCAAATGCTCTCTCTGTATCTATTAAGATGATTATGTGGTTTGCATCACTTGTTCTATTAATACGGTTTTCTACATTGATTGATTTTTGTACTCCTGGGATAAATCCCACTTGGTCATGGTGTACAATCCTTTCTATATATTGCTATATTTGGTTTGCTAATATTTTGTTGAGGATTTTAATACCTGTATTCGTAACAGATATTGCTATGTAATTTTCTTGTGATATCTTTGGCTTTGGTAGCAGGGTGATACTGGCCTCATAAATCAGTTGGGAAGTGACACTTCCTTCCTCCTGTTTCTTGGAAGAGTTTATGAAGGACTGTTGTTAATTCATCTTTAAACATTTAACAGAATTCATCAGTGAAGACATCTTGGCCTGGGGTTTTTTTTTTTTCTTTTTTGGGGGCGGCATTGGGTCTTCTTGCTGCGCATGGGCTTTCTCTAGTTGTGGCAAGCAGGGGCTACTCCTGGTTGCAGTGCATGGGCTTCTCACTGCGGTGGCTTCTCTTGTTGCGGAGCACAGGCTTTAGACATGCAGGCTTCAGTATTTGCGGCACGTGCGCTCTAGAACGCAGGCTCAGTAGTTGTGGCGCATGGGCTTAGTTGCTCCGTGGCATGTGGGATCTTCCCAGACTAGGGATCGAAACCGTGTCCCCTGCATTGGCAGGCGGATTCTTAACCACTCTGCCACCAGAGAAGTCCCTGGGCTTTTCTTTTGAGGAAGCTTTTTGATTACTAATTCAATCTCATGTCTATTCAAATTTTCTATTTCTTCTTGAGGCATTTTCAGTAGTTTGTGTCTTTCTAGGAATATATCCATTTCATCTAGCTTAACTAATTTATTGTCTGAGAATTTTTCATAGTATTCTCTCATAATCCCTCTTATTTTTGTAAGACAGCAATGATGTCCCCTCTTTCAGTCCTGAATCTAGAAATTTGAGTCTTCTTTTTTTTCTTTGTCTAGCTAAAGGCTTGTCAGCTTTGTTGATCCTTATGAATAACCAACTTCTGGTTTCACTGATTTTCTCTAGTTGTGCTAGTCTCCATTTTCATTTACTTCTGCTCTAGTCTTTTTTATTTCCTCCCTTTCCCTGCTTTGTTATAGTTTGCTATTTTTTGTAGTATCTTAGATGGAAGGTTAGATCACTGATTTGAGATCTTTCTTCTTTTTAATATAGGTGTTTGTAGGTACAAATTTCACTCTAAGCACTGCTTTAGCTGCATTCCATAAGTTTAGTATGTTGTATTTTTGTTTCCATTTGTCTGAAAGTATTTCCTTATTTCCTTGTGATTTCCTCTTTGATCCACTGGTTATTTAGGAATGTGTTGCTTAATTTTCAGGTATTTATAAATTTTTCAGATTTCCTTCTGTTACTGACTTCTAATTTCATTCCACTGTGGCCAAAGAACATATTTTTCATGATTTCAATCCTTCTGAATTTACTGAAGCTTGTTTAATGCCTTAATATACAGTCTGTGCTAGAAAATGTATTCATGTGAACTGGAGAAGAATATGAATTCTCCTATTGCTGCATGAAGTGTTCTATAGATATCTATTAAATCTTTTTTTGGTTTATAGTGTTATTCACATCTTCTATTTCCTTGTTGACCATCTGGCTAGTTGTTCTACCCATTATCGAAAGTATTTATGTCTCTATTATTGTTAGATTTTCTATTTCTCCCTTCAATTCTGTCAATTTTTGCCACACCTATTTTGAGGCTATACTAAGTGCATATGTTTATAAGTATATGTCTTCCTGATGGATTGACTCTTTTATCATTATAAAACATCCTTTATCTTTAGTAATTTTTGTCATAAAGTCTATTTTATCTGATATTAGTATAGCCATTCCAGCTCTCTTTTGGGTACTGCTTGCACTGTTTATATTTTTCTATCCTTTTACTTTCAATCTATTTGTATCTTTGAGTCTAAAGTATTTCTCTAATAAACAGCATGTAGTTGGATCATCATTGAAATTTTACATAATAAAAAGTTTTAAATAAATAAGGCCAAAATACATAGAAAGACGTAACCTCTTCTGAAATTGAGGAAGCTATTATATAGACAAAATATTCAAGAACAGCCATTAAATTTTTGGAAAAAACAGTAACAAAGGAAAACTTGTCCCACCGGATATCATAACAGACTATAAAATTTTACAACTAATATATTAACAATATTTGCAGGAGAACAAAAAATTACATTGGTAGAAAAGAGTAGAATCCAGAAAAAGACCCATGTTCGTATACATATATGTATATGCACATATGTGTGTAATTTTAAATCAATGGAGAAAGGATGGATTATTCAATAAAAGGTATTAGGACAGAGGCTTCCATTAGGAAGAAAATAAAATAGGATTATCTCCCACACTCAAAACTAAATCCAGCTGCATTACATGAAACTAAAAATTGCTAAAAATAGAAAATATCCTATAATAATGGTAATGGGAACACTTTTCTAGGGAATACATGAAAGCCAGTTTTTAAACTTCTGTATTATAAAAGACACCATACACACACTTAATGCAAATTTAATTAATGCAATAAGGCCTGTGGCTCGAGAGATGGAGTAAAAGAGTGGATTCACTTCCAAGTCCACCACTTGAAAGTCCACCATTAAGAAGCCAGTTTGGACTTCCCTGGTGGCGCAGTGGTTAAGAATCCGCCTGCCAATGCAGGGGACATGGGTTCAAGCCCTGGTCTGGGAAGATCCCACATGCCGCGGAGCAACTAAGCCCGTGCGCCACAACTACTGAGCCTGCGTGCCTAGAGCCCATGCTCTGCAACTAGAGAAGCCATCACAATGAGAAGCCCCAACACCACAACGAAGAGTAGCCCCCACTCTCTGCAACTGGAGAAAGCCCGTACACAGCAACAAAGATCCAACACAGCCAAACATAAAATAAATAAAATTAAAAAAAAGAAGTCAGTTTAACTTCTCAAAATACCCAGTTTGGTATTTTTTTAAACATTTTAAAAACAAATATAATAATTCCTACATCGTAATATATTTTAGTATTAAATGAGATGGTAGCTATAAAAGCATCTAGTATAAGGTCTGGTATGTTATAAAAGCTTGTTCTTCCTTATTTCAACTTATGCTGGTACTACGTTAAATGAGGAATTAGAAGCTGCAATGAGGAGTAGCTGGGTTCCTGTATTTTGGTTCATGATAAAACTACTGATACTTTATAATGCCATTCTACCACTTCTGAAATAAAAACACATTTTGCTTCATCTCTTGCCCACCGTATTTTCCATGTATATAAAGTACCAATTGTTAAGAGTGTACCTGTTCTAAATATGGAAGGTAAAGAGGCAAACCAGCCAGGATTGGCACCAGCTTAAGAGCAAAACATTATATGTACGTGTGTGCACGCGCACACACTTATGTGGGCATTTATTTATTTACTTACTTACTTATTTATTCCAATGTCTTTCAACAATTAAAACCTTTCACTCTAAAACATCTTTTTAAGATTTTTATCCTAAGTTGCTGAACAAGGATCATATCTGAAATAGAATCAAACAAAAAACCTTCAGAATGGTGCAAAATAAACATTGTTAAGGATAAAAAATAAATGTACCAAATAAAGACTCAATATTTTTATATTTGAGGAATGAAATAGAGCAAAAATCTTCCACAAGTCAAAAAGCACTTGGGACTTCCCTGGTGGTCCAGTGGTACAGAATCTGCCTTCCAAGGCAGGGAACTCCAGTTAGATCCCACACGCCCTGGGGCAACTAAGCCCGCCAACTGCTGAGCTCGCGTGCCTCAATGAAAGAGCCCGCGTGCTGCAAACTACAGAGCCCATGCGCTTGGGAACCCACGCGTCACAGCTACAGAGCACACGCGCCCTGGAGCCCACGTGCCACAGCTAGAGAGAGAAAACCCACACGCCACAACTAGAGAGAAGCTCGTGCACCGCAAGGAAGAGCCTGCACGCCACAACAAAAGGTCCCGCGTGCCGCAACTAAGACCCAAAGCAGCCAAAAAATAAATAAATAATTTTTTTAAAAAAAAAGCACTAGTGGAACCACCATCTTCCACTAATTCGCCAAAATGACCAACACAAAGAGAAAGAGGAGGGGCACCCGCTACTTGTTCTCTAGGCCTTTTAGAAAACATGGAGTTGCTCCTTTGGCCACATACATGCGAATCTACAAGAAAGGTGATATTGTAGATATCAAGGGAATGGGCACTGTTCAAAAAGGAATGCCCCACAAATGTTACCATGGCAAAACTGGGAGAGTCTACAATGTTACCCAGCATGCTGTTGGCAACACTGTAAACAAACAAGTTAAGGGCAAGATTCTTGCCAAGAGAATTAATGTGTGTATCGAGCATATTAAGCATTCTAACAGCCGAGATAGCTTCCTGAAACGGGTGAAGGAAAATGATCAGAAAAAGAAGGAAGCCAAAGAGAAAGGTACTTGGGTTCAACTGAAGCGCCAGCCTGCTCTACCCAGAGAAGCACACTTTGTGAGAACCAATGGAAAGGAGCCTGAACTGTTGGAGCCCATTCCCTATGAATTCATGGCACGATGGGTGTAGAGAAAATAAAAGACCTAGACTGTAAAAAAAAAAAAAAAAAAAAAAAAAAGCACTAATTCAACTTTTTGTTTCAAACAAAATTTCACTTCCTGAGTGAACCATATGTTTATATAAAGGAAAAAGCACAATTTTTATAAAAATTTTATAAATTTACAGTTTAGGGCCCAAACAAGTTCAAACTTCTTCAACAAATGTTGGTCAAAATGGATAATTCCCACTTTAAAAATGTACACTTAGATGCATTCACTTTCCTGCAGATTTTAAATGAACAAGATTTTGACCTTTAGACTGGTTTTTTAAAAAACTAAGATGGGAACCCAAAATTACATAATGAAATGTGCCTTCCAATCTAAAAACAAAACAAAATGTTCACAGGAATGTAAAAGTAACCACTGAGTATTCAAATTACTAAAAACAATGTTGCAACTGCAACATCCTTCTCTCCCTATTTCAACCAGTCTTCCTGTTTCCTTACCAATTTAATAGGAAAATTAATGTCTGAAGCTTGAACACTGATGAAATTTTTCTTCAGCAAGAGCTGCCATTTACATTGATTCTACAACATTCAAGGCGATTCTACAACATTCAAGGCAGTTATGTCCACATACCAGACTTAAACGCCACAAGATTCATTTGTGAAGGATAATAAAAATAGGAATTAGATTTAAAGCAGCACAGTAGATCAGGACACTACAAGGAATAAATAGTACAGCTGCCTTGCTATCAGAAAAACAAGCCCAGCCGCCACAAATCTTCTTTTGATACAAACACTTCAATATATCACTCATAAAGTGCACAATGCTTTTAAAAGTTTCGCTTATACATAAGGCATGTGAATAAAAAGACTTCTGAAACATTATTTTCAAATGCTATAGAAACCTACACAGTAATGGGATTATAGGAAAACTGTAAAAATTAGGAGTGTGAATGATGAGACTTTTATTTCCTGGCATTCTTGCCTCTACTGCAAATTTAATCTAGTCTCACAAATTATACAAGATATTAGAGTTCTCTGAATCTTGGTTTGTCTTCCCAATTTGCAGCCAACAGCAACTGGAATACCGGAAACAACTCTAGAAAATCCCTAACATCCTAATTAATATAGAATAGAAATACATTCAAGTCTAACAAACGTTCACTATAATATTCCATACGACTTAATCAGTATCTTTTCCTCTTATTTTATATTCAATGATTCTTTTATTTTAAAAACAAAGACAGCACATGGTTTGTGACCAACACCAGGGATTAGAAGCATTTCCAAATCACTTCTCTCAACTTTTTTTTTTGAATGAAATTTAAACTGTGAAACAAACTGAGCACAAAGCCACATTCTCTAGGTAAAAAGTGCCGTGATTACCTCGTTACCCAGTAATATTAACAACAATTTCACCAAAAAAGTGGAACTTTTTAAGGTACACTTTAAAAATTACTTCCTTTGCCACACAGTCCCGGAATCTAACTTGCAAAGCTGTCCTAAACAATCCATTTGTATCTCCTCTGAGTCCATCAAATCACGCACAATATAAGTTTTAAAAACTAATACCAGCAACAGCAATCAAACCAGGTGTACGTTTTTACAAGCAATAGCCCTAAGCTCCAAATAAAATTAACACCAAAAAACAAACAAACAAAAAAACCAAAGGACATTCTCTTAGAAGTAGGAGTTCCTTAGTTTTACAATAGTTTTCTTTGCTTTTCACTGAAAAGAAAATGGCAAATGAAATTAACAGTGATAACGATGAGAACAGTTAGTTCCCAGGCAGAGGATGCAGGAATTTACAACCCAGGCTTGGCCTAGAGATCAGCGGGCACACACACATCAATGATCAGGGGACGCTTTCAAGACATGTCACTATCTAACGGAAGTTCTAAAGGACAGCCCTATAAATGCACTGTAAAACACAACCTAGCAAAACTCCATTTTCCAAAACAATTCAAGAGTTTCCTACGATGCCCGAAACCGAAAGAGTCTGTGCTCTGGACACCCTCAGGATTGCCGCCTCTCTCAAGGCAGGGTGACCAGCCCATGTGAATCGGAGTGCCATCACGTCAGTTTATGTGACAGATCCACTGGGAGCATCCGACGGTGATGGGGGCCCTCCCGGGCCGACGCTGCTGGAAGAGGAACAGAAATGCCATCTTCAGGGCCCTCCTACTTCCGTTCTCAAAACAGAAATTCACTGTTTCTCCTAGTCCTCACCCCTCAGCCCGGTACCTCTCGACAGCGGTGCCCCTCCAAAGAGCTTAGGTGTAAAGAAAAGCCTATAGTCTCGGACCAAGGTGGACAGAATGCTGTTGGTAAAAGCACTCCCACCCCCCGACTCCCGTGCAAAATCAACCGCCAGCGCCTTCCGAGGAGCCCCCCTGGCAGGGGACACGCCAGCAGCAGAAATCGACATCCCAGTTCGCCCCCCACTCCTTCCTCCTCGGGGTAAAAGGAACTAAGTGAACTGCAGGAGGGTGCCCTGCAAGCTCCCTCAAAGAAGGGCTGGGGTGGGGGTGGAAACGAAGAAGCAGCGGAAGGAAGGGGAAAGGACGAGCGGCAAGAGGAAGGGAACGTGAGCGCGCACCGCAAAGGGCACGAGTCTTCGGGGAGGCGGCTGCACCCCAGTTCCCCGGAGCTGGTGCGCCCCGCCTCTCGGGCGCTCCGCCCCGGGCAGAGAGCGAGGAAGGGGGATAAGGGGGCAACATCCTCCTCTGGCCCAGCCTCGCCCCTCACGAAGGGCTAGTCGGGGCTGTCGTGCCCTCTCCGGATCGGGAGCGACGGCATCGGCAGCCTGCCCCGTCGGAGGGCGCGGACTACGGGGCCTCCCGCGCGTTTCGCGGGCTGCCTTTCACGCCCCCACCGCCGGGGGAGGCAGCTCCGGGTGACGCCGGCCCGGCGCCAGGCGGCCGCGTCGGCTACCTGAAGCGGGGCGAGTCCTTCAGACACTCCTCGAAATCCACCGTCATCTTCATCCTGCCTCCGCCTCGTCTCGCAAGCGGCGCTGGAAGAGCCGAGGGAGCCGCGAGAGCGGCTGCGCTGGGGACCCAGACGGCTACGGCTGGCGCACGGCCGCGACTAGCGCTGCGCAGAGATGCGGAGGGCGCCTCGCCCGCTGGTCATAGCAGCCGCGAAGACGGCGGCGGCAGCGACGGCTCGTCAGGCCCCAGTCCTGCCCCTCTTCCTCCCGCCCCCAGCAGAGGACCGACCTCAGGGAAACGACCCAGAGTGACAGCCGCAGCCAGCCAGCCACGAACACGACGGCCAATAGGAGGGGCTTCCGGTAGCACCGCCTGCGGGCGCTCGGGCAACGCGCCTGAGCGACGGTAGCGGGAGCCAGTGAGCGGCGCGACCGTGGGAGCCACCTTGCCAAAAGCGTCCCGAGGGCCAACCAGGATGCGCGGGCGTCGTTAGGCGGGACGAACCGGTTGCTGGGAGGCCGGCAGCTGAGGCTCCTTGGGAAGGAAGTCACGTGGCTGCGCGCCGCGCTTCCCCCGGAGCCCCCGCCTCTTCTCCTGCTTCTCCAGCCCCGCCCTGCTGAGCTGCCAACAAGGAGGAGCCGCCGCCTGCAGGTCTGAGAAAGGAGAGCTGCTTTTCAAGGCAGCTTTGGCAGAAATCTGAAAAGGGTAAAAGAGTGGAGATTATAAAAGGAAGAGATGGTCTAAGCCACCACTTCCTTTCAGTTTAGAGAAACTGAGGCCAGGAGAGGAGCGAGGGTAACTTTAATGCTAAAATCCGTCTTTCACTTACTGGCTTCATCACGTAATGATTTGAAAGTATCTCCCATGTATTGATATATATTTTAATATAACCAGAGACTACTTTCAGAAGGAGCTGGCATTTGGGGTGGGCATGGAAAGATCAGAAGGATTTAGACAGATAGGGGAGGCAGGGCGTTTTGTGTGGAGGAACCGTTCTCAAAACCACAGAAAACATTCCTCCTTACTGACCCCTTTCTCTCAGTAGCCTTTGCCAGTTCTAAGACGATAGGATTCTGAAAATGCAGGCTCATTTACTCAACTTGCAACACCTGCCCTCCGATACACGATTTTTCTAGGAGCCACTGTAAGATACTCATCTTCTGATCCCCACAATAATCCCACAATCCCCTACTTCTGATTCTTAGATGCCACGAACTCATGGCATGTAAGTAGAAAGTACCATGGATACATTGTATTTAAGTATATACTTCTAAACTCAACCTAAAAACCATACCCGTAAAAATGCACAGGGAGGGTGTTAGAACAGCATAGTGGCTCTGGAGGTAAGCTTTTGGGATTTGCCTGCCAGCTTTCTCACTGCAAAATGAAGATAACACCACTGATCTGATAGAGTTGTCCTGAGGCTGAATGGATAAGAACTCAAGTCAACAGTGCCACATAGTAATCATTCAGTTAATGTTGGTTATTATCATAATTGTACCACTTTCTTCTTCAGTACCATAAGCAGAGGTTAGGTTTAAGTCTTCTCCCTTCCACTGCCTAAAGTCTTATATAATAACCCTTTTGACCATCTGGTTAAGTATAGCATGATGGCATGCTGTTTTTCATAATGTATGGTTATAGCTTGATCTCTTCATCACCTTTAGAAAGTAACAGCATACTTTTGAGACATTTCAAAGAATATACGACCATTATATACGTTTCTTCTTTGTTTATAAACTTGGTTTCTTTTTTTAATTGAATTGCATATCCCTAGAATCTACACAGCTTCTCTTAATAACTAGAAACTATTGACAGTTAAACATTCAGTGTCCTCAAACACTTCAGTTAGTCAAGACAACCTCTTCTAGATTTGTAACTTCTGTGTCAAATTTAGAGAGTTGGCCATTTCTACATTTAATTGTATTCCATATGCATGACAACTAATCTGTATATACAATATCTTATTGTTTCAATCACTCAACACAATGTAACCTTTTGGAAGACACCTAACATGACACTTTGAGATTCAGATTAAAATTCAACTGCATGGCATCATCAATGCAAATAACTAAGCTAATTATCAAATGAACATCTTTCTGTGGATGGCTAAATTTACATATACCTAGTTAGTGATAACACTGTCACAATTTTTCTTTGCCCTGTGATAAAGCAAGCATTTTGGGGTGTCAATTACAATCTTACAATTGTAAGATACATCCTAAATTGAGAAATATTAAAAGTGAGATAGGGTAGGAACATTGAGTCTTAGAATAGAAGAATTACAATATTATTATTCTTATAATAATGGGAACCAAGGCCCCAAGATACAAAAATAACTTGCTAGGTGACTCAGGCCCCATGATCCAGACTCTAACTGCAAACTGCCCACTCTCCCTTTAGAATTCAGCCTTTACAGTTGTGGCTCTGTCTGCCTGTGAAGCATTTCCTTTTCATCTCTTTAAAACGCAGCTCACATGCCACCTCTTTCAGGAAGCCTTCTCTGTTTGCTGAAATACAGACCTCTCTTTTCAACACACAGTGAAAGTTAGTTACCAGGCCCAGTCTACACTCTTAGATGATATAAATGATCAAAACTTAAATCTCTTCCAAATTTCTTCTCCCTAGACTTCCTAGTTCCTTCCTCCAAACCCTCTGGAACCCTGCATACCCACAGCCCTTCCCAGAATGCTTCTGATTTTCTCTGAGAATACTTTTGACTATACATCCTCTCGAGCACAGGTTGTTCAGTGCCCCTTCTCTGATCCTTCTGAACCAGGATACATAGTCAGCAAGAGTCTAACTCTTGACAGCAACTTATAATTTATATTCCACCTTCATGTAAGAATTTCTTCTTTGAGGCTAATATCATCTAAATAAACCACTGTCTTACTTGCCTCATTGCTGTTATCTACCAATTTCCTAGTAGCCCCCTCCCTTAGCCTGACTAATTGCATTGCAAATTATCTCAAGAAAAGGGAATTATGATGAAGGTAACCATGAGCAGTTACTAAAACTGAGAAGCCCAGAAACTCAGGCATCTCTGGGCACTGGTTTCCCTCTCTTAGCAGCTGTATCCTCTCTCTTTCTCACCTACTCCCCAACTCCCACAAGTTTCCTCCTTGCTGTCTTAGGGATTCTGTTCCCCTGTGAACCTGGCTTGCATATAAGCCCTCATTGCTACTTGTTCCTTCAACAAGTTGGTTGTCAGATGGCTATAGGGGCCGAGCAGATAATGTAAATGAATGAAGCTGGCCAGGTGTGAGCATATGGCGTGGGGAAGGCCATGGTGAAGGGGAAAGCAGGTGCCCTGTGTTCTACTTGGCTTCAGTTTTTGCCATATCAGACTTTTGAATTTTACAAGAGAAACCAAATAGCCAGATTTCAGTGTGAAACCTTCCAATTCTCAAACGTTGGCAATCCATTCAAAATATGATAAAACATTGCACAGGTCATAAAAATGTATCCGGGCCACTCTGCAACTTCTAAATATTTCTTGACAATTCTTGATGTATCCTTTCAACCTATGCTCCTGGAGCTTATCATTTTAATCTGTTTTCCAATTCCCAGATCCCAGGAGAAAATCCGATTAACCCAGCTCATCTTTTCATGACAGGTCACACCAGTCCCTGGCAAGCCGATAGAAGGGCAGGATCACTCAACTTAATCATTTGTACAGGAATGGTGTCAGGATGCAGGATTCAGGACAGCTGACTACTAGACAAGGCAATTTCCCTAAAAGAAGGTGTCGATGGCCAGGTCCCATAAAACACAGCTAGTAAACTCTCATCCAAGACCTTGGCCTCTCACTCAGTCTTCCAACCCCAATTCCTACCTTCAGCTAAGGAGATTTCAGCATTCACTCATTCCTTCTTCATTCAATAATATCCATTGAGCATGTACTCTGGCCAAACCCTGTGGTAGGCTCTGAGGTTTACAGGTGAAATAAACAGTGTCTCCCGTCTAGAGCTATCAGACCAGAGGGGGAAATGTGTGATTAGTTCTGGGCCAGGGGCATGCACAGGGGGCTACTCATACTCTGATGGTCATTTCTCCCAGTGAAGGAAATAAGGTTTCTCATACTTCCACAGATATGAGGGATCTTGAAAAAGTAAGATCCAAGAGAAGGTGTGGAAGGTCTTTCCAAGGACCTTTAATCACAGGGAACTATGTGACTAAAGCACAGAGGTAAACGTTAACCAGATACCAAGGACCTTGTCTGCCACACTAAGGAATTTGTATCTTAAAGCAGTGGGAAGCCACTGGGAGAATTTAAGCCTGGGAATGAGATCTGATTTGAATTTTAAAGGACAGTGGCGCAAGGGGGTGGGGGCAATTTCGAGGTTTCCAATCAAGGCAACTGCAGTCAAGAGATGTTTAGGAAATACAGTTAAAAGGTTCTGATGGCCAAATGAAAGTGAGGGAGGCAATGAAGACTGAACTCCTAGGATGACTCGAGGTTATAGGTTGTGGTGACTGGTAGGAGGTGGTGTCATTCACACAGAGAGAAGAAAGGTTATCTCTTTGGCTCAGAATATGTCACTCCAGAAAGTCCTTACATGTTCCCATGGTAAACTTTGTCTCACCCAGAACGTTCCATGCACAAGCTCAACCTTCAATGTTCCCTGCTGTCTCACGTACACACATTCACTTCACACCCCAAGTCCCGACCCCAGGACTCTCTCTTTCAGGTTGTTGGGATCCACCTGTCTGGTCTTCCTCCACCACTTCAACAGCTTTTTTTTTTTTTTTTTTTTTTTTTTACCATGCCCCCTACCTCTCCCTAGGTCATTCCCTGGCTATTTCACACACCCAGCACTGGATCAATCCAAAGATTTCCTTCATGATGCCTCCCCCGCTAGTTGTTGAGCAATACTGGAGACAATTTATATCTTAAAGCAATGGGAGACATTGGAAGAGTTTAAGCAGAGGAGTGTGATGTGATCCAATTTGTATGTTAATGGGGGCTGAGTAGGCAAGAGTTGAAGGCTTTTATGGCTGAGACTGTATCACTGCATTCAGTAGTTCAAGACTTGGACACTACATACTTAGGCGTTTCAACTGTCTTTGTACTATTTATCTGTTGCCACATCCCTGGCATACTGACACAATGGCTATTCCCAAACTTTGCCAGCCAAGCTGTGGCCCACGCCTCCATGATCTATAGATAATTTTGCCTCTTCACAAAGAAGACAGAAGTCATTAGGTAGGAATACTCTTCCCAGCCCTGCCCCGCATACTCATCTACATTCCCATCTTCCTTACTTCTTACCCACCTATCTCAGAGGAAAGTGTATCTCTTCCTTGTGCTCCAGACGTCACCCCTTCCATTCTCCTCTGAGAAAGGTTCTTTCTCGGTATCCTCACCCTTTCTCTCCACTGACCTTTCTTTCCTCTTTGAAGAAAAGAGAAAGAAATAGAAGCATATATCCTCTGTATCAGTAAGGATCATTTTTGTTGTAAGAGAAACTATTTGAGTAAGGCAAAAATAAAGAGTTCATGATAAAATAGGATGATTTCACCGGAATGGGGATGACAGGCTTTCCATGGACCTTGAGAAGTAGTTGGAACCAGGACCTGTAAAGCCTGGATGCTCCCTCCCCTCTGTCCTTTCCAAACATCTGCTTTGTTCTTCTGCACACCTGAAGCTCACTTCACCTGACTGTCCGGGCCCAGCTCCCGAGATTAACCAACTAACCGGCAAGAAAGGGTTTTCTCTCTTGACCCAAATTCTAAATTTCTTGGGGGAAGTATCAGCCCAGCTTGGATGATGTACCCCATCAAGGGCCAATTGACCACATCAAGGGGACAGCCACATACAAACATAGCTTCAGAAGCCTCCCTCTGTGACCATGTGGATAGGGGATCAGTTAGCCAAGAAGGCGGACAGGTGAATTGAGTAAACCACCCCTTTGGCTATTGCCAAATCTCCCTCCATTGCTTCCTAAGATTCTTAAGAGCATCGTCGCCACATTTTCTCCTCCTGTTCATTCCACTATCCACTGCATTCTGTTCTCCACTCCCTACCCACCCCCATCAACTGTTTTCAGTAAGGTCACTTTCAGATTGCCAAGCCAAAGGACACTTTCCAGTACTTATTTTTCCTGACATCTCTTCAGCACTTGACACTCTTGGCAACTCTTTTCACCTTGGAAACTCATAGCACTCTCAGGCTTAAAATTCTTCAATAGTTTATCATCACCTAAAGCTATGGTTTTTAAGCTTTTCTTAATCATGGGACCCTTTGTTTAAAAGAAAAACTCTTTCACCAGTACCCACAATTAAATGCGTAAAAGCAGAGTTGGTGTGGTTGAATTAGGAGTGGGAGACCCAGACCCCTGCCCACCTGGGCCCACTCCGCATCCCCAGATGACCCACCAGTGGGCTCCAAAGAGATCTCACAGCTCTACTGAATAGAATTTGAAAACCACAGATCTGTAGGATAAACTCCAAATTCCTTAATTTCATAAATAAGGCCCCGTCAACCTGCCAACCTTTTCTACCTTCTTTGCTGCCAATCTCTCTACTCCAGACAGGTTCAACCATCCACGAAGGGATTCTTTCAGTGGCTTTGGTGTGCTTTTTTCTCAGCCCCACCATGGTACATGATGTTTCCTCTGCCTGAGTGGGCCTCCTTCCTCTGTGTGCCTGGTGAGCTCCAATTCATTACTTGCAAGTTGGCTTAAATGGAATCTCCTCAGGTGCTTCCCACATGACGTGACTTCTCCTTTGTGTCAGCACATAACTCCATTAGAACAGAGTTCAGTTCAGCTTTATAATCTGAGATTTTTATACTCATGTTCTCTTCAGACCTGGAGCTGCTGGGTGGTGACATTATGTTCTTTTCATCTTTTTAGCTCTAGAACCTAGCCTAGTGCCTGGCACTTACTAAGTGTCTGATAAATGTTGAGTAAATAGATGTATTTCTCTCCCCAAATGATCTTTTCATTATTCGCATCCCCATGGTTACTTGTACACGTGTATATACTTCCCCACCAGATTATGAGCTCAGATAACAATACTTATGTGTTAGGGTGATGGTGAGAACTAAATAAGATGTACATAAAAGTGCCTAACAATGCCTGATTCATTGGGAGTTTTCCATCCTGGCTGTATAACAGAATCCCCTTTAGAGTTGTTCTGTGTTTGTTTGTTTTAATGTAGACTTGTGGGCCCTACTTACTAAATCAGATTTTCCAGAGGTGGTCCAGGGCATAAGTCCCACAGATGATTCTGATCCACAGCCTTCATAATTGAAACTCAATACATGCTACCTAATGTTCATTTTGTAACTGGCATAGGTCCTGTTGGGTCTATACTTCAGTACAGTCTGTACCCTCTGCTGCTCTTCTTCCTTCCTTCTGCCCCCTTCCCACCGTCCTGCCTTTATGACATAGTAAGAAGACTTACTCTTTGCCCAACTACGTACCCCACAGATCCAAAACACCAGATTCTAAGCATTAAGAATCAAGAATGTAACTTCTTGATCTGGCTATGGTCTCTCTCTGAGTGCTTTTCTGGAAGTCCTCTCTCATAATCACCACATTAAACTGATCCTCAGATCCTGTTAACTTTTTCTTGTGTAATAGCTCTTGAATTTGTGCCCAACTTCCAATCCTCATTGCCACTGCCTTGGTTCAAGGCCTTCAATATCCCTTGCCAGAATTATTCTAAATAGCATCCTAACTGGGCTCCTTGCTTGTTATAGGCTGAACTGTGTTCCCCTCAAATTTATATGTTGAAGCCCTGTGCCCAGTACCTCAGAATGCAATTGTATTTGGAGATGGGGTCTTTAGGGAGGTATTAAGGTTAAGTGAGGTCATAATGGTGGGGCCCTCATTTAACAGTATGAGTGATATCCTTATAAGAAGAGGAAGGGATCCTAGGGATGCAGGCACACAGAGAAAAGGCCAAGTGAGGACACAGAGAGAAGGCAGCTGCCTGCAAGGCAAGGAGAGAGGCCTCAGGAGATACCTGCCAACACACTGATTTTGGACTTCCAGCCTCCAGAACTGTGAGAAAATAAATTTCTGTGGTTTAAGCCACCCAGCCTGTGGTATTTTGTTATGGCAGCCCTAGCAAACTAATAGAGTCTTGGGTGTCCGGGGAATCCTCCACTTTACTCAGCAGAGTCAACCTGCCACCGTCAAAGCCGGAATGGCTGTCATTCTCTTTCCCAGCCCTCCTCACACAGAGGAGGAGGGATTGTGACCTAGGCTTGGCCAGTGAGAAGCAGCCACCCCAATCTTGGTCTCAAGTCATAGACAGAAGAGGAAACAAAAAACATTGTTTTGTCCAGTCCCTTTACTTTATAGGTGAAGAAATGGAGGCGCAGCAAAGAGTAATCTGCACTTATCAGACCTCATGGGGATTCCATGCCAGAGCCCAGGCTCAGCACACTGTTTCCTATTTCTCCTAAAAGCCCAGGAACTAAGGCCAGCTCCACTGGTGCTGGTCAACCAGCACCTGAACACAGTCAGGGACTGGTCAGCAAGGACAGAGGGGCACTGGTGTCTGCCACAATGGCAAAGGATCAATGTGACTAACCCTGACAAATCAAAAAGAAAAAGAAGGAAAAGACCAAGAATGCTCATATCTTAAAAAATGGAAGTAATACAAATGGACAAAAAATTATGAAATTCAGAAATCAAATACATGCAAATTAGAAAAATATACCTTTTCCTCCCCTCTCAGATGGTAAAGATGGAAAAGAATGCCCTAGAAAACAACCCATTAGAGTGTAAACCTCCTGAGAGCAGAGACTTCTGTTTTGCTCGCCACTATATCCCTATCATGTGACACAGAGCTTGGCAGATAGTTGGGGCAATTTAATACTTAATATTCAGTAAGTGACTAGCACACCTGTGAGAGATAGGCTTTCCTTATTGCACAGGAAGGCAGTCAAATCCAAGCCCTGCAGCCTTCCCTCTGCCACAGACAACACATAAGAAAATACCTGTTCTTTAAAGAAGTATGACTGGCTGTACCACACAGTTCTGAAAGCTCTGGTGCATGAGAAGATAAAGTACCTTCAAAAAGGAAACAGGAAACATGTATAAGAAGGAAAAATTAAGTAAACACTGGTGAGACTGTGTAGATAGAGGTTCTCATACACTGGAGAAGCACAGAACTTTTCTGAAGGACCATTTGGCAATATGTATCAAAGTGCTAAATATGTTTATCTTTGAATTTATCTTAAGAAAAGGATAGGAGATATGTACATATACATGTTTGCTGCAGTGTTATTTCTGGAGAAAAAAAGATATATTCTAAATTTTTACTAATAGATGGGTTAAATAAATTACAATATATCCATACAGTAGAATACTATGTAATCTAAGTCATTCTTGGGGGGAAAAAAAAAGAGAGAGAGAAGAAAATAAATCCAATATTAGCAATGATTATTAGTTCTGGTTTAATCCTTTATGGTGTACCTCCTTTCTTTGTAAACATATATATTACTTTTATAATTGAAAAAAAAATCTTCAGACCTATTATTCCAAGAAAAGTAGACCCTAAAGTGTTTAAAATTTTACCTATTTGCTCTATTTTAATCACTTATATCCTGCATGTCTCTTAAATTAAGAAAATATTAAATAATAAGGCAGTTAAAATGAAAGTTTTTCTAAAAAATGAAAACTATGGGGAAGAGAATAAAAAGTTACGCTAAGAACCCAGGCTCTTTTTTTTTTTTTTTTTTTTGGACAAGGTTAAAAATAAAATACACGGGCTTCCCTGGTGGCGCAGTGGTTGAGAGTCCGCCTGCTGATGCAGGGGACACGGGTTTGTGCCCCGGTCTGGGAAGATCCCACATGTTGTGGGGCGGCTGGGTCCGTGAGCCATGGCTGCTGAGCCTGCGCGTCCGGAGCCTGTGCCCCGCAACGGGAGAGGCCACAACAGTGAGAGGCCCGCGTACCGCAAAAAAAAATAAAAAATAAAATAAAATAAAATAAAATACACTATTATGTTGTTCCAATTAACTGAGAAAAGAATTCATACCACTAACTCAGGAAAGACAAACATGTTCCAAGAGAAATTTATACAAGCTTAATTTCTGTTCCTATCACCTGTTAGGCAACTAATGTGCACTTCCACTGAACCCTCTCTTTAGTGCTGAATTCATGGCTTTGAAAGTGCTTACACATGAGGATGTGGTATTATCACAAGGACATTTTGGTACTTCCTTTTAGTGGGCCTCAAAACACATACCCGGTTTTCTTTACTTTTGTTATTTTAAAGAAAGTTTGGTATTTCCAAGTATGAAAGTGAAGCTTTACTAGGGGACTTCAGTTTTGTTGCTGTTGTTTATAATTTAAATACTTTGAACATTTGCACATGTACAAAGGGGTATGCAATGAAGAGTAGGTCTCCTTCCTGCTGCTGTTGATGCTAGGAGCACTCATGTCTTCACTGCTTCCTTCCTTACCTACCAAGGGCCACCCATGACCTTCAGCAGAACATTTACTGCTTTTCTTCCTAATATCTGCCTTTTGCCTTTAACTGCCTCTTGGCAGAGGTGCTAGGGAAGTAGAAGGCAATAGAAATAAATCTGTCTTCTTCCTCCTCGTCTTCCTTCATGTGCTAAAGTTGGTATTGTTAGGTAAAACCAAGCTATTGATTTTCATGGCTGAAATTTAAAACTTCTTTTTTCAATTTTTATCAACTGTAGGAATAGAGCCAAATATGTCGCTCACTAGAAAAGCTAAGAAGCTGCCTACCTCATTCCTTAATCTCTCCTAATGACAGGGTGGCTTGTTGTTGTTGTTGCTTAAAAAAAGAAAAAGAGGGGGGAGGAGCTGACAAATTTTACCTATTTATTAGTTCCTTTGAACACACTGTGCTATATCAAGGTATAGATCTACATTACCAGGGAAGTATTCTTTTTGAAAATGTAATGTTGACATTACTCATAGCCTTTTGCACCAACACAAATGCTCGCCCAAATCCTATAAATCCAAAGCTACACATTTGAACACCAGATGTGTGTGCTCTGGGAATGCAAGGGGAAGGATGATGTTTCAAGTTAGTAAAATATCGAGTACAAGGCATAAACTGTTAGAGAAGTGGCAGATTCCAGGAGCACAGGGGGTTAACTGCCTCATCCCCACCTGGGGCCTCAGTGCCTCAAGTGTAATGCTGTTCAATGTACTGTGATTTCAACATGACTGGTCACAACATAGCTACATTCAAAGAACAGAAATTGGGCTTCCCTGATGGCGCAGTGGTTGAGAGTCCACCTGCCGATGCAGGGGGACACGGGTTCGTGCCCTGGTCCGGGAAGATCCCACATGCCGCAGAGCAGCTGGGCCTGTGAGCCGTGGCCGCTGGGCCTGCGCATCCGGAGCCTGTGCTCCGCAGCGGGAGAGGCCACAACAGTGAGAGGCCTGCGTACCGCAAAAAAAAAAAAAAAAACAGAAATTGTCCAACTCCTCTTGTCCCAGCCACCACAACTCCAGTTCCTCACAGTTCTGACTCCAGCTTTCTTACCTCTCTCAGAGAATTAGAACACTTGTTAGAGCAAAACTAATAGGTGGGCTAGTGCCAGTGGCGTGCTGCCACTGACAAAAGCGGTGTGTATCACCACTGGCATTGGTTACATTGCTACATACATATAATTAGCCAGAGCAACCCTCCCCTCCACCCATGGAACAGCTGACCTGCCAGGCAACTTCTGGCAAAGAAGTTCCACAGAAATGACCATCAGGCATGCAGAGACCACCAATCTTCTGATGGACATAACAGCCCTCACTGTTCTCCTCAGCTGATTCCATAATTGGCCGCTGAAAGGGGCCTGGGTGGGCAAGGGCACTGCCACAGAGCTGTCGGCAGCTTGCCAACATGACTCGAAGGCAGCCGAGGTGGGTGGCACTATGGAGATAAGCAGTTCACACTTCCCCATCCTTCCCCCCAATCCCTAACTTGGAAACACAAGGTACTTTGGGATCTGAAATCAGCCTCCCGCAGCTGCTCTGCTCTGGATTGTGCTTTGCCAACTGCTTCCTTGGGGCCGTCCCTCAAGGAGTGGTTGGGTTTTGCCTTTTAGCTCACTATAGGTCACAGCAAGACATCTGGCCACACAATCAAACAGGGAGGACCTCCTATATCAGGAGTCATGATCTTACAGAGCCATAAGAACCTTAAGGATTCTATAAAGGACTCACCCAGGGTGACACAGCCAGCTTGCAGAACAAGAATTCAAACAGGTCTCCTGAAGCAGTGTTTCTCAAACTTGTGAAACCAGGATCCATGGTCAGAAATACATTTAACCTCATTACCAATGAGTGAGTGAAATGTAGACATACATGTGATTGAAACAGACATGGCATGACACAGTATTGCCCTTTCCAAATGCTATGCTCTGTTTTCTTTTCTGTTGTTGTTATTCTTATCATTATTTTTGGGCCGCACCATGCAGCTTGCAGGATCTTAGTTCCCTAACCAGGGATTGAATCCGGGCCCTTGGCAGTGAGAGTGCGGAGTCCTAACTGCTGGACCATCAGGGAGCTCCCTCTGTTATTATTTTTAAAAAGCTTTTCTGACCTACTAAATTGGTCTATGACCCACTAATGAATCACAGCTTGCAGTTTGAAGAGGCCCATATACATAAGCAAAAACTCCTTGTGCTATTTCATTTTGAACCATCTGGCTCATTTTTAACTAGGTACATAGTAAAAATTTCTGAAAATAAGAGTATAGTCAGCCCTCTGTATCAGCCCTCTTCCTCTGTCTTCAAAGCCAATGATGTACAGTGCTGTGTCCATACTTCTATAGCCATGTCTCCCTCTGACCACAGTCAGGAGAGGTTATCTACCTTTAAGGAGTCATGTGATTAGGTGGGCACCACTTGAATAATCCAGAATAATCTCTGCATCTCAAGGTCCTTAATCACATCTGCAAAGTCCCTTGGTCATATGAGGTGGTATATTCATAGGTTCCAGGGATTAGAAAATGGACATGTTTGGGTAGGGTATTATTCTGCCTACAAGAAATTATCTGATCTGACTTAGGTTTTACCAGGATAACCCTGAGTGCTCTGTGGGGAATAAACTGTAGGGGACAAGGGTGGAAGCAGGGAGAACAAGTAGGAGGCTATTAGAATAATCCAGGTGAGAGCTGATCAAGGCCTGAGTGCCAGCAGTAGAGGTGGTGACATGTAGTCTAATTCTGGTTGTTTTGTGCAGGTAGAGCTGACATGATTTGCTGATGGATTGGACGTCGGGTATGAGAGGAGGGTGTCAAGGATAACTCCAAGGATGACACTCTCCCCCCCACCCCCTTAGAGTACTTGACATATGTTGTGCTGATTTGTTTAACTATCTTCCTTGTAAGACTGAAAGTTCTAAGGAAGAAGGGCTCAAATCTGGCTTGTTCATTGTTGTATTCTCACATCAAGGAGTGCATAGAACATAGCGATACAGCTCATAACTGCTATTTATTGAGCTGTTGCTATGTGTCAGGCACTTAACATAACCTCATTTAATCATCAGAACAGCCTTATGAGGTAGGTACTATTATTATCCTCATTTACTAAGTGAGGAAACTGAGGCCCAGAGAAATGATATGACATACACCAGTGAATACAAGGGTGGAATTCAAATCCATATTGAGAGGCTTCCCTAGTGGGGCAGTGGTTAAGAATCCACCTGCCAATGCAGGGTATATGGGTTCGATCCCTGGTCCGGGAAGATTCCCACATGGAACGGAGCTACTAAGCCCGTGTGCACAACTACTGAGCCTGCGCTCTAGAGCCCACAAGCCACAACTACTGAAGCCCTTGTGCCTAGAGCCCGTGCTCCACAACAAGAGAAGCCATTGCAATGAGGCAATGAGAAGCCTGCGCACCACAACGAAAGAGTACACCCCGCTTGCCGCAACCGGAGAAGGCCCACGTGCAGCAATGAAGACCCAACGCAGCCAAAAATTAAAAATTAAAAAAAAATAAAACAAATCCATACTGAATAAATGAAATAAAATAATTCTTTCAAGATAAGCAAACATTTGGGTTTAGCTAAATATTCTAACCACATATGAAATGGGAGACGGAGAAAAGGACATAGATTTACAAATATTTCAAAGTTTTAGCTGTAGAAAAATCATGTCAAAAAATAACAAATGTTAGTGTCACTAACTTAAGGGTTCTCAAACTATAGTCCATCTTAGCTGTGGTTTGGTTACTGTGATGACTTATACAGACAGTAATTTCAAAAATGTTTTATAACCAATCCGGAGGCAGAGAAGAGAAAAACAGATGACATCAGGCAGACCATGGGGCACAGTAAAAAACGTCCAGACATGAGAGTAAAGAGGAAGGAATTTTAGCCTTACTTTAGTCCCATCCACTCATTAGCCAATACTCTTAGGTATTTATTTCATCTTTCTGAGACCATCTCAACTATAAAAACGATATAGTATTTTCTGTCTTACTACCCCGTAGACTCTTGGGAGACACTAAATTTATTCATTCAGTAGATACAGAGCACCTACTATGTGTGCCTGGCATTGCTCTAGACACCAGGAACACGTCATGAACAAGACAGACAAAATCCTTGCCCTCATGGGGTTTGCATTCTAGTGGAAAGGAGGATTGGCAAAAGTAAGAACAAATAAGTAGATAATTTCAAGAGCAATACACACCCTGAAGAAAAATAAAAGAGGACAGGGGTTATAGAGTGATCAGGGAAGAGGTAACATCAGACAGAGACTTGAATATAAAGAAAGAAAGCTAGACAGTGATCTGGGGAAAAGGAAGTCCAGGCAGGGCGAACAGAATTTAAGTTCCTGAGGTCAGAATGAATTGGGGGTTCCCATGTGAGGAATAGCCAGGAGCGAGCACGGGGGGATAGTGGTAGATGATGCTACAGAGATAGGCAGGGGCCAGGTCATGCATAGCTTTGCAGGCCATGGCAGAGAGCTGGGGTTTTATTGTGCATGTGGTACGAAGATAATGAAAGCAAAAATATGCAAAGAGCAACACAAATAGTAGACAACAGAGGTGTAACATGGACTTTGGCAGCAATATGGCACATCTGTTAAGAAGAGCATGGGCTCTAGAGGCTGCCTGGTTGGAATCTTGGGTGCACTGCTTACTGTGTGTGGCCTTGGATAGGATAATTAATTTCTTAGTGCCTCAATTTCCTCACGTGTAAAATAGCAGTAGTAATAATACCTACCATATTAGGGTTGTTTTGAAGATTAAATGAGATATTACACATATAACCCTCAGAATACTTTCTAGAATTAAGTGCTCAATAAATGTTAGCCATTATTACTATCAGTTACCAAGTTTTACAACTAATTGAGTTCATTAAGGTAGACTTCACTAATTCAGAATCTGCAAGTTATTTTTTAAACAGAAAATTTACATATAAAGAAAAAACATTTTTAGGGCTTCCCCGGTGGCACAGTGGTTGGGAGTCCGCCTGCCAATGCAGGGGACATGGGTTCGAGCCCTGGTCCGGGAGGATCCTGCATGCCGCAGAGCAGCTGGGCCCTTGCACCACCACTGCTGAGCCTGCGCTCTGGAGCCCGCGAGCCGCAACTGCTGAGGCCTGTGTGCCTGCTGCCTGTGTTCTGCAACGCGAGAGGCCACTGCAGTGAGAGGCCCGCACACTGCAGCAGGGAAGTGGCTCCTGCTCGCCACAGCTAGAGGGGGCCTGCACACAGCAACGGAGACCCAACACAGCCAAAAATAAATAAATAAAATAAATTTTAAAAAAAGAAAAAGCATTTTTAAACAGGAAAACTAAATGCATATTTCTTCTATATAAAGAATTCAGACAATAAATGAAATTAGCCTCCCTGAAGGTTCTGAATGTGCTTATTTATAAAAGGTTTGAATAAGCACACTGAAGGGCTTCATCTGCTTGTCCTTCCTTCCTTTGGGGAACCAGCCTTCTCTCTTCCACAGTGATTCTTCTTGGTCTGTGTAGTCCTGGTGAGGAGTGAAGATGAGATCCAGCTTTGCCCGGAGTCCTCCATCCGCACCCTGTCTTCTCCATTCCTGCCTCCTTTCTCCAACGTACACACACAGTGATTGTTCGAAGAAGGAGCAGCACAAGACTCAGACTGGGCCAAATCAGAGTCCTCCTTGGGAGGTTTTCAGAGAATGCTCTCTCTTTCTGGCATCTCAAGCCTCTAAGGATGACATAGACCAGGAAGTAGCAGCCAACTCTACCACCAGGTGGAGAGAATGAGGCCAGCACAGAGAGAAACAGAGTCAAAAGATAGAGACAGCCCTGCTGAGAATTCCGCCACAACTAAAGTCAGCTCTATGTACCTCTGGACTTTACAGTTACATGAAACATAAATTCCTATTTTGCTTAAGGATTTGGTTTCTTTGCACCAAAAGACTTGATATACATACCTTCTCTGAAAGATGCTCTCTGATTTTCTAAGATATCTGTAATAGTCTGCATCTATATAACATTCTTTATAAGACGCTTCAAGAACCTGACCAAAAAAAAAAAAAAATCATTACGGATGTTATACAATGTGTAAGGATGAAAGTTAGAAATCAGTTGTCAGGTTAGCTGATAACCCAAGGCAGGCACAAACTTCATCAATATTTTTGGTAACCCACGTTTTCAGATCTACAGTGGACCTCATGCTAGTTATTAGAGTCACCTTAGGAATGAACTATGTCATGTTAAGTTTTCATTGTATTTGTTACTTTTCAGGGAAAGTGATTTCAGTCTCAGTAAAACCTAATACATGTAGTAGTAACACAGTGGTGCTATTTTTGCCATCTTTGTGTAATAATAAAAAGGCATCGTCTGTTTTCAACAGTCTAAAGGGATTCCACATCCACAAATTCACCCTATTTCATATTTTAGTAACTTTTCCCTTACTTTCAGTGTTTAGCAAAATCTTGTTTTCGTTTGAATGTAAGAAGGAAATTGGAGTAATGTGTAATTGAAGCAAACCAGATTAAGAACCAAGCTATTCTAAAACCCAGCTGCCAACCAGCTACTCAGTCACGCACCCTACTTAATATGTTCTCTTGGAATTGAATAGCAGCCAAAACCAAATTCTCTTCAAAACTGGATTAAGATGCATGTGGATAACAAAATGCTCTTAAACAAGCCTTCCCATATCAGTACATAACTTGGGAGGAAAGAGGCAGATGAAAAATCCCTGGGAATTTATGAAAACTCGGCAGAGATGTGTAACATTTAGGTTATGCAAGAAACTATCCTAATAATAAATGAGCACACTGAAAAAGTCCTTGTGTAACACACAGCATATTTTACCACCATTTGAAAAGTATGTAAAAATGTTTTTTGTTTTTATTTTTAACCTTTCTAAATTCAGGCACACAATGCCTTCAAGAAGCTATTTTTGGTGCTGGTACAGTGTTCTGACACTTTCTCCCTGAGTAAAATTGACACATCTGCTGAAATTAACATTTTTATCTCCATGGACCCACGAGTTCCTGAGAAATATAAAATATCATTGCATTTTTCTGCTAACCAGCATTTGGAAGCAGACAGCTATTCAAGCCAAATCTACTCCAGTCCTCTGAGAGAGGGACCCTGTTATCACTAATCCACATCTCCTTTGAATATTGTAAGGCCTTACACAGGGTGAATAAACTCAGCTCAAACTAAACCAAATAGATGTGTCTGTGGTGCCCCAAATCCCATGTGTTGGGATCTGCATATAGATAATACCTTGGCAATCCAGCAAGTTTGTTTGATGCCCAGATCTAGAGAGGAAGGAAGAACAGTGCAACTGTAATGTTTCCTTACATCCAATACAGAAACAGGTCCAAGGCACTGGAATCTATGCAAAATGTCCTCTTGTTCCCTCTACCCACATCTCCTTTTAATTGACCTTAGGGCTCCATCATTACAGATTGGAATCACAATCTAACGTTTCACTAGTCAATATACCTCAAGACTCAAGAATAATTAAACATTTGTCATGCACTTTCCTATGTGTTAGAAATACAAGAAAGATGTATTTAGTCCAAGGGAATAGAAGACAGGTACATAAATAATTATAACAGAGTAGAATGTGGTAAGGGAGAAATAAGTATAATGTAACAGGGATTCAAAGGAAAAAAACCACCACATATGAAAAAGCTTAATGAAAGAAGTGAATCTTGACCTAAAAGACGGGAAAGATCAGAATGACAGAGGCTGATAGAGAAAAGAAAAAGAAGGTGAGAAAGCCCGAGCTATGTTAGTGAAAAAAGAGCAGTCCAGCTTCACGCAAACCAAGGGAATATATAGAGGGTAGTAAGAAAGGACCTAAGGGCTAACTGAGTTTTGATTTTATCTAGTAGGCTGTAGGGAGCCAGGGCCCTCCAAACCAGGAGTATCTTAATGCATGATTAGGTTTGTCTTAAAAGAAAATTAACATCCAGGAATAGGATGGATGTAGATTAGCAAGGGTGACAGAGGAAGGACTGAAGGAATGAGACTAGTTGGAGGGTAGATAATAAAGGATCAGAGTGAGAAGAGTTACAGAGAAGTTAGAAAAGGACAGATTCATGAGATATTTTAACGGTAATATTGACAGAGCTTAGTAATTTATAAGATGTTAGGGTAAGGACAGGGAGGGCATCAAAGATGGCTTTGCATAGCATGGGTGACAGGAAGACACTGCTCCACAATTATGGCATGGTTTGGTACGGAAATTTTATGAGTTTAGTTTTGTACACATTGAGCTTAAACAAAAGAATGTAAACTTAAAGTCTGCTTTTACTCAGATATCCTTTAGAAAAATTTTGCTTTGACTGCTGAGTTCCAAAATTAGCTCTGAGCTGTCTAGCTCCGTGCTCAAGTGTTTTGTTTTGGGGCGTTGGAATATCCCCCTTCTCTAAGATCTGCCACTTTTACTGTCCAAAATTTAACAAAAGATAGGTGATGGTAATTTAAATGTTTTTCTCAGTAGCCTTTTTTTTCTTGCTGTCAGTAGGTATTTTAATTTTTATTATAACTAAATTTTGGATGCAATAACTTTTGTTAATAAAACGTGTGACCAAAGAAGCATAACGTCTGGGGTTCTAACTTAATATATACCAAAGCCTCTGACTCTAAAAAAGATTTCTTAGTTGTTGTGCCATCTGTTTAGAGACTAATTAATGGTTTAAAATAGATGTTCTTTTGAAGGCAAATGACATCAAAATCTATATTAATATATTAATATAGATCATAAACCTACACACAGAAAACAATGATATGCTTTAGGCATTGCATTAAACAAACAGGCTGAGATGATGCCACGATGAATGAACATTATGTGTATGTTATAATTTGTACAGATAAGGAGGTAGGTACTTCAAAGAACAGTAAGGCAGGGTTATTTATTAGGTACTTTCATAAGTCTCTTTTCAAATGTTACTGCTGATGATTAATTTTTAAACTTTATCTAGTCATATGTGCATTTTTAACCTATATACAAAGATGAACCTTCTCTATCTCCTAAGTCTAAACATTTTCTAAAATATAATTATAAACATACAAATCTCTGCTCCACTTCGCCTATTGTTCTATCCCCATATTCCCTTTCACAACTAAAGTTCTTGAACAAGCTGCCCACACATGCAATATCCATTTCCGTGCCTTGTACTCGTTCCTCAGCCCCCTGCAATATGGCTTCCACCTTCACAAGGCCAATGAAGTCAATTCTCACCAAAATCATCCTCATCTAGGTGACCCTAAATCAATGAAGAAATGAGTTAATTTATCTAATATACTTAGTAGAGTATCTGAAATATTCAAGATATGTTCCAAACTTCTGTCTTTTCTTGGTACCTTCTGACTATATGTAAATCCAGCAAATGATCTTTCCATCATTCAAAATAATTGAAAAGTCATCACATTTTCACTCACTTGTATTTATATAACAAGAAAAATAGCTAAAAGAAGAATAAGGTAAAGTATACCCTTCCATTTTAATTCTTCAGGAAAATCTCATCAACATATGTAATATAATTTTCTGGAATTTGAGCAGAAGAGAAGCCAAGTATTCAGCCTGGTTCTCAAAATCTGTAACTTTTTTGATTCATGTTCTGGCTGGACCGCAGAATCTGACAACTGATATCTTTTCAAAAGTGTTAAAAGACCTTCCTAAGATAGGTAGGGCTGGAAGAAGTTCAAGGACTATTACATTACAGTAACAACCCATTCACCCTGGTGTGAGCTTTTTGGCAATTACAGCCAGAAACAAAGACAGGAAGCTGGAAATGAAACAAGCCTCTTGGCATCAAGGAAAACAGTCACAAAGGCCTCATCCAGAAACTGGTAACTACCCTCAGATGTCTTGCTTTTTTAAAAAGACCAGCATGTTAAAGGCTTGGGAAAAATCCCTTCAATGTGCTCTTGAGGGCAAGACTGTATTTCAGACAGTACAATAATCAATGTTGATAAGAACAAACCAGTCAGTAAGTAAAGATTATGTTTGGGATCCTTGGTATGTGAATCTTGGACAATGCACCATTCTTTAGCAAGATTTACTTCCAAAATGCTTATAGGTACAAACTTCCAGCTATAAAATAAATAAGTCACAGGGATGTAATGCATATATAGGGAATACAGTCAATAATATTACAACAACTTTGTATGGTGATGGATGGGAACTGGTCTTGCTGCTGTGATCACTTTATAATGTATAAAAATACTGAATCACTGCTGCACATCTGAAACTAATACAATATCATATGTTAATTATACACGTATGACATGTATCATTGAGTGTATCATTATAACAACAAAAAAGGCAGAGTTTGGGTAACTCAGTTTTGAGAAATTTTACTTGGGGGAAGAACTCATTTTCAGATAATCCTGAATAATGAGTTTAATAATTCTTAACTCCCTCCAGTATGAAAAAATATAACCACCAAGCCTAGACAAGGCCACAGTTGTTCAATCCAAGGAGAGATTTATTGTGAAAATAGAGTCAGAGAAACTAGATTCTAGACTCTGTGCCAAAAACCAGCTGGGTAATCTTGACTTCTCTTTGCTTTGGTTGACTTCTCTGAAAAACAAGGATATTAGACTAATTGATTTCTAAAAATCTTTTCCAGTTCTAATATTCAAGCATTAAGTATATGATGATGCTAAAGAGTAACGGGAAGGACAAGTTAAATCACATTATAAACAATTATCTCCCTTTTATTCATTCAATAAACATTTATTGAAGCTTCTATTGAGATGACCTATACCAAGCTCTGAGAATACTGTAGTAAGTAAGAGATCCTGCCTTGAGCTTTCTGTTTAGAGGGAGAGTCAGGCAACAACAATGCAAACCAACCAGATAAGAAAACAAGAGTCTGAGAATAATAGGAAAGACATCTTTTTTAGATAAGATGGTCAGGGAATGGCACCTCTGGAGAGGTCATGTCTGAACCTAAATAATGAAAAGAAAAGCCATATGAAGAATTAGTGAAGAGCATTTCAGGAAGGGTAACCTTTAATGCCTAGGCCCTAAAAAAGGGGGAAAACTCAGTAAACTTGAGAAAATGAAAAAAAAAAGTATGACTATAATTAAGCAGGAGAGTGGCATGAGAAGATTTGCAGAGATATTTGGGGGTCAGTACACACAGTCTTGTTAAGCCATTCTAAGAAATCTGGACTCATTCTTAAGAATGGTAGAGAAATCACTGAAGGGCTTTAAGTAGGGCAGCAACACTTGCTGTTATAAAAGATGGATTGGAAAGGGACAGAATGGAAGTGGGGAAATCAAGTACTTAGGAGGCTGTGATAGGAGTATAGGCAAAGTATGATGGTGGTTTGACTATGATACTGTAGTAGGGATTGGAGAAGGGGAGAGACTTAAGACATATCATGAAGGTAGAATCAAAAGGGTTTTCTAATGGATTGTTTTCACATATTTGAGAGAATGAAGGGAATCAAAGTTGAGAAATAATATGGTGCTAAGTTATTGATTTTGGGAGAATGTTTTGGGTGGGGAATAGAGCAATTAAGAATAATTAGAGGAGGGCTTCCCTGGTGGTGCAGTGGTTGAGAGTTCGCCTGCCGATGCAGGGGACATGGGTTCGTGCCCCAGTCCGGGAAGATCCCACATGCCGCAGAGCGGCTGGGCCCGTGAGCCATGGCCGCTGAGCCTGCGCGTCCGGAGCCTGTGCTCTGCAATGGGAGAGGCCACAACAGTGAGAGGCCCGCATACCGCAAAAAAAAAAAAAAAAAAAAAAAAGAATAATTAGAGGAAAAATAAAGAGCTCAGTCTTAGATGCGGTGTTTGATAGATGTGAGACATCTTATGTAAGCAACAGATATCTGAACCCTCTGTTCTTATATCTTTTGATTTTGGTCACAGTAATTGCATACCTTTTTTTCTAAGAACCATCTTCTATTTACCTTTCTATGTACATTACCCAGCAAATTCCTGGGGTCCCAGTTGGTGCTTAATACATATTTAATAATCTTCTCAAAAATAAACATCTTTCCCCCTAAACTCTACATTTATCAGTGTGCCCTCATCCAGACTGTAAAATTTCAGAAGATTCTAGTCCACGTCTTCCGAACAGCGCTTGAAGCTTAGAATAGAGAATACTATTCTGGGTCGAATTCACTTTGCAGTCTGACCAATTTCCCACTATGCTCCCCCCCAATTCCCCCACCCCTGGGCTGGTTTTAAAATTCCTAGATTGAATTCTATACTTTGTCATTTGCCATAAAAAAACTCAAGATAGGGCTTCCCTGGTGGCGCAGTGGTTGAGAGTCCGCCTGCCGATGCAGGGGACACGGGTTCGTGCCCCGATCCCGGAAGATCCCACATGCCGCGGAGCGGCTGGGCCCGCGAGCCATGGCCGCGCAGCCTGTGTGTCCGGAGCCTGTGCTCCGCAACGGGAGAGGCCACAGCAGTGAGAGGCCCGCGTACAGCAAAAAAAAAAAAAACAAAAACAAAACTCAAGATACTCCTACTTGGACAAGCGGGGACCGCTTTTCAAAGTTAGCACTGAACCAGAGCACATTTCCTGATAGCTTCAAACTACAGTAGGACTCCCATAATTGTGGTCTTGACCCAGACCCTCTCAACCCACCCCCTTTCCCCCAATAACCTGATTTAGGGATAACTAAAAATGGCAGCAGAAGGTTAACTGGCAACAATCCACTAATTTGCTTTAACTTTTAAAATCCAACATTTCGGATTAAGTTTTGTTAAAAAAAAAAAAGGTCATTTAACATTTTTGATCTCTGTGGGAACTTTCTAGCTTGCTTAGTAACAATTTTGTCTTAGGTCACTAAGAAATCTTACCTTCAGGAAAATGGCGTAAGTAATCTGCTAAATAACAAAGTCTTGCTAATAATAATTAGCCCGGGCTTCCCTACCAGAAAGGCCTCATCAGAATGACTAGAGAAGGTAAGTGTGTAGCTTACTCCTTCCTTGTTCCCCCCCACAGTGTGCTCTCTGCTCTGTAGGTACATGTAACTTTTAAAATATTTAAAGGCAGGGCAGAGTCTCATGTCCGTATTTCCCAATTAGCTTGGCATGATGCCCTACAATAAAGTGCTTATTTTTCACATGGGAATCTCTTTTACAAATGAAGATGAAAATATATATATTATCTTTTAAGTAACTGCTTATGTAAGTGATACTGCAGATACTAGGGAGTATAACTAAACAAGAATATAATTAAACTTTCTTCTTCCTATGCATGTTACTTAGGTCTATTGCTGGTTAACACTTTTTCAGGCTGTATGATTTATTAGATCAAGGCACACTGCAAAGCTGCTTATAATCCCTTTGCCTAAAAAGTGAGGTCAAATGATATTAAGATGCCAAACATCAGCCTGCACAATCCTCTTCTACTTCTAGTCAACAATCCAAAATAATTAAATGGAAAAGAAAAATGTGTATTTTCTTCCAATTACAATAATTCCCATTGGTAACAGAACTGAAATGCTAAACACTCACTTGGCAGACTTACCGAAAAAAATTTCAGGTCGGGCAGTTGAGATAAAATCATGACTGAACACTTGTCAAATCCACCCTCACTTACCTCCTCTCAGCATTACCTCCTACCAATAATTCCTCAAATAAAAGACTAGATGAGTCAACCCCAAATTTAAAGTGTAGGAGCCTAAAACCCCCCAATATCCCCCCCAAACACGGGGGCAGCTAACCAAGGCTTGGGGGTGTAAGCCACAGACCAGAGACACTTGCTATCTGCTCTTTTATTTTCCCAATGAGTAGCAGATGTGCTCTCGTCAACCAGTTATGTGAACTGATGGGAAGGACAAGGCATTTTGGAAATTTGCTTAGAGCAGCAAGTCTTTGAGTAATAGTCGTTCGTATCAATACTAAACCACAGCAGCTTATAACCAAACACATCAACCGCACCCTCATCTGTCCCGGATATGTATTTTACAGTTTCTTGCATAAGTTACCAAAAATTAAAGTCTTATATCTGGCAAATTATATACAATCTGTAATGTGCAGTTATTGCTACCGTGTCTTCCCTCTTTCAATGGTAAACTGTTCTCTTCTTTCAGGAGGAAGTTCAACTTTCATATATTAGAGATCCCAGACTATTTCTCTACTCCTATTTGGGATTCTACTTGAGGGAAAAGGGGGTTGGGAGTGGTTGTGAAATGTTTGATAAATACTAGGTTAAACCAAGTTTTAAACAGTTCCTTAAGCAGGATGTCTCAGACTCTTTAATATGATGATGTGCATTATTATAAATCTCTGGGAGGTAGGGGAATAAAGCATATAGCACGTGCAAAGCACATTTGCTCATGGAATCCTTTTCAAGGAACATGTGGGATTGAGGGTTTCACGGAACACACTGGGAAATGCTGGCTTAGGTATATGTTAGTTTTGACAGGCTAGCTTGGTACTTACTTTGTAACACAGAGTCTATGAAAAAAATCATTTCTTGAGTTTGAAACATTCTGTTTAGAAACAAACTTGTGGAACGCAATCAAATCACATGCATTTAGACATCTCCAGCCACTGTATAATTGTACTTTTGAGATTTTTCCTCAATGGTATATAAACCTCAAACAAAATTTCCAAATTTCTTCAGATTAAAGTAAAAAACAAAAACTCAAACTAAACACCTGAAAAATGTTACTCCTAAAGCACACAATGTGTATCAATAATCCAAATAAAGTTTACTTGTAAGGTACAACTGCAAAAATGAGGGAATTTCTACATCTAAAAAGGCATGGATAAACAGTATGAAATTTAGTTACATCTGGATTTGAATCCTGTCAACTGGCATGTATGAGACATTGAGACTGAAGAATTTGGCCAAGAGCATTTTCCTCACTTACAAAGGGCTGATAAGATACCTGTTCTGCGTGGTTGTTTTGAGGATTATATATTGGACACCTAGCACAATGCTGGGCGACTAAACAAACTACTCTGCCACAGTGTAGTTCAAGACCCTCTCCTGGTATCCAGAACATTTAGCCAATGGAACACGATAGCTGGGTAACAAGAAAATAAAATCCACACACAATCAATTGTCATATTACTGTATTTTATTACAATATGTTCGGTGTACTAATTTAAGAGGAAAAAATGTAAACAAAACGGAAGTCTAGGGAAAAATGGCACTTTGCTTTAATCTTCAATTTAAAGTTATTTTTAACAATCCATTTATACCATTATATGTCTCAGATTTTAAAGAGCATCATTGCTGAATTTCAGACTGAAAAATAGAAAAGATGACATCAGAGGAGTTAAGCAGAGAAGAGATATTGATTAAAAAATTGAAAGTAAAATCTACTTTGGCTAGAACTGAACACCGACAGATAACTTTCTCCAAAGGAAAATCTAACTTGAGTCATGAAGGTCCATTTTTTGTATAGTTCAATACTGTGTCAATTAGGAATTCATGACGATGAACAGTTTTACTCAGTCACATTTGACTACCTAAAATCCTAATGAGCATGCTATTTGCCATGTCTTATTCCTCTGACGTAACTATCTACTTCCTGAAACCAGAAATGCGAGTTTGCCTGTGATTTAAGTTTCAAGAAATAGTTTGTAGAAAACACCAAAAGGATCAGTTGTTAAAGGTCTTACCTTTTCTTCACTGTATAGCAGCTATTTCTACAAATAAAGAGCATGTGGATACTTTCTAAGAACTCGAAATGAGAAAACCAAAAACAGAGGTCTGTGTGCATGAACATATGTACACACATATGTATAAGCTTAAATACCCCCAAACAGGTTTAAACAGGTAAGAATACCTCAACATTCTAAACTCAGAAAGTAGAGATAAACATTGTTTATAAATCAGTAGTATTACTAGCTAATATGTTTTAGTTAGAACACTATACCTGCAGTTCAAAAGTACTGATTGGATTCCATTAAAAAAAAAAGACATTCAAATTAATGAAAACATTCTTCTAACAGCAAAGAATTCTCCCACTTCTTATTTATTTTGACATATTGATATTTCTATAAACTTGCAAGTGGAAGAAAAGCTGTTCAATAAAAGCCAATTCATACATACATACAGTATACAGAAATTATTTTAAAAGTCTGTTCGTATAATGGATTCCTTTGGTACTAACAAAAAATTAAGATACAAATAACTGACTAGAAATGAAACCATCACTAAACTAAGATACACAGGAACTGCACTTCATTTCAGGGAAGAAGTCCAAATCTTACTGTGTTAGAAGAATAAAGTACATTTGTCATAGTATACATTATGATATTCCCTTAAAGCAGGAACTATTTAAGGTTTTTAAAAAGTGTTCAGATTTACTTCTGTCTATACATTCAGGAACTATCATCATATCACTGGTTACACACAATTCTCTCATCATGCAAAAAAAAAAAAACCCAAAAAACCTCAGTTAGTTGTTTTCTAAGGTCTAATTAAGTCAAACAATAAACTAATAATAGTACTTTAATTAGCAAGCTGTAAATCACAGAGGTGTAGAAATTCTGCAGTTGAATTGTATTTCCTGTCTATAGTACTGCTGCTATTCAATCTATTTTTCTCCATGTATTCGAAGAACTAATAGGCATTGATAGTCAAAATAAGATTTTCATTGTTGCAGCAAATGACAGAATATGTGAGAAAAGGAAAAGTTCCTAATGTCACGACAATCTTTATGATCCTTTATAAAGGTAAAGGATTCTGTGCATATGCGTGGAAAGGAGTAAGAAACAAAGGTAGGAAGTTAAGACAAGTACATAAAGGGAATGCTGAGACTATATTATAATTATATTTATTTAAAAAACTGATCTGAAGTCTGCCCATTGAGTGTACAAAAAAAGTCAGAGCAGACGTTAGTGCAAGTTTAACCTGATAATTTATTTGTGGAAAAAGCTAGTTTTGATGAGAAAAAGTTTAATCATTTCCTTGTAAACATAAAAGAGACTCAACAGGAATTTTAAAGGTAGTATACCAGAAAATGCAACAGTAACTCTTATAATTCTTTTCAATTAAACAGACAAGTTGAAGATGCATGTTAAAATACTTTTCAGACTGAATATTTATCAGCCTGTATGATCTGTTGTTCCAATTGGATTTTGATTTTTAAAAAACCTAACTTTTTATAAGAGCTAGAAGTGAAGAAAATAAATTAGATCCCTTCTCCCTCCCCAAAAGATATTAACTTCTAAAGCATAAAAAGCTATATATCTTATACAAATTAACCAGTGTTCTTACAAAAGTAATGTAGTTTTGGACTGATGACATTATCTGTATTTGTGGTGAAGTACTAGGCACAAGAATATATGTATCAATTAGGCATTTTCAGTCTATTTAGTCTCTAAAGTTATTTAATTCTTGGCAATATATAATAACTGGTACGCATTTTGGTACTTAAGTCATGAATTGTAGAGGACAAGAAGCAGTATGTTATAGTAACAGGGTTTGTATCTGACAATTACTGTGCTGAACGAATCCCTTCTATGAGCTCTGTGATTTGTTTTGCAGTTGGTCACATGTAGTAGATCCTGCAATGATAAAAGAAAAAACAGCAACATAATTTGTTTGTTGAGTATTGCCAAACTTGGAACTACCTGAGCTAAAGTTTCCTTCCACTGCTACGTATGATAAACAAATAGAAAGATCTAAAAAACAAGATATATTTCATGCAGACTGATCAGTATGATATGAAAGAATCTGTATACCCCGTAAATAATATAAAGAGCAGAACAGGTGTATCTATTTAAGTGACAGGACAAATAGGTTTCAGGTTGAACACTTTTGTGAATAAATCACAGGTGGATAGCTAAGAGTTTATTACAACTCAAATATCCAGAACTATAAAAGATTTGTGTTTATGATATAAAAATGATAAAAAATTTCCTGAGAGTCTAAACATGCCACATTTCTTTTTATAAAAACAGTAATAAAACAGGTGGGGATGGGCAGGAGTGTAGAAGAGGGGGAAAAGAAGGAAAATGATAAAAAAGTAATGGGTGCCATAGATCCTTGGAGATTTTAAAAGCTGGTAAAATTTTTTTAAGGGCCCAAGAACAGAAAATAATGAACTTTCTTCTCTATGCCTTATTATGTAGTCTTTTCTATCTTTGTGGACGTTATTGAAGCGAAGCAGTATATACTCCTATGCAAGGAGTACTTCATCTCCACTGAAGAAAAATTGGCGTTAATACAAATTTTAATCATCTATTACACTTAAATCAAAAAAATGTCTTTATGTGTTAAATCTGTGAAATCCAATGTTTTAGATGCAGAGACAGACAAAAGGTCAGATTTATTTTTCAAAAGCTGTGGCTTAAAAAACAAATCCCTTTAATATTTGGCATAGTGGTGCTGGTACAAATTTTCATTGGCAAATGAAGGGTATTCCCAATGCTTTGTTAGAGTCGCTACAAATGGATACTCAAAGTCTGAGAAGAAACTGATGAAAAGTTATAACCCAGAAACATCTGCATTGAATACATAAAAAGAAATCACCAAGATAGAGGTAATAGGGAAACAAAGACCAACTAGGAGATAGGTCACCTAAAAATGGATAATAAATTTAAAGAGAGAAGAGAGAGACATACAACAATAATTACTCAAGATAAAGCTTGTTCAAGTTAAACAGACTATGGTGAATAAAATGGAAAGAAAATGCTGTATGAAACAAACTGAAACGCAAAAGCATAACATGGAATAACAAAAAAATATTGTCATCCTGCTATTATAATGAGCACAGTCATCAGGTTCTACCATAGAATCACTTGTATTTCATATCTGCTCACCAAAACACTAATATAATAATTATTTACTTTCCTAAGACTTAATCATCCAAGGCACAACATATACAAGCAAGTTACATCTCCACTCAAAAGCACCAGTTTGCAGCACAAAGAGTAGGTAGATGGGCACAAGATCTGCATTAATGGTATAGAAGGTTCACCTCTGTTGAATGCCAGAATAACAGTTTATTAAAAATAAATAAATAAAATCAATTTCCTATGACTGATCGAGAGTTGGTAGGCTGCAGTGGCTGGTTGTCTGAGACTTAAAAACAAAACAAACAAAAATCAGCCAAATAATCTGTTGACCCAACAGTCAAAAGAATCAACACTGGAAAGACATGACATACTTTATGCCTGAAGCGATGTTAAAACCAATCTTACATGTTAAAAACATGTTTCTTTAAAAAGTTTAAACCTTAACTGACATTGTTACAATAGACAAAATATGATCTGAACCATTAAAAACAAAGTATAGCTTAATATGAAGACAAACATCATTGCTTAAAGCCAAGTAGACCAAACAACATAGACATATAACATAACATATGGGCTTAAATCAACTCTGAGCATAAAAACATTATTTTGAAGCTGACCAACAGGGTTTGAAATTTTCTAAACTTTTGGCATAAAAAGTGAATTTTAGCAAAATTTTCTGAGGTTCTTCAAAGTTACGAGCAAAATAAAGTATATTATTTAGGTACAAAGGATCACAAGTGTCTCAGTGATATTTTCAAAACACCTAACCTTGATTTGATTCTTCTGTATTCATGCTTTCTCCAGCTGCAGTCTCTGACATTTCTTCATCCTCCTCCTCATCATGTAGGTCTTTTGAAATTAATTGTCTAGCTAACTTAATATTCAGTCCTTCATTGTAGTGAAGCTTCCTTTTCATTTCAAACTGTCGCTTTTTTTCTACAAGATACAAAAGAATAGGCGTAGGAAGTCTTTAGCTCAAAGATTGGCAAACTACAGCCTGTGTCTATTTGGTAAGTAAAGTGTTACTGGAACACAGTCACACTCATTTGCTTTTGTAATGCTTAAGACTGCTTTTGTACTCAATGGCAGAGTCGAGTAGTTGCAATAGAGACCATATGGCCCTCAAAACCTAAAATATTTACTGTCTGGCCGTTTATAGAAAAAGTTTACCAAGCTTTGCTTTAGATGCTTCAAGTACATCTTAATGGGAGACTAAGAGTAAGAGCCATTAGTAGTTATATTTGTGAAGGAAATTTAAAGATATAGGAAAATTCTCCAGATAGAGTTGAATGGGAAAAAAGGAAAACTATAATACCATATACATACTATGTACAAAGCCTGCGTGCATGCACATGTGTACACACACACAAAATAAGACTCGGCAATTAACAGCCGTTAATTCTGGGTCAAGGAACTATGGGGTAATTTTAATGTTTTCAAGTTTTCTATTTTTATAATTCAGAAAAAATTCCTTTAAAAAATTCTTATTATCCATTAAGAAATTGCCATGATTTAAAACATTGCTGGCTCTAGAGAGGGAGGGAGGGAAAAAGGGACGGGGGGAGGAAAAAAAAAAACTAACATTGCTGGTCTAAAAACATAACCACATTCCCAGAGTAATTTTAAGAAAAATTTGTTATTAGGAACAGTAAAGTGATTCTAGACTATTCTTTATTTATAGTCTTCACCACAGAAACATAAAAATAGCTGTAAATCAACACAACTGACCATATTTTATCAATAGATAGCACGTTAAAGATCAACTGTTTAAGAAATATTATAAGATTTTAGAATTTCTTAGACCAGTAAATTGAAAAACAAAAAAGGAGTCGAGGGCTTCCCTGGTGGCGCAGTGGTTGAGAGTCCGCCTGCCGATGCAGGGGACACGGGTTCGTGCCCCGGTCCCGGAGGATCCCACATGCCGCGGAGCGGCTGGGCCCGCGAGCCATGGCCGCGGAGCCTGTGTGTCCGGAGCCTGTGCTCCGCAACGGGAGAGGCCACAGCAGTGAGAGGCCCGCGTACGGAAAAAAAAAAAAAAAAAAAAAGGAGTCGACATAAAATTGCCAACTGTTTATTTTGTCAAGAGCATTAAAGCTCATTCACCAAAGGTTTATTATGGTATTCATAAAAATATTTTAATGCCAAAAAGGCATAAGAGCAATCTCTCAGAATAAGGCTATTCAAAGTACTTTCTCTATGTCCCCTAATTCCCTCTATTGAACTCACATCCCCTGCAGTGGAAGCGTGGAGTCTTAAACCACTGGACCGCCAGGGAAGTCCCTCCCTTTAAGTTTTTATCATCTATACTTATTTATGTTCTAAACACTGGCATTTACAGTTGTCACTACTGATCAATCACTTTTCAGCCTCTATTTGGGTTGGGAGAAGGAAAGTTCCGAGATCAACATCCATATCATCAGCCCATGAACATTTGTTGCAAACTACCAAGAAGATCTTGCCAGCCATCTTTCTTCTTCTCTAAGTTACTTTTGTGATTTGTTTTACTCTTTGAGAGTACCATATTGTAGAAGAAAGTAAAATTTTTTAAAAAATCAATAAAAGACCAAATCCTCATGACTAAATTTTTAGTGATGACTTTCAGATGATGTAAAAGCCAAGATTAAAAAACAACAAAAAATGATTCTAATTGCCTCCAATACCAGATACATTTACTAAAAAGGTAAGACTTTTTCTCAGTACAAAGTAACACATGTTCTTTTTAATGCAACTTAAAAAAACTTTTACAAAGTTAAAAAAAAAGCTAGAAACTTAAAAAAAAATCTCCACACTCAGAAATTATCATTAATATTTTATGACTCGACTTTTTTCTAAAAATGTATTTTTTATAAAAATGAATCATACCTTGTTGTATGTATATGCTGCTTTCTCACTTACTGTATAGTTAGAATGACCACGTCCCAGGAAGTCTCAGTTTATGCCTATTGTCTGATGGAGCTGTATTAGTGACCCTTTACTCTTAAAATAATCCAGAGTTTAGACAATAAAGTATATGAAGATAGAGTAAAATTCTGCCATGTACATAGCAGATTTACATAATTTTTAAAAGGTTATAAAGTAGTGAGTTATAATTTAATCCCCCTATCTTGGTCAAAGGTTTCTGACTTCCCCCTTTGTATTTTCAGTGTTTTTTATGATGTAATATACAGTTGACCCTTGAACAACGTGGGGGTTAGGAGTGCCTACTCTCCTCACAGTTGAAATCCACATATAACTTTACAGTTCGCCCTTCATATTCGCAGTTCCGAATCTGTGGATTCAACCAACCGCAGACTGTGTAGTACTGTAGTAGGTATTTAGTATAAGTGGACCTGCACAGTTCAAACCCATGTTGTTCAAGGTTCAACTGCACATACACTGTTGTGCATCTGTTCTATTATTTTCTCAACATTAGTGTTTTTTTAAACTGTGCCTTATAATCCTTTAGTAAGTCATAACCAGCATTTTAAAGAAATGAAACAAAACAGAATAAACAGATAGAACATATCACATATAGTAAAGGTTAAGTAATGTTTTGTGGAATTTTAACTTTTATAATTTTATGTTTACATGTGTACTGAGTGGCACTTGGTAAAAATGTTTGAGAAACATTGAAATAAGGCCTGGGAAACTGAATTGCTAGAGCAAAGGGTCTCATTTTCTTTTAAAGCTTTTGGCTCATATGTTGCCATACCGCCGTTCAGAAAAGCCAAACCATTTTTCACTCCCATCAATTGTATATGAATAACTTATTTCTCCTCATTCACACCAAAAGGGAAATTGTCATTCTTTTTAATTTTTGTTGATCTGAAAGGAAAGAAAGGCACCACGACGCTGTTTTAATTTGTAGTTTCTTATTCCTAAGAGTTGATCTTACAGTATTTTTCTTTTGTCAATTATACTAATAGTCTAAGAAAATGATTTCTTTTTAATTCTAAGAGATATTAAACTTGGTTTTGCTTGTTATATATTTTAGTTTTGCAATACTCAAAATTTATTATATAATTTATGTATTCATTTTGTAGAAAGCTAACATAAGTGGTCTCAACCTTCTCTGAATATTAATTTTACTTATAATCTTTGTATGTCAGAGCAACATAATGCCAAAGAGTACAAAAATTTTCAGGTTTCAGGCCCAGCTCTAATAATAATCAACTATCCATGTGAACTTGACAAGTAAATTATCCTTTTTATACTTTCTTTTGCTATTTTTCAAAATAATATAATGGAGAATATACCAATTATTTTAAGTTATTAAAAGTTAATATTTACTGAGTACTTACAATATGCCAGAATCAGTGCTAAGCGTCTTAAATTCTTTATCTCATTTAATACTCAAAAAAGAAACACACCATTGTAAAGCAATTATACTCCAATAAAGATGTAAAAAACAACAAAAAAAATGACTCTAAATATTTTTATAGCCCCCCATTTAGAAATGAGGAAACTGAGGGTCAGAGAAATTAGGCAAATTAGGTAAGTGACATACCTAGAGTACAAACTTAGATCTATCTGACTCCATAGTCAATATTTTTAATTGCTATGTTACTAGTTACAAGATAAAATTTTCTTTTCTTTTTTTTCTTGCGGTATGCGGGCCTCTCACTGTTGTGGCCTCTCCCGTTGCGGAGCACAGGCTCCGGACGTGCAGGCTCAGCAGCCATGGCTCACGGGCCTAGCAGCTCCGCGGCATGTGGGATCTTCCCGGACCGGGGCACGAACCCATGTCCCCTGCATCAGCAGGCGGACTCTCAACCACTGTGCCACCAGGGAAGCCCCCAAGATAAAATTTTCTAAGAATGTCTTTAATAAACAAGGATGTTCAGACATGTAATTTATTTAAAAGCAATAAACACCTGTATCAGTAACTCTACTACTGGGAACTTGAACTTGTGAAACTGTAACTAGTAAAATGGTTCCCCCTGCTGGCTAACTCCTGGAACTACAATTTGAGGGACAATCCCTTAATGAAACTGACAATAGAGGTTAATAAAAAATTCCCTGTTCTCAATAGATCACGTTTTCAGAGAATAAGGATTCAACAAACTCTAGGAACAATTTCTATCTGAAACCGTTTCAAGGGCCTTTGGGGTATATTTTGGGAAAATAAATCAGGAAGTCACTGAGGATAGAAGATAATATATTACAATTTGAGATTATGCTATATGTAAAATTTCTTTCTTGCATAGTACTTAGGCTCAGACTATCATAGTTTTGTTCAATACACTACAATCTAAAGATGACAGGAGGGAATAGCAAATTGTACCTTCACAGCACACATGACAAAGATCCTGACAGTTAACTAGCAAATATTCAGAATCTTAGTTCTAAAGTTTCTAAACTTCTTTACAGTACAGGTAGTTTCTGCATTTCAAGCCTTCAAGTAAACAAACTACTCGATCTCTTTTTTCTTTTTTGTGAGGGTGTGTGTTTTTCTTGCATCTTTTTTTCCTATACATAGGCTTGGTTTTCCCTTTTAAAAATAATTGAAGGGGGCCTCCCTGGTGGCGCAAGTGGTTGAGAGTCCGCCTGCTGATGCAGGGGATACGGGTTCATGCCCCGGTCTGGGAGGATCCCATATGCCGCGGAGCGGCTGGGCCCGTGAGCCATGGCCGCTGAGCCTGCGCGTCCGGAGCCTGCGCGTCCGGAGCCTGTGCTCCGCAACGGGGGAGGCCACAACAGTGAGAGGCCCGCATACCGCAAAAAAAAAAAAAAAAAAAAAAAAAAAAAAATTGAAGGGACTTCCCCGGTAGTGCAGTGGTTAAGAATCCGCCTGCCAACACAGGGGACACGGGTTCAATCCCTGGTCTGGGAAGATCCCACGTCGCGAAGCAACTAAGCCCGTGCACCACAACTACTGAGCCTGCGCTCTCGAGCCCGTGAGTCACAACTGCTGAAGCCCGCGTGCCTAGAGCCCGTGCTCGGCAACAAGAGAAGCCACTACAATGAGAAGCCCGCGCGTCGCAACGAAGAGTAGCCCCCACTCGCCGCAACTAGAGAAAGCCCGCGGGCAGCAATGCAGACCCAACGCAGTCAAAAAACAAATTAAATTAAAAATAAATTATTAAAAAATAATTGAAAATAAACTATATACGCAATTTTCAATTCCTGAGATTATACATTCACATCCTTCAAAATTATAAAAAGCAACAAAGTGAAATATCTTCCATCTTTCCGCACCTCCACAGATAAGAACTATTACTCGTAAAAACAGGAACAATGAATAGGTAGCAATGCCTTAACTGTGTATGTACTGTGTGGGCTAAAAGAGCCTCTTTCATCCTTGTTGAGAGGGCTATCTTTATCTCCTTTCCTGTGACACTTCTGTTCTTTCTGTTCAATGGGACCTAACAAAAATCTTTATTCCAAGTCTGACCATCTTGATTCATTTGGTAAGCTTCACCATTGCCTTAATACAGAAAAAGCACAAGCAATTGAGAAATTAGCTCTTACTGCTATCCACTTTAAGATCATCCAAACACTCAATGACCCTAAATGCATTAATTTAATAAATATTTACTGAGCATCTACCTGGTATAGATGCTTGGTACAGAAAGGAACAAAAAGTACAAAGAAAGGAACACATGTTAATTCCTTTAAAGACAGTAGTATTTTCTTGAAATGGGGGTGGTAGTGGAGCTGTTATACAGTAAACCCACACAAGTAGAATCTGAATTATAAAAATGTTGCTCCCTAATCTCCCACCATCCACTTCCTAGAAAGGAAAACCATTTGACAGTCTTCTATATAATGGATTTATCTCAGCAAAAATTATTAGCAATGCTAAAAGCAGTAAAAGAAAGAAACTACCTTGTTCTTCAGGTGAGAGGTCACTATCCTCATCTTCACTGCTTTCTTGTTCACGAACTCGACACTTTGGCTCCGAGCTTTCAGCAGCAGCAGTTAATCTATACAACAATCATTTACAAAGAAATCAATACTGTGATAGTCTTATATTAGTTGAGTGTCTCACTCAACTTTTGAGTCTCATAAAAACATCTAAAGATCATTAATATGCTAGCTATAACCTGATGAGGAACATAAAAAGCAAGAGAGTGGGACTGTATATAGAAACCAATAAACAAGAAGAGTGGAAGTTGACAAACCCATGAACAGCAAAGGAATAGAGCTTTTTTTCAGGAATTCAACTTATCTTGCCTTTCTCACTTCTATCTTTAAAACCCAGGTGGCAGGATATTAAAAAGCAAAAACAGAAAAACCTCCACTCAGGGAACTGACACAGGGAATCTGTGTACCAGCTTCTGGTTCTCAATCTACATACCTTGATTTTAACCTAGAAATAAGACTATGTAAGTTGCTATGGAAAATCCAGATAAACTTATTTATTTAGCACATGCTTTTTATTTACACTTGTACAAGTAAAGTAAAATGCCTTTAACTCTGCAGAATTAAAAACAGCATGAGAAAAATGCTTTAGAGTCATCAATACTTACTTCCTAGCTAAGATATCTGGGGTCAGGGCTTCAGTGGTTTCTGAATCACTCAGTGCATCTTCATCATCACCTACCATACTAGGATGATAAGAACATTATAAATTAATACCTGAACTATAATTTTTCAAGCAGGAAAACAAGGTAGAGAAACATGATTCTACTGACTAAAAGTATCAATGTATTTATGGCTCTGTTGTCATCTTTGAAGTTTAATTTTACATTGTTTCTATTTGATGCAAATATTTAAAAGTATAGCACCCATCAAGAAAAGCCTTCAAATAATTTTAAAAAAAGAAAAAACATGCAAAAAAACCCCCACTGCAACTATGAAAATAAGTACTGAAAACACGAATCAACTGGAGGGGGAAAAAAAACTTCAGTTAGTCCATCCAGTGGCAGGGAAAAAATAATGCAAAAGAACCCTATCCAGCTTTAGAATATGTATTTGTACATCAACCTGAAGATAAGACACAAATGATCTATGCAGACACAGGTTACGTAAAATAACAAAATTAGATCCTAAGACCCAATTCAGGAAGTTTAAGAGCTATTTAGCTTTCCCAATCTACTCTCTAATGAAAAATTTGCTCCCCAAATAATTGCGAAAAATGGTTATCTTTATTATTTAAATATAAACAGTTTTAAAATAATGGCTACAGCTATTTATTTTTGAACGTTTGATCTTAATTTTTTTAGGATAGTTATCTCCGACCAACACAGATAAGGGATATCTACTACATTTATTGAAAAGGAAGAAAGCACTGACTTTGGCTCCTGGTACAATAAAAGTTTTAGGTTATGTTTTAAAGTGTATACCTGTAATTAGGAGAAAAATAAGGATCACTTTCATAAATGATATGTCTACTTCTTCCCTCAAGCTTTATTAGTACTGAGTTTCAGTATCTGTACCTCCTATTTCATTATTTTTCTCCCCTTGTCACAATCATGTTAATTCTTGTTTTTACTGTTTTTGCTATTATCAAGTTATCTCAACTTATCTTACAAGTTTCCTCCATTGATTTAGAACATAACTTCTTTAACTCTATTTTAATAGTAACTTCTGGATTTATGTTGTTTTACTTGAGTAACAAATACAAAATACTTCAGCCCTGAAAATCTTTATTTTTTTCAATACAATCTAGGCATGATCTGAATTAGGTATTTCTAAATTATTTAGAGTCTCATTATGTTTACTGGTGCCTTATTTTTGTCTTCATACTAACTACAGCCATACACTATCATTTTACAACTCATTAAAAAAATGACCATGGGGGCTTCCCTGGTGGCGCAGTGGTTGAGAGTCCGCCTGCCAATGCAGGAGACACGGGTTCGTGCCCCGGTCCGGAAAGATCCCACATGCCACGGAGTGGCTGGGCCTGTGAGCCATGGCCGCTGGGCCTGCGCGTCCGGAGCCTGTGCTCTGCAACGGGAGGGGCCACAACAGTGAGAGGCCCACGTACCGCCAAAAAAAAAAAAAAAAAAAAAAAAAAGAGTTACCATCTGTGAAGTTATCCCTTTCTTCAAAGAGAATGAATAAGCCCCTGACACCTACTTAGGAAGCAAACTAGCCCAGCTCTCATCTTCCTTTACAAATAGATGACTTTAAGGAAGGCAAAAGTCACTTTGTATATATCATTAGCAGCTAGGGACCACTGAGGTGCAATGAATAAACATTTACTACTATAATTATAATGTAAAAAATGGATTCCATAAAGTTCCATATTACTTTTACTATTACACAAAAATATGCAGTTGGGTTATTAATTAGTGTTCCGGTAACAAATATAAAAAAACAGACAAAGATTCAAATCATCTGTTATCCAGAAGCTCATGTCAAACGCAAAATGGAAACAAGTCAAAAAAGGAATGCTGTGTACAAAACATTACCTATGGTAAGGAGTGCTAGGTTCATCTATTTTCATTAAACCATAGTCTTTGTCTGCTGGATGATACGTCGCCAGGATGTTCATTTCATCCCACTTCTGGGACTTTTTACTAAAATAATAAGAAAAAAAATTTTCCTCAATGTAGTGAAAGATACAAAATGTACACATCTAGAATTCACAAACATCCAAATCCCACATTGCAATTTCTATTTGACTGCTAACTTCTATTTTTACATCTACTTTCTTGGAACAGAAACTGACTTGGGTAAAAGCCATAAGTAACTACAATAAAGTGTCAGTAAATATTTTACAGAATACTTAGTGCCCACATATTAAAAACACATTACAGTTGTCCCTCGGTATCCTCAGGGGATTGGTTCCAGGACCGACACAGATACCAAAATCCAAGGATGCTCAAATCTCTTCTATAACATGGTGTAATATTTGTATATAATCTCTGCACATCCTCCCGTATACTTTAGATCATTACTAGATTACTTATAATGCCTATTACAATGTAAATGCTATTCAAATAGTTGTAAATACAATATAATACAATGCAAATAGTTGCTGGCACATGGCAAATTCAAGTTTGGTTTCTGAAACTTTCTGGAAATTTTTTTTCCAGAACATGTTTGATCCATGATTGGTTGAATCTGAGGATGCAGAACCTGTGGATATGCAAGGGTAATCAGATTCTTCACCAGGCATTCAAAAAACTATTACATTATGACATGTTTAATCTTCATCTGGCCTATAGAATAAGAGCAAAAGCTGGAATTTACACATTGCCTGATCTCAGTAGTTAAGGATTTTGGATCTACGATATATTTTTAATAGTTTGATAAAAAACACAACAGGAATATTTTCCTTGGCCTAATTTTTTTAGCAGTATCTATAACAATCAAAAGAATCATAACATAAAACCACAGAGAAAACCTCATTAAATTCAGATATCATTAATAAAGATTTAGATTTCGGGGCCTCCCTGGTGGCGCAGTGGTTGAGAGTCCGCCTGCCGATGCAGGGGACACAGGTTCGTGCCCCGGTCCGGGAAGATCCCACATGCCACGGAGCGGCTGGGCCCGTGAAACATGGCCGCTGAGCCTGAGCATCCGGAGCCTGTGCTCCGCAACGGGAGAGGCCACAACAGTGAGAGGCCCGCGTATCGGAAATAAAAAATAATAATAATAATAAAGATTTAGATTTCACATAAAATTATACCTCAGTTTTTTTTTTAATTTAAAAATATAACGATTTGCTGATAAATGGTTTCAGATCACCTGGAATAAATCTACTTAAGAAAACTAGAAATGCTTTGTAAATGCTTTATGAACATCCATTATTGTCCATTCAACAAAATATTTGTACAACTACTAAGGTGCTCAATAATTAAATGCCTTAATTACAAATCCTTATCTACTCATTAAAAAGGACATCAACAACCTCTCTGCCAGCCAACAATATTCTGTTACATATACAATTTGTGACTTGGTTATATACTTAGAAATAAAACTACCTTAAAAACAATCAATGTAGATTTTACACAGATTCAAATCATCCTTTCCATATTTGCTCAACATTGGTGAGGTTTTTACTGCAGATATTTTCAATTTTCCTAAATCTATCAATACCTGAATCTTGAACTGCTCTTGAAGAAAGACGTATTTAAATTTTTAATATCATATTCTCTTCTCCATGTTCTGAGTCACCTTAAAAATTACATGTGCCCACTTGTGGCAGTTGAGCCTGACTTTATGTTCTTCTGCTTTCTACCATAAAGGGCCCACAGTGTCCCCATTTAAGGCTAATCACTTTTTTCCTTCATATTTTTATTGTGGTAGAATATACATAAAATTCACCATTTTAACCATTTTTAAGTGTATAGTTCTGTGACATTAAGTACATTCACATTATTGTGTAACCATCACCATCATCCATCTCTAGAACTTTTTCATCTTCCCCAGCTGAAACTCTGTACCCACTGAACACTACCCCTCACATCCGCCACAACAACCATTCCATTTTCTGTCTCTAAGACCACTCGAGGTACCTCTTATAAGTGGACTGATACTGTATTTGTCCTTTGTGGATGGCTTATCTCACTTAATGTCTGCATGGTTCATCTATGTTGTGGCATGTGTCAAAATTTTCTTCCTTTTTAAGGCTGAATAATATTCAATTGCAGACTAAGTACTATGAACTACAATTTCCTTTTAAGCCTACTTACTCTTAGTTTTATCAAGAGGCAAACGTTGGCCTAGATATACTCCACAGGTGACTGACACTACAACTCCTATCCCTCCCCCCCACCGAACAGAAGTTTCTTCACCATGAAAAAATCAAAATCTTAAGTTTATAAGAAGCTAAAAATTAATGGGTCGTTTATTTTTAAAGCACAGAAGTAACATTTCTTCTTTAAAGAACTGCTTTTTATTCATTCAGCAAGGTACTCACCTGAATTTTCAACTAATCAAACTTAAATGTTGCTAGTGTGTGTATGTATATAACACTTGATTGAACTAGACTGTGTATATAGATGTTGCTTTACAATAGTATTGATTTCTTTAGATGCCTAGTTTCTGACCATCAGAGTAATAGTTGGTCTTGTGGCGAAAAACAAAAACAGTAACATACAACTGGGAGACAGATGTTTAAGGTTCAAGTTCCATTTACCCTTCATTAGCCCTGTTACTATAGGCAAGTCCAACAAACATTCTCTCTTGGGCTGTATTTACTCTACATGGAATTTATAAAAAATGGAATTTTTAGGATTTTTAAATCTAAAGTTTTGTTAAGAGTCCTGAAACCATATCTCACTTAGCACTGTGAGAATGGCTTGCGATAAGGCATTCTGAAAAAATGTTTAAATTGCTTATGTACGAATGCCTTCTCCCACTGTCCCACAAGATTCAAAATTTAAATGATTTTGAAATATTTATGATCTGCTACAGAATGAGTTTTTCTAAAAAGCAGTAAGTTTTCTATTTGACTAAATCTACAGTTTCAGATTTGTATTTTGCTAAATAGCTCTATTATCTACAAATTTCTGTAAATTTAGAAAGCAAATGATTTAGGTCTTCTCATGGTCATATTCTACATAAGGAAACACAGTGAAAAGAGATACACGTTAAAGATTTTAGACAGCAGAAATGATCAAGAAGCTTCTGATTAGAAGGATAATTAAACACATATACAAATTTTAAGAGAATTAGATTAATTTTGTGAAGAAAGCAATTCAATTAATAGACAAAGGGAGACCCATTATATGGTAACTCAATGTTCCCTCCTGATAGACAAGGCCTCTGAAATGATAAGCCAGAGTACAGTCCGAGTCAGAGACACAAAAGCACAGGTAAAAGTTTCATAAAACCTGTATTAATACAGTCCAATTAAGATTCCCTATTAAAGATTTTGTAAAAGATAACTAGCACATATCTATTTACATAAAGTTGAAGAGCACGCAAAAACTAAAATGTATAGGGATGTATACTTATGGAATTACCATAAAACTCAGGATAGTGATTATATTACAGGGGAGGAGGAGACTGTGATTGGAAAGGACAGGAGACATTTCTTTTCTTTCTCGTTTTTTTAAAAAATATTTATTTATTTATTATTTATTTTGGCTGCACCGGATCTTAGTTGCATCATGCATGAGGGATCTAGTTCCCAACCAGGGATCGAACCCGGGCCCCCTGCATTGGGAGCGTGGAGTCCCACCCACTGGGCCACCAGGGAAGTCCCAGACAGGAGACATTTCTGAGGTGATGGAAACATTCTTCTTCTTGACCAGGATGGCAGTTATAGGGGTGTTTGCTTTATAATTATTCCTTAAGCTTTAAAATTACATCTAATAAACTTTTCTGTATGTGTATTAAATTACAATAAAATATTTTAAAAATAAACACATACAAAATGACTTTGTTAGGTGTGTCCTAATCTCAAAGTAAAACAAGCTACTTCCTAAGTGATGCTAACAATATTGAATTAAAATGACAATTTATCATCATTAGAAGAATAAAGATGGCCTTTGAAGTTACAAAGGTACCCCCAAACACCCTGCAAATCTGTTCTGTGAGATAATGACAGAAGAAAAAGAACTGAATTGTACGATATAAGAAATGATGTTTTCTTGAAATTAAGGATAAAATTTAAGAATCACAATCCTAGTACCTTAACCCACTAACAATTTTGATTTCTGTATATTCTTTCCACTCTAACATATACGAAAAAATACCCAAGCTATTAGTATATATAAAAATATAGACAAAACAGTATACATATAGTATATATAAAAATAGCTTCTATATCAGTATATGTATTTTATCATAAGCTGCTTGTATTTTCTAGTCTTTACCTTTTTAATATTACATGCATAATATTCAATAACAAACTATTTACCTAATATTAGATATTTAGATTGAATCCAGTGTCTTCCTACTTAAAGTAAAGCAGAAATGAACATTTGTGCATATTGTATTCAATGACCTTTCAGGATGATTTACTAGGACAAGCATATCTGGGTTAAATTTATCAAGAGCTTTGTAGTTCACTCCATGTTGCCATATAGTTTTTTTTTTTTTTTTTTTTTTAAAGAGAGGACTATTTGTAATGTCCCCAAATAACTGCCAAAACGTTGCCAGGATTGGGTATCTGTGTGTGTTTTTGCCACCTGAGAGGTATAAATTGATATTTAAACGCTGTTTTATGTTTTTCTGCTCATTACCTAATAAATAATATGAAAAAATGCTTATTTTACTTTCCTTGTGTGAATGGTTTACATCCTTTGCCTATTTACTGGAAACATTCTCATTAATTTGAGTGAGTTCTTTTTTTTTTTTTTTTTGCGGTACGTGGGCCTCTCACTGCTGCGGCCAGACACGCAGGCTCAGCGGCCATGGCTCACGGGCCCAGCCGCTCCGCGGCATGTGGGATCTTCCCGGACTGGGGCACGAACCCGTGTCCCCTGCATCGGCAGGCGGACTCTCAACCACTGCGCCACCAGGGAAGCCCTGAGTGAGTTCTTTATATCTACATAAATGTAAAGAACTCATTCAAATTTATGAGAAGGTTTAAACCACATTATATATAACTCAAAGATTTATATAAGATTTAAGCTATATTATACAGAACCACATTACATATAACCTAAATTTTTCCCTTTCGCTTGCCATTTAGTTTACTATCTACTATAAACAGAATTAAAGTTTTATATAACCAAAGCTTCACTCCACATCTTCACCACAATACTAAGAGAGAAAGAACCTTACAATTGTCAAGATCCAGAGAAGATATTATCTTGCAAAACCATGAACTTTCAATAAGGGCATAAAACAACAGACTCCAAAGAATTCTGGAAATTCTTAGGAGGAAAGTAATGAAGTGGAAGAAACTGTCTGCAGAGGACACTGGATATGGAAATTAGCATCTCTTAAATTTTGGTAGAATTAACATCAGTTGAGTAACAAAACCCAAGGAGTGAACTTGGTTTCTTCCCAATACCACCACAAACTGTTCGTGTGACCTTCTTTGGGTCATCATTTCCACTTACAAAAAATAGGCGCAGTTACCACTTACACTGAAGATCTGCTGTGAGGGTGAAAGCACCTGCTAGTTTCAGCTCCCTCCTCCCTCTTGGGTGATTGGTTTTCCGGAAGCCTAAATCTGCACCCAGAAAAAGTCACCAATTCTCACTTTCACTTTGATAGCTCATATGATGCCATCTCAAAGACCTACTCATACTTCTTGTTGCTTATGACCTTCTCGTTTTTACAGTTTTAGCCGAGTTTGGAGTGGGAAGCAGGATTTTGCTTCAATGTGTTAAACTTTAACCCCACATTTCAAGAAATGGTTCTTTCTTAAATGAAGATTCAACTTCTGTAGGTTGACAAAGTACAAGCCTTTGAAGCTTGAACAATTAAACTAAGACTTAACAATAAAAGCAATTAGTAAATAAAAGGTCACTTTTGGAAAACTTTACTCAGTGGGCCTTTGACCGTATTCCATATCCCTTTATAGGCAGAAAGAGACAAAGCTGAAGCATGCTTATATAAAATTATATTAAAGGAAATTAATTTAAGTACAATTTTTCCAAGCAGAATTTGCCTACATTACCTAAGACTACTATAGAATTTGAATTGAACACAGTGAATCCAAAGCATACTGTGTACAACCACCCCAAAAGTGGGGAAAATTAGATTTCTTTATTTCTAATAGAAGAAGACCAACATTTGAGGGTGAGGTACTGGGTTAAACACTTTACATTTAGTAACTCATTTAATAATTAAACTAGGCAGGGATATAATGAATAACGCACTGTAAGTCACAGAGCTAATAAGTAGCAAAGAGGATCTGAACCCAGGCAATCTGGCCCCATATTAATCACTAACCTTTAACACTTCTAATAAGATAGGCTTTAGTAACACAATATTTTCAACAATTCCAAGTGAACATTTTTCTCACTTTAATATTTCTGAAAACAGAATATATCTTAAAATGGATGGCATCTTAAAATTGGCAGTATTTTTTTCTTTCTTGGTGCTACCTAAAATCATGGTACATCTTAGAATCAATGGTGTCTTGTTTTTGATGAAACACACGTACTTACTCACTAGATCTGTTATGTCTGACCTTCACAGGTTGTTCACTATATTCAAAGTATCCAGAAAGAATGGGAATTCCACAATCATAGTGATGACAGTGGTGTTCTAATTAGTTGAGCAGGGTGCTGCAATATACTGACATTATCTATGCCTAATTATGTGGATTTACAGACTTTATCCAGTTTTAATTGAACTAACCCTCAAAAAGTGGTACCTAACAAATGGTACTGAAGAAACCACTCACTGAAGATAACAGTACCAATGCAAAGTACAGAGAATAAGAAGATAACACCACTGGGACATTAAAAAAACAAAAAGGTTGGACAAGAACTGTATAAAAAAAATCCTAAAGATTACTTGAAATACGGCAGTATATAAACCTCACTTTAAGTATATACTGAATCTTGAGATATTATCTAATGGTAGTAGTATATGTATATAAATCATAAACAAACATATTTGAAACATATTTCAAGTTTTTCCTACTAAAATGATGCACAATCAAAAAGTTTAGAAACCACTGGAACAGCACAACTCATGACTTAAAAAAAAATCCCTTAGTAACATCTCTTTATGTTAAATAAAATGTTCTGTTAATATACCCTCTCACAACTGATGGCGTTGGGGTGGGGAATGGTTTGTGCAGAAAAGGGAAATTACCCCTGTACTTCACATGATAATGGCACCAATAAAAGGTATGGTTATTTGTGGATTCTGTATTTGCAAATCTGACTACCTGCCAAAATTTATCTGTAACTCCAAAATCAATACTTGAGGAGATTTCTCTGTCTCTCTCAGACATGCATAGAGCAGGGAAAAATTTGAGTTGTCCGATGCACGTGTTCCCAGCTGAGATTAAACCTTCTTGCTTCAGCTCTCTTACTGTAAATGTGTCCTTTTGATCTATTTAGTACCATGTTTTTTGCTTTTTTGGTGAATTAGCTGTTCAAAATGGCTCCCAAAGATCGTGCTTAAGTGCTGTCCAAGAAGATTGTTACGTGTCTCATGGAGAAAGTATGTGTTAGATAAACTTCATTCAGGCATGAGTTATAGTGCTATTGGCCATGTGTTCAATGTTGATGAATCAACAATATGTATAAAATTAGGTGTCTTTAAACAGAAACAGAACTTTTAAAAGGTTATAGACTGGTTGATGAAAACGTTGCGACCAGAGGCTTACAGGAACCTAAGTCTGTATTCCCCCTAGGAGTAACAGTTCAGTATTAACTAACTCAGTGTTTGTGGTGACTTTATAGAATGTCAGTACTGAGAACAGTGAGAACTGACTTAAATCTCTGGTCATTTTCACATTAATAAGAGATTATTTTGCCTAATACTCTGGTTCCAACATTTGAAGTTAGACCATTACACTATACTTTTTAGTTTCTGAATTTTAAGTACGTTGTACTTGAAAGAGCTATTTATTTCGGTCCTTTATACACGAAAGGGAAAATACTGGTTGTACTTAAACATTACAATAAGTTTGTTTCAAATGCGTTCACCTATACTTTCATTGTTTCTGTTCAAAGAGGCTCTCATAAAGTCACTAATATTGTTTGCATGAGCTGTGCCATAAATAATAATGTGTACTGTATTACCAACAGAATTAGTTTATTTCCTTTCCAGTCAAATAACACTTACCATGAAAAAACCCATCCCCTTTTACTACTTAGAACCAAACATCATAAACCTTAATGAATTAGGGCTTGGTAGCTGCCTTTGAAGACAGGACTATAACCTCCTAATTTACATAAGTCAAAGTCAACTGCCTTGCAAAAGGCCCCCTTTAAGTCAATCTGCCCTGTTAGCAGCTCCTAGAGAAGGAGGAGCCCTATGTAGGTGAGACAGTCTAGTATAGTGGCTTTCCAGGCAGAAGGACCTGGAGGTAAATCCCTGTCAATTATATAAAGAGGCCAACACACAGAGTGGGGCCACCAGAAATTACAGCAGACCAAAGTTGAGAATAAACAGAAGCAGCAGCAAAAGACAGAAGAAAGTAATAAGCTACTTGGTAGCCAAACAAAAAGAAGCTCACACTGGAGAATAGGTAAATAACTTAAATGCCAGTGAGAACCACATTCTTGCTGCTGAAAACCCTGAAATCATATAACAGCCTTCCATAGTTTGTTTTGTTATTAAGACTGTCTTGGTCTTCCTCTTATAGCTATGCTCTGGTAAGACTGTTTTCTTAATCCCATTACAACACCCCCCCCTTCCCATATGAAGCGGCTTACCCTAAATAGAGGTTTGAAAATTTCATGTTGGAGAACGTAAGAGAGTCAAGCATCCAAAAGAGAGTGGGAGTAGGAGAGGTGCTAGACAAATTAAGGTCCTTTCCAACCCCCAAAGGCCATGATTCTGAGCTGTGATCCTACTTAATGTTTTCCTCAAGGTAACACAAATCCCCATAAATTTACCATCACCAAACTGTAGTTCCTTTTATAGCCCTAAAATGATCCTTTTGAACAGGTGTGCCCTAGTTCCAATATTCAAAATTTTCGGGAACATCCTCATTTTAGCTTTATGACTTCACAGATTTCAACAACTTTTCTTAGGCCTTACTTCCAGAATGTAGAGTCCTTATGTGCTTAGTATCTTAGAACACCCAAGCCCCCGAGGACTTCTAACCCAGTGTTATATTTTACACTATATATACGGTTTTGCACCTTTTTTTTCCCCATTGAGGACTGCACCTTGGATATCTTTCTCTGCGCATTAACATCTATTTCATTCTTTTTAAAGGCTGGTCTGTTTTCCCATTATACTAATGTACCATAATTAATATTTCACCAATCCTTCTTAATGGACCTTGGGTTGTTCCCAATTATTTACTATCACACACAATGATATGGGTCAACATCTTTTCACATATGTATTTGTGAGTATGCAAAAGCAACTAAATTATCACGGGATCATTTTAAGTTGGTACTTTCTGAACTGTTCTGAGCTTAAATATGTCTTTCAAGAGGAACAAAGACTAGAAAGCGCTCAAACTCTCGTTGCAGATGCAAAAATAATTAGCAATAAGTAGCTTTCCATTAAATATAGATCAGACTGGGAAAATTTCGGTTTCTTTTAATGCAGAGATAATGACAAAGCAGGACCCAAGAGAGTGAATGTGGCATGATTCTTGTGATAATGTTCACCTAAAAAGGAACGACTATGGCAGAAGGGCAATTAGAAAAATGGAGAAATTATCTCTTTTTCGGAGGAGTCTCTTATTAGCTTGAGACTAGATCTTAAAGGGCTCCCAAGCCAAGAAAATACACTTTAATCATTAAATTTTAGACACTCGGATACGAAGTGAAGAAATAATAAATGCTTAACGTGTGAAGCTTTAACTTCAATTTGATTCTTTAATATTCCCAATTTCCAGAAGCTCAAAGATCATGGTGTATGTTTTAAAATTATTATATATATGCGTATATACTTTTAAAAAAACCCACACAACAAACGTCATAGCTCTTGTCTTCTTTACAATCACTCCAACCCTCAGCCTGGCCGGCGGAGGGAGACCCGAGCGGCACAAGGGCCGCATCTACGCAGCTGCCCCGCCCGCCCGCCCGCCCGCCGCCGTCGGGCTCGGGGTCCGGGGTCGGGCTGGGGGTCGGCAACAGTGCCGGGGGGCGGGGAGGGCGAGGCCGCCCAGGCGGGGAAGAAGGGGCTGGCCAGGCCGACCCGGGCGACGATGGCCGTCCCTCGCGGCTCTTACCTCAGCTCTTCGTCGACACTCCTGCCGGGTTGTTCGGCCGATTCCACCACAGAGGAAGTCGTAGAGCTCTTGTTCTTCAGGATCCCCTTGATGGGCCGGTGCGAGGCCGTCGAGGCCGCCATTGCCCGCCGCTCCGGCGGTCGGCTCAGCGTCGCTGCTTGGCGCCGGGTACAGGAAGGAAAGGGCTGGGCGCGAGCACAGACTCGCTAGTCAACCGCCAAGCCCGCCTGGGGCTGAAGCGGCCGCACCTGCTGTCGCGGAGACAGCCACCAGAGTCGTTGTCACGACACAACGACTCGGACGCTCTGGCGTCCAGCCGACGCCGCGTGGCTAGTGGTCCTTAGCGCGTCGGGCGGCCCTTAGAGAACCCTAGGCCACCCGCACTTTATCCGCGGCCCGCGGAGAGAAGCCGGCCTAACGCCGGAACGACGCCGACGCCAAACCCAAGCGGGCCCGCCCTCTCGCGATATCTGGGGCGGGGGCGGGGCGCGGGGCGCGGGGGCGGGGCGAGAACCATGTCCACCTCCTCGCCCCGGCCCTCTCGGTGAGCTCTCCCCTGCCTTGGTTGGGGCTCTGGGTGAGGAAACCTTCCGAGAGGTTTGCGGCTGGACTCTGTACCGAGCTGTACATCTCTCCAAGCACCCTCGCTCCCACCACTTCATGAGGTTCATATTGTTATTTCTGTATTTTATAGATTTGAAAATTGAAGCTCGAAGGTGACATCATTCCCCAAAGATATTAACTGACTTTCAGAGAAATGAAGTATGTCTCCTCTTTCCTTCCGTTTAACCAGCATAAAAAGCTTAACTCTCCATTATAAAATCATGAAATATCAGCATTGGAATGGTCCTTAGAGACCTATTGTGAGATCATAGAATATTGACTTTTATGAAATCATAGAACATCAGCATTAAAATAGTCTAACTTATTTTTACCGTTGGAAAAGCTGAAGGAGAGGAGAAGTGACAGGACCACCACTGTCACACGGCCCATCCGTAGTGTGTGGTCATAGAAGTTCAGACTTCTGCGTCTAGTCTGATGTTTCACCATTTTACCACATTCTGCCTCTGTGTTGGTAATCTCATGGAAGCTTTCACTGGCAGAAGTTCCTAGAATTGTAGTTTATAATCTTTCTCCCCCCAGATCTTGGGAACTCACTTACTGTAACCAGCTGTCCAACACTGGGTGAAACAGGCCAAAAGCCTAGGGTACTGTCTAGGTCTTTGTAAGATGAGTCCCAAAAGAGAAAAAAAACAAAACCCTCTGGCACACCCTCTCTGCACGTTATCTCTGCCTGGGTGCGAATGAAAGATAGCCGGGAGAACCTTGATGAGAGAGAAGAGACCTTGAGGCTCTAAGGTGCCAGGATACATGTGTTTCCCAGTGGTGGGTGCTGTGACTGTTGTGAGGAGAAGTGGGTTCTAGGGAAGGGCAGGAGGTTGAAGCCCTGGGAACACTCTGGGAGCTAGGCTGTATCTAAAGTCAAGCTCAGGTCAACAGAGGGGGTGGTGTCCACTCCAGCCACCCAGCCTCTCTCCATGCAGCACCACCACTGGAGTTATACAGGTGGGAAAAGTGGAGGGCTCAGGAATTAAGCAAGTTGCCACCTGTTATGGGTTGAATTATGTCCCCCCATGAAGTCCTAACTTCCAATACCTTAGAATGTAAACTTATTTGGAAATAGAATCATTGCAGATCTAATTTGTCAAATTAATATGAGGTTGTACTGGAGTAGGGTAGGCCCCTAATCCAATATAACTGGTGTCCTTATAAGCAGAAGGCCATGTGAAGACAGGGGACTGGAGTGATGCATCTACAAGCCAAGGACCACCTGGGGCTACCCAAAGCTGGCAGAAACATGGAGAAGACTCTCCTTTCGATCTCTCAGAAGGAACCAACCCTGCTGACATTTTGATTTTGGACTTTTAGTCTCCAGACTGTGAGATTAAATTTCTGGTGTTTAAAACCACCCAGTTTGTGGTACTTTGCTATGGCAGCTGTATATACCCCTCCCCTCCCACTCCTACCCTTAGTCCCCAACTCCCTCATCACCAGGCTCTTTCCCATCACCCTTTCCTTGATCAGGCCTCCTCATTATCTTCATGACAGGTCAGAGCAGAGCAGACTAGTTCATCCAGAATTGCCACTGCCAGCAGATCAGATCCCCGTGGATTCATGGACTACTAGGTCTGGAAGGGACCTTGTCAATCCCACCAGGTAGCTATCCAGCCTCTTCTCCAACAATCCCAGTGGCTGGGAGCACGCCACCCCTCAACACCCCTCATTTTATCTTTGGACAGCTCTGAGTCAGAAAGTTCTTCCTTAAATTGATCTGACTCCCGGATCCCAGCAACATCTGGCCACCGGTGTAAGGGATGAGAGGAGAGAAGGTGGACGTACTTTATCATACCCCAATGGCAGTGATCTCACTCAAGTCTCCTAGTCCTGGGCCCCAAATCTCATCTCCCTTTAAAAAAATTTTTTTTTAATTATTTATTTATTTATTTATGGCTGCGTTGGGTCTTCATTGCTGCGCGTGGGCTTTCTCTAGTTGCGGCTAGCGGGGGCTGCTCTCCATTGCCGTGCGCAGGCTTCTCATTGCGGTGGCTTCTCTTGTTGCGGACCTTGGGCTCTAGGTGCTCGGGCTTCAGTAGCCGTGGCTTGCAGGCTCCAGAGTGCAGGCTCAGTAGTTGTGGTGCACCGGCATAGTTGCTCTGCAGCATGTGGGATCTTCCCGGACCAGGGCTTGAACCTGTGTCCCCTGCATTGGCAGGTGGATTCTTTTTTTCCTTTTTAATCAATTTATTTTATTTTATTTTTATTTGTGGCTGCATTGGGTCTTCGTTGCTGCATGTGGGCTTTTCTCTGGTTGCAGCAAGCGGGGGCTACTCTTTGTCGCGGTGCGCAGACTTCTCATTGCAGTGGCTTCTCTTGTTTCAGAGCACGGGCTGTAGGCGCATGGGCTTCAGTAGTTGTGGCACGCAGGCTCAGTAGTTGTGGCTCACGGGCTTAGTTGCTCCGTGCCATGTGGGATCTTCCCAGACCAGGGCTCGAACCTGTGTCCCCTGCATTAGCAGGCGGATTCTTAACCACTGCACCACCAGGAAAGTCCTCTCATCTCCCTTAATACAGGCTCTGTACCTTGAAGAGCAACAATCAGTTCATTGCCTTAGAACTCTACTCCTCAGGAACGACTGTAGGGTTCCTGAAAACTATTCTGCTTTTATTGCCTGGCCCCCAGCCTGTAGCTGAGTTCCTGGCATGGAACAGGGCCTCAGTAAGGCAATGATTGCTGAATGGAGACAATGCAGGGGGCAGTGAGCAGGAAGGGCAGGAGGGCAACAACTTTGCTTGTCAGAGCTGCATGTGTTCCCCAGGGATCTCCCCAGGCAGAGATGTCCACAGCCCCCCTTGGCACCTCCCTGTCCTGGCCCCACCTCTGTTCCTAACCACAGGTCTTCCACTGCCCAGTGGATCTGACGTCACACCCTGAAGGCCCTGACCAGCCCCGGGGAAGAGAGAGGGTTCTCAGTGAGAGGAAGCTGGATGGCCACCTCCCTTCCTGAGTTCTTTCCATCCAAGTTTACAACACCTGCACTGCCTCTTCTGCCCTGTCAGCAGGAGCCCAACTCAGCAGTGATAATCCTGTTCTCAAGGGAGTACACAAAGCTTCCCTTCATGATGTAAATTACTGGGCAGATTTGCCTGGTTCCTGCTTGGGCCCAGCAGTCATCTCCCTGGACCTAACCATGACTGGGCTCTAAATTAAGCACTGTCTTGCTTTGAGACACTAATGAAAAGGGCTAGCAGAGTATGACATAATGTGTTTTATTACAGTTAATAAAATAAAAGCATTGGAACAGGGACTGGTAAAGAGTTCTCTGGAGAATCTTGAAAAAAAAATTTCCATCATCAAAAGTCAAACTGTTGCCACTTGTATTATTTTTTCCACTCCAAACACCACTAAAAGTGAATGTAGATGAAGAGGACTTTCTTAGTGTGTCAAAATACTAATGAAGCATTAGTTTGACTGCAAGATGAGTGCCAGTACAGCTTTTCTTTAAATTTTAGAATAATTGAACCACTTTACTCCTTAGTGTGGCCCAAAGAAGATTTCCAAATGCTTCTAAACAGAGCTCTCCTTCTATGCGTCTACTGAGATACTCTCTTGTGGCAAGTCATCTGGACCAAACAGCCCAAGCACTGAATTTGGCTGTATTCGTGTTACATTTCCTGTGTGTTGAGGGTTTGGCTGCCAAGAGATGGATTGTGGATGGAATCTTCCATTCTTGTTTCAGTTTCTGAAGGTAGCTATTGAGATCAAGGCAAATCATGTATTTAAAAATATATACATGTTAGGGACTTCCCTCGTGGTGCAGTGGTTAAGAATCCACCTGCCAATGCAGGGGACGTGGGTTTGATCCCTGGTCCGGGAAGATTCCACATGCCGCGGAGCAACTAAGCCCGTGCACCACAACTACTGAGCCTGTACTCTAGAGCCCATGAGCCACAACTACTGAGCCCGTGTGCCACAACCACTGAAGCCCGCATGCCTAGAGCCTGTGCTCTGCAAGAAGAGAAGCCACCACAGTGACAAGCTCGTGCACCGCAACGAGGAGTAGCCCCTGCTCGCCGCAACTAGAGAATGCCCGTGTGCAGCAATGAAGACTCAATGCAGCCAAAAATTAAAATTAATTAATTAATTAAAAAAATATATATATATATACACATGTTTAAGAATTATCTGACAATTACCAATATTTCTGCTCTCCTTTTGAAGACTTCATCATGGTTGCCTGATTCAATGCTATGTGTAGAGAGGAGACAGGTTGAATGTACCTCCTTACATGGCTGAGCCAGTTGGCTCTCATTAGAGTAGGCAACTGAGACCAACACCACTTGGTTTCTCACCAGAAACAGAATTCCAAAGCTAGAAATGGCTTCTGTGACTGACCTGTCTAAGTCATCAGCCAGGGCTCACTGAGCAGAGAAGCAGTAGTGCCCACCCCTAACCTCTGGAAAAATACCCAAGGGTTGGGACTTAATGACCACTGAGTCAGCAGCAGCTCTTTGCTTGTCAAGAATAGCTATTGTTCTTTTCCTTTTCAGGTAAGCTCTCCATGGGACAAGAAAAATCACAGATTTTATAGTGCATGGAAAAATTCATGGTAGCAGGGGCAAGATTATTTAAACAAAAATACAAAAGTATTCAAAAGAGGGAGAGAAAGCCAAGGACAAATATTAATCATTTTTTGCTTAAAAAATGGCTTTGATTTGCAACTCTCCACTGTTTCTCTTCTCTTCAAAGATACCTACCAAAAGAATTCCTTACCCTCACCACAAAATACTGCCAAAATACTTTTCTGAGAAGACCCACACAGCATTGGTACACCTGTCAAGTATACAAAGGTTTCATTAGTTCCTAGATGTTTCCTGACCCATTAAAAACTAGTTAAATTGAGGAAATCCAGAGAAGTACCTACTTTTTTCAAAAACCTATAAGACAAAAAAATGGAAAGAAAAAAGAAGGCAGGATAAGAAGTGTGAAGATCCTTGGAATGGTAAGTAGGAAATGTGAATTATTTTCTTGGCTAAGCTACAAATTTATCTTGGGCCTGCCAGAAATCTCTCAACTTTTTGTGACTGTAAATTTTCCATAAGTGTCATTGAGTCTGGTTTGTAAATTACTGCAAGTAGTAAGCAAGCAATGACACATATTTTAATTCCATTGTGCTAATATTTCCAGATTCTTTTTTAAGTTTTTTTTTCACTTTGACATCTAACGACTTTTTTATTTTTTATTTTATTTTTGGCTGCATTTGGTCTTCGTTGCTGCACACAGGCTTTCTCTAGTTGTGGTGAGCGGGGGCTACTCTTTGTTGCAGTGCATGGGCTTCTCATTGCGGTGGCTTCTCTTGTTGCAGAGCATTGGCCCTAGGCGAGCGGGCTTCAGTAGCTGTGGCATGCGGGCTCAGTAGTTGTGGCTTGCAGGCTTAGTTGCTCCGTGGCATGTGAGATCCTCCTGGACCAGGGCTGGAACCCCTGTCCCCTGCATTGGCAGGCAGATTCTTAACCACTGCACCACCAGGGAAGTCCATATTGCCAGATTCTGTTGCATTTTATTATTCTGTGAACTCATAACGGAGTAAGGAGTATAGACTTTGATTCAGAATACATGTGATGTTGGTATAAATACTTCATGGTAGGGACTTCCCTGGTGGTCCAGTGGTTAAGATGCCGCACTTCCAGTGCTGGGGGTGCGGGTCCAAACCCTGGTCAGGGAACTAAAATCTCACATGCCACAAGGCCAAAAAAAAAAAAAAAAAAAAGAAAAAGAAAAAAAAGAAGTAATCATTTAAATACTTCATGGAAAATCCTAAATATATTTTGAAGCCTATAGTCATTGTTTACAATGAGAAGACTTCTTATTTTAAAAACTGTATTTATGCTCACTTGCATTTGTTCTACTTTGATATTTCTCAACTATGTAACCTTATTATTTTTATTTGACTCTTGTAACAGTTCTAGATTGATCTAGCGACCAATCTCCATTGTAAAAAAAAATAAATTGTGTTATGTAATGAAATGTAATTTATAAAATCAACTCTGCTTTTGGCATGGAGCAAACAATTGATTAGACCCTTACCCCACTTTTGTCTTTTACTCAAGGACCTCAGCCTTCAGTGACTGCTTATTGCATAGAATAAAGTCCAAACTCCTTGGGCCTTCACAATCTAGCCCTGTCTGTTTTTCTAGGCTCCCTGTCTTTTCACATCCACTTTCTTTCTCCCCATGTTCTTCAGACCAATCTTACTACCATTCTCAAGGTGCCAGAAAGAAACCGTGGGCAATGAGTCAAATCCATTTCCCCTGCCTTCACTAATCAAGGTTGTTTTAAGACTGGTGTGTCCTCCACGCAGCATGTAGCCTAAGCAATAAGATGTTTGCTAGAGCTGTTTTCCAGGAACTTCGAGTCAGCTGTGTCTAGTTGGAGCTGAGCTGGTTGAGACTGGATAGGACCACTGACCCTCCAACCGGACATGAGTGAGCATCCACTCGGTGACCTTTTGACGTCACAGGGCCAAAAACTCCACCCTCAAATGATGCTAAGTGCCTCCATTTTTTTTTTTTTTTTTTTTTTTTTTTTTTGCGGTATGCGGGCCTCTCACTGTTGTGGCCTCCCCCGTCGCGGAGCACAGGCTCCGGACGCGCAGGCTCAGCGGCCATGGCTCACGGGCCCAGCCGCTCCGCGGCATATGGGATCCTCCCAGACCGGGGCACAAACCCTCATCCCCTGCATCGGCAGGTGGACTCTCAACCACTTGCGCCACCAGGGAGGCCCAAGTGCCTCCATTTTTGAATGCGCAGAGACCCATAGCTTATTTACACCTGCACGGAATGACAGTTACCACACCTTTTCCCAATCACCTTCCCCCACCCTCCTTACACCTCAAGACACCTTGCTGTTTTTTTTTTTTTTTTTTTTTTTTTTTTTGCGGTATGCGGGCCTCTCACTGTTGTGGCCTCCCCCGTTGCGGAGCACAGGCTCCGGACGCGCAGGCTCCGGACGCGCAGGCTCAGCGGCCATGGCTCACGGGCCCAGCCGCTCCGCGGCATATGGGATCCTCCCAGACCGGGGCACGAACCCGTATCCCCTGCATCGGCAGGCGGACTCCCAACCACTTGCGCCACCAGGGAGGCCCACCTTGCTGTTTTATGCCATAAATGCCCTGAGCCCCAAGCATTTGGTAGGCGGATTTGAGACTTGTTCCCCTCTCTTAGCTGCCTTGTGAATAAACTCTCTGTGCTGCAAACCTCATCGTCTCAGTGTTTGGGCTTGCTGCACGTCAGGCAAAACAAATGTGGTTCTGTAACAAGAGCACCCCATGTCCCTTCACTTTTTCATGCTCTACTAGTTTGTGTGAAATGCTGTCCCCCATTCTTGCCCTGGAATCATCCCAGTTCAAAGGTCACCTCCTTCCCACTCCACTCAGGCAGAGTTAGTCTTTGCCTCTGTCGGGATCCTGAGGAACTGTTTGCATCCCTCTGTCTCGTGGTATCATAATTCTCTAAGTGTCTGTCTGTCTCTCCCACAGTGGCCTCTTTGGGAGCAGGTGCATTTCTCTTCTCAGCTTCCCAGCAGTATAACTTAATGAATGCACTGTCTGTCCATGAGAAGCACCTGATGAGTATTGGTCGAATCAGTGAATAAATGAATAAACGCTTCTGAAATTCTTCCCCAATCAAACAATGGTTCCCTTAACAACATCAATTTCTTGGAAAACTATCTGATTACATATCTTGTTCTACATGGCAGAGTGAGTTAGTAACCAGCTATAATGCTGGAAAGGGAATAGTAGAGATAAGAAAGCCTGCTGAATAAGGCAGAGAAGGCATTAAAGGTGGGGGAGTGGTTGTCTGTCAACACAGTCTGTCAAAAATCTTTATCGAGGACTTATGTGCTGGGCCCTTTTCTAGGTGCCACCGATTGCTTGGTTTCATAAATTGAACTATGGCAGCTATTCTTTTTACATTTTAGGTTCAGAACCCTTTCTAAAAAAAATTCTTTGTTCTCTCTCTCTCTCTCTCTCACACACACACACACACACACACACACATCCAGTTTTAATTAGTTCTCTCTGCGTTTCGGTCTGTGCTCTGTGAAAGCAGTGTTGCTGTTCTCACGAAGGTATGTCTTCCTATCTGCATCATCAGGCATTCTTATGAAGTGGGCCTGTGCTCTAGATGGGATTCCAGACCCTCTGTGTTCTCCTGTGGCCAAGGCAGGTTCCCCTCTAGGAACCACAAAGCTCTCACAGAAGCAACTGGTGCCTAGCTGTTTTCTCCCTCCTGGACTGGCAGTCAGGGGAAAGCAGGGGAGGGGAGACTGTGAGAAAAGCTCACACTTGGGAAACCAATGGCTGCGTAGGTGGGTGGTTTCAGGGTAAACATTCTCATCTGTGAAACATAAAGCAGGAAATGCTGAAGGTTTCCAATAATTTTTTTTATAGCTCCTATCAAGAACATTCTAGGGCACGAAGGAATTTGCTCGTCACATTTTCTCATATGTGGGGTTTTCTAGCCAGCATCTTGAACTGAATTGAACTCAAAATGAAGCCAAAATGAATACTAGCTTTGTCCCTAGAAGTTTTTTTCTTTTTTGGCTGCACCACGTGGCATGTGGGATCTAACCCCCTCCAGGGATTGAACCCCCTCCAGGGATCGAACCCATGCCCTCTGCACTGGGAGCACAGAGTCTTAACTACTGGACCACCAGGGAAGTCCATCACTAGAATTTTTTTTTTAACTGTGGCACCTATACTGTTGTATTGTAGGTAACTAACTAGAATGTTCTTTCTAATTGCCTGTCATTAATGGTTTACCTACTTGGAAACCCAACTGTGTCCAAGATAGGCCCTCAGTAAACATTAATTTTATCTTAATTTTATGAAGGTCCACTGTACCCCTAATACTCCAGCATTCTTTTTTTTTTTTTTTTTTGCAGTACCCGGGCCTCTCACTGTTGTGGCCTCTCCCGTTGCGGAGCACAGGCTCCGGACGCGCAGGCTCAGCGGCCATGGCTCACGGGCCCAGCCGCTCCGCGGCATGTGGGAGCTTCCCGGACCGGGGCACGAACCCGCGTCCCCTGCATCGGCAGGCGGACTCTCAACCACTGTGCAACCAGGGAAGCCCCTCCAGCATTCTTAAATACACTGCTCAGCTGTGCTTGTCAAAGGCAATGAATTGTATTTGCCACATCTCAGAGGAGGGTCCAGAAGCATATTTGATTCTGTGCTAAAATGGCTGCAGTGCAGGATTGTGGACCTTTATGGGTGACTATAGCTGAAACTCACTTTGATCTTGCTAAATCGGCTCTAAATAGGAAACAATGAATTAAGGCTGCAGGATAAACTCCCTCCAACTCTTTCAAAGAGAACACATAAACACGTTAACTGCTTTTGTTTCATGTTTCTTCTCCTTCCATAGAGGGACATAGAAATAAAGAAAATTTATACAGAGTGGGCAGGAGTAAAGTCTTCTGGTTAATCACGTTAGCATACTTATTAAATACGAGATTATACTTCTTGAAGGATAAGAATGTAATAAAGTTGTCAATGCTAATTGACTTAAGTCAATAACTCTAAGTGGAATTTAGCATAAATGTCTTTTGCTCCCACCTCCCCTGCTCAGGCATCAAACTCCATTTCAATCTTTCCAGGCTCTGGGACCTGGCCAAGCCCTTTCTTCTGGGACAGCTGCTTCCAGGAGCCAAGTAGGCTAGCCATGCTTCTCTCCTAGTTCAGGCAACTTTCAGAGAGTTCAAATGGCACCGTGGACCAGCCATTTCACACCCAAGGCCAGTTCTGCTCATTAGGCCCCCAACCCTGTCACCCTCAGCCTCCCTGGACATGTAACCTCTTCCCCACTGTCATCTTCAGGCATCTTAGTGCTCATTTTCTTCCTCAGCCCTTTCTGCTGGCACTCCAGCCTCCATTCCTCACAAACAAACTGCTCAGAATATTCGATAACCAAAACGGTGTGGGCTAGCTCCAAACAGTCAGAAAAATAGCCATGATGCAGGTGCGGGTTCATATAATTCATGGAGGCCTCTGCAGTACCAAGTGTTCCTCCTTTAGTTTCTGGGCTCACTGGGGGGCCCAAGGATGGCCAAGTGATGGGGAGTACTCTAGAGGCTCAGAAGAGTGGTTGCTTACCAAGTGGGACTGTTGTGATGGCCCACATACTGAGTATCAGCCTGAGACTCCAAATGACTTCCCAGATGTTGCCTGCATTCCTCACCTTAGCAGAATTCTGGTTTTTCTCTCCCATGCAGCTCTTACAAATCATGGCTGGTAATTCATCCATGTGCCCTGGAGCCTGGGGTTAGGAAGTGGTGGGCCTTTCTCCTTTACTCTCAAGGCTGCTTCCTTCATCATCACTCCCCCTACCCTGACCCACACCCCAAGATAAAAACTCCTGGAGGCTCATATCAGCTACTATGTATCCCTGTCTGCCCTTTCCAGCTGTGGCCATCTCACAAACTCCTGCCAATCTCTATATTTCCTCAAGAACTTTGGCTCATTTTTTTCTCATGTAAGAAATATTCGGGAATTCCCTGGAGGTCCAGTGGTTAGGACTCAGCACTTTCACTGCGGGGGGCCTGGGTTCAATCACTGGTCGGGGAACTTGGATCCTGCAGGCTGCGTGGCGTGGCCAGAAAGAAAAAAAAATTCATTATTAAGCATACATTGTGCCAGTGTGCAGTATGTACAGAGATGTGTAAGATGTGTAAGACTTCTTGTCCTTAAAGATAAGCTCATAGTTTAAAGAATAAATATAAAACAAAGACTCAGACTAGATGGTAAATGCCTGAGCAGTCGTAAAGCATTTATAGGTATGGAAACATGGGCACATGGAAATGGCTGGTATATTAGTTTTCTGTAGCTGCTGTAACAAAGTACCACCAAGCAGCTTAAAACAGCAGAAATTTATTCTCTCACAGTTCTAGAGGCTAGAAGTCTGAAATCAAGATGTCAGCAGGGCTATGCTCCCTCTAAGACTCTGGGTGGAATCCTTCCTTGGCTCTTCCTGGCTTCTGGTGGTGGCCGGCAATCCTTAGACTTCCTTAATGGCCGCTGCATCATTCTAATCTCTGCCTCTGTTGTCATGTGGTGTTCTCCCTGTGTATTTCTATCTTCACAGAGCATTTTCTTCTTCTTATAAGTACAGCAGTTGTATTGGATTAGGGTCTACCCTAATGGCCTCATCTTAATTTGATTAAATATGCAAAGACCTTATGTTCAAATAAAGTCACATTCACAGGTACTGATGGTTAGGATGTCAACATATCTTTTGGGTGGACACAATTCAACCCATAACAGCTGGGTAGGAAGGAAAGCAAGGGAAGAGCTGGAGAAGACTGGCTGGACAGAACTGGTGAGCTGGTAAGTTGGAGTCATCCAGGTAGAGCAGGAGAGTGAGATTGTGTCATGTCATCTGGAGCAATGTGTACAAAGGGACTGAGGATGGCACCTTTGGGAAACTGCAAGTGACCTAGTCTGGCAGGTGTAAAGGATCTATACTCAGTAGTGGCAAGAGATAATCCTAAAATGTGGCAGGAAGCAGGTCAGGAATCTCATTATCTTCCCACACAAACATGCCTTCACATCTTTACTCTCCCTCTTTGGCTCCTGGTAACCACTTATCTTAGACTCCTACTTCCCCATCACTTCCCACATCCAGTTGGTCCCTAAGTCCACCTGATTCTGCCTTCTAAGACTCTCCTAAATCTGACTTGTCCTTTTCATCCCCACTGCCTTAGTTCAGTCCCTCATCATCACACACATTAGTACAACAGCCACCTCATGGATCTTCCTACTTTCAAGCTCACCTGTCCCTCTCTATCTTCCTTTGCTGTCAGAGTCATCACTCAGCTCAGGACAGTGCCCTTCCCGGGAGGAAGGTGTCTGAGTAGGTGGTAGGTGGATGCCCAGTGTGTCATGAATGAGGTGGCCTTAGCCTGCTACCTGAGTTCCACCAACCCCTTCCTCATCAGACCCTGGCATCCTGTGCAGCCAACTGAAGGCAGAGCATTAGCTCCCAGAGGGCTCCAGCCTCTGATCTGCTCTTTAAGGACTTTTTGCACTGCAAGTTAAATTACTTCCTAGATTTAATCCTTCAGTCACTCCCCTTCACCTTCAGATTGACCTCCGAACTCCTTGTCATGGTTTGCAAGGCTGTGGGTAATCTGACCTTGGCTACTTAGCTAGCTTTGTATTCCACTGCTCCTCCATAGACCCTGGACCCCACTTGCTGCCGAATTCTTTGAGTCTCTCATGCGACGGTCTCTCTTCTGCCTGGGATCCTGCCTCCTCACCCTTCTATTTCTGGCTAACTTCAGCTTGTTCCTTCAAAGGCAGATCAGGATTTGCTCCTGAGAGAAACCTTCCCTGACTCTTCAGACTGGGGTCAGGTGCCCCTCCTTGGTGCTGCCCTAGTGCCCAATTCTAACCTAGATTCCAGCTCCTAATCCTTCGTGGCCTCTGAATCCTACATTGCAATGGTTGATCTTCTTGTTTATCTTTCTCTCTAGACTGTGAGCAACTCAAGCAGGCTCCAGACCTGTTCTCCAAAAGCAGTGTACTGTACCCACAGTACTGTCCTTTTGGCATCTGTGGAGGTATCTTGTGCTTTTTTTGCCTACTTTTTGTCGTTTTTATTTTGCCTTTTTTGATGGAATTCCTGGATTTACACAGACATTAGATGTGGACTCTAAAGCAACCCCCTTCAAACAGGTAATGTTGGCAGTTACCCATGATTGAGACGGAGCAGCAAAGCCCGAATGAGGTGGGGATGGAGCACATTGCAGGCAGCTGGAAGCACTGCTGCAGATGAGATGTGGAGATTATATGGAGACTCTGAAAACTGTTGTCTATGGGTGGATCCCAATTGTAAATTCTTGAAATAACTTGCTTTCAGTCACCCATAATATTTGGTACAAGTTAGTTTTTATAACTTATAGTATTTATAACTAGCATTTTAGAATCCAGAATATTATTTAGCGATTTTAAGGTCTTGATTCATAGTAAATAAAAGAAAAATAACAGCCACAAGGGAACTAACAACACCATCCTTCATAAATGTTGCAAATCTATTATAAGCTGATATGGAATACATAGTCCGAGGTGCTTTGTATGTCAAAATACTTTAAAAAGTCCTTCAAATGCCAAAAAGATAGGAAAAAAGAATAGAACAGATAAAATTATAAAAAATACTTTCAAGGGGGTTGATTTTTGAGGCAGGCTCCACACCTACCCATGTATTAACTTCACTCCTCTGTACTAGAAGTGAGGGAAACAAAAATGAATGACAGCGTCCCTGCCCTAAGGCCCTCATCATCTAGTGGGAAAGGCAGGCTGGCCAACCAATAGCTAAGAATGAAGTAGATGGTTTAGGGTTGACACATGGGATTTGTCTTTGGAGGCAGTAATTCCAAGAACAAGAAGAGCTGCCTTCCTGCCAAAGGGAATATGTGAGCTGTTGGCATTCTTAGGCATAATTCAAATAATGAGTCAAACCAGTCCTCAGAGCAGAGAACTGAAAACATTGCGTGGGTTACCAGTCTTTGTCCCTCAGGCAGAAAACTATCACATTGTTTCTTGACCGTATTGAATTTGGTAGCCTCATATAATATTTTCTGGGATGTTCTGTGGATTCTGTTTTCACAGAGTTGCTCTACTACCTGAAGAGTTTCCTTTTAGTTTTCTTATATTACGCTGAAATAAGAATTTTTCTTCATTTTAAATTGCTTTGTGATTTTTTTTTTTCAGTTTGTGTTTAGCATTTAGGGTACCATCATTCTGTACTGAAAATTGTCTCTCAACAAGCCACCCATTGGCTGTTCTTTGTGACTTTAAAGGGAGATGTCTTTCTTTAAGATGGTGGTAGAGGTGGTTGTTAGGATACTATACATAATTAATAAACAATATCAGTTAATGGTGAGGTTTGTTTGAGAGCTAAGAAAGATTCTCTAAGTTAGGCTATTCTTTGGTAAAGCACACATCTTCATAGAGTCTCCCTTTACTGTGGTAATTCTTTTGCTGTCAGTTAGCAGTGAACTTACTTATAAGAAGATATGGTACCTCAGGGCTTTTATTTGTGTGCATGAAAAAAATTCTCCTTTCAATGACAGTCATACTTTTCTATCATAATTCAAAACAAGTTTCAGAATGGGTGACACTTTCAAAGAGAAAAAAGTAAGAAGGAAGGAAGGAATGAGCTGGGGTATACTTTCTATAACACACAAAGGGACAACAAGAACTGGACACGGAGAAAGCATTCACACTTAGTAAGAAATTAGTAGTTTCTCAATTAACGTGTTAAGTACATGCAGTCAGCATTTGTCCCTCAAATCAGAAGGAAGCAGCAGAGTCTCATGGGAGGAGGGGCGTTTGAAGTTCCTCTTCCTCGTGCTTCCTGTGCTGTCCTTGTCCAGATGGCTCTAGATGCTGGGAAGGTCTCATAAAATCAGTCAGTCCCCTGCTTCCTGGTAGAGTTGCCCCTTAGCCATATGAAACCATATTCCTAATGCTAAAAATAACCAGAGTCTGAGTCCAAGATTTCCTTGTGACATCTCATGTGTCTGGTAGCCTTGGGGAGCAGGATGTCCTCCTCTCACTCATCTCTAATAACATAGAGTATCACCAAGCCTAGCCAAAATTACCTCCTTAGTAATTATCCCTTGACTATAGCCTCCTATGTAGAGGTTACTGACTTGCCAAATGTAACACTGACTTTGTACCATAGTTTTTTGTCTCATGGAGACAAAACTGAAACATTTTTCTCATAGGAGGTGTTTTGTTGTTGTTTGTGGGGAAAAGGAACAGGAAGAAGTAAAAAAATCCCAATTATCCCATGAGTAAATTACTTCTCTGATAGAAATTAGTGTCCAAATTCAAGCCATCCCTGTAACTAGCCAAATAGTTTTGTTCAAGTCATTTCACTTTGCTGGGCATCAGTTTCTCCATTTGGAGAATGAATATGCATATGAGGGGGATGATATTGCAGTGGTAAATTGTGGGAACGTAGCAGAAATAGCAAATTGGGAGGCAATCTTAGTTGAATACGTCGCGAAGCACATGAATATAGGATATTTACATTTATTTGCATTGTTTTCATTTCCACGACTGATTCTTTCTGGGCCCTAGGGCATTTATTCATTTGTTCATTCACTCATTCATTCAGTAAAAAATTATTGAGTGTCTGCTACATGTCCGGCATTATCCTAAGCTCTGAGGACACAAGAATGAACAAAACAAGTTTCCTGTCTTCAGAAAGCCTATATTCTAGTGGGACAAATAGACAATAAATACATAAGCAAATAAGTAAACAAGATAATTGCAGATTGTGAAAAGTGGTAAGAAAAATTTTAAAAAGTGTATGGGATAGGTGCTAATTGGGGCAATCAGTTTTAGGTAGATGCCTGTAGAGATGCCATCTGAGCTGAGAAATGAATGCCAAATGACATGCCAACAACCTTAGCCTCTAAGCTTGCCAAGGTAGAGAGGCTGTTCATATCAGTAACTCATAGGTGCAAAAATGACCCATACAGACTGTTCCCCATGTACAGAACACTTTGTTGACATAATGCCCTTAGGCAGAATGCCAGAGATGTCAGTCCCAGTTTTGTAGATTTCCATAGCATCCAACAGTAGGGCTGGTCCTGATCATTACCAACTACTCCCTCATTTGGGGAGGGAGTCCTCTGACTCTGTGTGTAGGCCCAGACCTCACCGGTCCTGCTCTGACCAGGCTGCAGGCAAGGAATGAACATGTGCTTAGTCACAGCTGAACTGTGCTGATGAAGGAGTGGGCACCTGCTTTTCCAGTACTGCCCATTCTGGCTAGGGAGCTCCTGAGCCCATTTGTCACCTTCTGGGGACAGAGCAGATTCACAGAGCACTGGCAGCTCTTTTGACCTGGGAAGGGTTGGAGACAGAAGGCTTGGATTAAAAGCAGGTGAAGCTGGTGACTGCCTATGTAATATGACTGGAATTTTTCTCCTCTGACCTGTTCTCACCTCAATGCCTGAAATTCTACTGCTAGAAGTTAGCATCCAATCCACTGAGTTTTTGAAAGTTTTTTTGTTTTTTAGTCTTCAAGTCTCTGAAGACTAAATTTTGGGGGGAGGGGTCACTCTCTGAGCATTTTAATTTAACATCTTAAAAGAGACTCACAAATTTGTAGCAATTTGTTACAGCAGCTACAGGAAACTAATATAATTACCAATGCAATGGAAACTACCTATGTTACTGTATCCAATTGCAATCCCCGCTCTCCACACTCTGGAGGTAACCTTGAATTTAGTGTTTAATATTCTCTGAATTTCATTATACTTTTATTGCATATGTATGTATCCTGGAATAATATGCCATTTTATATATAGAATCATACTGGGACTTCCCTGGTGGCACAGTGGTTAAGAATCTGCCTGCCAATACAGGGGACATGGGTTTGATCCCTGGTTTGGGAAGATCTTACATGCCGTGGAGCAACTAAGCCCGTGTGCCACAACTACTGAGCCTGCGCGTCACAACTACTGAAGCCCACGCACCTAGAGCCCGTGCTCTGCAACAAGAGAAGGCACCACAGTGAGAAGCCCACGCACCACAACAAAGAGTAGTCCCCACTCGCCGCAACTAGAGAAAGCCCACGTGCAGCAACAAAGACCCAACGCAGCTGAAGATAAATAATTTTTTTTAAAAAAGATTAAAAAAAAAATTCCATGAGCTATCACTACCCTGGGTCTCTGAAGAGGCTGAAGAGTTGACTTAAGTTTGGCATTCTTATACTTGAATTATAATTAGCAGCCTAGGAAAATTCAGGAAAGTTAAATATAATACTTCCAATGCATTTATAGAACATAACATGTTATGTGAATAGTATGTGTTTATCCCTATGGAAAAATGTATACATCCAAATAATGTGTAGTATGAAAAAAGATACACGTATTGATTAAAAAACAAAGTGTGTGTACCTGTGTGTGTGTGTGTGTGTGTGTACACTGATAAGGATTAGGAAACAAAACAATTCAAAGAGTTGCTTATGTCTTTTAAGTTTATGGCTTCTTTTCTCTATAAAGGTGCAGGTATCCCTTCCTTTGTAGAAAAAAAAATTTAATTAATTTTGTACAAAACTATAATGCACAGAACTATAAACGTTTGACCTGGAAGAGTCCTTAGAGGTACCTCATCTAGTTCTTTTAATGACATAATGCGCAGGTGAGGAAACAGCCGGGAGGGGAGGGGAATGCTGGAGGACGTGGCTAAGTCGACTGAAGCAGGGACTGTCCTTGGATCCCATCCCAGTGTGCTTTCCACCACATCACCTCTCAGCACTCCCAACTAGTTCAGTTCACCTTGCTCTGCTGGAAAACCTTAGATCTGATGAACCTATTTTCATCTCATATTTGATATTTAGTCAAAATATTGATTTTAGCATAAAAGTTGGCCATATTTAACAAATATTCAAAGTGTTAATAGTTTCTCATAATCATCAAGATGAAAGTGATTGCTTTGGGGGGAAACTTTTAAATAAAAGAACACAACGTTTAGACAACTGTGTAAACAAAAACTTTCTAAATTACTTATCTCCCTTCATGTCTCCTAGAAGTGTACAGAGGGCCTTGTTGGTAGTAAATAAAGATTGCTTTAATCACAGGTCCTATGTTCACAAATCAAGCCACCATCTCAGGTGTAACGGAAATGCAGTGTGATAAGGGTAGAATCCAGAAAGGTCTCGAAGCCTGAGGTAATTATTGGAAGAAGCCTGTTTCTTTGGGGTTTGGCACTCGACTTGCTAGAGGGCCAGGCTGAACTAGGAGGAAGATTTAGGGTCTAAAGTTTTAGGGCCTACATGACAAACACCAACAGCAAAAATAAAAAAGGAAAATAAATCATTCAGTAATTCCACCATTCTAACATATTAATTGCTTTCATTTCTCTGTTCACTTTTAGTCCTTGATTTTATGCCATCATTTTATGTAACTACAAGTACAACTTAGGTACAATGCTGCCTTCTTTCTTTCACTCAAAAAGTGAACTTTTTTTTTTTTAAGATGTTGGGGGTAGGAGTTTATTAATTAATTTATTTATTTTTGCTGTGTTGTGTCTTCGTTTCTGTGCGAGGGCTTTCTCCAGTTGTGGCAAGCGGGGGCCACTCTTCATCACGGTGCGCGGGCCTCTCACTATGGCGGCCTCTCTTGTTGCAGAGCACAGGCTCCAGACGCGCAGGCTCAGCAGTTGTGGCTCACGGGCCTAGTTGCTCCGTGGCATGTGGGATCCTCCCAGACCAGGGCTCGAACCCGTGTCCCCTGCATTAGCAGGCAGATTCTCAACCACTGCGCCACCAGGGAAGCCCCAAAAGTGAACACTTTTGTCTTAGGGCTATTTGAGGTTGCAAGGAACATTCACTCAGTCAAGTTAAATTACCTCAAAAAAAAGGTGTGTGTGTGTGTGTAGGTGTGTGTGTGAGCCTAATCTTAAAGAAATCCAAACTCAGGAACCTAAGACAGCTAAGCTCCACAGGAACTGGAGCTAGGATACAGACAGCAGTCAGCTACTGAAGCTGCTGGTGGGACTTTGGGTGGGGTCTGGGCTTATCTTTGCATTTCTGTTCTGCACTCTCATAACTTCAGTTGTGTATCACCAAAAATGGCCACCCCAAACTACACGACCTTATGGTTATGACTTACAGAGTTTTCAATTATCCTTTCTCTGGATCTCTTAAAGTCAGATTCTGATTAGATTGGCCTAATTTATCTTTTTCATCCAGGTAGGCCACAAAAATCAGAGGTTTCTGTTCAGCCTGTGGATTGGCTGTCATTAGCACTGGTGGACACACCTTGGCCTTATCGGATGTGGCTGGGTAAGCAGAGCACATGTTCCAGACTCTATCTCTGCAGGCAGCAAGGCCACATGCGGGACCCCTCCTCTTCCTCCCCTCGTCCACCTTTTTCCACCCCCACTACACACACACAAGTGGTAAGTGTGGGCGGGCAGGCACAGCTCCCATGTGGTCTTGTAGTCTTCATAACTATGAATTTTAATGAGTACACCACATTACAACACGTGGCTGTTCCATAATTTATGATCTCATTCCTCTGCTGTTTTAGTTTTAGTTTAGCTCATTTTAGTTTGGGGGCTGCTATGAGTAAAAGTATGATGAACATTTTTGTACATATATCTTCCCTTTCATCTGGATAATATAAAATAATCTTTAAATTACATATATTAAATTATATTCTCTGAGCACTTGCAGGATATAAAACGTAAACTTGTATTTTTTGTTGTTGTTTAAGAAATGTCTGTACCTGCTAGAGATTTATCCTTAGGTAGCTAACAGGCAAAATAATAGGATGTACTCTTTAGGATTTGCTTCAGAACACTCTTTGAAAAAAAATTGGGGGTGGGTGGGTGATAGCTGAAGCAAGATTGGTGAGATGTTGATGACTGTTGGAGCTGATGATGGGTACATAGGCACAGGGGGATTTACTACTGTATCTATTTTGCTGTTTACTTCCCATTTCCCTTCTCTTGCTCTCCCTTCTGGATTTTTTGTTGTTTTTCCCCATGTTTCCTCTAGATACGTGGTGCCCCCATGCTATCCTCTGAATTCCCCCCATTTTCTGAGGTTCAATCACCCCTGATACCTACACTGTAAAGGTGCAAAATGTAGCCATGTTCATTGTTTTAGATGCTACCAGACAGCTGTTAAGAGGAACACCATCAGCTTGTCTTGCCCCATGAGTTAAGAGAGAGATAAGCAGCTTAACACTCTTGGGAAGAACTGTATTTTAGAAGAGGAGCCAGGTACCCTCTGGTGGGGTGGGCAGTGTGATAAAGCACAGATGCAACAGCAGGCGGAGCTTGCGGGAAGAGGCTCTTCTTCAATACCTACCTCTCCATCGCCGCCTTTTTGTCCAGTGGTTTTCAGCCTTTAGGAATTTCAAATAGCAAGCTACATTTTGAGGTCATATTTATTTAGTAAAATTATACATATTAAGCTTTCTTGGAATTTTTATAACCTTTAATATAAAGCAGTGAAGCGTCTCAAGTGCTCAAGGAAATATTTTATATTCATGCTGAAATTGCAAAAAGCTAATCAAATGGCTATATTTTCTATTCATTTCCCAAAACATTAGTGGATTACAAATGTTATGTGACCTAAGAGTAATCGCAGGGTGATGATTTTGAGATTGTTCTGATTTTAATAGTAAAATGTAAAAAACAACAACAACAACAAACTCCTGGTTGTTCCTGACTCCTTGAAGCTGGGACACTCTGAGATGTGACTGTACAACCTTGTGGGTACCTATGCCTGGCAGGGGATGAGACCTTCTCGGAGCTCCCATGGCTCCCTCCACATGCCTCTGCCTATGGACCCCTCAGCTTGGATTAAAATTGTGTCTTTACTTGTCAATCTCCCTCCCTAGTCTGTGAGCTGCTGTGGGAGGAGAGGGATTCTGTATTTTTCAATGCCTGGAATGCAGTTGGGTCCCAGTAAATATCAGTTGAATAAAAGGCCCCAAAATTATTTTCTTAAAAAAATTCCCATAGCTTCACCCTCATAGATTTTCTTCCTTGCACAGACCCAAGATGGTCCCATTCTTCACCTGACTCTGAAGACCTCCTGATAAGAAAGTAAATGCTTCCAGGAAACTGCCTGTCAGAGACTCAAAAACTCCAAATGATTCCCCGCTATGGACTGCCTACTGCAGGATGGGGCCACCTGGATTCAGGTCACCTGGTATGTGCCTTTGCCATCAGCTTTCCCTTTCTAGAAACAAGACTGTTACCTTTAAACTGTTCAGTGCTTCTTTTTTTTTTTTTCAACATAACTGCTTAAGGATTTCCAAACATAAGCTTAGAATTAAAAACTCCCAATAATTAGTCCAATTTGTAGTCTACTGTGAGCACAGCAGGTCAGCAGCAAGTTTATTATCAGGCTTGCAAGGTAACAGGATGGTGCATGGCTAAGTGTTTGGGCCAACTTGCCTTGAGTTCTCTCCACTAGCTTCTGCTGTCACATTTCCCTTCTGGTATTTGTAATAGTTTGCTGCGGTGGTTTGGTTTGTCTTTATGAGGGGTGGTGTAGGGGAAAAGCAAAGCAAAAGAAGGAACATGGAGTGAATGCAGCCTCCCTTTAGAGCCTGGTTATAGGAACTCGGGGCAGTTCACCTGATCTGTGACAGTTATTTTCTCAATGTCAATGTCATTAGCGGTCAGGATATCTTTGAGATAGGTCACTGTTTCTGGAGGGAGATAAGGGTTTCTTCCCAAGAGCCAAACATGATCCATGTGAAAAAGCCAGATGATTGTGGTACAGGAGTACACGAGGGCGTAGTTCTCATAGTCGGTGGCCAGGACCCAGTATGGAGCTGATGGCATAACTGAAAACCAGAGAAAGGCAGTATTAGGAGGGGCCAGGGCAAGAGAAACCTTCACCTCTAGGACCCTGGAAGCCAGGCTCTGGGGTTCTAATTCTTCTACATCAGTGGTTCTTAATTGTGACTTCACATGGGAATCATATGGGAACTTTGAAAAATACCAGGCCCACCTCCCCTCACCCTGACTCCCAAATTCTGAACTGGAGGCTATTGGTACTTTTGAAAGCTCCCCAGTGATTCCAGTGTGCAGCCAGAGTTCAGAGTCATAATTCTGGATCCCCCCCACTCCCTGATTGCAGGTTGGTACCTGGAAGTCCATAATACCTGGGAAGTTTGGCTGTACCCCCTGGACCAACAGGTGGCATTTAGCACTAGTGCGTATGGAACAACCACTTAGCTAAACGGAGGCAAGAACGTAAGGTCAGGGGCCCCAGGCTTTCCAAGTTTGTACCACCCAGCTTCCTCTAGAACCCACCTACGGAAGGAGGTAGGGGCTAATGTTGGTCTGCTTGTTTTTCTTCTTGTGCGAACTTTGAAAATCCCACCATTCTTAAGAATACGGTAAATCAGGTGGTAACAGGTTATGATTCACTGATTGACATCTGTATAGTGTTGAAAGCTCAACATTAAAATGGTCCTTAAGAGAGATGGAGGATTTACTTTCCCCATCTGAATCCAGAAACTTCCTCTGTGAACGTGACCTCCACAGCCAAGGTCCAAGTCAAGTGTGTGGCTGAACCACACTGGCTCCATTTTGTCAGCTTCATCTTAGGCCTGCGGTCCTACCCTCTCCCTTTTTTTTGTGAGACTGAGCTTTAGCTTACTCACAAGGAATACACCCAAGCCAGATTAGTTCCCTATAAACTTCATCTGACATGAAAACCAGAAGAATGCCTTTTGCTGACACAGGTGGTTAATGGTCACGAGACCCCTGGGGTGAGAGTGCGGGGAGGAAAACCCCTCAGTTCCTGTCAATGTGGACATGCTTCTCTTTAGTAGTCATTCTATTTTTAGCTTTGGCTCCTTTAAGTGCCCCTGTACCCCTTTTAGCGGAATGCAGTGCAGCTGTGAATGCCTCTGAGGTTCGTCCACCTGATTCTACCCACAATAGACTTCTTAATTGTTCTTTATGGAGTTGTCTGCTTCGTTTCGAGTCTCAAAGTTCCTTTTCAGTTCAGAGGATATTATTCAGTAACTCCACTTCCAAACACCAAGGAAAACTCACTGCCCAGCCCAGCTTTTTAAAGTTAAGGGGAAGGTGGACCCAAATGAAACTCCAACAATTTGGCTAGAAAATGGCAGACAGAGCCAGGACTCCAACTTACCTTCACTCTTATCATCTCTTACCTCCAAGATTTCTCACATGTTAGTTGTTCTGCTAATAACTACTAATTTTTCAGTTATTAGTTTCCTCTGGGAAACAAGACTGGCTTGGGTCTCCTACGGCTCAAGCCCAGTGGCCTCCAATCTCTGCTTCCTCTATTGACACACTTACTGTAGTTTTATAGTAAATCACCTGGGTGCTTGTCAGTATCCACACTGACATGTAAGCTTCTCAGGGACGAGGGCCAGCTCTGTCTTGCTCATCTTTGCATCTCCAGGGCCTAGCCCAGTGCATGATGGCAGGTAGGAGGTGCTCAACGAATAATTATGCATTGAATCAATATGGGTGACACTCAGATGTGACGGGAGTGCTCCGACCCAGGGCTCTAGCCTCCCGTTTGCATATCTCCTGTCCCTGACACCTCCTGCTAGTGTATACTTACACCAGAAAAACTTAACTCCCAACTTGGCGGGCTCCGTGATGTTCTCCTGGGTGGCTTCACCTTCAATTTGATTCACAGTTCCATCAGCTCTGCAATGAGTTAAAAACAAAAACCAAAAAACCTGAACTCATTAAAAGCCCCAAATCAAGGAAAAGCAAGATTTGTGACACCAACAATCATGGTGGCCAACATTGCAAGTTCTGGGTAGGAGGTTCTTGAAAACAGGTTGGGTCCTAACTCCATTCCCTCCCCTTTGCTTTCTTGCTGTCTCTGAGATGGAACAGAGGAAGACAGCTTTTGGGTGATAAGAATCAACAATTGCAATGCCCCAGGACTGGAAAATATGTGAGGCCCTGGTATTTCAACACTGTTTTTTGGAGTGTATGTAGTAGCCTGCAAGGCCATTTGCTGCTCCTGGGCTCCAAACCAAGAGGGAGGAAAAGGGAATGGAAAAACAAGCAAATAAAACAACCCAACACAGAACAAAGATTCGCTTCTTTAAAACTGAGAAAGGAAAAAATAAGGACTGACTGGATTACTGAAAATCATGTAAAAGGTGGAATCTGGAGATCTGCAAAGTTTCCCCCTCTTTGGGCCTCACGTGATATCACGTGGCATCATTTGTCCCATAAAGGGGTTCATATGCCTGGGTTCATAGCTCTGAGATCCCATCCAGTTCAGCAAGCATCTGATCGAGTGTGGGAGATTCTGACGTAGGCCAGGTCAAAGCAGACAGTGAGGAAACATTTACCTCACTTCAGGGATTCTACCAGGCATCCAGATCTCAGAGACATTAGATGTGAAGAAATGTGCATCTTACAATTAATGCCACCTTACAATTGTTAGTGTCATTTCTTTTTTAGTGGTATATAAAATGGTGGTGTCTTAAAAGCGATGGTCTTTTTGCTTGGATGGATGAAATACTTTCACTCTTTTGAAGGGAGCTGGCCCCATTTCTGGATAACTTCCAATGACCCCCTGGATCTAAGGGAAAGGGGAAAGACCTAGGGATAGAGGCTATGAAGGAGGGTGCTCTTCCTAGCAGGCCAACAGAGGAGTTTCCTGTTCACCAGTTCTCAGAGGGGCAGACAAACTAAAATTGGAGCAATGGCATGTGTTAGAAAGTCAGTAGGCTATGGTTAGTGGGGATGGATATCCTAGAAACCAGACAATAAGCAGCAGGTAAGGGGGTTGGGGGTGGGAAATGTTCTCTGATGCTCCTGGATTGCATAGTCTGTTTATCACTGAGTAGGGCTGGAGACCATGCCCCGCTCTCACCTGGGAGTCAACCTGTAAGACGGAAGATGGTCCATTTCTATCTGCATGCAGTTGCTTAGCAACAAACCACTCTCTTCCCAACAGACTTTCCCCCTTTTCACCATCATTTATGTTTTGCTCCAGGACAGTTTTCAAAATACCAGTCTCTGATCATAAACTCACAATTTGTTCATAGGAAAAATGCATTTGTATTTTCAAGGGTAGCAGCATATTAGCAATAATAGGTACTATTAAATGATTACCACATGCTAAACACTGTTCTAAGTGCTTTACATGTGTTACCCCATTTAATGTTCACACAGCGTTATGGACAGATGTACTATGATTATTGCCAATTTACAGAGGAGGAAACTGAGGCCTAGAAAATTACCATAACTAACCTAAGATCACATCATTAGTATGTAGTAGAACCAGGATTTGAAACTGGGCACCTAACCCCTTCAACTCCCAGCCCTGAGCCAGCTGCTTTGGCCCCAGCATTCTGACACTGGCTAAGGGTATTTTGCTCAGGCTCCCTGCCATGCCCCCTGCTTGTTCTGCAGAATCTATATCATTTTTCTGACTAACAAACCTTTCTCCATATGCCTTTGCTCTTAAGTAGAAGTGACCCTAGAGGCAGAGTGACCTAATACTCCGGGTACAGTTAAAAGATGATTCCTGGCCAACTCAGAAGGAGAGCTGGGGGCATCTGATGGGTTTTGGGATCTGTGTCATTCTCTGACTCTTGACCTTAGAATGGGACAAAATATTTCAAATAAAGTCATTGTTACTTTGGGACCTATAAAATTCCTGTGAGACCTTCTGGGGGTCTGCATCTCAATTCCTGTAGCCCTCACTGGGCTCTGAAATGAGTGGGATTTTTCTTCAGAGTTGCTCAAGATTCTTACTTTATTTCTTTGGTTTACGTGGGGTCAGAGAGTCAGCCCACTGTACTGTGGCTCACAGGAAGCTTAATGGGAATAGGATGGCCATGAAAAGCCTCTCTGAGCCTGAGTAACTTCCAGGCTGGGTGGTAGTTGTTTTCTTGCAGTTGAACACAGTTCTTAGACAACTTAGGAAACAGGAACGGCAACCATTCATGCCCCGCCTCTTTCATATATCTTCTGGTCTCTTCACCATTTCACTTCTCCCTGGTGTTGAATCTCAGCTTCATCACTTATAAGCTGTGTGACCCTTGGGCAAATTACTTGACCTCTCTGTACCTCATTTTCCTCATCCATAAAAAGAGGGTTAATAATAGTACCAACCTCAGGTTGCTATGGGGATTAAATGAATATCTATGCTCATTTACATGTACATACATAAATAGATGTATATGTACACACATGTATATATACATACACATACAGAACAGTGCCTTGCACATAGGAGATGTTTAATTAATATTAGTTACCATTGTTTATTGTTATTCTTATCTTTGTTGATGGCAGGTGGGTAGGAGTTCTTCCTAGGTTTCTTTTTAAGTTTATATTTGCTTTCTAAAGGATGAATTTTGGGATCAAATATCAGTCTGTTAGAAGTAATAGAAAAATATCTTTCTGTAGGTTCTCCTGTTCACACAACCTAGAGTGTGACTATGTATGTATCTGATTCTTGCTTAATGAGAAAAGGAGTTTTCTAAAAGTTAAAGCTGTCTGGAGATGGGATAAATTGTCATGGAAGATGTTGAGCTCCCAGTTTCTGGAAGGATTCAAGCTATGCTGGATGCCCTCAATCAGCAGATGATATAGAAAGTGCTTCTCTCTTGGTTTGGAGGTCAGACAAGGGGGTCCTTTGCTGTCCTTTGCTACCAGAGGGTCTGTTTTGCAGTGAGAGCAGGAACCTTGCAGTTTGTGTTACCATTGAGTCCCTAGGACATCTCACAGGGTGTGGGACACAATAAGGTGCTCAGCAAGTGGTCATGGAAATGAATGAGTGACTTCTAGTCCCTACCATTCTGCCTGCCAAAAGCTTTCCTCTCAGGACCTGTCATGAGCAGGCAGCGCAGACCCAGCAATGTCTGCATCCTCTCCACACTAGACGGCAAGGACACCAGTCACCCCAGGACAGTCTCTGCAGGGCTCCCTCCCGGACGTGTGTTGCCTTTGAAAGCACAGCCTCTCACCTCAGCTCCTTGTTTATCACTTTGATGTTTCCGTTTTCCATTAGTGAGTAGTTGGCTTGGATGCAACTTCCCTTCTCAAAGCTCACTGGGATCTTCTCAATTTCATACCATCTTCCAAGATACTGCAGAGACAATGACAAGCAGAGCAAACCCTGTGACTCTCTGGGGACCTGCAAACTCTTCCCCATTGTTGTCTTTCAGAGCAGAGCCCTTTCCTGGGGTAACCAGGCAAAATGGGCTGCATTGTTCCCAGTAGCCACTGAGCAAGATATTGACTCAAATGGTAATAAGTGAATCGGATGTGTGGGCATTGGTTGAATGCCACAGTCCATTCCTAAAGTGCTTTTTATTTAGCTATGCTTTCAGTGTCCCCTTCAGTCAAAATCTATGTGAAATTCTAAACTCCGTAAAAGGAAGGGATTGGTTTAGATGATGTAAGGTGCCATCTCAAATATTTTATGATTCTTCAAGACATCTTTGAATTGTGTGCAAAGTCAGATGTGTTTACTGTGGGGAGCTGGGTCTCCAGAGTTGGTTAAATTCTCCTCATATAACCCCACATAGGGAGTTGGTCACAAAGGCTTTTGGCAGGTGGTCAAGATTTAGAAGACCTGTATCATTCCTCCCCTGGGGGCTTGCTCTCTGTCCATAATTTCAGTGCACAGAGTCATCTTTAAAGGAAGTGAGCTACTGCGCGGGTGAGGGTGAGGGGAGAGAGGCACGCTCCTGCTTCCATACATTGCTGGGCATAGAGACTGCTCCAATCTACAGCCTTCATGAGGGAGACTGCTCCAATCTACAGCCTTCATGAGGGCAACTTGGCAATATCTAGCAAAACTAAAACTACATATACTCTGGCCCAACAATTTCACCTCTGAGAAGGTATTCTCCTGAAATTAAGAAACGACATAAGGTTATTCATTGCAGTCCTATTTGTAATAACAAAAGACAGGAAATGGCGTAAGTGAGCATTAGTAGGGGACTGGGTAAATAAATGATGGCACATCCATACACTGGAATGTTATACACCCTCTTTTAAAAGAGCTATATGTAATTATCTCCAAGATACATTTAATGGAAAAAGAACCAGGTGCAAAATAGTGTACATATTAAACTAATTTTTATGTAAAAATGGGGGGAAAGGTTATTATTATCAGTTCTCTATTGCTGCTGTAACAAATTACTACAAATTTAAAACACCACAAATTTATGGTCCCATAGTTTTGTACATCAGAAGTCCGACACGGGTCTCAATGGGTTAAAATCAAAGTGCTGGCAGTGCTACATTCCTTTCCAGAGGCTCTAGCGGAGAATCTGTCTTCTTGCCCTTTCCAGGATCTAGAGGCCGTTTGCATTCCTTGGTTTGTGAATCCCTTCCTCCATCTTCAGAGGCAGCAAAAGCAGGTCAAATACCTCTCACACTGCATCTCTTTGACTCTTCTTCCATCATCACTTCTCTCTGACCACAGCTGGGTAAGGTCCTTTGCTTCTAATGATTATATTGGACCCACCTGATAATGCAGGATACTCTTGCCATCTCAAGCTCCATTACTTTAATCACATCTTCAAAATCCCCTTTTCCATGTAAAGAAACAATTTGCAGATTCTGGGGAATATGGCATGGACATCATTCTTCCTACTGCAGTTATGTATGTGCTTTTTTATATATGTACATATTATCTCCCAAAAGATACACCATAAGCTGTTTTTACTGGTTGCTACTGGGGAGGAAAACTGAGGCTGGGATATAGGGGTGGAAAGGAAAGTTTTCATTGTATGTCCTTTTGCATCTTTAGAATTTTGAACCATGTGAATATATTTACCTAGTCAAAATATTGATTGAAATTATTTTAGAAATTTAAAAATGTATTACTCTACAGAACAAAATCAAGGAGATGCAGTCACCTTCAAAAAAGTCAGAATTTGAAATGAGAGCATACTGCAAATAGGTAGCAGTATTGCTTTGGTCACCTGGCTCTCTGCTAAAATATCTACCCACATTTAGGGCATAAATTTTCCACTCATTTGTTAAAGGACATCTTTCAATTAAAAATCACTGAACTTAACAGGCATTAAAAGCACTGAAGAATAAGTTTAACGGTCAGCTGGTTTCATAGGCATCCTCAGAAAATCCTCATTATATACAATGCATTTAAAATAGTTCTATTATTGTTAAGGTGACTTTAATGCTCCACAATTAAAAACGAGGACACGATTTTCCAGAAAGGAAGAAACTCAGAGGTGGAAGGTTGCTTTTCATGTCATGTTCCCTCATGATCTCATAATATTTTTGTGACGGTCTTTTTGTCTTTGGGGGTCTCTGTTTCTCTATCTCTATGAGGAGAATGCAGTGTTCAAAGATAATTATGAAAAGGAAGAAGTAAACTATCTCCATTTCCAGATGACAGGGTTTTATATATAGAAAATCCTAAGGAATACACACACACACACACACACACACAATTATTAGAACTAACAAATGAATTCAGCAAGGTTAAAGATACAAGAATTAATATATAGAAATAAAACGTAGTTCTATACTTACAATGACCAATCTGCAAATTAATTTAAGAAAATCCCATTTATAGTAGCATCAAAAGAACCAAATTCTTATGAAAAAATTTAACCAAAGAAGCATAAAACATACTCTGAAAATTACAAAACATCGTTGAAATAAATTAAAGGAGACCTAAGTAAATGGAAAGACATCCTATGTTCATGGATAGGAAGACTTAAAATTGTTAAAATGGCAATACTCTCCAAATTGACCAACAGATTTAATACAGTCTCTATCAAAATTCCAACTTGCTTCTTCGCAGAAATTGACAAAATGAGCCTAAAATTTATACGGAAATACAAAGGGCCCAGAATAGCCAGAAGAACAAAGTTGAAGAACTCATATATTCTGAAGTCAAAACTTACTACAAAGCTACAGTAATCAAGACTATACTGTGCTGGTATAAGGATAGACATATAGATTAATAGAATAGAATTGAGGGTCCAAAAATAAACTCTTACACATATGGTCAACTGATTTTCAACAAGGGTATCAAGACTATTCAATGGTGAAAGAATAGTCTTCTCAACAAACCATCCTGGAACAACTGGATATCCTCATGCCAAAGAAAGAAGTTTGGCTCCTATATCACATGATATACAAAATTTAACTTAAAATGAATCAGACTTAAATGTAAGAACTACAACTGTAAATCGCTTAGAAGAAACTATAGTAGTAAATCTTTATAACCTTAGACTAGGCAATTTTTTTAGATATGCCACAAAAAGCACCAGCAACAAAAGAAAAAAATAGATAAATTGGACGTCATTAATATTAAAAAGTTTTGTGCTCAAAAGACACATCAATAAGGTGAAAAGACAATCCTTACCATATATGGGGGAGTTGATTCTATCAATATCTTTTTAGTGCAGGTAACAAGAAAGCCCCTTGGGGGAGTGCTGTCCTCTCCTGGGCTCTGTTTGAGTAACCTGTGGGGGTCCTGCACTCCTGGGAAGCCTAGTTTTGAATCCTACTCTGCATTTACTGGCTGTGTGAACTGAGTGGGTTGCAAGCTCTCTGACGTTCAGCTTCTTCAGCTGTAGAGTGAGGATAATATTTCTGCAGCAGCTGCTGTCAATGCCCTGTCCCATGTCCTTTCAGCCCACCTCTGGGCTCACCTCCATCACAGCGGGCTTCCCATACACACTGCCAGCTTCCCACCTGGAGCCCCTGGGTCTCCTTCTCTGCCACAGGCTTGGCCAGTGCCATGGGAGTTCCCACTGCCCACCTACATCTGTCCGTGGGACAACCTGAGGCACATTCTACATATTTCCTCAGAGGATCCCCAGCAGGACTGAACCCCATTGTTCACAGAGTAACCTGCTCATGAACTCACGCTTTACTGCTTTCCTGCCTTCTCTGTCTGTTTCCCCACATGCCCACTCAGGCTTCCTGGGCTCATCTTCTAAAACATCTCTGCTTCCCAGTTCTTGTCTCATGGTCTGCTTTGGGGGAGCTCCCAGTAAGATAAGTACCTACCCCAAGGCTTGCTGTGGCCATTAAAGCAGAAAAATAAAACCAAACCTGGTAGGATGCTTATGCAAACAGGAGACAGCAAAACAAGCGGGAGTTTAGCCTTTTACCACACCTTATTCACGTCGAAGTTCTCCTGCACTGGAGGATTTGGGCATTTCCCGAGATGGAAAGCTTGTCCCTCAGCTGCTCCGAAGAGTCCAGCCAGGGCAGGAAGCAGCAGCAGCAGAGCTGGGACCATCTTGGAGCTGGGTGGCTGGAGGTGGACCTGGAGTGGGGAGGACAAAGCAGCTGGAGGCGCTCAGATCTCCTGAGGGCACAGAGTCCCCAGAGGAAAATTTCTGGGCTGGCCGGTCCCTCTGTGCACAGCCTCCCACTCAGCCCGTCTGAGCCCCTCATCCCCCAGGGTCACCTCAGTCATCAGTGTCACTGTGAGGCCCTCCACCCTTGTGAGCCTCTCTAGCAGCTTTTGTGCCACCATTAGAACACATTCTGCCTGGTATTAGAGTTTGTTGGATTTATTTTGCCAGCTCCCCATGACCCTACACACCTAATTATGCATTTTCAAGGACGGGCATCATTTTTGATTCTCCCTGGACTCACCCACAGAACCTTGCAGTGCCAGGTGCACTAGGTACTTATTGTATGAACAGAAACAATGTGTGTGTGTTGGGGATGGGTAGGCAAAGAGGGGAGAGTGAAGCCATCAAGTGAACCATGAGAGAAAAAACCAAAAACAAACCATTCACTACATTTAGTGCCCTGTGAGATTCATCAAAGAAATGCCTCCCTGACTCCACTTCCCCACCCTGCCCCCATCTGCTTGGCTGTTTACCAATCCAAGAGTAGGCCTGGGAACTTTAACAGGGAGCAGCGTGCTGGGGACTCCAGGGTCACCCTGACTGGATTTGAATTCTGGCTCTACACATACTAAGTATAACTGTGTCCAATGGATGCTTTAGTTTCCTTGGCTATTAAGTGGGAATAATAATCATACCAACCTCATGAAGTTTCATGAGAATTAAATGAGAAAATATAAGGAGAGCATTTAGAGCAGTGTCTGACAGAGAAAATGCTCAATAAATGCTAGTTATTATTATGAAAAGCAGAAGCAAAATATTGTGTTTCCTGAATTTCTTTTCCTTCCTTCCTTCCTTCCTTTGACATGCTACTGAGGGTATTTTTCATAGATGCTGTACATTTAACCAGAGAAGGACCCGTAGCTGACTTGTAATTGTGCAAAAAGCACTTGAGCCCAGCACCCTTGGGCGTGGAAGCTTCTTTGAGGAGGGGCAATGGGCAGGGGTGAGGGCTACAGCGCTGTTGACAGGGTAGGAGCCTGGGCTGCTCCCTGCTTCTTTCACTGACTTGCTCTCAGTCTGTTCTCTTCCTTGCGACTCCTTGCCTGTAGCTGCACGGGAGCTATTTCCAATGCTTTGCCTTTCTCCCTGTGATGAAGAGGACTGAATCAATGCAAGCAAGATGTTCTCAGATCTGAATATTTAAAAGGATGTGTGATAACAGGAATAATTATAACCACTTTCTTATGAATCTCTAAACCTCCAAATAACCTTTAATAATCAATAGCTTTTCTTCTGGAAGTTTTGTTGCCCGTTTTTCAAAAGAACAGTTACCTAATGAGTAAAAGCTGACGCGAGGTTGCGGGGAGGAAGGGTGGTCCCTGAGTCCCTGCCTTGAGCACGTCTGCTGTGGGGCCGTTTCCCTAGTCTCTGAGGCTCCACTTCCCGTCAGCCCCTACCACCAGGTAAACAACACTTGTCTTTTAACCTTTGGGGGGATGATGGATGCCAAAATCCAGCCTAAATCCACAAAAATTTGCATTTCTTTCCAAGAGGTTCTTAGAACCACTGAAGTTCTGCTCTTGGCCCCTAGTAGGCTCCAAGCTCAGTGCCTTGCCCAGGAATTGTAAGCCCAGAGGATGGCCACGCATTCTACACGTTCTACAGGCACCCCCTCCCCCAAACTGGACAGGACCTTAGAGGTCATTTATCCAACACCACCCCTCTGGTGTACAGATGGGAAAGTTGAGGCCCAGAAGGGGCGGAGCGCTGGGACTCGGGCCCCTTCTCCACTTGTCCATTCTGTCACACCCCTGAGCCATGCTTCCTTCTGTGCCCACCTTCGGTGGCTTCAATAAACACCTACCTCTGTACCTGATAAGTCTCATTTCACCACGTGACAGTCCCACCAAAAGTTAGTTCCCCGTCTTACTCTGACAAATATCTTGTTACAGAATGTTCTATTGTGGGCTGAAACATGTTCTTTAGCTCTGTAGGAGGATTTCAGAGCAAAACTAATTCCCCTTGCCTGCTACTCTTCCAAAGATGCCTCTTTATTGCAGTAGTTTTATTCCTATGATGAAAACTTTTTGTGAGAGAAAAAGTTGATAACATCCATCATTTCTTTGCAGTACCCCTCGCATTCTACTTCACCCAGTGCTTATTGAGCACCTTCTGAGGGTAAATCACATTATTAACATATATCTATGAACTTGGGTATGCATGACTTATTTCTGCATTGTCTCCTGATACTAATGGGAAGACTGTCCTAATGAAGAGAGTTTAAATACTTTAAAAAAAGATATAATTTAAATATTATTTTAACTAAATATTAAATAATTAAAAAATAATTCTACTAAGATTATGGTGCATTCACACAGGGCCAGAATTGACTCTGTGGACCACTGCTCACACTCACTGAGCTTCTCCAGGGAGGAGCCCTGGCTTCAGTATTTTACATGTGCATTGAATCTTCACCACACCCTAACTGGAAGTGTGCTGTGCTGACAATTCTCTGTGTACTCAATGAGATTACTTCCTGACAAGCTGTGAAGCCAGAACTTAGGTCAGGTTTCCTAAGAGTCTACACACCTGCATGTTAGCCTGGACCTGGTGCCTGGTCTCAAGGAGCTGCAGAATATTAAGGACTAGGCTTTTAGATTTCACATGACCAAGAAAAAAATACATTTCCACAAATAAATGGGTCTTAAAAACCATTTCGCTATTGAATCTAACAAGAAAATGTATCTTCTGAAGAAAATATTTTTGCATTTTCTATTAATTTAATTTAATTTAATAATAATTAATTCCATTAATATTAAATGCATTTTCTATTCACATAGTGCATTCCAATTCACTTTTCGGTCAATTTTACTGAAATGCACAGTGGATAACAACCCCCTGAGAATTCATCTGTCACAGTATTGGTGTATGGAACAATGCCTCATTGTCTCATATAGTATAGAGGGGGGTGCGTAGTGCCAGCGGAAGACTTTGAGGCGAGTCAGCACTGCGTTGGCACCCCAGTTCTGGCATTTGTTGGTGGTCTTACCTTAGGCCTGTTGCTTAGGATATCTGAACTTCAGTTTTCTCATCTGAAAAATGGCACTAACAATATCTTCTTTGTAAGGATGTTTATGGAAAAATGAGACTAAGTCTGCAAAGCAACTGGCCAAAGGCCCTCAGTTGTGTTAGTTACTATTTTTAGCTGAAAAGCGGCAATGAAAACTCAAGACAATCTCTATTTTAAGCATTATTTATCATAAATGAAAATTAATACCACAGTACATACCTTTTTTATCAAGATGAAAGCAGTTTCCACATGCAAAATCATCCAATTTGAGATGCCTTCTCTTGGTGACTGGCTTCTCCCAAGCTATTTTATAAGCTTCTCAGGTCATTGATGTTTAATTTTAATGCATGCCACACCCCCTCCAGTTCAGGAAGGCTGGCCTAAAAGCTTCGCTCTGTATGAAACACAAAGATGGATGTTATGTTCATCTCCCTCCCCCAGTTTCCTTCACAGCTGCTCCCTGAAGAAGAAACAACAAGATATTGTTTGTGTGTGTGTGTGTGAGAGAGAGAGAAAGACAAAGTGCATTTCATTCAAAACATCTTTTTTGCTGTGTGGATTTTCTAATTTAATTTTCTCAGTCAGAATGCACTTTTAAGTTCCAGTAAGATGAGTTGCAACATGTATTCAAACATCTGTTATTTATTTTTCATTTTTGTGTAAATGAAAAAGCAACAGTCACATTTCCTGAAAATGGAGCCTGAATTCCACCCATGTGGTCCCTGGCCTGGAACAAGACGCAGGCAACAGAGAGAAGGTTAGCAAACAGAGTTGGCTTTCTGTGTGATCCTGGGCAAGCCACCCACTTCTCTGAGCCTCATTCTCCCCACTGTGAAGGATAGACTGTCATTTCTGTCCCCACCAGAGTTGGGTGTGTAGGGGCTAAAAGCTGAGAACACCAACGGTGTCTTCTGGAGTTCCTCTCTCATGAGTCTTGGATGACTCTCCCAGCTACATATTCTAGGCAGCCCGTTCTGCTTGGGGTGGGAGTGGGGACGGGGAGCAGATTTAAGCCCGGGGCACTTTTGGTTGGGCCTCGTCTCTCTCTGTGGAATGAACAACTTTGGAAAGACTCTTAGGCGTTGGATTCTGTGCCTTTGTGATAGGCAGAAGGTTTTTTAATTTTTAATTTTATTTTATTGAAGTATAGTTGATTTACAATGTTGTGTTAATTTCTGCTGTACAGCAAATTGGCTCAGTTATAAAAATATATATTCTTTTTCATATTCTTTTCCATTATGGTTTATCATGGATATTGAATATAGTTTCCCCTGCTATACAGTAGGACCTTTTTGTTTATCCATCCTGTATATAACAGTTTGCATCTGCTAATCCTGAACTCCCAATCCTTCCCTCCCACCATCTCCCCTCCTCCTTGGCAACCCCAAGTCTGTTCTCTATGTCTGTGCGTCTATTTCTGTTTTGTAGATAAATTGGTATTTTAGATTCCACACATAAGTGATATCATATGGTATTTGTCTTTCTCTTTCTGACTTACTTCACTTAGTATGATAATCTCTAGGTCCATCCATGTTGCTGCAAATGGCAGTATTTCATTCTTTGTTATGGCTGAGTAATATTCCATTGTATATATATATACCACACTGGCAGAAGGTGACACATAGATAAGACTACTTTTGTACCAGACTTATATTCCTAAATAAAATTCATTCTCAAATTTGTAAGCAATAGAGAGAAATTTACAACACTAGACCTTTAAACCTTATAACAACAGCAACAAGAGTGAAACCTTAACATACCAAACTTTGAGAGCTCTTTCTTTGGGATGTTCTTTACCTTTTCAGGAAAAGAAGGAATTCTTCTTCCTGTTCAGGGCACTGACTCTGACTGTACTCCTGTAATGCTTTCCCTTCAGAACTCTGCATGGCTCCCTCCTTCGTCCAGGTCTCTGATCTAATGTCCTTCCTTGAAGGGCCTTCCTGACCTTTCAAAAATAGCACTCTTGTCACTATCATTTTACTTGGTTCATTATATCCTTACTATATGTTTACCTGAAATTATATCCGTTATTTATGTTTTTTCTTGCTTATGGGGTTTTCCCCACTGGGATCTAAGCTCCACAAGTACAGAGAATTTGCCTCATTTTCTTACTGCTGTACCCCTAGTGGCTAGAACACATCATAAGTGCTCAGTAACTACTTTAAACTGAATGGAAGGGACCTATCTATTCAAAGAATTTACTGAGTATTCTAAGATATGCACAAGGACTAGAGGTAATATTCAAGAGACTTCTATTTGAATTGTTTTCTGGGGAAAGTACTGGCCTGTAACTATTACAATAAATTGTTGCACAGTTTTCCACAAAGCAATATTGCTAAATTTCCAAATGTGTAAGTTAAGATTGATATATTTATATATTTGAATCCTCAGCATGAAATCAAGAACTGTGGAGCTGAAGGTACTGGTCTAGGAGTCATAGTGTGAGAAAAATCACATTATCTTTCTGGGTCTCAGTATATTTTTTTCTGCAAGTGTTAGCAAATGATATAATTTAGGGAAATCCTCTTTTTATATGTTCTGGAATGTAGAGACAAGCACAAGTTCGTAAGCATTATAAAACCAATCAGAACTGTGTTCTAAACAAGTCTTTATGTTTAAATTCCAAAATAGCGCAATTTGTTGTAAACAATTAAAATAGTACCAAAATATAGGCCTCAGAAAGTGTGTCTCATAATCCCACACCTCAGAGATTGTTACATTTGCACTTATTCTTTTCGGTAGTCCTAGACAGATCCCAACATAATAACAATAATAGCGACAATATCCAGTGTACTGAAGCTTTCTTGTCTTTATGTAATAATGTATCTCTTGATATCAATTCACATAGATCTACTTCATTCTTTCACTTGCTGTAAAACCTTGTTTTTACATGACAGCACATTTCTTCAAGGGGATGGCCTGTGGTTTTATAGGGAAGTAGTTCTTTAGTTGGGTGATCTTTCATCATGTAGGTAATTGCCTCAGTGGTTTTACCATAAGACCCTCAGGGAAGATGAAATTGTTTGGGTGGACTTTTTGTAGCAAGAAATAGAGAACTATCCCATCTTAAAAAAAAAGTTTCCCAGATGGAAATTTCTCTGTTTATTAATACGTGGTTCTTTCAACTACCAGAGTCATCCTGTATGCCTTTCTAAAGTGATTTTTCTTTTGTCAAGTAAAATGAAGGGGAAACACAACTGTACTTTTCATGTGAAAACCCAGATTATGAGTTTTCAATAGGAGGTGTTCACTCTTTAAGACTCAGTTCAAAAGTTCCACTCTCTGGTTGCCTTCCTGAATTCTTGCCCACTCCATGCAGTGTTCATCACTCTCTACTTTGTGTTTCCACAGCATCTGTTACTTTGTTCTCAGGCCCATCACACCATGTCAAGCATCACCACTAGGGCCACCATCTCCTCCTGGAGACTGTCAGATCCTTCAGAGTATGTTTGTCTTTTTGTCCCTGGTAAATTGCCTAATGCCTGGTAGGTAATAAGTGTTTACTAAATGTAATTGGATGATTGAGTGTTTAATTCTCATTATTTTGGGGGATGACCACATACTTCATGATTTATTCAGATGCCCTCTTTCCTCTCCTTCCTGCTCCTTTGTGGCCATTTAGTTTATCACTAGGAGCTGGAACCAGCTGAGAGTTGAAGGATGCCAAGCATCTGCTGAACAGCAAGAAAGCAATCAAACTGGTGAAAACTACAACTTGACATGGCATCAGGGAGGAACACGGAACTGGATGGCAGGAGGTCTGGGTTCTTGTCCTAGCTCTGTTACTAACTCATTTATCCATTCATTCACTCTTTCGACAACAGATATCAAGCACTGCCATGTTCAGGCACTGTTCTAAGTCCTGTAGATATGTAATGGTGAAGAAGAAAGACAAGGTCCTAGCCCTTGTGGGACTTACCATCCAGAATAGAGTCAGACACACAGAGAGGAAAACATATATGAGAGAATAGGGTGATGTGATAGGGAGTGACTGGGTGGGCTACTTCAGTTTTGTGGTCAGGAAGGGCCTCTCTGAGTACTGACATTTCAGTGAGATGTTAATGACAGAAAGGAAACAGTCATTCAAGGATCAGGGGGAAGAGCATTCCAGGAAGAACAGCCAGTGCAAAGGTCCTAGGGTGGGAATAGATTTCAGGTTTTCAAGGGACAGAAAGACCAGTGTGGCTGAAGTGGAGAGATGAGGAGGAAAGTGATTCAAAGTGAGTTTGGAGAGGTAGGCAGAAGCCATGTTACATCTCGCTTTGAGGAATTTAGGTTTTATTTCAAGTACAATGGGAAGCCATGTACTTGTACATTCTACAAGAATTGTACATTCTTCAAGAATTCTACATTCTACATTCTACAAGAATGTGACAAGATTATTCAGGTTTCCCTGTCAAGTGTGGATTGTAGAACGGTTCCAGATGGATCAGCTGGGAAGCTATTGCAGTCATTCAGGTAATGGTGGCTTGGACCACAGTGACTGTGATGAAAATGGAGAGAAGTAGATGAATTTGGAATATGCTTTGGAGATAAAGAGGACAAGATTTGCTGATATACTGAATATAGACAATGAAGAAAAAAGGGAATCAAGACTGACTCCTAGATTTATAGATTGAACAACTGGGTGAATGCTCACGCTAATGACTAAAACTAGGAAGCCTGAGGAAGGAGAAAGTTTGGGAGGAAAACTCGAGTTCTTTCATGGATAAATTATATCTGAGTTGCCTGTTAGACACCCATGTGGAAATGTGAAGATGGCAGTTGGGTAGTCAAGTCAAGATTTGGGGAAAAGTCAGGGCTGGAGGCAGAGATTTTGGAATCATAAGCACATAGATCAGTGGTCCCCAACCTTTTTGGCACCAGGGACTGGTTTCCTGGAAGAGAAGTTTTCCACAGACGGGAGGTTGGGGGGATGGTTCAGGCAGTAATATGAGTGATGGGGAGTGATGGGGAGCGATGGGGAGCAATGGGGAGCGATGGGGAGCAATGGGGAGCAGTGGGGAGTGGTGGAGAGCAATGGGGAGCGATGAGGAGCAACGGGGAGTGGTGGGGAGCGATGGGGAGTGATGGGGAGCGGTGGAGAGCAACGGGGAGCGATGAGGAGCAATGAGGAGTGGTGGGGAGCGATGGGGAGCAATGGGGAGTGATGGGGAGCAGTGGAGAGCAATGGGGAGTGGTGGGGAGCAGTGGAGAGCAATGGGGAGTGATGAGGAGCAATGGGAGTGGTGGGGAGCAATAGGCAGCGATGGGGAGTGATGGAGAGTGGTGGGGAGCGGTGGGGAGCAATGGGGAGCGGTGCAGAGCGATGGGAGCAACGGGGAGCGGTGGGGAGCGATGGGGAGCCATGGGGAGCAGTGGGGAGTGATGGGGAGCGGCAGATGAAGATTTGCTCACTCACCCACCGCTCACCTCCTGCTGTGCGGCCCGGTTCCTAACAGGCTGCAGACCGGTAATGGTCCAAGACCGGGGGGTTGGGGATCCCAGATGTAGATGGTCTTCAAAGTCATGGGACTCGATGGGGTTACAAAGGGAGAGCACACAGTAATGGGAGAAAAGGATGCTCAGGACAGATCCCTACTACGCTCTAACTTAGAGAGATTGACTAGAGGAGAAGGAGCCAGTAAAGGAGACATAAGTAAAGAAGGACAGTGGGCTATCACAGAGCCAAGGGAAGAAAATGTTTTAAGAAGGGGGAAATATCAACTTTTACTGAAAGTTCAAAGAAGATAACGAAGAAGCGGCCCCTGGATTTAGCAAATGGAGGTCACTGGTGACCTTGACAATAGTAGTCTCTGTGGATAATGGGAATAGAAGTCCAATTTGAGTGTGTTGAGGAAGGGATGTGGAAACGGCAACTCAGTTTTGAAGTTGAAGGAAAATAGAGAAATGAGTTTAGTAGCTGACGGGAGACATGGAGGTTGAGGAAGATGCTCAGGGCATGCACATGGGGCTGATCCAGTAGAGGAGGAATATTGACTCTGTAGGAGAGGGAGGTGGAGACTGCAAGAGCAATCCTGAGCAGGAGAGAAGGAGTGGGATCCAGAGCACAGGTGGAGAGGCTGGCTTTTGAGAGGAGCAAGGGTTCTGGGCCCATAGAAACAGGAGGGGATGCAGAGGGGAGGCAACCAGATTTAGGGAGGTGTGTAGATCTGGTGGTAAGAAGATGTGGGGTTTTCTCTTTGTGTGCTGAGAAACTCAACAATTCTGCTCTGATCATGGTAAATGGGTTTCCTTGAACACAGTCACTCTGCTAATGACACCTGCCTTAACACCTGCTTCATTTATTAAGGGACAGAGTGGAGAAGGGGCAGGGTTCAACCTAGGATGAATTGTAATCATAGCTCCTGACTATTGAACACTGCAACACCAGGTCCTGTATAGGTGTTTTCCATATATTAGCCCTAATTGTTACATACCCTGCAAGGCAGGCATTAGTACTAGTCCCATTAGAGGGATGAAAAAACGGAGGTGGGAAGATGTGGTCCTGCAACTTTTCTAAAGTGATGAAGTGAGAATTTAAATCCTAACATGTAACTCCAAACCCATACTTTTAACCATTATATTCTATTGCCCCAGCAACAGGAAGGGGTGAAAGGGTTCACTGAGAGATTGGCCAGGGGTTTAATACCTTCCAACCTTCTCAGCAGAGAAGGATGATACCAACAGCTTACTAATTCCTGAGACATGTTGAGGCAAGCAGGAGGGCTGAGTTTTCTGCACCAGGCTCAGAAACTAGTGTTCCAGACTCCTTGACAAAGCCCACCTGAAAGCAGAGGAATTGAACCCATCCATCTAGTCCATCATCCAACACTGTCACCCAACAAATTCCAGGAGCTGGGACATCTGCTACCAGTTACCTCAGTCAACTTACTGTGGCTTTAAGCTTTTCCAGATGTTTGCTGGGAAACAGTCTTTGTCGAGTTTTGTAATCCAAGATAGACTGAGGCCAGTTCTTATGAAGATATACAGGGCCGGCAGGGCCACCTCCAAGCCTTCCAATGGGACCAAAATTCAGGATGTTTTAATGCGGAAGCAGTAAGAGCTCTGTTTTGATTTTTCAATTTTCTAAGATAATAAATAGGTGGACAGAGCTCGGGTTTGGGAATAGGGCGATGGGGTTCTTGCCTCAGCTCTCTTACCTCTTAGCTGGGTGACTTTGGAGAGTTTCCTGAGCTTTCAGTCTAGGGTTTGACTATCAGGTGTTTGTAATATGGAATCCATGGGTCTCCATGGGAGGTTGATAGAATCCCATTTCAATAAAATTGAATGCTTTTGCGATCCTGTTTTTTTTACTCATTTATGGACATATTTGCTGAGTTGTCAGTGGGTCCATGGCACAAAAAGGGTAGGAACCTGAGAGAGGATGTCTGGGGTCCCTGCTTGATTTGACATAATTTCCATGAACATACCTTCTGGGAGAGAAATTTCTTTAATGAAGTCCAACTGAGTGTGCAGGAGTGGAGGGCAGTTTCCCAATGCTGGTGAGAGAGGTCAATAAATAGGAGGTGATGGAGCATCACATTTGGGCTGGGGCCCAGGTGACAGAGGGAGAGAGCCAGACTCCAGGCTCTCACATGCTATCTTCATCTGGGTAGAGGGGCTGAACCATCACACACTTAGATGTGTATTGGGGGCACACCCCCGAGAGGCAGGAGCAGCCTGCAGACTTAGAATCTCAGGTGCCACGTGCTGCCTCGAGGGAGAAGATAAGAGGGAGGGCGAGGGTGGCAGCAGGAGGAGAACCATGACCTGGCCCATCTTTCTACCTCTGTGTTACTTTCGCTCCTGTAACACAGTTTCCGATAATAAAGTGATGGTAGAACAAATAGAGAGTTTTCACTGACTGATGAGCCAGCTCTCGGGTACTAGACACTTGTTATGCTGGGTACTCTACATATATTATCTCCTTGAAGCCAAGAGCAACCATGAAAAGTAGATATAATTATATCCATTTCGTGGAGCAGAGAACTTGCTCACAGGTTAGTACTTGCCCCACATGGTGCAGCGAGTGGCTGAACTGGGATTCATAACCACTTCTGAATTCATCTTCTCGTGAATGGGAGCTATTGGCCAGTCTCTTGGTCCAAGGAAGTCCCTCTTACAATGGGACATGCCCCAGTTTGAAGAACAGGATTTCTATGTCTCCATCTAAGTCTTTAAGAAAATGACCATTTGATTTATTGATTTATTATGCACTTTGTCAAAAGTGGTATTGTTGTACTGTGTCTGGAGTTTTGTGTTTGGCCTTGGAGCCTCCTTTTAAGTTTTCTGAAATACAAGTTGGTCCTCATTACAGCGATGAAGAGAGTATTATTGGATTTGAGAGCCACAGCATACTCCATTAAGAATGGCAAGTGGTTTTCCATGGGCTACATCTCCTGGAGGGAGCAAGTGGGTGTGGGGGAGAGGAGGTGACTGAGAACCACAGATTTCATTGGCTTCTGGATTTGGGTGGAGACTGTATAGTAGATCTGTTACTGACTCGAGAATATATCAATGCATCCCTTGGTCTTACATGCTTTGCATGGGGTCTAAGAGCCTCTATTTTAGAATTATTGATGGAGTGAACTATTATAGTATTCTTTCGTGCTTTTTTCCCAAATGTCTTGTGTTAGTGACTCTTCCTTAGTCCAGTGGTCCTTAACTCTGGTCACATATACCTGGGGTGTATTTAATAAGACTGATTCCTGGGCCCTATCTCCAAAGATTCTGACTTAATAGATCTGTCTGAGGGCCTAGGCATCAGTAACTGTTAAAAGCTCTGCCAACATAGAAAACAAACTTATGTTACCAAAGGGGAAAGCAGCGGAGGAATAAATTAGGAGTTTGAGATTACCAGATACAAACTACCATATATAAAATAGATAAACAACAAGGTCCTACTGTGTAGCACAGGGAACTATATTCAATATGCTGTAATAAACCATAATAGAAAAGAATATGAAAAAGAATATATATATCTATATCTGAATCACTTTGCTGTACACCACAAACTAACACAACATGGTAAATCAACTATACTTCAATAAAAAATAAAAATAAGAAAATAAAAGCTCTGCCAACGATTTCAATGTGCAGGGAGGTGAGAACCACTGAGTCATTGTCTTGCTTGCCTTTGGCCATCCTGCTTGCTGCTCCCTTACCTGGAAGACCCCCCTGCCCTCTTCACCTGGTCAACTCTTGCTGGTCCTCCAGGAACACTGAAACACTGGTTGGGCTCTGTGGCCTCCTCTGTGCTCCCAGGACTGTTTGCAAAATCTCTCTCTAACACATCCCCCAGTGTTCTAGTGTGTGGTTTGTCTGTCTTCCCTACAGGGCTGTACGTGGGAAGGGATGTGGCCTTATTTCTTTGAAGCTCCAGCTTCCAGCACGGTGCCTGGCACAAAGTAGGAGCTTGGTAAATGTTTGTTGAATAAGTGAGGGCATGAAAATATTTGGAGGGAAAGAATCAGAAATGTGGCCAGACATGTCTGGTCCTTTTCCGTTCTCTGGGGGCCCTGAAGACACATCAGGAGAGCTTAGGATGAGTGTGATTGGAGAGGCCTGAGGCTGCATGTGAACCTGACGTTCAGAAATACATGTATCTGGTTTTTAAAAAGGTCTCCCACACCTTGTCATAATATATACCACAACAAATATTGAAGTCTCAGGGGTTCAGCTCCAGCTACCCCTGTGTAGCTGTCACTCAGCCCATAGCGTCTGCTCGGCTTATGAGTCAAGCTGCCTCTTTGTCCTTTACAGAGATGTTGGTTCTATCTCAGAGCAACAAAGAAAACATTCTGACTGTGAGAGAATGGCTTTCAGGGTTTTCCTGACCCAGCCCTGGAGAGAAGACACTTTTATTTCTATCTGTTCAGTGGGGACCAGTAAAGGCACGGGTGTGTCCATCGCCTTCGGTCATGACATTCACATAAAGAGACCGCTGGCAGAGCCTCCTTGGGGTGGGCACTCTGAGGTTTTCAGGTGGGACAGTCTGATCTTTAATGAAAATAGAGAGGGATGAGGAGGAGGAGAAAGCTCTTTCTATTAAGAACCTACCCAGGGCTTCCCTGGTGGTGCAGTAGTTGAGAGTCCGCCTGCGGATGCAGGGGACACGGGTTCATGCCCCGGTCCGGGAAGATCCCACATGCCGTGGAGTGGCTAGGCCCGTGAACCATGGCCGCTGGGCCTGCGCGTCCGGAGCCTGTGCTCCGCAACAGGAGAGGCCACAACAGTGAGAGGCCCGCGTACCGCAAAAAAAAAAAAAAAAAAAACCTACCCAGTGGCACTCAAATGCTATTCCAGAGACTCTGTGTGTTAATTCATCTACTCCTTACAGTAACCCCATGAAGTAGATATTGTCTCTATATTATTTTTACCTTTGAGTCACTTTTCTTCAACACCTACATACTCTGTCTCCAAATATTCTCCACCCAGCCTCCTAAATTTCCATTTCATCCCTTCTCTGTTTCCCCAGTGGCAATACCTTACCTCAGGCCACCATCTAATTTGACGTGAGAAGGTTCAAGTGTCACTAAGCTCACACCATATGTCACAACCATAGTGGGAGCTGCATTTGGACTTGGGTCTTGGAGTAAAGGGACTTCCTCTGTTGAGTCAATGATTCTGAGACTTACCAAGATTCCCTTGAGGTTTCTGACTAATCCCCTTAGACTTCCTTCTGTCTCCCCAACCCCAGGCCTAAATCTTTGACCTGTTCTCATAAATCAATAATTTATTAATTTAACAAATGTTTACAGAGCACGTCGTAAGGACTAGTCATTTTGCTAGGCACCAGGAAGATGAGGTGTACAAGATCAAATCCCTGTCCTTGTGGACTTTGCTATTCTGACTTCTTTCCCCTCTGAGTAGTTGCTCTGGTCACTTGTTTCTCAGCTTCCCTCACCTGGATCAGTGACCTTTGTAGCAGAAGCTGAACATGGCCATTAACCAGACAAACTCCTGAAGACTCAGGATCTCTGCACCCTGCCGTGAGGGGCCCTGGGCAGCTCCGTTCTGCCTGTCCAGGGGCTGCAAATTGTCTCTTACCTTCCCCTCCCACAGCCATATCCACTCGAGAGATGGGCAAAGCTTAGGGAATCTTAGCATCTCAGGGCTCAGCCTTGCAGGTACCACTCTGGGTAACTTGGGACCACAGGGGACCCTAGTCTCCAGGAAAAGAAGGCTGTTGACCTGTCAGCCAGAAATCCTTTTATCTTTGGTGTCATGAACTCTCAAGTAAACATGCCTTATATACATTTTGCCCTAAATGATCCAATGTCTGCTTTCCTAGCACATTCTATGTCTTTGGACTGGGCTGCTTTGATGTAGTTAGAATAACAAAAATTTAGGAAAACAAACTCAACTTTTAAAAGAAAAATATGTGAACGAAAGAGTTGGTTCATCAAATCTGCTTCAAATAGGGAGATTTCAATCATGACCAGAAGGCCCATGATTTTCTTAAAAGGGTCAAGGAAGGGCTCCCCTGAAGAAAGTCTGCTGGGCCTGAAGGAAGGTCCCACCTCACAACCCTAAGGGATGAACACACACACTTTGCCTTTTTTCTCTACATTTGGCCTGAGATGATCTTCAGGTTGTCATAACTGTTCCAGGTTGAGAATTTCACTTCATTGAGATTCACCCTAACTCACTCAAAAGAACCCAACAGATGGTATAAAGATTTCAGCATCAACCTAATTCACCCCCTCCCCTTTTCTCCCACTAGCCAGGGCTCAGAGATGTGGAATTTTCCAGAAGCTGGTGCTTCCAGTTGAGGGGAAGTGACTGGATTTCCCAGGACCTTCCAACTTCAGGAGGGTTATTTGAAAAGATATCCATGGCCTGCTTAGGGAATAATTACAAGTTGTAGTGTGGGGATGTGCTTGGGCAGGGATGGCTTCAACTGAGGCCCTGAGGGACTGAGTTTGAAACAGGGGAGAAGGAAAAATTTAAAAAAACAACAACCAAAAAACAAAAAACCAAACAATGGTACAAAGGAAGCACTGTTCCCATGAACAGATGGAGTGGCGGGGTCAGCTGAGCCCAGGTCGCTGTACCAGGCCTCCCATAGCATTTGTGCTGGGCTGGGAGGAAGCACATCTCTGGTCCAGGGACAGAGTGGGCCAAGGAAATGGCCCAGGGGATAAATGGCTACATTAGGACGTCCTGCAGAGCAGAGGGATACCCTTAGGACTTTAGATTGGAAAACTGGATAAGTGGCGGGGAATTTCTAGCTCTACTATAGGAGTCCTGCTGTGTAGACTGCCAAATAGAATAATGCAAGTGGCATAGTGGACATTCTGGCTTGAAATATACAGCTTAACTGCTACCTGTTCAGATTAACCAGATAACTGCCAGATCTTCAAGTCCCACAGGGATCTGTGGACACAGGCATAGGAGGCTGCCTTTAGACATGCAGCTGCTTCTAACATATGTGATACACGCAGACATGTGGTTATTCTGTATGCTCTTTAAGGCCTCTTCCTTTCCTGAGCGTCTAAAATTTTAGAGACCTACAGCTAAACATGCTAGGGATGAGTCATGCTGTGGATGGTCACTGGGTGGACAGCAGAGGGAAGGAAGGATTCATGTGACCAACCTTGTCCTCCATGATACTAGGCCCTACTCAGATCCCTGAGAGTGTCAGGGATGAGGGAGTTTGTAGTCTCCTCTCAATGATGTTGTAGCCAACTAAGGTTTATCCTATTTTGTGTATCTTGACAGGCCATTATTATTTACAGCCAAGAATCAGTGAGAATCTCCATAACAGCTCAGTTAAAGAATTCTCTTCATGTTAGGGCTTCTGGAAAGAGCACAGGTCTGTGAATCAAGACAGAAGGGTTCTAGGCCCAGCTTTGTCATCAATCTGTGGCTGACTTTGGCAAGGAACTTCCTCTGCCCAGATCAAAGTTCATCCTTTCTTGCCACTAACATTCTATGACTGTGATTTGGTACCTAGTATGGGAAGAAGACAAGACCCCAGGCAGGTCAGGGGAGTCAGAAAGGGAAGTTAGGGGAAGGTTGTATTAGCTTAGGAACCATTAAAATCCTTGGATCCCTACATAACTCTGCTTGCATCTTTAAGTCCACTGGCCTCACTCTACTTCCCAAAATGTCAGCTCTGATCAGGGCCTGTGGGCTTCCTCAGAAGCACCAAGACTCACGGGGTCCCCATTTCTTTTGTGCACCCACCATGGGGGTAGAGAGTCAGAGATATAGGCTGTGAGGTGAGAAAGGAGGCCATGTGGAGAGTGCAGATGGGGAAGATGCTTCCATTTTGAAACCATTTGCTGCAGGCCCTCCAGCCTCAGCACCAGGAGAGGACTATAGTCATGGATGAATAGCTTATGCTGTTGTCTTAGATGAAACTGTTTATATGAAACAGGAAATGCAAACACAGCTTCTGTTTTTCTGCACTGCATTTCTCTGATGGGGATAATAATAGTTGTGCAACCCGGAGTGTGGTTATTAAACCCATCCTATGGTCACAAAGAAGCTGTGAGAAAGCCAACAGGCACAGACTCCCCAAGGCAGGATTTGGAGATTTTGCAAATTTCAAACTATTTTCCTGATGAACTGTAGTAACCCACCATGAGACAGAAGAGATGGAGTCGAACTCCAAGTACATTTTGTCCTCACAGAGTTTGTTTTAACACCAGAATTTCTTCTGTGTGTTTTTCTCATGGTCTTACCTCTATGAACTTGTTTAGCACTCAGTCTAGTGGACACTTGGTGATTATGAAAGTCTCCAGCACAAAATAAGGGGTTGAGAATGGGAACATTCCAGGATTCCATGGGTTAGTTTATTTTCAGGACCCAAATGGTCTGGTTGGTTCTTCCACCAAATTGAAGAACTGATTATTTGAGGAGGGTTTATCATAGATATATTAATTTTATATCTATGTGATTGTGTGTGGCTGAGAGCTGAGGTCCTTGGACTCCAGGAGAAAGGCAGACTCTTTATGATAAGTCTCTAGTGGTCAGATCAGAACCAGCCTTGCGAAGTTAGTGAGAGCCCTGAGCTGATCTGGAGAGCGTAGAACGAAGTGCCTGGCTGATTTTGGACAAGCGTTCTTTGTGGGAAAAAGAGGTCACTCTCTCATCTAGTGCAAACCAAACCTGGGACACAGACATGTACATACAGCGTTCCTGCAATTCTCCCTGTCCAAGAGGACTGCAACTTTCCCTTCCACATGCTTCTCAGGCAGCCAGTTTTCCTTTGCTGACTCTCCCTCCGTCTCCATCCTTCACACCCTTCCCAAGACTGCCCTTGATGCTCATTTCACCCACTTTTGCCTGGATACAAATGATGGGAGATGGCAGTGAGCTTGTCCTCTGTCCAATCCTTCAGTCCTCAGGAGGGCCCTGGGCCTTGCTTGGCTGAAGCACTGAACCTGGGGATAAAATAAGGAAGAAGTCTGAGAGAAGAGGAGAAGCAGAGGAAGACCAGGGCTGTGACCTGGGGACAGAAGTGAGTTTTCCTCTTATTGACTCACCTCTACCAGGAATTAGGGCAGAAGGAAACATAAAATTTAGCTCTCCAAAGTCTAGAATGATCTTAATCTTACATACCCACTTTACTGAGGACACCTCTAATGATTTGTTTGGAGATATTTGGGTGAAGAAACTTTGATACTTTTTTATTGTCAATGGGTTTTAACCTGCTATGAAAATAGGGATGAATCATAAAACTTGGTCCTCAAATATGCCCCAGTTATAATTTTTTTAATAAATTTATTTTATTTTTGGCTGCATTGGGTCTTTGTTGCTGCGCACGGACTTCTCATTGCAATGGGTTCTCTTCTTTTATTTTTTGCGGTACGCGGGCCTCTCACTGTTGTGGCCTCTCCCGCTGCGGAGCACAGGCTCCGGACGCGCAGGCTCAGTGGCCATGGCTCACGGACCAAGCCGCTCTGCGGCATGTGGGATCTTCCCAGACCGGGGCATGAACCCGTGTCCCCTGCATCGGCAGGCGGACTCTCAACCACTGTGCCACCAGGGAAGCCCATGGCTTCTCTTCTTGTAGAGCACGGGCTCTAGGTGTGTGGGCTTCAGTAGTTGTGGCACGTGGGCTCAGTAGTTGTGGCTTGCAGGCTCTAGAGCGCAGGCTCAGTAGTTGTGGTACATGGGCTTAGTTGCTCTGCGGCATGTGGGATCATCCTGGACCAGGGCTCGAACCCATGTCCCCTGCATTGGCAAGCAGATTCTTAACCACTGCGCCACCCGGGAAGCCCATGTCCTGGTTTTAATTTAAAGCCAAGTATTCAGTTCAGTTTACTTTTCTGTTTTTTTTTCTTTCATTATACTGCTTATTAAATCCATGACACAGTGGTAACGACATTTTTCATGTCCACTGACACCATTTATTGACATCTTTTCTTTTCTTTTTCTTAGAACATCTTAAAATTTTAATCCTAACTTTACAGGTTACCTAGACCACTTTTGATTATGAAAACTGTAGAAAATTAGTAACTGCCACAAGCGGATGCTGGGCGGTGGCACATGTCGATCTTCCACAGAGTCCTGCTTTTTGGGATATCTGAATGCACTGCTCAGGGTCTCTGCTCACACGCTGGAATCAGTTGTGGCAGATTTTAGTCCACAGGTCGCTTTTCCCCATATTTCTTTGTAAACTCTTCAACGTTCTTACAGAATTTTTTACTGTCCTTGTGCTGGGGGGTTCATTTGGTTGGTTTTGGTTGCTGGCTTCCAGTTTTCAGCACTAATTACCAGCAGACAGACCTGCCCTTTTTCATCCATGTTCCAGGTGATAGATCTTCGATTTAAATGTGATCTTTGGTAGCTTGAATGGGTAGTCTGCTGGAAAGTTGCTTTCGATTCTGAAGACCCCCTTATCAATATGGAGGGTTGTCAGGAACCGTAAGCCCTTGCCAGGTCAACAAAGTAGCTTCATCAACGTAGATGTAAAGGAAGTTTTTCGTCTCATATTTGAGGATGTCTTCAAGCCCCTTCATCAGCCTCCTGCTGGATGCCATCTTCAATCTGGTGCTGCTGCTGGCACCTTGACATCTTTTCTTTAATATTTAGGTCTGTAATTCTGCAGATACCACACATAATAAATGGAAAGTTATCTCATTTTCTTTATTTCATTTTTGTGGACAAATAGAGAGTCTTTTAGTTTATATCAGGTATAAAGATCAAAGAAAGTCTAATTCAAGTTGAAAACCAACAACATTTGGCTGATCATAAACTTTCCCAGGGTGCTACATCTAGAAGAAATTCAGTACCAAGTACAAGTACCATATTGTTGCTATATCACAGGTATCTCACATATCAATGATATTGTAGCTTAGAAACAGCATCTACACTTTAAGTTGCTCATGCTGAGATATAAGATGCTGCTGGCAATATTTATTTTGAAAACATACAAACAATAGTTCTCTTTTTCATTGCTCCAGTTACCCTTAGTTATAGTACTTAAAAGTACTTTTGTACTGTTTTGTGTGTGATTATAGAAGTAATTCATGTTCAAAAAAAGTGGAAAACACAGGAAAGCACAAAGAAGAAAAGCATATGCAAGTCAGTCATTCCACCAGCCAGAGAGAACCATGGTTACCATTTGGTATTTCTGATATATAGGGATAGGGTTGTAGAAGAGTTATAGAGAGGAGGCATGTATCTTTTGAAACAAAAATGAGATCATATGAGGGGCAGGGAGACAAAAAGGTGAAAGAGATGCTCCAGTTGCATCAGAGTTCATGTGAGACCTTCCGACAGAGACCTTCCAACAGAGAAGTGGAATATTTGAGCTAAACCTTGAGCCCTCCCAGGACTAAGTTCTAGGAGCCTGCCTAAGGGTATAGCCTGGTTGTAATTGAATGACTCTGGCCCTGGGGTATCCGTAGACTGTCAGGTTTCACAGCAGGTCAAGGCCACTTCTAGGATTTACTCTGCTTTGTAGCTTCCCACCTGGACCTGGAGAAGGCTGTGAAGAAAATGTTTCTCACTTTTCCTCTCCCCTCTTGTCCCCCTTAGCCAGGATTCTTGGCTCTTAGTAGCCAAGCTTCTCTATAGCTGATATATTATTTATGACATTTGCTCCACTGTCACTACAACGATTTTATATTCTGCTCTCTTGAGATATGTTGTAAGAGAAAGAAATATGGTTTTGCCTTTGTTTCACGTCATGCCCATTTATGCTAAATGTATAAAATGGCTCCTCATGCATTTCCCACACCCTGTACCAAAGAAAAATTTTCATTCAGTTGTGTCTTCTAGTGACTCCACACAAGTCCTTTTGACTTTGGGTCAGAACCATTCAATGTTCCTTCCACAAAATTTTCTCAAGCACCCACATGGGCCAGGTACCATTCCATGTATTGGGGATATAGCAATGAATGAAACCTGCAAAAATCCCATCCCTCACAGAGTGCTCATTCTGGTGAGACCAGATGGCCAAATGCCTCTTGCTGCCATGCCAGCTCATTCAATCATTCATTTGTTCAAGCATTCATTCATTCAGGCAGTCCTTCAACAAACACTGAGTGCCTATTATAGTGGCTTTGTAATGTGTTAACTTGGCTAGGCTACATTACACTTTCCTTTCCTTCATGTTTTTGGATAGGGTGGGCCACCAGAGGGATTCTCATGTGAGATTTGGAGGGTGGAAGTGAAGAAGCAGTCATTTTGTAGCTCACACATATGATCGTGTATCTGCTGGCCCACCTCCTCTGCATGAAGCAGTGACCAGGCCCATATCTGCCCTCACCTCCCCTAGGTCCTCCCTCAGCTTCCCTGACCCCTGGGCAGCTGTGGGCATTTACGCCCATGATGACAGGTGCCTTTGTTTGACCCGTCAGCTCTGTTAGCTCCTATGTACTCTCCTCCACTCTCCAAAGACTCAATCCTGACAAAGCTGGCATTGCTTACCCCCCACTCTACTTCACCCTACATTTCACTTGTAATTAGCTAAGGAAATTTATTTAAATTTGTTAAACTTATTTACAATTAATTAGCTAAGTGATATATCACTTATTATGTACATTCTACTTTATTTATCCATTCAACAAATGTTCTAACAAGATTCTCCTACATGGCAGGCACTCTGCTAGGTGCTGGGGGTACATTGGAGAGCAGAACAGATGTGGTCTCTGCCCTCATGGAGCTTACAGCCCAGCAGGGGAGGACAGACCAAAAATTCAAGTAAACAAACAAAACTTGATTTTAAAAATGAGTGGGGCTGTATAAATAGAGAAAGGTAAGCCAGGGTGGACAGGAGGGTAGGACCTATTCCAGATAAGATAGATGGGGAAGGCCTTTGTATCCAAATGCATTTTTAAATATTAGAAAGTCAAAAGGATATGGACCCATCAAGAAAGCAGTTTTTGTTAGAAGTGTTCATCCGTTTGAAAAATACTCCACAGTGGTTAAATTTCTTAAGAAGAAATATGAGTAGAGATGGAAAGCTAGCAGTTTGAGAGACCCAGGTTCAGGAGGAAAGAGACAGTCATACAAGTTCACTGGGAGAACAGGAGATGGTGAGTCATCTTTTTCTTTCCTTTTGATCTGATGTTGAAAGGGGGAAATATATGGAAAGGAAGTCCTTCATTCTAACAGAGATGATTTACTAAGAATGAGTTATTGAGAGTGAGTCCAGGCTGTGCCATCAAAAACCTCTCCATTAAGACAGTAGTCAGGGGAAGGGATGGGACACAAGGTGGACCCTGAGAGAATATGCAGCACATGCTTGCGACAAACACCTGGGGTGTGTGTGTGTGTGTGTGTGTATGTGTGTGTGTGATATGATGCACTTTTTCCTTCACAGAAAATCTTCTAGATTAGTCCATTCTGGGGAAACAAGTGGGGTGATGGCTCTGCATTTTCTTGGACGCTGCCCAAGAACCCAGGATGAAGCCACTCAGACTGGCTGTGAACACTAGGTATTACCTGAGTTGGAAATGCTACCCAGTTAGAGTCAGTTCCCTGGTCAGGGGTTCCCAGTGATCCTGGAATAAGTCACATCTGTCACCAGAGGGTAAGGATCATGACTTTAATCCTTTTGTATTCCCTCAGCGTGCTAAGCAATGTGCTATGCCCCCAGCAGGAGAATCGGTACTTATTGATGCCTTTATACAAAAGCTTCCCACCTGAGCCAAGTCAACTTTTAAAGCTTTTAGGGACTTCCCTGGTGGCACAGTGGTTAAGAATTCGCCTGTCAACGCATGGGACATGGGTTCGAGCCCTGGTCTGGGAAGATCCCACATGCCGCAGAGCAGCTAAGCCCATGCGCTACAACTATTGAGCCTGCGCTCTAGAGCACGTGAGCCAAACTACTGAGCCTGCGTCCCACAACTACTGAAGCCGGAGCGCCTAGAGCCTGTGCTCCACAACAAGAGGAGCCACCGCAATGAGAAGCCTGCGCACTGCAATGAAGAGTAGCCCCCCACCTCGCCGCAACTAGAGAAAGCCCGCGCACAGCAACAAAGACCCAACACAGCCATAAATAAATAAATAAATAAATAAATAAATTTTAGAAAAAAAAAAAAAGCTTTTAAAGGTTTGGGCCTGAAGTGTGGACTCAGGACACAGAGACCCCAGCAGGGATCTAGTGGTCTTCTAATGTTTCTCATGATGTTTCCAGGTAAAGTTACTGGTTTTGGATCCAGAGGAATGATGCTCCTCATGTCTGGAATTCTACAGAGGAGAGGAAGAACTCAAACAAAAAGCTAGGAGAGGAGCCAATGTGATGAGGAAGAGATTAAAGCCCCTTTCTTCTCAAATGAGGACATTGCTTTCAAAACAAGGATGAACACTGTGCTGGGAAATTTCAAGTTCTCCTTACTGTTTTGCTCTCAGGGCAATTTTAGTAAATAAAGCCCCACTGTTATTCACTGGATTTTCCAGATTTGCTTTAAGCTCCTTTAGCTTGGTGGTGGCAGGCTGATAGGTTATAAAGAAAACACAGCAAGAGAAATCCAGGTTAAAATATTTATTTAAAAGTTAGTGCCTTTGAGGTTACCATTTGATTCAGCCTCTGCATATCTTTCCATATACTCTATTATTTCTGAACTCACTTTACCTATATGTCCTCAAAATACCCATGAATATCCACTCCTTCCTAGATGGCATTAAATTTCATTTTAGATTTTAAAAAAGAAAAAAAGTGCCTTGTCCTGGACTCTGACATTTTCTTCATGGGTCAGAATATCCAGAGTTTCTGTGGTTCATCAACACCAGGGAGACTAAGCACCAAACATTTCACAGATTTCTGTTATAAAGATTTTTACAAACACGGACCCGTGCAAAGGCTCAGTTGTCACCTCTAAAGACAATGGTGTTCCTCAGCCTTACTGTCTGGCCCTGATTAGCACATATGACATAAATAGTATAGCCTCTGGTGTGACCTTGTCACAAAATTCACTCACCTTGGCTATTAGTGGCCTTTACCTGACATAAAACAAATGACCTGTCACTGATCAAGTGAACAAAAGAAATCATAAAAATTCAAGCAAAAGGGGAAAAAATATATGCACATGTAAAGTTTTAACCTAAGGTCACCCAGCCTAAAGCTCTCAGCCAGAAAATGTGTCACCATCTTTCCTCCCACAAGGCATTACTGGGTGGAAAACACATAAGCATCATCAGTAGAGTCTGCCCTGGGATAGCGGTCTCACAGTTCTGATAGAGGAACAACAGCCTGAGACCCCATCTCCAGCACCAGGCATGCCTGTGACCTGGCTTCCATCTTGCACTCAGAGGCCAAGGCCTGGATTCATCACCCCTCACTGCAGCAGGAGCTCAAGGAGGTTCTGCTCAAAATTCAATGTTTATTGCTTGAAGCACTTTTAAAGTCCTTTGTTATCCAAAGCCTTTCCCTTGAGCCCTGGAGAGGATTACAAAGTAATGTTTTCTTCCTTCAGCTTATTTCTTAGGAAATTGCCTTCAGACCTGCCAAAGTCACAAAGAGATGCAGGATTTCATTGGTGTCTTCATACATGGAACATTTGGTCATCCCTCATGATTTTTTCCACTCCTATTTCCTGAAGAGAAAACAGAAGATCTGGGAAAGAGGGGCTACCTGCCTCTGGTCTCTTGGCTACCCTGGTAGGAAGAGTCCAAGTGACGGTTCCAGGAATGAGGCTGGGACTGTGGGCAGATCCATACCTGTTGCTTCACCTTCTCATTTCACAGTGTGTGGCCCGCTGTCAGGTGAGGGCCACACTCCTTCTGTCCAGGTGCTTTACCTTCACCTTGTTTTGTTACCACATCTTCCCTTATTTTCTGCCTTTCTTCCATCCATATATCATAAATCCATTCACTATCCATCCATCCACCCATCCTTTTACCCATTCTTCCCAAACTGATGACTTCCTATGTGCCAGGCTTTGTGCTAGACGCTGACTCTGAAGAGGAGTGAGAATGATTCCTGCCCCCAATCTTGTGGGAGAGGCATATGCAAATATGTTATACATATTTAGCATATGTAAATAACTCTAATATGGTGCAGAGGTTGAGGTGTGCATAAGACCAACGGACTGCCTGCATGCAAAGGAGAAGCATCACCTCCAGCTGTCACCTCCTGAGGTGGACTTCCTGTCAAAATGGCCCCTCTGATCCCACCTCCTGTTGTTCACGCCCTTGTGTGATCCCCTCCCGTTGAGTGTGGGTAGAACTTATGACTTGCTTGATTCTACCATAAGACAAAGGTGACAGGATGTGGGTGACTATGTGTATGTAATTACATTATTCTGTTACATAAAACTGTAGTGCCCATCTTGCTGGAGTTTCTTTCTCCCTTGCTATAGCTTTGAGGAAGCAAGTGACCACGTTGGGGAATCCCACGTGCCAAGAAACTGCAGAAGGGCATTAGGAGCTAAGAACAGCCTCTGGCCAACAGCCAACAAGAAACGGAAGCTCTGTGTCACGTAGCCACAGGAACTGGGCTCTGCCAACAACCTGAGGAAACTTTGGAAGTGGATCCTTCCTCAGCAGAGCCTCAGGTGAGACTCAGCCCCAGCTGACACCCTTTTCTTTTTTTAAATTGAAGTACAGTTGATTTACAATGTTGTGTTAATTTCTGCCGTACAGCAAAGTGACTCAGTTATACCAGCTGACACCTTGATTACAGTTTTAAAAGACCCTAAACAGCAGATCCAGATAAGCTTTGCTGGGATTCCTGACTGCACAGCAACTGTGAGATAAAACACGTGTGTTGTTTTAAACCCCTAAGTTTGTGGTAATTTGTTATGCAACACTAGAAAACTATCATACCTCCTGAGGAGCAGCTATCAGAAATGTAAAGTTCTGGGAAGGGGCTGACAGCTGGGGGAATGTCTCCAGCTCCCATGTTCATCCATTCAGCAAATATTTATCCAGCATTTATGATGCACGATGCACTGGTTTAGATACATTAGTAAACAGAAGAAAATCCCTGGGACTTTCCTCGTGGCACAGTGGTTGGGAATCCGCCTGCCAATGAAGGGGACATGGGTTTGAGCCCTGGTTGGGGAAGATCCCACATGCCGCGGAGCAACTAAGCCTGTGCGCCGCAACTACTGAGCCTGTGCTCTAGAGCCCGCAAGCCACAACTACTGAGCCCATGTGCCACAACTGCTGAAGCCCGTGTGCCTGGAGCTGGTGCTCTGCAACAAGAGAGGCCACCGCAGTGAGAAGCCCGCGCACCATGACGAGGAGTGGCCCCTGCTCGCTGCCACTAGAGAAGGCCCACGCGCACCAACGAAGACCCAATGCAGCCAGAAATAAATTAATTAATTAATTTTAAAAAAAGAAAAGAAAGAAAATCCCTGCTCTCACGAAGCTTATATTCTAGTCAAGGAATAAAAACATTAAATTAATAAATAAATTGTACATAACATGTTATTAGGTGATGAGTACTACAGAAAGGATAAAGGGGCTGGGGATGCCTGGAGTGGGTTGAAGTTTTTCATAGGGTCACTGGGGTAGGCCTCACTGAAAGGGCAAAAGCTGGAAAGAGGTGAGGAAATATTACACAAGAAACTCCAGGCATCCTCCACGTGTACAACTTCAAGCACGGATTCAAGGTCTAATCCTGCCCTGGGGGTTCATGCAGGTCATAACTGCCCTTTTCAACCTCCTTTCTCACCGCTACTCCTCCATGCCCAGGTTCACCCTGCATCCTCACCTCCCAACCCTCTGCCATTCCCCAAACCCACCTACCAAGAATCCTCACTCCTCATTCTGTTCCCACAACAAAATGCTTCTCCTCCCTGTTCACCTCAGTGGTCGCCTCCCCCGAAGCCTCCCCCGGCGCTCCCACCTCACCCTCAGAACAAAGTGTGCCCCTCATCCACGTTCCCTCCAGCTTTGCTTGTGACTTATTGTGAGCTTTCTACTTTCCACACTTGTTACAGCTGGTGGCCTTTGTCTCTTGGAGAGACTGTGGAATGCAGGGACCTGGACTTGTTATCACTGAGTTTCCAGGCTCGGGCATATTATAGGTGGGATTTGTTGAAAAAAAAAAAATCAGTTGGAGATCAGTCCTCTGCGGGTTTTTTTCTCTCTCTTTCCGTCTACCTCTCGCCCGACTCCCTCACTATCTGTCTTTCTCTGCACACCTCTTTCTGCATTTCTAAGTGTCTTTTTCTGTTTCTCAGTCTGTCTTGGTTTCTCTCTCACACACATGTAGACACATGCACATGGACAATCGCACAATCATTATGCAGAAGTTTCTTTTGAGCATCTTGTTTTCCCATGGCACCAGGGGACAGGTGGGAAGGAAATGAGAGTGGGACGGGGTAGGATTGGGGTGGAGGAGGAACCTTTACTTCAAGGAAAAACCTGAAGTATACAACTGGCCACTCTTAAATATAGGTTAAAAGAACCACATTATTACCCACACATCCACCTATGGAGGAAACTCATTCCTCTTATCTTCACATCACCCAGGGTTTCTCAACAGTGGCACTACTGATTTCTTGGATCTAATATGGAGCATGTCCTGTGGCTTGTAGGAGGTTTAGCAGCATCTCTGGCCTCTAACCGCCAGGAGCAGCCCCCAGTCATGACAATCAAAAATACCTCAAGATGTTGCCAACTGTCCTTCGGGGGCAACCCCTTCCCCCTTCCTCCATTGAGAACTGCTGATGTAGCCCTTTTCTCTGATGTCACTCATGTGCAATCTCTCAGGCAGCCTCCTAAGCATATCATTTCTACAAGGTGCAATAAAACAGCAACCTGAACCTGTTCTCATCCTTCCCTAAGCCCTGGGTCTGGCCCTCTGGGATCCAGCACTGACCCTGTGGGGGCCTCTGGTAGCTTACAGGGCACCTTTGTGCTGCCCCTTTTGGGAAGAGCCACCTCCAAGTCAGGACACTCAGCTTGGATTTCAGTCCCCATTCACAAGTTCTACTGGCCCTTTATGTGCAGTGCACCAACTGCACAACTGTATGCTGTGGCCCTGTACAAACATTACCCTTCTGCTACTCAACACTGGGGTGGCTGCCAATGAGTTATTCTTCTGAAACCAGGACAGCCCTTTTCTTCTTGAATGTATCCATAGCTGAGGTGATGTGCATCAATAGGGGTGAGGTGTAGAGATGTACATATTTTGCTTCTTAAAGCATCAGATTTTCCTTGCTAAATGTAGTACCTTGAGTAGTAAAATGTGGCCACCTGTGCAGGAGATGAGATCAGACTAGAAGGAGAAGGAGACTATACTGTGGGTAGAACTCAGAGAATATCCAGGATGAAAATACAGTCTACAGATGACCAGAGAAAATGATGACCCACACTTGCAAAAGAGTTTCTGAGATGATGTGTGACAGGATCCCAGGGACTCTCAAAGGGAAATCTGACTACACTTTTGACCTTACAAGAATCTACCCCTAGAGGGTTTATGTAGCTTGATCCTGACGCTGCTTAACTTGTGCAGTCAGCCTGCAGTGGTCTAAGCACTGGCATTTTAGTGTAATACCTAAAATGTTGTTTATAATTGTTAAAGTATGTAGGGGAGGTTTATATCATTTTTTATTTGGCTTGTTACTGACAGAGTATTTGGACAGAGTATTATTCGTTTTCCAAATTCTACTTTTGAGCCTACTTCTTCCACAGCATAGGCCTGACCTGCCTCACAGAATTGCACACATGTTCAAGACAGAGCCTTGGACTCTCAAACAGATAATTCATGCAGCCACATCTGCCTTTCCCAGAGAGGAGAAAGACAGAATAATGATGACTTTCCAATGTTATTAGCAAGGAGCAAACATCTTGAGAAAGGAATGGTTTCCCTTCTTGAGGACAGAGCCCCAAATATGATGTCTAAAAAGGCTGGCTGTTGCATTACTTGTTGCAATTAAAAAGAAAACAAACACTGTAGGAGCAAAAGCCCTACTGATGGAGGCTTCCTCCTGGAATTCAGGAACCTGCTTGTTCATGATACCACTCACCATGTAAGCCAATGACTGGGGGGAAGAATTAGTTTGCCTCTGATTACATCTGATTTTCATCAGTGATGACAATAAACAAGGCAGAAGGACAAAATGATACTTGTGGGAAGCTCAGAAAAGGGCCTGGGAAACACTTTCAATTGAGGATACACAAGAGAAGAAAATCAACTGGGAGTCACATAGATAAAAGGCACAGTGACTTAATTCAGTCATCAGAACAGTACAAAGTAAAATAACAAAGTAATATCACTTTTTACCGATTAGACTGGCAGATGTTAGAAAGCTGAATAAGGCCAAATGTTGTGGAGCTGTGGATTAGAGGAAACCTGAGCTGTTGGTGGGAGGGGGCACGTGCAGCTATTCTGGAGAGAGTCAGGATTCAGTCAAATCATATTCTGGCCAAAAGTCTAGAAGAAAATGTAGGCCAAAATCTTCGTGAGCCTTGGTTAGATAAATTTTTTTAGGACACAAAACGTATGGGCCATAAAAGAGAAACTACCAACTGGACTTCATCAATTTTTAAAAATTTACTCTTCAAAAGACATTGTCAAGCAGGACTGGGGGAAACAGAGACTCCACTCCTGGAGGGCACACACAAAGTAGTGTGCGCAGTGGGACCCAGGGGAAGGAGCACTGACCCCAGGGGAGACTGAACCAGACCTACCTGCTAGTGTTGGAGGGTCTCCTGCAGAGGCGGGGGGTGGCTGTGGCTCACTGTGGGGACAAGGACACTGGCAGCAGAAGTTCTGGGAAGTACTCCTTGGCGTGAGCCCTCCCAGAGTCTGCCATTAGACCCACCAAAGAGCCCAGGTAGGCCCCAGTGTTGGCTTGCCTCAGGCCAAACAACCAACAGGGAGGGAACCCAGCCCCACCCATCAGCAGTCAAGCGGATTAAAGTTTTACAGAGCTCTGCCCACCTGAGCAACAGTCAGCTCTACCCACCACCAGTCCCTCCCATCAGGAAACCTGCACAAGCCTCTTAGATAGCCTCATCCACCAGAGGGCAGACAGCAGAAGCAGAAAGAACTACGATCCTGCAGCCTGTGGAACAAAAACCACATTCACAGAAAGACAGACAAGATGAAAAGGCAGAGGGTTATGTACCAGATGAAGGAACAAGATAAAACCCCAGAAAAACAACTACGTGAAGTGGAGATAGGCAACCTTCCAGAAAAAGAATTCAGAATAATGATAGTGAAGATGATCCAGGATCTCGGAAAAAGAATGGAGGCAAACATTGAGAAGATGCAAGAAATGTTTAACAAAGACCTAGAAGAATTAAAGAACAAACAAACAGAGATGAACAATACAATTACTGAAATGAAAACTACACTAGAAGGAATCAATAGAAGAGTAACTCAGGCAGAAGAATGGATAAGTGACCTGGAAGACAGAATGGTGGAATTCACTGCTGCAGAACAGAATAAAGAAAAAAGAATGAAAAGAAATGAAGACAGCCTAAGAGACCTCTGGGACAACATTAAACGCAAAAACATTGGCATTATAGGGGTCCCAGAAGGAGAAGAGAGAGAGAAAGGACCAGAGAAAATATTTGCAGAGATTATAGTCGAAAACTTCCCTAACATGGGAAGGGAAATAGCCACCCAAGTCCAAGAAGTGCAGTGAGTCCCATACAGGATAAACCCAAGGAGAAACACACCGAGACACATAGTAATCAAATTGGCAAAAATTAAAGACAAAGAAAAATTATTAAAAACAGCAAGGGAAAAATGACAAATAACATACAAGGGAACTCCCATAAAGTTAACAGCTGATTTCGCAGCAGAAACTCTACAAGCCAGAAGGGAGTGGCATGATATACTTAAAGTGATGAAAGGGAGGAACCTACGACCAAGATTACTCTGCCTGGCAAGGATCTCATTCAGATTCAAGGGAGAAATCAAAAGCTTTACAGACAAGCAAAAGCTAAGAGAATTCAGCACCACCAAACAAACTCTGCAATAAATGGTAAAGGAACTTTTCTAAGTGGAAAACACAAGAGAAGAAAAGGACCTACAAAAACAAACCCAAAACAATTAAGAAAATGGTCATAGGAACATACATATCGATAATTACCTTAAACATATGCACCCAACATAGGAGCACCTCAATACATAAGGCAACTGCTAACAGCTGTAAAAGAGGAAATCGACAGTAACACAGTAATAGTGGGGGACTTTAACACCTCACTTAAACCAATGGACAGATCATCCAAAGTGAAAATAGATAAGGAAACAGAAGCTCTAAATGACACAATAGACCAGATAGATTTAATTTATATTTATAGGACATTGCATCCAAAAACAGCAGATTACACTTGCTTCTCAAGTGTGCATGGAACATTATCCAGGATAGATCACATCTTGGGTCACAAATCAAGCCTCAGTAAATTTAAGAAAACTGAAATCATATCAAGCATCTTTTCTGACCACAATCCTATGAGATTAGAAATGAATTACAGGTGAAAAAATGTAAAAAACACAAACATGTGGAGGCTAAACACTACGTTACTAAATAACCAAGAGATCACTGAAGAAATCAAAGAGGAAATCAGAAAACACCTAAAGACAAATGACAATGAAAACACGACAATCCAAAACCTATGGGATGCAGCAAAAGCAGTTCTAAGGGGGAAGTTTATAGCTATACAAGCCTACCTCAAGAAACAAGAAAAATCTCAAATAAACAATCTAACCTTATACCAAAATGAACTAGAGAAAGAAGAACAAACAAAACCCAAAGTTAGCAGAAGGAAAGAAATCATAAAGATCAGAGCAGAAATAAATAGAAACAAAGAAAACAATAGCAAAGATCAATAAAACTAAAAGCTGGTTCTTTGAGAAGACAAACAAAATCGATAAACCATTAGCCAGACTCATCAAGAAAAAGAGGGAGAGGACTCAAATCAATAAAATTAGAAATGAAAAAGGAGAAGTTACAACAGACACCTCAGAAATACAAAGCATCCTAAGAGACTACTACCAGCAACTCTATGCCAATAAAATGGACAACCTGGAAGAAATGGACAAATTCTTAGAAAGGTATAACCTTCCAAGACTGAACCAGGAAGAAATAGAAAATATGAACAGACCAATCACAAGTAATGAAATTGAAACTGTGATTAAAAATCTTCCAACAAACAAAAGTCCAGGACCAGATGGCTTCACAGGTGAATTCTATCAAACATTTTGAGAAGAGCTAACACCCATCCTTCTCAAACTCTTCCAAAAAACTGCAGAGAAAGGAACACTCCCAAACTCATTCTATGAGGCCACCATCACCCTGATACCAAAACCAGACAAAGATACTACAAAAAAAGAAAATTATAGATAAATATCACTGATGAATATAGATGCAAAAATCCTCAACAAAATACTAGCAAACAGAATCCAACAACACATTAAAAGGATCATATACCATGCTCAAGTGGGATTTATCCCAGGGATGCAAGGATTCTTCAATATATGCAAATCAATCAATGTGATACACCATATTAACAAATTGAAGAATAAAACCCATATGATCATCTCAATAGATGCAGAAAAAGCTTTTGACAAAATTCAGCACCCATTTATGATAAAAGCTCTCCAGAAAGTGGGCATAGAGGGAACATACCTAAACATAATAAAGGCCATATACGACAAACCCACAGCAAACATCATTCTCAATGGTGAAAAACTGAAAGCTTTCCTCTAAGATCAGGAACAAGACAAGGATGTCCACCCTCACTGTTATTATTCAACATAGTTTTGGAAGTCCTAGCCTCGGCAATCAGAGAAGAAAAAGAAATAAAAGGAATACAAGTTGGAAAAGAAGAAGTAAAACTGTCATTGTTTGCAGATGACATGATACTATACATAGAGAATACTAAAGAGGCCACCAGAAAACTACTAGAGCTAATCAATGAATTTGGTAAAGTTGTAGGATACAAAATTAATACACAGAAATCTCTTGCATTCCTATACACTAATGATGAAAAATCTGAAAGAGAAATTAAGGAAACACTCCCATTTACCATTGCAACAAAAAGAAATACCTAGGAATAAACCTTTCTAGGGAGACAAAGACCTGTATGCAGAAAACTATAAGACACTGAAGACACTGATGAAAGAAATTAAAGATGATACCAACAGATGGAGAGATATACCATGTTCTTGGATTGGAAGAATCAACATTGTGAAAATGACTATACGACCCAAAGCAATCTACAGATTCAATGCAATCCCTATCAAATTACCAATGGCATTTTTTACAGAACTAGAATAAAAACTCTTAAAATTTGTATAGAGACACAAAAGACCCCGAATAGCCAAAGCAGTCTTGAGGGAAAAAAACGGAGCTGGAGTAATCAGACTCCCTGACTTCAGTCTATACTACAAAGCTACAGTAATCAAGACAATACGGTACTAGTACAAAAACAGAAACATAGATCAATGGAACAAGATAGAAAGCCCAGAGGTAAACCCATGCACCTACGGTCAACTAATCTATGAGAAAGGAGGCAAGGATATACAATGGAGAAAAGACAGTCTCTTCAACAAGTGGTGCTGGAAAACTGGACAGCTACTTGTAAAAGAATGAAATTAGAACACTCCCTAACACCATACACAAAAATAAACTCAAAATGGATTAGAGACCTAAATGTAAGACTGGACACTGTAACACTCTTAGAGAAAAACATAGGAAGAATACTCTTTGACATAAATCACAGCAAGATCTTTTTTGATCCACCTCCTAGAGTAATGGAAATAAAAATAAAAATAAACAAATGGGACCTAATGAAACTTAAAAGCTTTTGCACAGCAAAGGAAACCATAAACAAGACGAAAAGACAACCCTCAGAATGGGAGAAAATATTTGCAAATGACTCAATAGACAAAGGATTAATCTCCAAAATATATAAACAGCTCATGCAGCTCAATATTAAAAAAACAAACAACCCAGTCCAGAAATGAGCAGAAGACCTAAACAGACATTTCTCCAAAGAAGACATACAGATGGCCAAGAAGCACATGAAAAGCTGCTCAACAATAATTAGTGAATTATTAGAGAAATGCAACTCAAAACTACAATGAGGTATCACCTCACACCAGTTAGAATGGCCATCATCAGAAAATCTACAAACAACAAATGCTGGAGAGGGTGTGGAGAAAAGGGAACACTCTTGCACTGTTAGTGGGAATGTAAACTGATACAGCCACTATGGAGAACAGTATGGAGGTTCCTTAAAAAACTAAAAATAGAATTACCACATGACCTAGCAATCCCACTACTGGGCATATACCCAGAGAAAACCAAAATTCAAAAAGACACATCACCCCAATGTTCATTGCAGCACTATTTACAATAGCCAGGTCATGGAAGCAACCTAAATGCCCATAGACAGACGAATGGATAAAGAAGGTATGGTACATATATACGATGGAATATTACTCAGCCATAAAAAGGAACGAAATTGGGTCATTTGTTGAGACATGGATGGATCTAGAGAATGTCACACAGAGTGAAGTTAAGTCAGAAAGAGAAAAACAAATATCGTATATTAACACATATATGTGGAACCTAGAAAAATGGTACAGATGAACTGGTTTGCAGGGCAGAAATAGAGGCACAGATGTAGAGAACAAACGTATGTACACCAAGGGGGGAAAGCCGTGGGGTGGTGGTGGTGGTGGTGGGATTAATTGGGAGATTGGGATTGACATGTATACACTGATGTGTATAAAATTGATGACTAATAAGAACCTGCTGTATAAAAATAAAATAAAATAAAAATATTTAAAAAAAAGAGAACAGAAAAAAAAGACATTGTCAAGAAAATGAAAGACAAGCCACAGACTGGGAGGTAAATATTGGCATATATATGTGATGAAGTTCTTACATGCTTTATACATAAAGAACTCTTACAATTTAGTAAGAAGAAGATAGACAACTCGATTAAAGAAATGGACAAAAGAATGAACAGACACCTCATCAAAAGTTATATGAAAAGCTAATAAGCATGTTCAACATCATTAGTCACTAGGAAAATACAAACTAAAACTGAAATGAGATGTCACCATAGACCCACTAGAATGGTTAAAATTAAAAAGACTTACCATACCAAGTGTTAGTGAGGATGTGGAACAACAGAATGCCTCAGATATTGCTGGTGGGAATGCAAAATAGCACAGCCACTTTGGAAAGCACTTTGACAGTTTCTCATAAAGTTAAATACACACATATCATATGACCCAGCAATTCCACACCGAGGTATTTACCCAAGAGAAATAAAAACATATGTCCACATAAAGACCTGCTACATGAGTGTTCACAGCAGCTTTATTCTTACTGACTCAAAGTGGAAACAACTCTAATATCCATCAACTTGTGAACAGATGAATATCAATGTGGTGAATACTGCAAACGGTGATAAATCCATACAGTGGGATACTACTCAGTAACAAAAAGGAATGAACTACAGATACATACAAGAACAGATGAATCTCAAAAGCATTATGCTAAGTGAAAGAAGCCAAGCACAAAAAAATACATATCATTTATATAACATTCTAGAAAAGGCAAAACAATAGTGACAGAAGCAAATCAGTGATCACCAAATGCCAGGGAATGGGGGAGGGGACCCACTGCAAAGGGCAGCAGGGAACATGAAATGCTCTGTCTTGGTGTGGTGGTGGCTTCATGAATGGATTCATTTGACAAAACTTAAAGTGAGTGAATTTTATTACATGTGTAAATTTTACCTCAATATAGTGAATTAAAAAAATATATACATGAGACAATGCTACTTGGAAAAAAGATGAGGTAGAGGAAGTTGAGTGTTGGTGGGTGAGGAAAGGGAAGCAAAGAGAAAATAAGAGAGAGATACAGACAGACAGACAACCAGAAAGGAAAGACAAAGACACAAGAAATGCAGAGAGAGACATACAAACATAGGTACAAAACCACCAGCAACAGAGACATGCCCAGAGAAAAATAGAAGGAAAGAAAGGAAAAAAGAATAGAAACTCCTAGGGACTTCCCTGGTGGCTCAGTGGTTAAGAATCCGCCTCTCAATGCAGGGGATGTGGGTTCAATCCCTGGCCAGGCAACTAAATCTCACATGCATGTTGCAACTAAGAGTTCACATGCCACAACTAAAGAGTCCGTGAGCCACAACTAAGGAGCACATGTGCTGCAACTAAGGAGCCCGTGAGCCACAACTAGGGAGCCCACCTGCCACAACTAAAACCCGGCACAACCGAAAAAAAAGCTTAAAAAAAAAAGAATAGAAACTCCTAGAAGATATGACAATAGAATAATATTCGTTATTGTTACCTTTTGGAATATCAGCACTAAAAAATAAATGTTGTAATAGTTTTACAACTATAGGCTCATATAAATTTGAATTTGTAAGGATCTCAGCAGCAGAAAGGATCTTGTAGGTTCCCTAGCCAACCTCTGACACAGAGCAAGAATGCCCCCTGCAGCATCCCCAGAGCCTGGAAGATCAGCTCCTCATCCTTATCACTGCTGGGCAAGGGTGCTCAGACTTTACCCAGCAGCTGGCATACAGAGTCCCACAGGTGTGGCTCTGAGGGTGAGTGGGATCTGCCCCTCTACCTCCCAGCTTCTACCCCACTTGCTCCTGTGGGACCACATGGGGTATGGAGGATGCTTTCTGCCCCACTTGAGATATTTGAAGACTGGGGTCCTATGTCCCTTCGAATCCTCTCTATTCCAAGTTAAACATTTCCTGTTCCTTTAACTTTCCTCACACTAGAAGGTTCCTGAGCCCTCCAGCATCCAACCCACCTCCCTCCCCACCCCTTGGGCTCTGATTTGTCAGTGTTCCCTGGGGAGTGTGGTGCCACCACATGGCAGAATTGAGAGACTAATCCTGTGTCTAGTTTGGGGCACACTGCTTTTATTAGTGTAGCCTAACCTTCATTTAAAGCTCTCCCAACCCTTGTTGACAAAGGGGTTTTCAAGTTGTGAAATATATCAGGTATATAAGAAGCATTGAGTAAAATAATCACTTAATAACCCACCCCTCTGCTTTGGCAATATACTACGATGCTACATTTGCTGCAGACTTCAAAAGTCACCTTTTAAGCCACACTTACTTCAGATATTACAGCTACGATTGAAGCCTCACCCCTTTCACACTCCCTTCCCTATCTCCCCTAGAGAAACCATTATCAGAACTTTGCGTTTAAATCAACTATATTTCAATAAAAATGAAAAAAAGAACTCTGTGATTAATCCTTCCGATGCATGCTTTCATGTGGTTAAATGTATGAATCAACAGTACTTAGCATTGTTTTACATGTTTTCAGCTTCAAATAAATTGTGACACACTGTATGTATTTTTCTATACCTTAAGTTTTTGAGATTTGATTCATTTTAACTGTGATTCAGCAATCCATTGAATTTTCTAAAATTTGCTTTTTCATGCCCCTGTCCGACAGGCATTTAGGTTGTTTCCATTACAGGCAATGATGAGATGAACACTGTCGATCACGACTCCTTGTGCTCATGTGTGGGAGTCTCTCTAGGGTCAGTAGCTGTGACTGGAATGGCTGCGTCATGGCATGTGTGTATTTTTTCCTTTACTAAATATTGCACACATACTTTTTTAACCATCTGATTCATGCAAAGCTTGTGACCAGCTAATGTTATCATATAAACACCTATCAAGCCCAATATGTTTTGTTTTTAAAAAGCCAATGTTGTACTCACTGAATGTCTCCTATATGTAAGACACTGTGCTAGGAACCATGGGCATACAGAAAAATGGTAGGTCCTTTGCCTTCCAGGAATTTACACATATATGAAGGCAAATCTAGGGCAGGATTGGGTCTGTATATGGAGCATCCTCACTGATGCTCCTAATTACTTATGAAAACCCACTGATGAGATGCATGCTCTTTTACTTGGGAAAGGAAGCAGAAAAGTGAAACACTATATGCTACATGCCTTACAGTGCCTTTCCTTCAAGGATCACCTCCTTCATAATTGCATACATTTGTGTAGTGCTTCATAGCTTACATACACATTACCTAACTGCTTCTCATAATCTCTTCCCTGGGAATCTGATCGGGCACCTCTAATCACCCCATAGTAGAGATGGAGGAGCTGGGGCACAGAAGGGGAAGTGAACTGTCCCACATAATGAGGTCAGAAATGGCAGAGCCCAGGCTAGAACTCAGGTCTCCTGACTCCAAATCAGGGCTTTCTCCCAAGTATCACCAACTGCCCAGGAAAACCCTTTGGGGGCTCTCTCTCTCTGTCCTTGTATCAGACTGAAAGTTAGACATGTTATCAACAAAAGTTCACAATATTAAATCCAGGCTCCATGGCTGGTAAAATGCCCTTGACAGCCAGTCACAGGTGTTTCTAAGGTCTCCTTCTCCTCTTCCTCTCCAGGCCTGGGTACTCAAATTCCCATAGGAAAGAACAACCCTACCTGTGATTGGAAGCATCTATTTTCTAGGAAACACAGTCTTACTACATTTATAAAGCTAGGGTACAGACAACTGGAACTACTCACTGTCCTCCAATGCATCTCCCCCTTCCCTCTATTGAGCCTTTGCTCAGTTCCCTCTCCTGAGTGCTCTCATCTCCATTTCTACCTCTCAAAATCCTGTCCATACTCAGAATAGCCATCACGACATTGAAGAAGAACAAAGTCAGAGGATGGACACTATCTAACTTCAAGACTTACTATAAAGCTGCAATAATCAAGACAGTCTTGTATTGGTGAAAAAGTAGACACATAGATCAATGGAACAAAATGTAGAACCCAGAAATAAACCCACAGTTAATCTTTAATCCATTTCAAGTTAATCTTTTTATATGGTGCAAGATAAGGGTCCAGTTTCATTCTTTGGCATGTGGATATCCAGTTTTCACGACACTATTTATTGCAAAGACTATCTTTTCCCCATTTGTATTCTTGGTGCACTTCCCAAAGATTAGTTGACCACATATGCAAGGGTTTATTGCTGGGTTCTCTTGTCTGTTTTATTGGTCTATGTGCCTGTTTTTATCCCAATACCATGGTGTTTTGATTAGTATAGGTTTGTAATATAGTTTAAAATCAGGACGTGTGATTCTTCCAGCTTTCTTAAGATTGCTTTGGCTAGCCATCAATCCCACTTCTGAGTATACACCCAAAAGAAATAAAATCAGTATCTCAAAGAAATATCTGCACTCCATGTTTATTAAAGCATTATTCACAATAGTCAAGATATGGAAACAACCTAAGTGTCTGTTGACAGATGAATGGATAAAAAAAATGTGATATATATATATATATATATATATATATATATATATATATTCAATGGAATATTATTCAGGCATGAAAAAATAAATTCTGCCATTTGTGACAATATGGATGAACCTGGAGGACATTACACTAAGTGAAATAAGCCAAACACAGAAAGACATGTGTTCTCATTTATATGTAGAATCTGAAAGAGTTGAATTCATAGAACCAGAAAGTAGATGGTGGTTGCCAGGGACTGGGGCTGGGGTAGGATGGGGGGAAATGGAGAGATGTTGGTCAAAGTGTACAAACTTTTAGTTATAAGATGAATAATTTCTGGGGATCTAATGTATAGCATGGTGATTATAGTAAATACTGTATTATACATACTTGAAATTTGCTGAGAGTAAATCTTAAGTGTTCTCACCACACACACACACACACACACACACACACACAAATTATGGGAGGTGATGGATGTGTTAGTTAGCTTGATGGTGGTGATCATTTCACAATGTATACATATATTAAATCATCACATTGTACACCTTAAAAATCACATTGTACAACCCAAATATATACAATATTTATGTTAATCATACTTCAGTAAAGCTAGAAAAAAATAATAAAAGCAAGTGAGATGATAAAAAAGAAGTGGGTCCACATAAATGTAGTCAATTGATCTTTGACAAACTGAATTGCAAAGGCAATTCAATGGAGAAAGGATAGTCTTTTCAATAAATGGTGCTGGAGTAACTGGACATTCACATGTAAAAAAATGAATCTAGACACAGACGTTACACATTTCATAAAAATTAACTCAAAATGGATCATGGATGTAAATGTAAAATGCAAAACTTTAAAACTTTGAGAAGATAACATAGGAGAAAATCTAAGTGATCTTGGGTTTGGCAATGACATTTTAGGTACAACATGAAAGAGAAATTTGATAAGTTGAACTTCATTAAAATGAAAAACTTCTGCTTTGTGAAAGACACTGTTCAGAGGATGACAAGTCACAGAATGGGAGAAAATATTTCCCCCAAATATACAAAGAATGCTTAAAATTCAACCATAAGAAAACAGCCAACCTGATTTTAAAATGGGCTAAAGATCTGAACAGAGAACTCACCAATGATATACAGTTGGCAAATAAGCATATGAAAAGATGAAGGTAACAGCACGGTTGGCTTCTTCTGAAGTCTCTCTGGCTTGGCTTCTCCCTGTGTCTTCACACGGTCTTTTCTCTATACTCACCTGTGCCCAAACTTTTTCCAATAAGGACAAGTCATATCAGATTAGGGTCCACTCATATGACCTCATTTTACCTTAATTACCTTTTTCAAGGTCTTATTTCCAAATACAGTCACATTCTCAGGTACTAGAGGTTAGGACTTCAACATATGAATTTTGTGGGGGACACAACTCAGCACATAATGGCCACTTTGGAAGACAGGTTGGCAGTTTCTTACAAAATTAAACATATTCTCGGGCTTCCCTGGTGGCGCAGTGGTTGAGAGTCTGCCTGCCGATCCAGTGGACGCGGGTTCGTGCCCCGGTCCGGGAAGATCCCACATGCCGCGGAGCAGCTGTGCCCGTGAGCCATGACCGCTGAGCCTGCGCGTCCGGAGCCTGTGCTCCGCAACGGGAGAGGCCACAACAGTGAGAGGCTCGCATAGTGCAAAAACAAACAAACAAACATATTCTCACCATATGATTAAGCAATCATGCCACTTGGTATATATGCAAATGTATTGAAAACTTATGTCCACACAAGAACCTATACAGAAAGGTTTATAGCAACATTATTCATAACTGCCAAAACTTGGAAGCTACCAAGATGTCTTTTGGTAGGTGAGTGGCTGAACAAACCATGGTATATCCAAACAATGGAATATTATTTGGTTATAAAAAGAAATGAGTAATCAAGACATAAAAAGACACAGAAGAGTCTTAAATACATATTACTGAGTGAAATAAGCCATTCTGAAAAGGCTACATACTGCATGATTCCAACTATATGACATTCTGGAAAAAGCAAAACTATAGAGATGGTAAAAAGATTAGTAGTTACCAAGGGTTGGGGGCAGGGGATAAATAGGCAGAGCACAGAGGATTTTTAGGGCAGTGGAACTATTCTGTATGATACTGTATGGTGGATATATATCATTATAGATATATATATAGAATGTACAACACCAAGAGTGAGCCCTAATATAAACTATGGGCTTTAGTTAACAATAACGTATCAATACTGATTCATCAATTGCAACAAAAGTACTACATGATTGTGAGATGTTGATAATAGAGGAAACTGTGTGCTTGGGGGTAGTAAGGGGGGTACATAGGAAGTCTCTAAATTTCAGCCTTCTTACCTGCAAAGTGAGGATAAAAGTACCTAGGGGGTTCTTGTGAGGATTAAATGAGATAATGCATGAAAAACACCTGGAGCACAAAGTGCCTCTCTTCCAGCACCTGCCACGCTCAGCCTTGTAGAACAGAGAGATCCTGCAGACTCAGGGTTTTTTACTTTTACCCCCAAGTGCCTGGAGGGTAGAAAAACACCTGAATATCTGTGTGCCCTGCAGGTGGGTGGGCTCCCCTTGGTGATATAGTGGAGCAGGCCAGTGGGCATCTTCTGTATAAGGCTGCTGGGCTGCTTGTCCCTTGACATCAGGGCAGTGGGCTGTGAGGTCCAGGCAAGCCTGGAAAATGAAGCCCAGGGCCTCCTAAGGCCACATAGTTAGAAAGTGGCAAACCAGGAGGAGAGTTCAGGTTTCTACACTCAAGGCTCTTTCCATGAAAACGGGAAGGGGAAGATAGAAGAGGAATGGGAGGGGGGATTGGAGGGTGCAGCAAGGGAAGGAGAAGGAAGTGCAGACACTGTAGGAGTGGTGCAGAAGGAGCTTGTTCAAAGAGCAGGATGTCTGGCCAGGAGGTCCAGCCCCTCCCCCAGGCCTCACCCAACCATGTGACTCAGTGTCATAGGATGATGCCTGTTCTGTGAGGTTGAAATGAGGTAATGGGATGGATGCCAGGCTATCTTAAAAATGACATACCGTGTAAATGTAAGAGATTCCTGCCTCCAGTCCTCAGAGCTCTGACACTTGCAGGTGTATAAACCTCTTTCTGCATGATAGGACCTTTGGGCCTCAGTGAGCTATCAGGAGGGCTAAATGAGATCAAACACCTACCCAATGTTGTCTCAATGTTGTCTGTCTCTTCCTCCTGTTTCACCTAGGGCCAGGGTGGGCCAGGGGCATCCAACAGTTCCTGCCTAACTTCTCCACAGGTCCCTGAAAATTAAGGGCCAGTGATCCTAGGAGGGGTGTATTCAGCTCTTAAGTGAGTTTGCTGATAACAAGCCAGCCTGTCTGCAACTGGAACTATTCTTGGGTCTAAGATGGATCAGGAAACGGCCCTCTCTGGCCCTGCAACTCCTTGCTGTTGTGGAAAACGCTTCACATGCGTGGCTTCCACATGGTCAGGATGACTACTGCCGCCACCCTGAGTCTTAGGACAACCCACCTGGGACCAATTTTTGCATCAGAATTGTGAAGCCGAAAAGATTTATTTTTGACAACCCTCCCAGTGTGTGTTTCACTGTAAAGTAGGCATAATATCATTAGCTACATCATGGGATTGTTATGAGGCTTAAATGAAATAATACATGTACAACGTTTAGTATAGCACCTGGCACAAAGCAAGTACTTAATGAACATTAGTGATTAATACTTCTATTATCAGGGCATGAGACTAGGTTTGGGGGGAGACTGTTGTGTGTCTAGAATTATTACATTATTCTCAGTTAGAAATGACTGGTCCAGATGGTCCCCTTGGTTTTTGTAAGGAAAGGCTGGGGGAAAATACCCTAACATGAGAGGGGTCTCTGGGTTTCCCCTAAGGCAAATGCCTCTAATCCAGGGGCACATGTATCACCAACCCCAAGGCTCTATCAGTTCCCTTGGGATAGCAGCCTGATCAGTCTGAGAACTAAGAAAGAACAAAGAGACATCCAGGAGAGCCTCTTGCCTCTGAAACAGAGGGACTCAGACACTGGCAGGTGGGATGACAGTCATGCCCTTCCCACTGGTGGGGAAGAGAAACAATTGTCAGTGACAACCTTCTCCTGGAAAAGGTTCATGACAACAGATAAAGATTTCTGAGGCAGGGAAAAATGATTAGGTTCGAACCAACCATAACCCACCCACAGAGATGCAAATCCTATTTCAAGCAGGCAAGAGGGGGAAACAACAGGAAAGAGAGGTATATTTTTTCCCCTGGCAACTGTACCAAATCTAAGCATTCTCTGCAGGCTTAATTGCCATGTAACCTTCAACTTTATAAACATGTTTTAAAAATAATAACTGTGGCCAGAATGAGAGTTTTGAAAAGCAGCAGCCAGCAGGTTGTAAGCCTAGGTTAAATCGTTTAAAGAGACAAAGTGGCCTGGGACAAGGATGGATAGCCCAGTTCCAAGGAAATGAGGCCTGGTTATCACGCTGATGTCATGCATAGGATCACTTATTTGAATGAATCATTTCATCATCAAATAATCATCTCACACTAACAGATCTTGGAAGAAAATGAAAAATTCAATCAATTGTAATAGAAAGCAAAAGAGAAGAAAGAAAATTTACCCTAGATTCTATCTCCTCCAAATTTAACTCATTTTCTGTGTTCCCCATATATAATCTTACTCAGTTAAGATTATGCAGTTAAATGGTTAAACTCCTTTTTTTCCAGGCAAAGTCTCAGAAAGGGGTCATTTGGGGGTTATGTTTATTTTGTTGCAGAACTGATTTAGCAGAGTGGTCATGCCTGGTGAATCCTTTCTGGGATCTGTCTGGTTGGGTGATGAAGCCAGAAAGCCATGAAGCCCTGGGGCAGGACCGTGAACAGTGGCTGGAGGGCAGTGTGTGAGGGAGCTGACCTTGAACAGGTCTACCACTCAGGGGATTCCCAGAAATGAGTGGGGGTGGTGGGAGATGCTGGCGGGGTGGGCTGAGATCCTCAATCAGGTGGGTGTAGGTGACAGAAAATTAAAATGTGACTTTTATGTTAACAAGACCTTCCTTGTAGCCACAGGCTGGAGCTTGGGGACATTTTGGCAATACGTAGAAGAAATCTTACTTACATCCACCAGCAAGGAAAACACATAAAAATCTCAGGGATATTTTGTCTTATTCCCTGACAGTTTAAAGATAAGTCAAGTCAAAGTCGAGAGGAGTGGAATAACAGCCTGTTCTCAAGGATTCCCTCTCTTCTGGCACAATCCGGTTTCTCAAGTGTAGTGAAACACATTGAGGAAGGCACGCTCTTGGGGAAAAAATTTTTTTTTGGTTCTTGAGAGAGAAACAGAGAAGAAATATGACAACATGTGCTCTTGGTAGACACTCAGAACCGTTTATGAAGGGCTCTTTCTTTAGGAGTTAATTAAAAATAATAATAAACAGATGCCTTTTGATGGTTTTTGTGTTTCAAAATGTTGACTTGTTACATCCAAGGATCCTCCCTGTGTTCCGGAATAACAATTTCTCCCAAGAGAAGTAGCTTAATTCAGTTCTGCAGTGAGGTTAAGAAGCGGTTGGACTGGAAGAGTACTCCCTAAAGCACCCATCTGCCTTGTGTCCAGGCTTGCGGGAGAGACACATCTAAGTGAATTGCCACACTAAGTGAATCGTCCTCAAGACGCTCACACTCTAGCAGTAGAGAGAGCTAGTGCTCAGCTGGGTGAGCGAATTCCCATGTACATTAAACACTGGCTCTGCCACTACACAGACCTTCATTATGTGCCACAAATCAGCATGACTCGTAGCCCCTGAGGATGCCTGGCTTGGATGGTCTGTCGAGGGAGGACCTCTAGGTCACTTTACATGTGGGCAATGGATTGCACTGTTCCTCCCAATGGGAAGAGGAGGGGCCGCCATGTGCCATATGTGTGGACCTGCCCGGCTCCCTTGGGCTTTATGTGGAAACATCTCCTATCTCTTCTCCAACTGAAGACACAAACAGCTGCACTTCACTTGGGACGCACGGAGCACTGGTGGTGCATAACCACCCCAGCTAAGCTCTGCCATATGGTCTGGAGGAAGAATCACTTGGGGTGCTAGAGCACTCTACAGTACAGAGGCAGGCAGCTGACCTTTTTGTCCATCCCGAAGCCTCAAGTCGAGGGCTGGTGGATGTTGGTTTGGCACTGCCTCGGGGACTGAGGGACCGCTCACAGGGCCCAGAGGTATGCTTGCTTCTGTTCGTTTTCTGTTTTGTTTTTGTTTTGAGGCCCTTGCCGAGTTTAAAGTTTTTCAGCCCAGGCAGTCTTCTTCTCAGCTCTAGTAGCTCTCCGGTGCGAAGAGGCAGCCGGGGCCGTGAGGGAGTGCCGCTTCGGAGTGAGCAGGTGGGAGTTCTAGTCTGGTCCCAGCAAGGTATTTAAACTCCCTGAACCTCAGTTCTCAACTGCTCACAGAAACAGCCCTTCCGGCTTCCAGCTAACAATGGCTGGGACCAGAAAACTCAAGATTGTAGAATTGCCTTTTGGAAGCTACCCTCCCTTTTTACACAGAAAACTAGGTCTCTGAGAAAACCTTGGCCAAGAAGAGCACAAGGGGGAGAGAACCACAGGCAAGCCAGGCTGGGGGCCTTCCTGTGAGCCCTGGCCCAAGACGGCCTTTATGGGACACCTGGGCCTCCCTTACACAGTGTCCATATCTGCAGAGAATAACAGGCCACTTAAAAGGGTGTGGGTAGCACTTGACAATTCACACACACACTTTATCTCATGGGCTCTTCAGACTGCACGGGCTTTTGCTGCTCCTGGAAGTTTCATCTCTTGTGCAAAGTATTTCTACCCGGATTTGGTCTTTCCCAGTCCTGCCACCAGGCAACTCTTTAGATTCCCAAGGCACTGGACTCCCCGCAGAGCACAGCATCCTGCCCACCAGGGAATGGCCAGGACAGGGAAAAGGACTATGAACATGGGTCCTTTTCCTCACCAGCTCACACCTCACTGTTCAACCCAGCGCTGCCTCTCCTCAGAGCTTTGTGGCTCAGCCTCCTCTTCAGGCCAGAACCGCGCCTTCCCACTTGGGACGCGGGCCGTCCAGGAACTGGCCCGGAATCAGGGCCACTGGGCCCGCTCACCAACGTGCAATTTAAGCAGAAGCTGGACCGTCTCCTTCCGCGTCAACTTGCCTGACGCTGGAGAAGGGCGACCTCTAGTGTTGGTTCTTGGAAGGGACGCAGCGGCTTTCCGCAACCGAGGTGAGGCTCCTGGGGCCAGTCCAGCAGTGAACCGAGAGGGGCGGAGTTTAACTGGACTTGTTAGAGACATGGGGAGGAAGGACAGAGGGGACTCTTGAGCTCCAGGAAGCCCAACCGTGCACACTTGGCCTCTGAGGCCTGCTCACTGTCCAAACACACCTACCCCTCTTGTAACATCTTCCTCTTTTGTAACACCCAAGACTCAGCCCGCCCCTCACCCCTGACTCACCTGGCTGAAACAAGCTCACCTGCCTCTGCTACCAGACCAAACGTGGGTCAGCTCACCTGTGCACAGTAAAGCCAATCCACTGACGCCTGGTTGTGGTGAAGGAAACTGCAGTGTTTATTGCAGGACACCAAGCAAGGAGTCCAGGCTGTTTATGCTTAAAAGCCCCGAACTCCTCAAAAGCTTTTAGGGAAAGGTTTTTAAAGACAGGGTGAGGGAGAGGGGTTGGGGGTGTGTGATCAGCTCGTGGACATTCTTCTGATTGGTCGGTGGTGAGGTAATTGAGAGTCAACATCATCAACCTCCTGATTCCAATTGGTCTCGGGTCTACGTGCTTGTGGGCAGCATGCAGTTAACTTCTTCCACCTGATGGGGGTTTTAGTAGCTGTCAAACAGCTCAAAGGATATGGCTCAGGATATTATCTATAGCCCTCGAGGAGGAACTAACAGTCCTTGACTTTGTTTAATAGCTAAACTATTATTATTTTGTCTTGCTTGACTGTTTTCCTTTCTTTCTGCATTTTCTCACTTCTCTGATTAAATTTATTCTTTGGAATTTGGGGAAGGCCTAGGAGGCTAAGACAAGAGGCAGGCAGAGGACATGGGTGGGGGGCTCTGTTTGTGGAAGACCTGTTCAGTTACACTTCTGTGACTGGAGAAGGGGAAGGTGGGAAAGGCATCAAGCAATGTGTCTGGGTATGAACCAGGGCACCTGGTTGAACACACCAATCCTTGGGTGACCTCCATCTATGTATCCATGGTCCTGCCATGACCAATCAGTGAGTCCTGTCTTCGGCAGGGGGTTGCAGTGGGGAGTGTGTGAGCAGGCAAATACTGGGTAGCGTGCCCTTGTGAGGCAGTGGGACTGCCTGGTGACTGTGACTTTTCAGGGCTCCACCACCTTCATCAACACCACCCCATTCTTTGAGATGGAAAATCCACAATCTTCAGTAAAGTGCTACACTGTTCGGCTTAAAGCCCTCCTTCCCCCTTTCCCTTCTAAACAGACGACCTTGCTTAAGCCCCTCCTATAAGGAATTGTAGAGCTGCCACCGGCCACAGGATGTGACGCCCATGGGGCTTAGGAGGCAGAGGTTTTAGGAAATGAAGGGTTTGGGGATGCTTGAAGGGAGACGTGTCCATCCTCAGCATTACGCCTGCTCTCTTCCCAGTCTCGCAAGTATATTCAGAACCTATTTGTTGCTGTTCTTTCTTATGAGTTATAATCTATTTTCATTTTTATGTGACTTTATTGAGTTTAATGAGACCCCAAACTGCCACACTTACAAGGTCAAATTGAGTGTTTTTTGTATATAATTTTTGCCAAGTCTATTTCCAACCATAGGTAGGGTGACCACCCATCCCACTTTGCTTGAAACAGTCCTGGTTTACATCTGTCACCTGGGTATAATTATTCATGGTTCTCTTTCATTCCAAAAAGGGCCCCACTTACATGGTGAATTACCTGTCATGCTAATCACAGATAATCTATGTAAGAAAACATTTAGGCATTAGGATTTAGAGGATGTGAGAGATAATGTTACCAGGAATTTGAGATTTAAATGGTTATTATAATCTTGGCATAATTAGCTCTAAGCTTTCTGGCAGCTGAAACAGAAGAAAAATATGAAGAGTTAGGAAGTTGATTCTGTCCTGTAAAACGATGCATATTATGTCTTTTGGAGGGACATATTTATCAGGCACTTAATTTTAGGAGGAATTTTTCACATAAATTTTTACATAAGGGACACTGAGTAACATAAGGGACTATGTCTTCCATGTTAGTTTTTGCAGAATTTTCTATGTGGCCATTTTTAATATTGGTCCTTAAAATTATTGTGCTTTTCCAATTCTCTTTCTCTGTGAAAAATGAGGAGGGAATAAAAATTATTTCACAGGGGTTAACTGAGATAATATGTATGCAAGTGCTAAGTAAACTATAAATATCAAAATACTGTCCTTTTCATTCTTATTACCTTGTTGAAAACCCTCCTTTTATTGATGGGGAAGCCAAGGCCCAGAGAGAGAGAAGTAATGTGGCTACTTAGTGACAAAACAGGGGTTAAGGTTCCTGTTTATCCCTCAGTGCTAATAAAACCTCACAGAACTGTTCACCAAGACATTATGAGATTCTGTCAGGCCGCCAGTGTGGGCTGGAGGTGGGGTGGGAAGATGAGGCAGAAAGGCTTTGGACGGTAGTGGCCCAGATGGAGATGCTAGAAATGGTGTTTTAAGTCATCATCATAAAGAGATGTTATTAACCTAATTTTCTTTTAACAAGACAGAAAGCTTCTCATGGCGATTGTTTGAGTCACTCTCAGGTGAAAGAATAAGCCATCTATTTTTTGCAAGTTAAGAAAAATGTTGCTCCCAGTCTGGTTTCCAGGGGCACAGCCTTTTGGGACTAGTTCCAGCAGGGGTTTTTCCAGCATTATGGCACGAACTTCTTTTCAGCTTCTCCTCCTCCCAGCCAGTAAGTCTCAAAGTGTGGTCCCAGACCAGCAGCATCTCCATCACCCAGAAACATGTTAGATATGCAAGTTCTCAGGCCTCACCCCAGACCCACTGAATCAGAAATTGGGGGTGATTCTGTTGTACACTAAGGGCTGAGATCACTGCTCCAGGCTGTTCCTAGGACCCTGTCTGGCTTCCTAGAGAGAAGAGAAACAAAATTGTGGCAATTCTCCCCCTTGCTGCTCTCCCTACCCCGCAGGCAGGCTGTCCTTTCTAAACTCCTAATAACAATTGGTTTTTCAGGTATGGCCCTCGCACTTGCTCAAAAATGAAGTTGCATGGCCTCTGTTTGATGGTTTGCCTAGCCAATACCAGATCTGGATAATACACACTACCTTTATCAAGCATTTCATGTGTGCCAGATTTGAGAGCACTATGGTCTGATGGCCCAATTTCGTTTTATTTTAAAGAAAAAACACTTAAGTCTTCCGCCTCTGATATCTATGGCTGATTTCCAGTTGGGATCAATTAAAAAGGATCCCATTTATTATTTTTTTAAAGGTGAATCAGGTCTCCAGGAAGTGAAAGCCTTTTACTTTTCACTAGAATGTAGAATTCTGTAGAAACTGCTATTCCCCTTCCAAAAGAGCTTTTCGCTTTTCCAAATGGGTCTCAGCAGAAATAGTCTGTCCTAACCTGAAAGAATATTGATTCACTTTTCAAGGCATAATGAACCTAACAGTTGTACCTGCTCAGCCCACCACTGCAGCAGACCAGTGTTATGGGTGTGGACTTATCAACAAGGAAAGAACCCTCAACCTTCCATGCTGAGGGCTTTTCTTGACTAGACCGTAAACTGAAAAGGAACTGAAGAAAATTATGGTTGCATAGATCTCAAATTGCCCTCTTCCATGTAGTTCTTCCTAGTGGAACTTTCTGGACTACTCAAGGCACTCTTCCTCAAGCTTTGTTTTGTAGGCAGCACGCTGCCAGGAGAGTGGAAACTTTTTCTACTTGTGTGGCAGAGGAAAGCTGGAGGCTGGGAGGCTGGGGCTGAGTCCCTGCACTAGTAGGCAGGAGGGTACACCCCAGAGCCAACTTCCGCTCCTTGACCTGAGCAGTCAGCACAACCCCTCTGAGCTCTGGGCAAGCTGCCTTGACCAACAGCAAGGGGGAAAGACTCTAAGAACAGGTAGTGTAACTGAGCAGGATCCTCTGGGACCTTCCTGGGACAGAACCCCCCCACCCCATGTCCTCCGCCTGCCTCTTGTCTGTAGAAAACTTTAGCCTCCTAGGCCTTCCCTGAGTTCCAAAGAGTAAATTTAATTGGAGAAATGAGAAAATACAAAAACAAAGGGAAACACTCAAGGAAGACAAAATAATAATAGTTTAGCCATTAAACAAAGTCAAGGACCTTTAGTTCCATCTCAAGGGCTATAGCTAATATCCTGAGCCATATCCTTTGAGCTGTTTGACAGCTACCAAAACCCCCATCAGGTGGAAGAAGTTAACTGCATGCTGACCACAAGCATGTAGACCCCAGACTGCTTCGAACCTTAAGGTTGATGATGTTGACTCTCAATTACCTCACCACCAACCAATCAGAAGAATGTCCATGAGCTGATCATGCACCTCCCAAACCCCCTTTCCTCACCCTGTCTTTAAAAACCTTTCCCTGAAAGCCATGGGGGAGTTCAGGTCTTTTAAGCACTATCTGTTTGGACTCATTGCTTGGTGACCTGCAATAACACTGCAGTTTCCTTCACCACAACCCTATGTCAGTAGACTGGCTTTACTGTGCGTGGGCCAGCTGACCCAAGTTTGGCTTGGTAATGGGGGAGAGTAACAGATGGAGACAAGTAAACAGAATCAAGAACAGAAGTATCTTTCCTCCAGAACACTGGTTCTCAGCCTTGAGCTGACATTAGAATCAACTTGGGAAGCTATTAGCATTTCTGACAACCAGGCCATACCCTAGACCAATTAAATTAGAATCTCTGGGAGTGGGAACCAGACAACAGCATTTTTTTTAAAGCTCCCTGGGTGGTTCCAATATGCAGCCAGGTTTGAGAGACATCTTTCTAGCATTCACTTCCTCCGGTAACTGCTGTTTTCCTGCCTTCTCTCAGGGCATGGGCCCCTTCTCATTTGTCTTGCTTGTATTTCTTCATTCTTCTGGCCTTGAGGACCATGATGTAGAGTCAGGGACATCTTATGCTAAGCGAAAGTTTAATCTGAATTTCTTTTGCTTGGACCCCTTGTTTGAATCTTTTACCTTTTTCAAACAGAGTTGAGTCCCAGTAGAAATGATTGGTTTCAAGATTCAGGAATGAGACATAAAGACAATTTATCATTTGATTTTGGACTTCTGGTCACTTCTGGTTGAGTATGATGAACAAATGAGCCTCTCCATAATGAGACATTGCTTCATGGTAGTAGTTGAAGAAAAGGAGAGCCTCATCAACAGGATAGACTCTTAATGTTTTCCTGGACAAATATAGTGATGTTTTCAAAGGTATGTCACCAGAGACCCTCCAAACAGCCATGTTAAAGTTTGCCAATTTATGGCCACACGATCTACCTCTCTCTCCCCTGCCGGGCATGATGGGGTCTTATCTCCTTTACAAGTCCTCTCCTCCCTTACTGACTACAAAAACATTCTTGGAAAAGGTCTTGGGTTGAATTTGTATGCAAAATAAAGCCTGTGATTTTGGACTCTTAAGGAACCTGGGTGTGGCGGTCACCAGTTTTTGTCTAATGAACCCTTCCCTCCTTCTTTCTTGCCATGCAGCTCTTCTAAACACTAAAACCTTTTTAAAATTCTGAAACAGGTTCCCATACTCCCTCCCCCACCTCCCGATCCTCCCCAACACACTGATTCGCCATACTTCTGTCAGGATCTGGAGCATCATGGACCATGAGAAAAGGAGAAATACACTACAGGTTGTGAACCAAGTAAGCATATCGTACTCTCTCCCCCTCTCCTTTACTCCCCTCTGCTGCCTGGGGATGCCTTGGCTAAGTACCATCCTCAAGCTGTTTTTTTTGGGTTTTTTTTGTTTTTTTTTTTTGCGGTATGCGGGCCTCTCACTGTCGTGGCCTCTCCCGTTGCGGAACACAGGCTCCGGACGCGCAGGCTCAGCAGCCATGGCTCACGGGCCCAGCCGCTCCGCGGCATGTGGGATCTTCCCAGACCAGGGCACGAACCCATGTCCCCTGCATCAGCAGGCGGACTCCCAACCACTGTGCCACCAGGGAAGCCCCTCAAGCTGTTTTCAATGAAAAAATGCTGTGTCATTAGAGAGAGCGACTAAACTTTGAAACTGTTAAATGTCTACTTAGCCTTTATGTTACCCTTCCTAATGTTTTATATCTTTCCATGAAAGTTGGGTTTTCTGCTTTCATCCCTAGGCTAGATGGACTTGCTCTGGGAACTCCCCAGGGCAAGGGCCAGGAAGAAAACCTCTCCTCTTCTCAGAACAGGTGAATTCACGAAGATCCTGGCCTCAGCCCAGTTTCCCCAGAAAAAGGAGCCTGAGGCAAAGCTTGCATGGTAAATGTCTACTGGGGAAAGGTACTGAGTTCCAAGGAAGTAAGAATAAGGGGAAAAGGGAAGTGAGGAGACAATGGAAATACAAGGTAGCTCATTACCAAATGGGCCTCAGCTTCTTTTTTTTTTCAAAAATTTATTTATTTTTGGCTACGTTGGGTCTTTGTTGCTGCGCATGGGCCTTCTCTAGTTGTGGCGAGCGGGGGCTACTCTTCGTTGCGGTGCGCGGGCCTCTCTTGTTGTGGAGCACGGGCTCTAGGTGCACGGGCTTCAGTAGTTGTGGCTCATGGGCTTACTTGCACCGCGACATGTGGGATCTTCCCAGACCAGGGCTCAAACCCATGTCCCCTGCATTGGCAGGCAGATTCTTAACCACTGCACCACCAAGGAAGTCCGGGGCCTCAGCTTCTTAAGCAAACACAGCTGGTTGCTTAGGAAACAGTGCTTGATCCAGGGGGCTGGGATATAAGACCGGCTAAGCAAGAGCTGACTTGGGGGCACTTTCTCAGGATGATGGGTTTAACACCCTGGCAAGGACCCCAGGGGATGAGGCAGGCTGTGGGCTGGCTCCTAGAAGCCTGGAGACAGTGATAACCAATGCTGAATGCTGCAGTGGACACACCTGAGTCGCCCCGGCAGATGTTAGTGAGGGAATAAAAATGCTGGGGAAAGTGGGCACCTGGAATGGATATATAATATGAAGCCAGGCAATCCACAAGGGGAGTATGTTCCATGGAGCAGTATGTTCTGTTGGAGCAGGCAGGTGGAGGGAAATATAATTTTAAACTCATTTGACTAGTAATTTTTATTTTCTAAATTTTCTAGAATAAACTGTCATATTAAAGCGAGCAAATCATCAAGAGTTCCTCCCTTGGTGAGTTTTCCCAGAGGCATAGTGCAGCTTCCTCAGGAGCATGGCCCACCTTTAGGAGTTGAGTTCCAAAACCAAAGGAATGAAGCTCAGGAACAGTCAACTCTTTGAGAGGGGGTGTGATGTGGTGGGAGAGGGGATAGGCCCGACATCAATTCAGCAAATGTTTGTACGGCATCATCTACGTGCCTGTGGTACAGAGATTAATCCAATCTGGTCCCTGCGGTCCAGGAGCTCCCAAATCAATAATCAAGAGCTAGCCATTGGGCTTCCCTGGTGGTGCAGTGGTTGAGAGTCCACCTGCCGATGCAGGGGACACGGGTTCATGCCCCAGTCCGGGAAGATCCCACATGCTGCGGAGTGGCTGGGCCCGTGAGCGGCTGGGCCCATGAGCCATGGCCGCTGAGCCTGCGCGTCCGGACCCTGTGCTCCGCAATGGGAGAGGCCACAACAGTGAGAGGCCCGCGTAACGCAAAAAAAAAAAAAAAAAAAAAGAGCTAGCCATGGAGGACTTCATGCCTGGGCAGAGATCATCTCTTTGGGCCTCTCTCAGAATTAGGGGTGTTGATGTTTACTTAGTGCTGGGAAGGGTTGATTTTAAGTTGTTTTCCTAGTAACAGAAAAGCCCTCTGATCCACTGCCCACGTCAATGAGACTAGGCCAGTCAGGGCCAGAGTTTGTTCCTAAACCTGCAGGGCCTTGTGCATGAACCAGGGGCTGCTGACCCACTGCTGCCCAGCTGGCAGACTTCTAGGGAAATCTATAAAGGAAGCACCTATGTGACATATTTTCTCCAGGGTTTCTGTAGGGTTCCTGCCACCTTAGAAATGAAGAAGGAGAAAAAACTGGCAGCAAATGGCTGAACAAAATTCCACTGAACTGGAGAGAAGATTCTTGGTTGTGTTGCCCAGTGCCTACACACTGCCTGCATGTGACAGATTCTCAGTTGCTGTCACTGATTGAGGCAAGGTTGTTATTGGATGCATCTGAGAAATTTTACAGAGTACCGTTTTTGTTATTGTTTTAATTATGTGAGTACTAAATGCACTGACAACAAAGTCAGACAGACAGAGGTATAAAAACTGCCCCCCATCAATCCCTGCCCTTCTAATCGGAGGTAGTTACTTGTAATAGTTTCTTGTAATTCCTTCTGGAAAAATTTTTAACGAATGTAAGCATAACACACACACAGTTGGTCACACTACTTAAATATTAATTTGCTTTTCTCACTTAAAAATATATATTGAAGATCTTTCACACCACCCTAACCTATTTAATGGCTGCAGAATATATTTCAGTGCATGAGTGTACCATAATTTAGTTACCCATTTGCTGTTAGATATTTATATTGTTTGTAGCCTTTTGATTTTATAGTGTTATAGTGAAGATAATTGTGCATACGCCATTGGGCACTTCTACAAATAACTCTATCTAGATGATTCATTACTAGAAATGGAACTGCCAGGTTGAATTTTAGAGGATACTGCCAAATTGCTCTCTCCCTCAAATTTATTTGAAACAACTATTGTATGAATCTGCCTATTTCCCTATATCTAGCACCTCCCTAGGACCAGGGCCAGAGGATCCCTGCCATGGGCCCCAAGTTGTAGAAAGCTCCATTCTGGCTCTCCTCTGGTGGTGACCTTCTCACAGGACATGGGCTCTATTGGGTCAAGGGGGTGTGCCCACCTAAAGCCTGCACACACACCCCTTCTTGACCATGCTCTGGGTATCTGAGACCCTAGAATTTCTTTCCCAAAGAGCCCTAAGCCTCTGGGGACTGCATAGGCCTCTTCCCAGATCCATCTTCCAGAATGCATATGGCTGATACACTCATCCTTAGGCCCTAAGGTGGCCAAGGGGTAACCATATATGGAGTGTAGAGGGAGCTTGGATGTGTGGGCTGGGTGTGTACACACACACACACACACACACACACACACACACACACAACGTAAGGCATCTCACAGTGGAGGATGGAGCTGGGTTGGGAAAAGAAGGGGCAGCTATGAACTAGGGGCTGGGTGCCATCTTTGGTGCAGAAGTCTGAGGAGTGTAAGAAGTCTAAACTTCAACCTGGCCTTTTAGATTATGAATGAGATATATTAGTTAAGATAAGAGAAAAAAATATTTGATGGTTTACTTGTAGTTTGTTTGCTGCATTTGTATTGTTGCTTTAACCCTGCAAACGTTAAGGGTGGGTCACTTCCAAGTTTTTAATCTCTGCCAAGCTTTTGGGGTGGGGCGGGGGGGAATGGTATATGCGATGGGCATGTCTTTAAAATTAGTAATGATGAGCACATTTACATGTTTCTCAGCCACTTTTCTGTCAACTACCATTCTATATCTTTGTTCCTTTCTTCTTTTTTCTTTTCTTCCTTTTTCTTTCTATCTTTATCTTATTTATTTGTAAATGTTCTCTTGTGTATTAAGGTAATTAGCTCTTTGTTACCTGTGTTGCACATGTGTTCTCTCTTTTTGTCATTTATCTTTTGATTTTGTTTAGGGTATTTTCTCTTTTTTTTTTGCCAGTGTTTAAACATTTTCTGCTTTCATATGTATCTATCATTTTTCTTCTTTTCTCCTCTTTCTTTTTAATGGCTGTTGTTTACATGCTATTTATATGTTTTTCCAAAACCTATCTTACTCTAAGATCTTTTTTTCCACAAAATGCTTTATTTACAAAACATATATACTGAATATTATACATCAGGAGGCCCTATCACCATGGAAACAACTCCAAAGCAAAGGCAGGGAGGGCTAGCGAAAGTGATGCCCATAGAAAGGGCAGAGCTCTGTCTCTTGGCCAACCTTCCACTTCAGAAGGAAAACTTCCCATTAGCGCCTGGGAGTGTGTGGTGGGCTTAGAGCCCACAAAGACTGAAGGCCTAGAGGGGAGTGAGGTGAAGGGGGGCACTGGTTGCTCTGCTGGGGCTTACGAAACAGATGCTGCTGGGAACGGGTGGGAGGAGGAATGGACACCCAGTATCCGGCAGGGGGCGCTGGATGAGTGCAAGCTGGAGGGGGAAGCAGCAGCTCACAGGGTCTTGGGCGCTCCAGGCCCAGAAAGTTCTGAAAATCAGGGTAAGGGGGTCAGGTCGTGTCTTGACACCAGCAAGAGCATTTGCTTGAGCTGGTAGCCACTCTGCCAGCCACGTACCACCTTTCCCACACCAAAGAGGAGCTCCTACTCAACCTTGTGTAGCTTCTCAGCAGGGCTGTAGCTGCACACGGGGAGCAGGTGATGATGAAGCCGATCCACCTGCTTTTTCTTCTGGACGTACATTACCACAGCCCCTACTGCCCCTACCAGGGTGATGAGGAAGAAAGGCTCCCACACATGGCCCCCCATGGAGTCACTGTTGACCTGGGTGGGCATTGGGACTGCGGTGTTACTCATGACATCAACAGCCAGAGGACTGGGTAGTCAGCCTGGGAAATAGTGCCTCGGGAGGGCGCCCCCACTGGGCTCCCTTCCGCCACTGCAGCCCAACAAGAATGCCCTGGGTTGGCTCCTGGACCTAAGATAAACAAAACAAAAAACTACATATGCTTTTTCCCCCGGCAAATTTGGACACATACACTGCCTCCTGAGCCAGTCAAAGATCAGCTTCAGAGAGGAGAGATGGAAGGCAGAACAGAAAAAAATATTTGAAGAATAATGGCCAAAATTTCCCCAAATTTGATAAAAGCTATAAACTCACAGATCCAATAAGTTCAATCAACTCCAAAGCATAAGAAACATGAAGAAAACTACACCAAGGAACATCATAATCAAATTGCTCAAAATCAATGATAAAGAGAAAATCTTAAAAGTGGCCAAAGGGAGAATGAATACAGGATGACAGCAAATTTCCCACCGAAAAAAATGCAAGCAAGACAGCAGGGGAGCATCTTTAAAGCACTGCATGAAAAAAAATCAAACCTGTTAACTAGAATTCCATAACCAGCACAAGTATCCTTCTAAACAGAGGTGAAATAAAGGTTTTATTTTCAGACATACGAAAGCTGCAGGAATTCATTACCAGCAGACCTGCACTACAGGAAAGGTTAAAAGAGGTCCTTTAGGCAGAAGGAAAATGATACCAGGTGGAAATATGGATCGACACAGAGAAATGAAGAGCAGCCACATGGGTAAATATCGAAAATCTTTTTCCTTATTATCTAAATCTCTTTAAAAGACAATTGAGTGTTTAAATAAAAATAAGAACAATGTAGCGTAGGTTTTACAGCGTATGTAGAGGAAGATGTAAACAACACAGCAGAAAGTTCAGGAGGGGAGAAATTAAAATAGACTACTGTATGGTTCTTATATGTGTATTATATCACTTGAAGGTAAATCATGCTAAGTTAAAGATATATACTATCAACCTTAAAGCAGCCTCTCCTTAGCCTTTCAGTTTACTTTCTACAAACTACGCACGTTAATTTAGTGATCACCTATTTTTACTTGGGAAAAAAAAAGAACTTCTGTAAACAGGTAAATGTAATGTTTGAGCTATCTTCCCACCAACTTGCACTGTCATTGGGGTTATTGATACAGTCCTGTAACAGCTAACTCACAATGTAAAGGCAGTGTTTATTTACTGACATCAGGAACTAAAAATGGGCAACTCATTTTGCTTCAGGTTTCATTCTTTTTATCTCCTTGTTTCTCTTGTTTTTTTCTGTTTTTCCCACATAGGGGATTATAGAATCTCAGCCCTCTGGGAGATGAGTGGCTTCCAGTAGGGGAAGTGTTGGCTCAGGTGTCTGAGTTCTATTTGTGGGGTTGGAGAGACCCTGGAGGCAGGAACAGCCTGAAAGTCATGGGTGAATGTAGAAGGTCCCGGTGAACAGACCAGGTGATGTGAACTGCTCACTGGGGCTAACGGCAGAACAGCCAGACATATCAGGCTGAAGATTTAATTGTGGTTTGGATTCTCACTAATATGCCTCCTGCTCTTGTCAAGATCACCAATGGGGGGCTTCCCTGGTGGCGCAGTGGTTGAGAGTCCGCCTGCCGATGCAGGGGACACGGGTTCGTGCCCCGATCCCGGAGGATCCCACGTGCCGCGGCGCGGCTGGGCCCGCGAGCCATGGCCACGGAGCCTGTGTGTCCGGAGCCTGTGCTCCGCAACGGGAGAGGCCACAGCAGTGAGAGGCCCGCGTACAGCAAAAAAAAAAAAAAAAAAAAAAGATCACCAATGATCTCCATGTGTTACATTCAGTGGTCAACTCCCAGCCTCATGTTTTGACCTATCAGCAGCCTTTGAAGGCTGATCCCTTCTGCCTCTTGAACGCATTTCGTTCACCTGGCTTGCAGGGGATCGCTCTTTCTTGGCTCTTCTCCTACCTCCTACCTGTTCTTTCTTCGTCTCCTCTGCCGGTTCCTTCTCTCCTCCCTGACTTTTAAATATCAGAGGGTCTCAGGGTTCAAATCTAGGGCCACTTCTTTTCTCTATCCACATTCACTCCCTTAGTGATCTAACCCAGCTTCAGGAATTTATTTTTTCCAGCCCAGATTTCTTCCAGACTGCATTCCACACTCCACCTCTCCCTTTGGGTATGTAAGCATCTCAATATTCACATGTTCAAAACTGAACTCTAATCTTCCACTTAAAATCTGTGCTCAAATGTCCCCCCTCATCTCAGTTAATGAAACTACATCCTTCCAGTTATTCAGGACAAAATCCTCAGAGTCATCTTTGACATCTTTCTCTCTCTTACCCTTACATCCCATCTGGTAGCAAATCCTGCAACTTTATCTTCAAAACATTCAGGATCAGGCCACTCCTCACACCTCTGCCGCTACCAGCCTGGTCCGAGCCACCATCATCTCTCCTCAATCATTCCAGCTGGCTCCTAACTGGTCTCCCTGCTTCCATCCTTGACCGACTTCAGTCTATTCTCAAATGGCAGTCAGGAATTCTCTCAAAATCCAGGATAAGTCATGTTACTCCTCTTCTCAAAACCTTCCAGTGGCTCGCATCCCAACCAATAAAGCCAAAGTCCAACGTCCCCCGTAATCTGGCCCCAGCTCCCTCGACCCACCCGCTTCTCTTCCTCTCATTGGCTCTGCTCCAGCTACCCCGGCCTCCTCGACCTCCCTGTGCGCCCCAAACTCACTGCGCATGCTCACGCCTCTCTTGCCCTTGCCGTTCTCTGTGCAGTTGCTATTCCCCCAGCAAGGCAGAGTTAGTTACTCTTGAGCTAATGCAGCGGAAGCTTCCCGCCCTTCACTTCCACAGGCCTCTCTAAGGCCTGCACCTACTTTTATACTGATAAATTTATAGTTTTTCTTAAAAAGTGTCTCAAAATTGTATAAACATCAGGTCCACAAACCTTGGATCTATTCCTGTTCCCCAGACATCTGCATGGATTGCTCCTTTACCTACTTCAAGTCTTCGTTCAAATATCACCTTTGGAATGAAACTATTTAAATTGTACCTCCCTCTCTTCCTGTCTGGCAACTACCCATCCTCTTTTCCTACTTTATGTTTTCCCTTAGTACTTATCCCCCTTGGCAATACTAAAATTTGTTTATCTTGTTTATTATCTGTGTCCCTCACTAGGATTTAAGCTCCATGAGAGCAGGGATTTTTATGTGCTTTGTTCCCAGGCATATCTCTGGTGCCTAGAGCAAATGGTAAGCACTCAAACATTTTTTTTGTTGAATGAATAAAGCTCAGTTTTTGGAGTGAGGGAGTGGAATAAGCTAATTTGTATTTGTGGACTCAGAAAGAAAGGCAGCAGCACCCTGGGAGGAGGACAGAGGTAGGAGGAATGGAAAGACAGGTGGCTCTGCATTCATCCAGGGCCTGACACTACAAGACTGGTGTTTGGTCTGGATGTGCTGGGGCCAATAGGGTGTGGATATTCTGTGAGGGGCAGATACCTAAAGGCAGGAAGAGCTTTGAGGGCCCACTTCTGCTCCATTGCCTCTAAGGCACCTCCCCATGGAAAGATGCTCCACTTCTGAGTCCCTCTGCTTCAGAGACTTCTCCCATGATAAGAAGTCCCTCTTGGGCTTCCCTGGTGGCGCAGTGGTTGAGAGTCCGCCTGCCAATGTAGGGGACGTGGGTTCGTGCCCCGGTCCGGGAAGATCCCACGTGCCGCGGAGCGGCTAGGCCCGTGAGGCATGGCCGCTGAGCCTGTGCGTCCGGAGCCTGTGCTCCGCAACGGGAGAGGCCACAACAGTGAGAGGCCCGCATACCACAAAAAAAAAAAAAAAAAGAGAGAGAGAGAGAGACAGAGAGAGATTGATTTTAAGGAGTTGGCTCACGTGTAGAGACGTGGCAAGTCCAAAATCTAGGTTATGCTGGCAAGGTAGAGACACAGGGAAGAGTTGCAATTTGAGCCAGAGGTAGTCTGCCAGCAGAATTCCTTCTCCTTCCGAGGAGGTCAGTCTTTTTCTACTAAGGCCTTCATTTGGTTGGATGAGGCCCACCCACATTATGGAGGGTAATTTGCTTTACTCAAAGTCCACCAATTTAAATGTTAGTCTCATTCAAAAACAATTTCACAGAGACATTTGGGATAATGTTTGACCAAATATATGGGCACTGTGGCCTAGCCAAGTTGACACATAAAATTAACCATCACAGGGCTTCCCTGGTGGTGCAGTGGTTAAGAATCTGCCTGCCAATGCAAGGGACACGTTCGATCCCTGGTCTGGGAAGATCCCACATGCCGCGGAGCAACTAATCCCATGCGCCACAACTACTGAGCCTGCGCTCTAGAGCCTGTGAGCCACAATTACTGAGCCCGCGTTCCACAGCTACTGAAGCCCACGTGCCTAGAGCCCGTGCTCCGCAACAAGAGAAGCCACTGCAATGAGAAGCCTGCATACCGCAACGAAGAGTAGCCCCTGCTCGCCACAACTAGAGAAAGCCCGTGAGCAGCAATGGAGACCCAACACAGCGATAAATTTTTTTTAATTAAGTAATTAATTAATTTAAAAAATAATAAAATTAACCATCACAGTTCACTCCCTGTCAACTTGGCACCCATATACATCTCCTTAGACCATACTTATTCTCCAAATAAAGACAATAACAAGGTCATAATTCAAACTACATGATACAACTCTCCTGTATACAACTAAAAATGCACTAACACTTTCCCCGAAACAGAACAGAGTCCTTGGGTGATGTTCACTCTTCTTGATGTCTCACAACTTAAATACTATGATGTGAAGTTAACAATAGTATGATATATGAGTCAAAGTATCTCATGTTACATGATAAGGGGATAAGAGAGAAAAGAAAGATATTACACACACATATTCATAACAAAATAAGGAAGAAATACTCATGACAATTACAGTCCTTGTTCTGCAACTGGTCACATGGTTGTACCTGGTATTTATAATTACTATTTGCCACTGCCCATTCCATATTCCCTTTGCCCTCAGCAGGTCATGGTTCTTTACCATGTTTGGGTGGGGTGACCCAAACTTTATTTATGAAGAGTCTAGACCATTAGTAGTACTGCCTGAATTCAGTTGTTGTAATTTTCCATTGACTTTAATTACAAGGTATGGTAATACTAAGAAACACCCTGAAGGGATCTCCTGTGTTGCATACATACTCTTCCTCACCTGATTGTGATGTTTAAGAGGTATGTTTTGGTCCTACCTTCTTGCAGCTGACCCTGTCCAAAGCAATCTTACAATCTTTCTCAGGTCCTGATTCTGGGTTATGCTCAGGTCACTCTCTGGATAGTTCTCATTCTGTTCAGGCCAGTTCCTATGCTCATTTATGCCCACACATCCTGGCAGGGAGAGCTCACTGTGGAGTCAGCTGGAGTTGCCCTTTGGCATCATTTTTTCTTATGCATCCCTAGGCAGTGGCATCCACCCTTGATTCTCCACTTGTCAGAGGGCCAAACTCACAGACATTTTAAGCTTAAAACAAACAGTTATGAAGCTGAACTTTGCCTATTCAGCGACAAACACACAAACATCAGAACTCTAAATATTGTATTTTATCATTAGTTGGCCTTGCTTATCATATGAATGTGAGAGTTTCCCTTCCCAGCTAAAGACAAGCATTGAAATAATACACATAAAGCCTGGAAGAGGTTTCCAGGGGTGTCTATTACATTTTATCAACTGAGAATTAAGAGGATTCCAGGTGTATCTGCCTTGTATCTTGCCTGGGCCTGCGTGCTGATAGTGCTGAGGGAGCCTTGCTACAGCTGGCCAAGGTGAGCAAATGCTGAGCGTGAAGACTATCCGCAGAAGGAAACCCTTCCAGTCTTGGGAGGAGCCTGGTGTGAGAGGAGGGCGTTGGGGAGGCACAAATAGGTCTTTTTCTTTTTTTTTTTGGTGAGCTTTTAAAATTAATTTATTTCAAAACAAAGGTAATTATAAAGTGAAATCCTCTAGTGAGCAACATAGAAACATTGTTCTGTGTTCATTAATTTCTAGATATTAGATATTGGTCTTGTCTCACAATTTACTGTTAGAGAAATTGCTAGCAAGAGAATATCCTTGTGCCATTTGTGTTGAAAAGAAAATAAGACTAGCAAAGTGAATCGGAAGTATAACCTTCTTAACAAATAGGCCTTTGGAAAGAGGTACTGGAAACCCCAAAATGGGAAGCAGCAGCTTTGTAATTTGATTTCCCTTTTGAAATAATAGGCTCTGTCCCTGGTAGCAACAAGCAGAAAATATAAATAATACGCATTCATTGGGGAAAAAAATGAAAAGATATTAATCAAAATAAGCATATAGTTTTAAAAACATTTATTATAACATATTAACTATTAGTTAAAAAATAGATTTGAAAATTAAATCAGCATTAAGGGTTGAGAATTTTAACCCATATTTTTGTCTTTCAAAGTTTATATGTTCAATTAGGACCTATAATTTCTTTCCCTAGTTGAGTGCATCAGATCTTGGCTTCTGTACTGTACTCACTGAAAGGAACTTCAATGTAACAAAGCAATTCCAGCTTCTGTTAAGATTACTCACAAAACAATGCCCAACTGGTTATAAAAAATTCTGGACTCCAAATAGCCTTATAAACTGGGATTTTTACCCGTTCTGTCAAAGCAAGAACCTTAGAACAGTTGGTGGTGTGCTAAAAGAAAGTCTTTGGAGTGGGACAGACTTGTGTACACTCTGTCTCTGCTACTTCCTAGCTGTGTTGCTATGGACAATTATTTGACCTCTCTGGGTCTCAACTTCCTCAGATGGAAAATGGGGATAATCTTAGGTCACTTTTAGGACTGCTGCAGAGATTAAGTGAAAAAATGCACACAAAGCACTTGGCATGGTGTTTGGTATGCAGCGATCAGTCGTTAGCTGCTAAATTGTATTACTTGAAGACAGGGACCCCGCACTGGGTTATCACTGCATCCTCAACACAAAGCACAATGCCTGGGATCTAAGGGCTTGATCAAGCTAAGCTGCATGAAGGAAGGGGTTTCATGCAGTGCTGTAGCTTGGGGTGGATGGGCAGAGGTGGGGACACAGTTGTTTTTTTATTTCCTCATACTTTTCCCTCTTCAAAGGTCCCAATTACCTCAAAATAACTTTGGTTAAATTTCCAAACTACTCCCCCCTCTGCAATACACACACAGAAAGAAAAAAACCCACAACTCTGTGGCTTAAACAAACAACCATTTTAGTTAAATACATTAGAGTCAAGAGACAGAAAGGGAGTGGGGATGTGGGTGTCCGATACACCCCTTTTTTTCCCCATAAGGTCCAAGCCCTCGTTCTACTTGCTTATTCACTGCAGGGAGAAGGTTGGGCCTCCACTTCTCATCCATGGGCAGAATTCAGTGTTATAGTCATGTTAGGATCCAGGGTTCTTCAGCACACTAGATTCTGAGCATCAGTTTGTTTAGAATAGTACATTGGGCTTTTTCGTTCCTTCACTGTTAACTATAGAAAAAGCTACTTGACACTTCTAAAATTCTGCAGATTAAGGACATGATTTCTAGCAAAAAAAAAAAAAATTTTTTTAAAAAGAAAATTCAGTTGCGTTAAACAAATGGAAGACCTGTAATGTTTGGGATAGTAAATGGTGTTGTGATTCTCTATCCCCCAGTAGAACTCAGCACAGAGCGCTGCACTCGTGGGCTCCTGGAGGGTTCCCACGTGGCTGGCTAAGGGCAGGATTTAACTTGTACCATCTGGTGTTGGACACAACACTGAAGACAGAGAAGAGCAGGGGCATTCAGAGATGGGGCAGGGCCAGATATAGCAGGGGAGGGCTGGGGCCTAGGAAGATGAATGATTAGTCTGAGCTGGGATCCAAGAAGGGTGTGAGCTAGGAGGCAATTAGGAGCTGATAGAGGGACGGGAGCAAACACTGTGGCTCTCTGGACAGGGGTCTGTTTCAAGGGGGAACCCAGACTAAGCCAATGGTTAATCCAAAAGAGGCATCTCAGCCCACCTTTCAAGGTCCTTCTCAGCAAACCTTTCCCAAGTCTGCTAACGAGGAATCCATTAGGAGGGGGATCTTTTGAGGGGACTTCATTCTGAGAGTCTTTCAGGATGCTACCTTTCTACAGATCCTGTCCTGAAGCCTCACCAGAACTCCCACTACACTTACAAGTCCCTCTTTTAGAAGACTTACAGGGCTTCTAAGGATTCATTTAGCTTATGTACATGTCTCATTTCCCTTCTTGAAGGCTGGGACTAAGGGCTCTTTCCTCCCAAACCTAGCTTAGTAATTTGCAACAGCACCCTCTTGGTATTGAAATGAGATGAAGTGTGCTAGGTGCCAAAGACCCTGGCCTGAGACCTTGTATCTGGGCAGAGGAACTGCTTTTACAGCGGGGGCAAGGGGGAGAGGGAGGGCAAAAAAGAGACGTAATCTGGGCACATGCTGTGTTGGGAGTCACCTGGGTCCCACCCTGTCTCTGCTTCCATGTTCAACCCCAGAGCTGAAAGTTTCTCGTTTCAAGGTTGGCAAACAGGACCTACCTTGGAAGGAGGGAAAACGTTTAAGGTAAGGCCGAGAATGGCTTTGTCCAATGCTAACCTAGACCCAGCCCTTTAGCTGGCCGTGTCTCCTGGGAGTCTCTGATACTTCCAGCCTGCCCCTGAGAGTTTATTAATGATGCCCTAAAGGGCAGGGCAGCAGGGCAAAAAAAGAGCAACAGCTCAAACAGAACACATGGATTCCTCATTAGCAGACTTGGGAAAGGTCTGCTGAGAATGACCCCCAAAGTTGGGCTGAGATGCCTCTTTGGGGTTTTTTGGGGTCTTCTTTGTGTGTTTCTTTAAAAATTTATTTTATTCAAGTATAGTTGATTTACAATGTTGTTAATTTCTACTGTTCAGCAAAGTGATTCAGTTGTACATATATATACATTCTTTTTCATATTCTTTTCCATTATGGTTTATCACAGAACATTGAATATAGTTCCCTGTTGAGATGACTCTTTTGGATTAGCCATTGGCTTAGTCTGGGTTCCCCGCCCCCCACCAAAACAAACTCTGAACAAGAACTCGTTCAGAGTGCATCCTACCTTCATGATACAGGTAGTTTATTTTGGGAACGAATCCCGAGGAACAGGAGTGGAGGATTTGGAAGAGTCAAACAGCCAAGGCAGGAAAGCGAAAGGCAATCCAAGGGTGCATTATTGTTATCAAATGTATTTTTTATTTATTTTTTTTTTTTATTTTTTTTTGTGGTACGCGGGCCTCTCACTGTTGTGGACTCTCCCGTTGCGGAGCACAGGCTCCGGACGCGCAGGCTCAGCAGCCATGGCTCACGGGCCCAGCCGCTCTGCGGCATGTGGGAACTTCCCGGACCGGGGCACGAACCCGTGTCCCCTGCATCGGCAGGCGGACTCTCAACCACTGCGCCACCAGGGAAGCCCCCAAGGGTGCATTATTGAGCTGATCAAGTTGGGCACACTGTGGGCAGCCAGGGGTCTATCATCTTAGGTGCTGTACAAAACGTACCTCGGAACTCCCCACTGGGAGAACGGAAGAGTGTAATAATTCTCCACCAGCTCCTGTCTGCCTTGGTCAAACGTTGTCCTAGGACGTGTTAATTCCTTTGCACTTCCAAGTTTATGCATGTGTTAAAATGGGCTTCCTGTAGGGGGCCCAGGCTGCAGTGATAGAGAAGGCCCGAGAGCGGAAGATACCAGGTACAGCTGAGGCAAGATGCTCTCAGGTTTCACCTGTATGCAGCTGGTTGCCAGAGCAAAACTGGAATAAAAAGTGGGGCTGGGAAGGTGTGAGGTCAGCCACAGGTGGAGTCGGATATAACCGTAGACAGATCAACTGTCTTGTCCTTGTCTTTCATGAATAGAACTTTATTTCCATTAATTCTCAGTCCAAAGTCAGGATCTCTGGTTTTCCTAGGTGGAAATATTAACTCTTCCTTTAGTTAACTGCTTTTCTAGCAATGCATAACCCTCAAAGTGTAACCTGGTGACCCAATATAAGGATTTATGTTATGGCTATGGCATGCTGTAACAGTGACTATTCTGAAACACAGCACTGATGCAAGCTTGAGTCTGTCTGTGAAATGGGTACAGAGAACCAAGTGCATCCTACCTTCATGATTCTCCTGGTCTTCAAAGCTCTACATGCCAGGAGCCAGAGATAAGGAAGATACAGCCTCAGCCTTCAAGAAGCTCATGTAACGGAGCTGACAGGTTTCTTTAAATCCCCACCAGGCCCTTCTTTCCTTCCTGTTTTCATCTGCCTGGTCCCTTTCCAATCAGCCCTTCTCTATAATTTGACCTAAACATAGCTCTGCCACTAATTTGCCCTGATAGGTTCCTTCTCCTCAGCTGGTTTCTCATCCTGGAAACTTGGCAGGGGAGCCTGATCTGTGGCAGATTGGCCTCCGATATTCCGTTGTTGAAACTCTGGGAAGCTGTGCTATTCTTAAATTATTTTTTAAAATCGTAGGAAGAAAATTTTAAATAAATCTCATCTGATCAAAAGACAAATTTAAAAACAAACCAACAAGCCAACCCACCCCAATAAGCTCCAAAGACAGCAAGTAGGCGTAGGACCTGGAAAGGCGCCTCAACCTCACCGGGTTTCCTCACTTCCTGGAGCGGCACCTCCACCTCCCTACCCGCAACCCGTGGGGTGAAATCGTTCCCCGCTCGTTCCAGAACCAGGATGGCGGTGGAGGAGATCGGAGCGCGGTTTAGACCTAAAATGGGCGGCCCTGGGTTAATCCCGGGCTGGGCGCCTAGCGAAAAGGAGTACCCTCCGCGGCAGGAGGGCCAGGCCTGACGCCGCAAGGTGAAGGAGGCGGTGCAGAGGCTCCCCGCCCCTGCGCCGCCCGCCGTCGGGCTCCGCCCCGCGCGGCCCTACAGAGCAAAGCCCCTGTGCGCAGGCGCACCCCGGCAGCTGAGGCTGGAGGCCGCAGGAGTGGGAGCCAGTAAGGCGCTTCGAGAAGGAAACGGCGGTAGCGCCCGGTGGTACAAGACGCGAGCGCGGGTACCTGCGAAGCGCCAGGTTCCGGCGAACACACCAGCTGAGCCCTCAGCAGCTGGAGCCCCCGCGCCAGTTTGGTTTGGGGTAAGAGGAGGGGTCCGCATCTCTGCAGCTCGGGCGTGATGAGCCGGCGCCCCTAAACCGGCGTGATGCTCGGTTTGGTTTGGACTTGCGCTGCCCTTTACTCGGGTCTCGGGGATGCAAGTGGAAAAGGGGGCACCAAGTCCTGTAGGCTGGGCCCTAAGGCCGCGGCCGAAGTAACAGTGTAAAGATGGACCGATACCGCCCAGAGCCGTCTCAACCCCAGGTGATCCTCATCCTCCGCCCTCCCGGGCCTTCCGTCCGTGCTCTGGGAGCCCAGCCTGACGTTTATTATTCAGAAAATGTGATTGTCAGGGGGAGGCCTAGGTTGAACACGCGGCCCCGAGTCTCCCAGGTGAAACCCTCGACACTTATCCTTCTCTGCCGCCGCATTTTACAGAAGACGAGCCCAGCCCCGAGAAGGGAAGAAACCGGCCGAGCCAGAGGCCGAGTCAGGGCCGAAGCCAGTAGTCCTACCTTCTAGCCTGAGATCTAGGCACTGCTTCCTTCCTCACCGCATCTCTCTGCGTCTGCCCGCATCCCTCGTCCTCCTGCCGCGTCCTCCACGGGGCTCTGTTCTCGGGGGCTTGGTTGGGGGGGGGGGGAGGGGAGTGCTTCCTTCCCTCAAGCTGCGCCCTCGGGAAGGATGCTGGACAGCAGTCAGGCCCCGGTCCAGTTTCCTCGAGCACGAGCTGAGCCGGCTGTTACTGGAGGACCGCAGAGGCCACAGGACCGGGGGAGGAGGAGGACCGAGCAAGTTGGAGGCGCCGCGGGAGCAGGCCGGAGATACTGGGTTGGTGGTGGGCCCGCGGCAGGGGAAGGCCGGGAGCCTCTGCGGCTTACGGGTGCGGGAACAGCTTAACTTGGTATGGGCGGTGCGGTCTCAACCAATGGGAGCGTGGCTCGGGCCGAGCCCCCTCGGCTCCCAGCCTCTGGTCTGCCGCAAGGGGCTGCGGCCCTGCGATTGGCCCGGACGCGGGGCTGCCAGCGCGCTTGGCGAGTTGGCGCCGGCGAGTCTCGGGCGTCCCGCGCTCTGCCAGCCTGCTGGGGCGACGCGTCAGAGACAGGGACCCGGGCGGTCTGCACCCTGCTGGGGAAGGGTTTGGAGCCGCGCGGGACGTTGAGCTCATTTGAGCTCTGCGTGTTTTTTCCCAACCAGTCTGCCAAAATCTGCCCAGAGTCAGCTGATGCAAAGTCCCCGTCTAACCCTGCCAGTGGTGACAGAGGCACACGGTTCGTTACAGTGGGCTTCCGGCTGCCAGGATCCTTTAAGACGCATCAAATATCCTAGCACTTTCTACCAGAGCGTTGCAGCCCGGCCGTGCCCAGGGCATATACCCGTGGCGGGCGAGGAAGCTGAACTTTGAAATGAGTGTAGCTCGCATAGTCTCTCACTACACATTTACAGAGTGGCTGCTTCCTGTCAGACACCAGAGTAGTCATTCTGGATGAGCCAGAGGTCAATGAAACAATCCATGTTGAGACTGGTGGTCAGATGGCGGAGCGGGGTGCTGTGAATGGTTATAAGCAGAAATGCCTCTAATACTACCCGGCCTAGGTTAAGTGCTATTTCAGAGGCACATAAGGAAGCAGTGAAAATGCAAATATGGAGCGCGGCGTCTTAACTACTGACCTGCTAGGGAAGTCCCGCAACAAGAGATTGATTTTTGATTTAGGGGATCAGGAAAGGTTTCTTGAAGGAGGTTATTTGAATCAGTTAGGGCTTAGTGGATGAAGGAGACCTCAGATTTGGTATAGAATGAGCAAGGCACAAAAATTGGAAAGTACAGGGCTTATTGAGAGATGGTGTAGTAAATGGTATAATGAGTAGACGAGAGAAGTATTGTTGGAGATATGATTTGGAGGGGCCCGGTGAGGACCAGGATGCTGGGCTTGTACGCTCTGATTTGAAATGTGGTAAGCGCTTATGAATAGGATGGCTCCTTAAACTGTCAGTTGTACTAATGTCATTTTTTTTTACATCTGCATGAAAAATCTTGGAAATATCTTTGATTCTTCCTGCTTTCATAGCCTACATTTAATTGGTCCGTAAATCACAGTGGGCTTTACCTTCAAAACACAGCCAGACTCTGACCACGTCTAATTAGCTCCATGGTTTCCACCGGGGCTGGCAGCCCTTTTATATATGTCCAGGGAGTACCTCTTCACATTTTGCTGGAGTTCTGCAGTGCACAACCTGCGTGGCTGTACATTATGGTCCTGGGTTACTGCCATAGCTTCTAAATGGTCTCCCTGCTCCTGCCCTTGTCCATCCTCAGTCTATTCTTAACCCAGTGACAGTTATCATTTTAAAATATAAGCCTGATATGGTATTCCTCTGCTGAAAACTCTCTTAAGTCACTCAAATATTATGTGCCTACTGTGTACAGGTCTGACTTGAATTTGGTAGGCAAGCCCTGTTCTCCTAGGGATGGGATGCCTGCTTAACCTGGTGGTTTTAATTATGGCCATTTTGATAGCTCTGGTAACACTTTCTCTTGGGGAAGGACAGATGTTTCCTTGACAGAAGTGGAGTGGGAGAGGCTTCTGTTCCTGTTATCATTATGAGGTCTACAGTGTGGCATTCTCAGAATATCAGGCAAGCTTAAGAATTAATGATAATGATCTGCAGAAAGAACCTGCTTTCAGTGTGTTTTCACCAATATTGTTTTGGCTGCAACTAACAGAAACATTAGGCATGCTTAAATCAACACAGAATAAAGACGTCACGTGCCTTACAGAGCTGAAGACAGGAGGGCAGCTGGGTCTCAGGAGCAGGAGGCTCTGTTGTTGTTTTTTTCTCTCTTCTTCACTTCCATCTCTGCTTCTTTCTACATGTGTGCCTGACTCCTTTCTCTCTTTGCAGATTGGCTTTCTCCATCTCTCTCTCTGGCTTCAGGCTCAAATGTCGCATAGCTGCCCACCCCCCTCCCCCCAACTCCAGCAACCAGATCACATGTCTCTGCCCCACAGAGGCTGCTCTGCATACTTTCACAGTGCCAGGGGACAGAATGATGGATTCATCTGGGGTCAGGTGTCTCTCCCTGACCCACTCTTCCATGGTCAGAGGGTGGGGGTGGGGGGTCTCACTGTACAACTACAGCTGCAGAGGCCAAATCCTGTGGGCAACAGGCAAGTCTGAAAGGGACAGGGATCAGCTGAGCAAGACAGACACCCGAAAGATGGCAACTGCTGAGAGAGTGATGTGTTCTCTGAAGAGAAATGGCCATCACCTAAGTCTAATCTGGTGGCTGGTGGCTAGTGTCTAGTGTCAGACTAATCCAAGTGTCTGCATTAGGTTTGCCTTTGCTGAACTGGGCTATAAAGTTAAATCCTTGGCTTTTATTGAAGGTCTCTGTTAGAGGCAGCCATATAAAAGTCACTTCTGCATTTACGATAAAATGGTAGTGGGAACGTCACCTACAATATCATTTGGTGTTCCTGTATAATGTCTTTAGACTTTCGTTTCAGAATAGTTCTCTCTCTAAGGGATAATAGGCATCTTATCTGAATAAAGACTTTAAAACTTGTCAGGTTTCCTTTTTGCCTCAAGGAAGCCTCCAAAAACTGTAGTTAACACGTATAGCTGAGCTGAGCTGAGCTGGAACTTCTAGGCAAGATTATGCTAAGTGATCAGAAGGGAAATAGCCAAAGGATAATAGACATCTATTTGGTAAGAGATCTCAAGCCCTAATGCCCACAGTGTCCAGGCAGTTAACAGAGGTGATGTGGGTAGGCTTGAGATAGTAAGTGAAAACTTTTTGTTATTGAGTTCAAGCATAACATAGCTGCCTCGTTTATTGCCTTTTAAAACACTAGGCAGGCCAAACAAAATAGCCAAGTAGAGTATGTTGGAAACTGGCTGCCAGTTGTCAGACCTTGGAGTCTCACACAGGTTACGGGCTTTGAGCGCCTCAGTGTGGTGTCCCTACACAGGATGGTTCTTAGCTTAAACCCAGCTCACCCTCCCCGGTGAAACAGGACCTCCCTCTCCCACTTGGTAGTACCAAGGCCCTTCCAGACTTCATGTCCAGAAACTTTAGTTCTCTTTCCAGCCTAAGTCCTGCCTCCTGAATTCCTATTTGCTGCTGATGCCCCGCCTCTTCTGAGGATGTCAGTACTGGGAATGTTTGCCACTTACAGGGGAGACCTTGACCCTGACCCTGACCCACAGGGATGCAGCCAGCTGTGTCTTCTGCAAGATAGTATTGTCAGAATGCAGCAAGTGAGCCCAGCATCAAGACAAGGGTGCACACAGGTTGTTTTTTTTTTCTTTTGGAGAGGGAGTGCTTTCTGTGGGCTACACGTGGGGTTGGCACTGACAATGGAAAGGAGGTGCCCTTGAGAGCAGACCTAAATGTTCTCAGAATTAGAAAAGTTTCTCCCAGATTCCAGAATAATACGTGAACATCTTGATGTTGTGACAGTATCATATAAATTTGGTCACCCTGGAGCAGCTGATTGAATCCAAAGCTAAAGAGGTGGTCCCCGCCCTCACAGGGGCTCTGCCTGTCCCCTTGCAGCGCCCGCCTCCCACCGCCATTTCTGTTTGCAAACCAAAAGGCAACTGAGTGGCATTTCAAGTTTGAGAAACTAATGTTTACAGAGACTAAAGCTCAGCACAAAACATTGAGATGACAAACAGCCCTGATGAGTACAGGAATTCCACTGCCTATAGCATTGTGTTTGGGGTGAAAATAGCAACATATTTAAGGAATGTAAAAAAGTAGTAGAAGAAAAAGATATCTAAAATTCTAGCTTTTTTTTTTTTTTTTTTTTTTTTTGCGGTACGCGGGCCTCTCACTGCTGTGGCCTCTCCCGCTGCGGAGCACAGGCTCCAGACGCGCAGGCTCAGCGGCCATGGCTCACGGGCCCAGCCGCTCCGCGGCATGTGGGATCTTCCTGGACCGGGGCACGAGCCCGTGTCGCCTGCATCGGCAGGCGGACTCTCAACCACTGCGACACCAGGGAAGCCCTCTAGCATTTTTTATATGAGAGATTACATTGTGAACAGTGCATTATTAAAGGGGCTGAGTTTTCATGCAATTTAAGCTATTTTGACGGAAGTGCTTTTAGATATTGCTGACTCAAAGGAAAATAAAATTAAAAGCAGCTCTCTGGAGAGACATTGAGGCAAACACTGAGGCATTCTGTGCCACAGGCATTGAGCAGAAAGGATGGAAAGCGATTGAATTACAGACGACTGGATTTTAAATCACCCAGTGGTGGTGACCTCGGACTCCAGTCCTGGAGGGAGGAGGCAGAGATGTCTGTGCTTAGCCAGCCGGTCAGTACTTGGGAGGGGTGCGGGGCACCCACATCATGGGCCTGTGCCTTCCATGAAGGGCCAGTCTGTGTGTGGGGATGGGGGTGAGGTTCGAGCACACAGCTCACCCCCACTCAGCAGGGACTCACTGAGTGCCTCCTTCGTGTCAGGGTCTTCCAGGCATGGGGGATTCAGTGGTGACTAAGATGGACAAGGTGCCTGGCCTCACTGAGCTTATGATCTAGAAGGGGGAGATAAGTAAAGAAACAAGAGAATCTTGGATTGAAGGGCAATCTTATGGAGAGCAACCCCTGTGTGTTGCATGGGGGGTTGGGCAGCCTCTCTAAAGTCATAAGGGTCCGAAGGACTCAGCCCTCTAGAGAGAGGAAAGGCAAGGTCCACGGCCCTGAGGCGAGAAAGAGCTCCGTGTATGTTCAGAAGGTCAGCGTGGCTACAGAGCAGTGAGCACAGGGGAGGGGGTACCAGATAGGAAGGGAGGCAGAGGCCAGCTCCAAAAAGGCATGGAGAGGAGGCTTTTAGTCAAGGGAGTCACGTACCTGACTGGTGTTGGAAAGACCTTTCTGGCTGCAGTGCTGAGACTGTGGCGAGTAGGGGCCGGAGCAGAAGCAAGAGCCTACTGCACAGTCCAGGAAGGATCACGCAAGACACAAGAGCCCTATTTGTTTTCCTCTCCTGAAGATTAAACAGATGAAACACCGCCACCTGCCTTCTGCAGTAAATACTGTGGTTGTTGGCTAGTTAGTGAACCTATCACAGACGCACTGGCTGATCAGATTAGGGGCGGCAGCAAAATGGCAGGGGAGGAGCTGCCTCAGGCACAACCTTGTTACTGTTAAGGGCAGTATAACAAACCACAGGCAGGTGTGCAAAGAGAGACTTGGACGGTTCCCCAGAAAAAGAGCAACAGCTCCCAGGGCTGGGATTGCCTTGCTCAGCTCCCTCCCTACCTCCCTTTCCTCCCCTTAGGCCAGGAGGAATCGCGAGAGGGGAATGAACCAGAACAGGAAGACAACTAATGCACACACCCATCTACAACTCATAATAGGAAGCTAGTCACTGTGCTGAGTAGCCTTACTGACACATGACCTTGCTGCAACAAGTTTGATTTAATGTGGAAAGGGAGTGGTAGGGTGGTGGGAGAGACTGTGTGGGTGTGGGTGTTTTAATTTAGGTTGATTAGAGTGTGTCTCATTTTGTAGCTTCAGTCTCCATGCTGTGATGAGTTACTGATGAATTCAGCTCCAGAGCTGGACCCTGTGCGTGGTGGGGTGGAGAAAGGTGGAGAGCTGAATCAAAAGATACCTGGCCCAGGACTGAAAAAGCTTCCTGGAGGCATGTGGGCAAATTGAGATGGACGTTTTGCTGGATATGGGGAACACTGAGAATGGGACTCATGGAGCTGGAATCCCTGAGGAGGCGGGACCCTGGGCACCCCAGTGGTTGCTGCACAGCCTAGTTTGTGGGTCACTGGTGCTACACCCTCCTCATGCTACAAAAGGGTGATGACTCACCCAGGGTTACCCCATGAGTTGGTGGCACAGCTGGAACCAGAACCCAGGTTTCTAGATGTCCCAGCCTCCTGACTCTTTTCATCACATGAGGCTGTAGCTTGAGAGGAGGGTGGCAGGCGGGGACTGCCTGGTGCCTTGACTGAACCTGGGTCAAACAGAGCCCACTTTAACTTTCACAACCTGGAAGGAAAATGGCCCCTTCTGCCTAAACTTCTGAAGGCAGCAACACAATGCTGAGGACACATTTTGTGTTTCAGAACCCACCCGGAGGAGCCTGACCATTCTGCCTCTTGTGGCCACTATGCTGACTGCCCGCTTCTCCAGACCCCTGTCACAGCTCCTGAGGAAAACCCTGAATTTCTCTGATAGAGTAAATGGAGCAAGGTAAGAAAATGAAGGGTGGAGGTGACCTTGAGGGTTACACTTTCTGGGCAAAGCAGAGCTCTTCACACATAATAAGGCTTGACTCTCAAAGGTGTCCCTCAATACCCGCTGTCCACCAGCAAAGGACACTCAAAGGTGTTGTCAGAAGACAGAGACCTTCCCATGTCACACAAGGCACAGAAGAATATCTTTCATCAGATTTTTTTTAAAACTTTTTATCTTGAAGTAACTCTACACTTATACAAAAGTTGTAAAAATAGTCCAAAAGTTTCCCGTAACGCCTTCACCTAACTTCCCCAAGTGTTAACATCTTACAAAACCATAGTGCAGTCATCCAAACCAGGAAATTACCACTGATATAACACTATTAACTAATCTGCAGACTTGATTCAAATTTCACCAGATGGCCCACGAATGGACATTTTCCTGGTCCAGGATACAAACCAGGGTTCCCAGTACATTTAGTTGTCATGTCTCCTTACTCTCTTCCTGTCAGGGGCAGTTCCTCAGTCTTTGTTGTTCATGACCTTAACACCTTGGAAGAATGTCTCTCAGTGTGGGCTGTGGGATATCCTCGTGTTTAGATTCAGGTTTGTGTGTTTGGAAGAATCCCACTCAGGTGAGGTGGTGCCCTTCTTAGTGCATTACATCAGGAGGCACAGATCTCATTACTTTAATCACCTGGTTAATGGCTCTTTTAAAATCTCGCACGTGAAACTATGGTTAACTAAAATGTCACGAGACTTCACTGAACTGGGTGATTTAGAGAAAGCATTAAGTACAAAGTAAACAAGCAGCTCTTCTTCTTTAAGAGCTTCTGGAAATTGCCTTTTCCAAGGGAATTTAGTGTGCTCTCCTACCTCATTTTCTTCTTTTGCAGCTAGAGCAGGGAAAAAAATAATGCCCTTTCTTTTATATTTGAGAGGAGTGAAATCAAGTGGCAGGTTAAATTCAAAGACCCAGCAGCTAGAAAATTGATGGTTATTTTCTGTGCCAATAAATATACCTAGAAGAACATGCATGGAGGTTTTTAGCAGCATTTGCTTAAAAGCAGCATTTCCACAGGATACAGAAGCTTGGTTGGAGGTGAGGCTTCAACTGCTGGAGGACACCATATAAGAAGAGTTGATATCCCATCAAAGAGGGAATGGAGCTTGGTTCTGTTAAAGGGCTTTTGAAAGAAGATTTGCTGTCATTTTTTTCAGTGAATGACTCACAGAAATGGTAAAATCTGTCTCAAAAATGGCTTTCAGAGTTTTCTGGAGATTTTTTATGGAGGAGAAAATAATCCCAAAGGAAGTTTAAATACTTTTACAAAGATTTTATCCTCAAAGGGAGTGGTACAACCATTCTGTACCCATACAAACATTCTTTTTTTCACTTTAGTACAGTATTCAATAAATCACATGAAATATTCAACGCTTTATTATTTTAAAAAATTAAAGGGAAGTAAGGCATTAGTCAAGCTTCTGGCTCATTTGAAGGGACAGAAAGGCTATCCCAGGAGACTCTGAGTCTTCTGGAAGGATTGTATAAATCACCTGGTTAGGCTAAGGGGTTGGGCACAGCGTGGTCAGGGGCAGAGCTGAGTCAGAGTGCATTAGCTGTCTTCCAGGAAAAGTTGTCAGCAGAGGTCAGGGAGGGAGACCCAGATATGTGAGGTGGAAGGAATGGTGGGTGATCACTGTGCCTGGATCAGACAGGAGGTCTTTGGGTGGCCCGATCATTTTGCTTGAATTTCAGTTGGAAGGGGCCTCATGCTCCAGTCCCCACCTGTGGGTGATCCTTTGATCTCATCCTTAACAAGTGACCTTACAGACTCTATTTGAATATCTCCAGCCATGGGGCAGTCAGTACCTCTCACAGCACACCTGTCTTTGGACAGTGCTATTATAAAGTCCTTCTTCATACTGGGCAGAAATCTTTCCTCTGTAAATGCCACCCCTTGTTCCTGGGTCTGCCTTCTGTATTCATACTGAACAAGTTAATCTCTTATCCCTGGGGATACTGTGCCACCCTAATACCCCTGCATGTTTTTTCATTGTTCATCTCCCATGGTTTTCCCACTCAGCATCCAGGTTTCCCACCTGAATGATGCCCATTTGACCTGTGCTCTTTCTTGAGATGTGGTGCCCCAAACAGAACACCACCCTCCCCTACCCTACATGGCCCAGAGCAGCAGTCACCCGGTACACAGCACCTGTCCAGATGAAACCTCCCCAGAAGTGGCCAGATGCGGTCCCTGCCCTGACAACTTGCTCCGCTTCCTGGCTCTATACAGCCCTCAGATTTTGGATTTCTGAAGGCTCTGGCTCTGCCTAGGACACTATTTCCCGGATTCTGGTTACACACACCAGCTGGATCAGCCCCAGTGCTCAGCCCTGCCTGCCCAGGCATGGCGTGTAATACTCCAGGGCAGCCTGACCTGGGCAGAATGGAGAGTGGCCCTTGCCTCCCTATTCCTGTCCAGCCTAGGCTCACATAGCTTCTTTTGGCGGCCACATCACTTGTGATTCGTAGTTGATCAGACTAATTTTTTTTCACAGGTGCTACTGTGTGAGACCTCATTCCTCCCCAGCTGCCCTTGTGTCATCAACATTTGTCCTTCCTAAACCCATCTTGTTAGATTCAGGCTGTCAAGCTGACTCCTGACTCCTCTCAGCAGACAGCTGGGTAACTGGTTATTGTTGCTGATTCGTGATGAAAGGAACAAAAGGGATCAAGACATAGACTGGAAGGAAGGAAAAGAAGCCAGCATTAATGCCTTGGCCAGCACAGGGTGGTGTCTCAAATGTGGCCCAGTGAGTTCCTGGATGCCAGTGCTCTGGGGACCAGCTGGTTCTTCCACAGGCCTGTGGGGAAATGCCGACTGCAACCTCTCCATCCCATCTGATTGCTCTTCTAGGTTAGGATGGAAATCAGCAAGCTCTCCTCCTCTGAATCTGGAGGCCACCTCTTTGGGATTCACCCCTCGGCAAGTTTACTGACTATCCTGAGTTTAACTTGTACCACCTGTGAGACTGGCATAGCCATTAGAGTAAGTGGTTTGGGTGACCGGCAGTTTGCTGTCACCACAAGACCCTCCTGGGGAGAGGTGACCCTCCAGGGCAATGCTCACTATTTTATATTATGGGATTCAGACTTAACCCCTCAGGGGCATTCTTAGCCTTGATAAGCTAATGTATCAGGACTGCATCACAATTAGAAGGGCAAAGACTTCCAGAAGGCCAGGGCTGGAGAGGTATCGGTGGACCCAGCCTTCTTGTCTCTTTCTGCTGTGTCATCCTGATGGTGGCCCTCACCTCCGAATGCCGCGATGTTCCTCCACCTCCAGCCTCAGTCCAGGCAGGAAGAAGCAAAGCAACATGGAGGAAGGGAAGAGCTGCCCCTGCATCAGGAGAGAAAACTCTCCCAGCAATCATTGCAGACTTCTGCTTGCACCTTATGGGCCAGGGGTAGGTCACATGATTGCTGGGTAGGCGATAGTCTGGAAAGAATTGGGCACGTTGGTACACCAGACAACATTTTGGTAGTGAGACAGATGAGAAGAATAGATACTAGCAGCAAACAGTAGTGTCTGCCTTGGCTGGGCTGTGGCCTAGAGCTGATTTTGTCCCCGGAGATGTTAGGACTTGGCAGTCAAGAGGCTTGAAAAGGAAACCCCATGGGGAAAAAGTCTGTTTTCTCTTTTCCTAAGGCAGCAGTTACAAACTCTGGTTGCAGGTTAGAATCACCTAGAGCGCAGTGGGGAAAAAAATCCTCGTGTCCCACCCCTGGGGACTCGGATTTCATTCATTAGGGGTGAGGCCAACCATGGGAATAGTTTAAAAAGCTTTCTTGGTTGCTTAGTTCTTCTTCAACTATTTTCGGAAGAATTTCAATCGCATACAAAAGTAGATAGTAGTAAATTGATCCCTGGTGTACCTGGGCTTCAACAGTTATCAGCTCATGACCAATCTTGTTTCATCTGTGTTCCCACCCACTTTCCTCCCCTTCCCTCTACTGGATTGTTTCAAAGCAAATCCTGGACATCATGTTGGTGTTTAGGTATCTATTGCTAAATAGTAAGATCTCTTTTTAATAATGTAAGCACATAATCAGCATCGTTTTACCAAGTGATTCTAATAAACAATCAGGGAGGAGAACCTAAGAACAGCTGCTCTGGACCTACATCAACCAGGCCTTTCCCAGTACTGCCTGTACTGGAATCAGGTGTTGGTTTAACATGCAAATTTCCAGGGGCCACCCCATCCTACTGAATCAGAATGTCAATCAGGGATTTGGGAGCCTGCATTTTAACAAGCTTCCCAGGTGCTTGTTAACTAAAGGTAAAGAATTGGGGTGCTAAGGCCTTCCTAGCCCCAAGGCCCCTCTGAACTGAGAAGTAGCCCCAAGCCAGGGATCCCGTGGCACCTGCAGGAGCTGCAAAGTGAGAGAATAAATAAGAGCAGGATGAGGTAGTCCCAGCAGTGGCCAAAGGGAAAGGCTGAGAAACCAAGTGGTGTCCAGGAGGGCACTCCTGTGTCAGCTGGAGCTCCCCAGCAGTGTTCTTGGCCCTCGCCTTATCAGGGTTCTGCCTCTTGGGGATTGGGTGTGGAGGGATGGAGCCTTGTGCTCTCTGGAGAAGTAGAAATATGCCATTGATAGCTGGGTATGAGCAGTAACGCCTGGTATAATATATCCAGAGATAGTCAAGTTTGAGTGGATATATTTGAATATGGGGAGGTGGGTTAGAGAAAATCTGGCAACAAATCAGTTTGAAATTTTTTTCTTGCTGTGACCTTTTTGTTACTTTTTAAAATATCAAATAGTGCAAAAGGATGGCAGGGGACAAGGACAGTTCTGCCAGAGACACCTTGTTCTTTTTGTACAGCAAATCCTGGGGATATGGTAAAACAGTGATTGATTTTAGATAAAGTCATTTAACTAGTTTTGGGTGTAGTGACCATACCACTCTGCTCACTTGTGACCAATGCCCCCACCAGGGGTAGTGTCAGAGAAAGCCAAGTAGGGGCCAGGACTTACATTCTCACCCAGTAGTAATAAGGAACCCTGCCTGCTTGGGGTGGGGGGCGGGTAGAGGAGTGTCAGAGGACACCTAGTAGAGACAGAGCTAGGACTTCCTCCACCTCTCAGCAGTAATGAGACCACACACCCCCATACAGTGGAGAGCAGTAGTGAGGCACTCCGACCCCTCACCAATAGCCAGGGAGGTATTGGTGAAGACCCAGCGGGAAGCCGGAACTCCCATCCGTACCCAGCAGTAACTCCTTCCAATTTACTTTATGAAGCTAGTATTAGCTGATTCTAAAACCAGAAAAAGACCGTACAAAACAGAGGACTGCAGACCAATACCCCTCATGAATATAGGTGCCAAAATCCTTAAAATATTAGCCAGTAGAATTCAGCAATATATGAAAAGAATTGTAAGCCATAAAAAAGTGAATTTGTTCCAGGGCTGCAAAGATGGCTCGTTGCTAAAAATCAGTTAATGTAATCCAGCAAACTGAAGGCCAAAGAAGAAAAATGCCATGAATCTATTATTGCAGAAAGAGCAAAATTTAACACTCATTTGTGATAAACACTCTCAGAAAAATAGGCATAGATGGAAACTTCCTAAACTTGATAAAGAGCATCTGTGAAAACCATGCAGCTAACATTATATTTCCTGGTGAAAGACTGAATGCCTTCTCCCTAAGATGGGAGCAGGGCAAGAATGTCCACTCTCACCACCGACTCGCCATAGTGCAATAAGGAAGTGCAATAAAGCAAGAAAAGGAAATAAAAGTCATACAGATTGTAAAAGAAGAAATAAAACTGTCCCTATTTGCAGATGACATGATTGACTACATAGAAAATCCCAAGGAATCCTCAGAGCACCCCTAGAACTAATAAATGAGTTCAGCAGGACACAGGATACAAGATAACACGCACAAGTCAGTGTATTTCTATATGCTAGCAGTGAACTCGTGGGTATCAACATCTAAAATAATACTATTTACAATTGCTCAAAAGAATGAGTTACTTAGGTATAAATACAACAAATTATACAAGATTTGTACATTGAAAATGATACAATACTGATGAAAGAAATCAAAGATCTAAATAAATGGAGACCCACACTATGTTCAGGGATTGAAAGACTCAAAAAAGTAAAGATGTTGACTTTCCCTAAATTGATATACAAGTTTAGCACAATTTCTATCAAAATCCCAGTCAGATTTTTATAGAAAAAGACAAGATTGTTCTAAAACTTATATGAAAAGGCAAAGGAAATAGAATAACAAAAACAATTTTGAAAAAGAAAAATAAGGTGGGAGTGCATAACTCAGTGAAACAGAGAATCCAGAAATAAAACCACATGGATATGCCCAACCGTTATTTGACAAAGGTGCAAAAGCAAATCAATGGAGGAAAGATAACATTTTCAAAAAATGGTGCTGGAGCATGGATATTCATAGACAAAAACAAAAACAACCAACTTTGACTTATCTCACATTTTATACAAAAGTTAACTCACAATGGATCATGGACTTAAATTATAAAACACAAGACTAGGGACTTCCCTGGCGGTCCAGTGGTTAAGACTCCGACCTTCCAATGCAAGGGACACGGGTTCAATCCTCGGTTGGGGAACTAAGATCCCACATGCCTCGTGGTATGGCCAAAAAATGAAAAAACAAACAAACAAACAAAACAAGACTATAAATCTTTTAGAAAAAAACAGGAGAAAATCTTTGGGTTGAGGCATAGGCAAAGAGTTCTGAAACTTGACACCAAAATATGATCCATAAAAGGAAAAATTGAATAATCAGACTTCAAAATGAAACACTATTTCTCTACGTAAAGATCCTGTTAAGAGGATGAAAAGACAAGTTATAGACTAGGAGAAAATATTTGCATACCACATATGCAACAAAGGACTAGCATCTAGAACATATAAAGAACTCTCAAAACTCAATAGTGAAAGAACAAACACTGCAATTACAATAGAATATACACAAAAGACATAAAGAGACATTTTAATCAAAGGGGATATACTGATGGCAAATAAGCACATGAAAAGAGTTTCAACCTCATTAGCCATTAGAGAAATGCAAATTAAGACCACAGTGGATATCTTTACACAGTTACCAGCATGGTTAAAATAAAAAATAGTGATACCACCAAATGCTGGCAAGGATATGGGGAAACTGGATCACTCATACATCACTGCTGGGAATGTAGAATGCTACAGCCACCCTGGAAAACAGTTTTAAAGTTTCTTAAAAAACTAAACATGCAACTACCATATGACCCAGCAATTGCTGTTCTGGGCATTTACCCAAGAGAAAAACAGGTTCACACAAAACCTGTACAGGAATGTTCCTGGCTGCTTTATTTGTAATAGCCCTAAATTGGAAGCAACCCAGATGACCTTCAATAGTTGAATGGTTAAACGAACTGTGGTACAGGATACCATAGAATACAATTTAGCAATAGAAAGGAACAAATTATTGATACATGCGACAATAGACAATCAGATGAATCTCTAGGGAATTACGTTGTGTGAAAAAAGCCAATCCCAAAAGGTTAATATTCTATGACTCCATTCTTGAAATGACAATTATAGAGATGGAGAACAGATTAGTGGTTAAAGAGGATGTGGGAGTGGGTGTGGCTATAAAAGGATAACACAAGGGATCCTTGCGGTGGTGGAACTGTTCTGTATTTTCACTGCATATGTCAATATCCTGGTTGTGATATTGTACTAGAGTTTTGCACGATGTTACCATTAGGGGAAATTGGGTAAAAGGTACAGGGCATCTCTCTGTATTCTGAACTTCATGTGAATCTAGAATTATTTCAAAATAAAAAAAACTATCAGGAAGCCATGTAAAACCTAAGGGTTAAGACGTTGCATTTGCAGAAGGCTTTGTTGACAGAGCTCTATCACTGGAAGGCTCTTCCTACACAGTGGCAAAAATGTCCACTGCAACTGCTGGCCCACTTTGTCCCAGACTAGTAACCTTGAGGAAACAGGCCCTCCTCCTCAGTGGCACCAACAGATTGTCCTCAGGGGTTTGGGGTGGGAGTAGTGAGTAGGGTGGGTCCTGGTGCCTGAGGGCCTGTTGAGTTGCTTCCACCCCAGAACAAGGTCTGGTGTGACCACAGCCTCTGCTCATGGCTTTCTTTCCTCTTGCAGAGGCTCGCTGCTGTTTCACTCTGCCTCCTTTGTCCCTGACGACCGTCGGACTTACGCTGCTTCGGTGAACCCAGTGAGTGGCAGCCCGGCTACCTGGGAGCCAGCCAGGTGGTCAGAGCCCTCCTCCCGGGGCTCCCAGGCCCTGACCCACCCTCAGAGTAAGGGCTTCAGTGCTTCGAGGGCACTCAGAGCCACTCTCTCACTCGCTGAACAACCCCTGCCCCATCAAATGAAGTTAGGGGTTAAGAGTTTAGACTCTGAAATCTCTCAGTCCTTCTTTCAGTTCCAGGTCTATCGCTAATTATGTTGGGCATTTTAAAATGTCTGTTTCCTCACTTGTAACGAGATATAATAATCATACTTATTATATGGAGTTATTGTGAGAATTAAAATAATGCATGCACAGTGCCTTGCCCATGGTAGGTACTCAGTACTTGACGATGAAGATGACAGTGATGATGGTGATGGTGAGATGATGGTATTGTAGATGAGGAAACTGAGGTTCAGAAAGAGGAGGTAACTTGCCCAAGCAATATTGCTAGTTGGTGGTAGAGTCTGGGTTAGAACCTGGTCTCTTGATTCTGAGTCCAAGCATTTCTACTATACCAGGGTGCTTCTCCAAACAGCAAGAGACAAGTGGGGAGGGCCAGGCCTGGGCCACTCAGGAAGCCCTAATTTTTACTGCCCAGAGGAGGCCTGGTCATTCAGCCCTCAGGATCCTGGGTTCCTAACGTGGGGTCTGACCTTTTAAAACAGGTTGCCAGCAAAGCTGTCTTGGTCACAGGCTGTGACTCTGGATTTGGGTTCTCCTTGGCCAAGCATCTGCATTCAAAAGGCTTCCTTGTATTTGCTGGCTACTTGATGAAGGTAAGAGATGGGTCATCTTCATAATCATTGTCCTTTTTTTTTTTTTTTTTTTTTTTTTTTTTGCGGTACACGGGCCTCTCACTGTTGTGGCCTCTCCCCTTGCGGAGCACAGGCTCCGGATGTGCAGGCTCAGTGGCCATGGCTCATGGGCCTAGCTGCTCTGCGATATGTGGGATCTTCCCGGACCAGGACACGAACCCGTATCCCCTGCATCAGCAAGCGGACTCTCAACCACTGCGCCACCAGGAAGCCCATCATTGTCCTTTTATACATGGTTATTGTTTGGTAGGGTTTTAAAATTGCAATCAAATACACATAAAATAAAATATACCATCTTAACCACTTTTAAGAGTACTGTTCAGCAGTGTTAAATATATTCACATTGTTGTACAACCATCACCTCCATCCATCCCCATAACACTTTTTGTCTTGCAAAACTGAAAGTCTATACCTAATATAAACAATAACTGCCCATTCTCCCCTCCCCTCCAGTCCCTGGCAACCACCATTACAATTTCTGTCTTTATGAATTTGACTACTCTAAGTACCTAACATAAGTGGACTTGTGCAGTGTTTGTCTTTTTGTGACTGGCTTATTTCATCTGGCATAATGTCCTCAAGGTTCATCCATGCTGTAGCATATTACAGAATTTCCTTCCTTTTCAAGGCTGAGTAATATTCCACTGTGTGTATATGCCGTATATTGCTTATCCATTCATCTGTCAATGGACATTTGGGTTTCTTCTACATTTTGGCTATTGTGAATAATGCTGTTATGAACATGGGTGTACAAATATCTCTTCAAGATCCTGCTTTCGATTCTTCGGGGTATATACCCACAAGTAGAATTACTGGATCATATGATGATTTTATCTTAAATTGTTTGAGGAACTGCCACACTGTTTTCCACAGTGATTGTACCATTCTACATTCCTACCAGCAGTGCACAAGGGTTCCAATTTCTCTACATCCTTGCCAATACTTGTTGTTTTATGGGGTTTTTTCTGATAATAGTCATCATAATGGGTGTGAGGTGATATCTCATTGTAGTTTTGATTTGCATTTCCCTCATAATTTTTGATGTTGAGAACCTTTTCATGTGCTTACTGGCCATTCATAGATCTTCCTTGGAGAAATGTCTGTTGAAGTCCTTTGCCCTTTTTTTTTTTTTTTTTTTTTTTTTTGCGGTATGCGGGCCTCTCACTGTTGTGGCCTCTCCCGTTGCGGAGCACAGGCTCCAGACGCGCAGGCTCAGTGGCCATGGCTCACGGGCCCAGCCGCTCCGTGGCATGTGGGATCTTCCCAGACCGGGGCACGAACCCATGTCCCCTGCATCGGCAGGCGGACTCTCAACCACTGCGCCACCAGGGAAGCCCCCCTTTGCCCATTTTTTAATGGTATGTTTTTGTTGTTTGTTGAGTTTTAGGAATTCTCTATATATTCTGGATATTAAATCCTTATCAGATATGTGATTTGCAAATATTTTCTCCCACTCTGTGGGTTGCCTTTTTACTCTGGGCTAGTGTCTATGATATACAAAATTAAAAAAAATTTATGAAGTCTAATTTGCCTATTTTTAATTTTGTTACTTGCGCCTTTGGTGTCATATCCAAGAAATCATTGCCAAGTCCAATGTCATGAAGTTTTGCCCTATGTTTCTTCTAAGAGTTTTATTGTTTTGGTCTTACATGTAGGTTCTTGATCCATTTTGAGTTAATTTTTGTGTGTGGTATTAGGTAAGGGTCCAACTTCATTCTTTTACATGTGGATATCCACTTTTCCCAGCACCACTTGTTGAAAAGACTGTCCTTTCCCCAGTGAGTGGTCAAGGTACACTTGTCAAAAATCATTTGTTCATATATATGAGGGTTTATTTCTGGGCTCTCAATTCTATTCCATTGGTCTGTCTTTATGCCAATACTAGACTATTTTGATTATTGTAGCTTTGTAGTAAGTTTCGAAATCAATAAGTCTGAGTCCTCCAGTTTTGTTCTTCTTTTTCAAGTTTGTTTTGGCTATTTGGAGTCCCTTGAGATTCTATATGAATTTTAGGATAGGTTTCTCTTTCTCTAAAAAAACATCATTAAGATTTTGACAGGTATTGGATTAAATCTGTGGATTGCTTTGGGTAGTACTGACATTTTAACAGTATTAAGTCATCCGATCCATGAACACAGGATGTGTTTCCATTTATTTCTTTCACCTTTAATTTCTTTCAGAAATGTTTTGTGGTTTTCATTGTGCAAGTCTTTCACTTTCTTGGTTAAGCTAATTCCTAAGTATTTTATTGTTTTTTGATGCTATTGTCAATGGAATTGTTTTTGTCATTTCCTTTTCAGATTGTTCATTGTTTGTTTGTAGAAATGTGCCTGATTTTTGTGTGTTGACTTTTATCCTGCCACTGTGCTGAATTCACTTGTTATTTCTAACAGGGTTTTACTTTTGTGGAATCTTTAGGGTTTTCTACATGTAAGATCATATCATCTGCAAGCAGATAGTTTTACTTCTTCCTTTCCAGTTTGGATATCTTTCTTTTTCTTGCCTAATTGCTCTGGCTACAACTTCCAGTAATATGTTGAATAGAAGTGGTTAGACTGGCCAAAATCAACCGCAATTTACTATCTATACAGTCTCCTGGAAGTTGCAAGCCTTCAACAGATCCTAGAATTCCAAAATAGTTACATTAGACAGATTCTGCCAGTGCACTTATTGTCTAGGTGGGGAGACAGATTCCTGGTGGTTCCTAGTCTGCCATCTTCCCAGAATCTTACTTCAAGCTGAGTATTTAATATCAGTACTGCCCAGAACCTGGGCCAGTGTTTGTAGTTGTTTTTTAATTGCCTTCCCAACAACTGGCTCATCTGTTGCTTACAACAGCTGATATCTTTTCCATTCACTTCAGTGTCTCTTGTTCTTCATAGCTTCATTCATTCATTCATTCATTCATTCATTTGCCAAATGCTAATGATGTTCCTGACACTTTGCTAGGTGCTGAAGAAGAGTAAGACCTGATCCCTGTCCCCAAGGAGCATTGTCCAGTGGTGATGGGACAGCCATGCACAGACACAGCTGGAAGAATTAGAGTGGAGAGTGTTCTCAGGGTTGTGCAAAGAATGTTTAATGAGAATGCACAGAAGGAAGGGATTGACTCTGGCATGACAAAAGGGGTGACGTTTATTCTGGGCCATGGAGAATGAATAATGCTGTCATAGGTGGAGACTGGGAGGAATGACCTGTCAGACAGAAGGAGTAACCTAACCATAGGCTTGGAAGTATGAGGCTCCACTGGGACTCATAAAATGGAATTTAGGATGCATGAAAGGAAGCATTGGGATGTGAAGCTGCAAAAGGAATTAGGAGACAATTCCCCTAATTTAGCAAGTTCTTCTACATTTACCACAATCCATTTTTAGAACATTTCCAACTTTCAGAAATTTCCCTCTTGATCATTTGCACACCTACCCACACCTACCTCTAGTTCTAGGTAGCCACTGATTTCTGCCTCTTTAGATTTGCCTTTCTGGACTATTCAAATAAATGGAATCATACAATGAGTAGTCTTATGTGCCAGGTTTATTTTACTTAGCATAAAGTGTTTGAGATTCATCCATATTGTAGAATGTATCAGTAGTTCATTCCTTTTTACTACTGGTTGCTGTTTTATTGTATGGATATGCTACATTAAAAAATTCACTAGTTGATAGATATTTGGATTAAAATGTTTGGATTTTTGGCCATTTTTGGCCATTTGGTGCTTCTTTTACTGTTCTTTAAAGGCATGATCCAGAAGTTGCACATATAGCACCCATGCTGTCACTCTATTGGCCAGAGCTTAGTCACATGGCCTACCTGACTGCTAGGGATGCTGGGAAATGTAATTGGTATTCTGAAACAATATGTACCCTGCTTTAAGTCAGGGGTTTTACTGCTATAGAAGAAGGGAAGAATGGGTATTCAGGACAACTTGCTGTCTCTGCTCAGTGGATGAGACATTTTTCTTTATTTTGAAGGCAGTAGGACCCCTGGGAAGGAATTTTTTTTTTTACTAGGTTTAATGTCTATAAAACAGTATCTGTTCAATGTAAAAAATTCAAGAATATGAACAAGTACAAATAGTAAAGTAATTTGCATTGTCATGGTCTGAACATATTTCTAGATCAGAGAAGAGTTTATTTGTCCTTTTAATTTCTACTTATTTTGCATTATGAAAGTAGTACATACTCCCAATAGATTCAAACAATACAGAAATATGTGGTGTAAAAAAGTGAAGTCTTTTCATTTCAGTCTCTTGCCCCAAAGTAACTGCAATTCATCTGTGCACTGTATTTCTTACTTGCGTTATTATAAACAAAGCCACAGTGAATAATCTTGCACCTGTCTTTTTTTTTTTTTTTTTTTTTGCGGTACGCGGGTCTCTCACTGTTGTGGCCTCTCCCGTTGCGGAGCACAGGCTCCGGATGTGCAGGCTCAGCGGCCATGGCTCACGGGCCCAGCCACTCCGTGGCATGTGGGATCTCCCCGGAGCGGGGCACGAACCCGTGTCCCCTGCATCGGCAGGCGGACTCTCAACCACTGTGCCACCAGGGAAGCCCTTGCACCTATCTTTCATTAGTAATTCTTAGGAAAAATTTCTAGATGTGAAAGTGCTAGGTGGAAAGGTGTGCAGATTTTAGAATTTATTCAAATCTGCCAGAGTGCTCCCCTCAAAAGCTATACCAGTGCCTACTCCCTCTAACGGTGAAAGGATCTGGGGGGAAATGGGTGTGGCTATGCTTAAGGTTGGGTTCTCTGTATAATGTGGACCTGCCTTAACAGGTCCTGGCAGGAGTCGTGGTGCCTCAAAACACCTTGTGCCTTTAAAATTCCTCATTCATATATTCAGCACCTGTGCCATTGTGCTGGCCTGTCCAGGGACAAGGTGGGAGCACACCTGGACTTAATGCTGCAGAGGAGCTTTCGAGAGGGAGTCAGGGCTTTGGGTGCTAGTCCTAGATCAGCCACTAACCCGGGAACTGGGCAAGCACTTCACCTCCCTGAGTCCCACTCTGCTCTTACTTAAATGAGAGGGTCCAACTGGGTGATCTCAGGTCCTTCCACTCCTGCAGCGGTGATTTTATGAGTTAGTGACACGTTCTTTGAGGAGAGTACCAGGCAAATCACTGCCAGGTTATGTCTGGTGGTGTCTACCTCTTGACTATTACGGTGTCATGGTCTGTCTGTTCTGGTTAAGAGCTAGAGGGGGCAGAAGTCACTAGAGGTCTGAATTAGTTATGCAAACCAGAAGATGGTCAGAGCCATTAGGGACTATGGATAAAGTGCTGCAGGAGTTGAAAATGGGAGATTAGTCTTCCAAGCTGGTTCTGAGACGTTAAGCCACATGATAGATTCTAGCTACATCTGCCAAACACTCTGCCTGCTCGTATTTAGTTACCCCTCCTCTTGTGCTTCAGATCTCAGTGCCTCAGGCCAACTCAGGGACTTGGCTCCACCAGATAGGTGTCTCCACCCTCCCACATCATTAACCCCTCACTGTCTACCAAATCACTTTGGCACATGTACATGCGTGTGCGCACACACACACCACGACACAACTCCACTTCCTGTGTGTACTACCACCCCATTTCTCTGCTTCCCTTTATAGAAAAGCACCCCGAGAGGGTTTCTTGTACTAGATATTTTCATTTACTTTCCATTTTTTTCCCCAACCTAGTTAGATGGGGCTTTTGCTCCTACCACTCTGTTTATTTGTTTATTCACAAAAGATGTTTATTGAGCACCTGCTATGATCCAACAACATTCTCTGTTGGAGCTACAGCATGTACCAATTCAGTGACAGGTTCTTGCCCTGTGGAGTTTACGTGGGGGGAGGAGATAGACAAGGAATACAATAAGTAAGTAAATTGCTTCTCTGTGAGATGATAAAAGCTATGGAGGAAAATAAAGCAGGAAAAGAAGATGGAGGGTGAATGTGGTGGAAGGGGTGCCCGGTTTTAAAGAGGGAGGAAGGACTTCACTGAGAAGTGAGGGAGCGAGTCATGCAGATGCGTGTGGGAAAAGGGGATGGCCAAGCCAAAACCCCCAAGGAGAGCGTGTGCCTGGGGGGCTAGAGAAACAGCAGGAGGCCTCTGTGGCTGAAGCCCAATAAGTGAGAGGGGCGTAGTGTGAATGAGCATGGGGGGTGGTAGTGGGAAGATTTGTATCGGAGGAGGAAAAGATTGCCTCTCTGGGAGCGCAGGGAAGGCTTGGTGGGCCAAGATGGCATTTCATCACCATCTGGAAGGACGAACAGGAGTTCCCTGTGATGGGCGGAGGTGGCATATCCAGACATCACTGGTACTTTGAGGTTGCTGAAGCCTGGTGCCCTTTGTGGAGGAAGAGGAAGCTGAGAAAGGAAGTCAGGACCAGACCAGGAGGGGCTCTGAATGCCTCTGATACGGCTTTTATCAAGGATGCCAGCAGTCCCTATTTTGTCAGATCCATTGGCTACTTCTCAGACCATTTTCATACGCAACCTGTCAGCAGCTTTGACCAAACAAACCGCTCTCGCTTGTAACACTTTGTTTCTTGACTTTGTGGACACCCTGCACTCTTGGTTTTTCTCCATCTCCTTTGCTGGCTCCTCCTTTTTGGCTCATCCTGTAATATTACAACACCCCAGACTTGTTCCTCTTGTCACCATATTTCTAATACGTGTGATAGATGCTCACATATAATATGTGCTGAGTGTCTTCACATTCTGCCTTGAGGTGCTAGACAGCCTAACAATAAATGCTGAGAGGCTGTGAAACTCTTCTGCCGGGACTAGTCATGACCTGCCTCGATGTTGTAATAAATTGAGGTAGAAGAGGTTGAAGGGTTGGAAAGGGTAGTTAGGGTGCTGTGCTATTTTCCCTCTGGTCTCAACTAAAATGAGGTGGGCTTCAAGAGAACTTACTTGGAGAACTTAAATTTTGTGCCTTGGAGTTTGGAGGTCACAAAATGGTGTGTTAGTGTTTACCAAAAGAAGTCTAAAAGCCCCCAAATGAGGGTGGAATGGCTCATCTGGAAGCAGAGCAAAGAGAGCCCCTAGAGAGGGGGCTGTCCTTCTACGGGCAGGACACTGCCGCCTGGACCTGATATGCACAATGGGAGAGCTGCCTGGAGTCATCTTAAGGGCACCTGTGCAGTGAGACTTCTAAGAGGGTGCATGTGACTCAGCCAGAAGGGTGTCCCACTGAAGCCCAGGCTGAGGGAGGAGATGCCCAGGTAGAGGAGGGAATGGTCCAGTGGAAGGATCTCTGCAGAAACCACAAAAGTGTCCCAAGAAAGGAGGACCAGCTCTTGAGCACCTGCTGTCCCAGGGCTCCAAGAGCAGACGACAGTGGCACCACCCTCAGAAGACTACATCTTGCCCTTTCATTAGCCAGCCCCTGCATCCAGCCCTGGAAGAGTCAGAGATTAAGGAATAGGAGAGGAGGACGAACCTGAAAATAGTGAGAAGGCCAGCCTCCAGCCCTGCTACCTGGTACCCCATTCCCACTTCCCACAGCCCTGCCAGGCCTGGGTCAGGGCAGCCTCTAAACTGGATATAAGTTGTTGGGGTTTTTTTGAAGTTTATTTTATTTAATTTATTTTTTTATACAGCAGGTTCTTATTAGTCATCTATTTTATACATATCAGTGTATACATGTCAATCCCAATCTCCCAATTCATCACACCACCCCCACCCCCACCCCCTGCCACTTTCCCCCCTTGGTGTCCATACGTTTGTTCTCTACATCGGTGTCTCTATTTCTGCCCTGCAAACCGGTTCATCTGTACCATTTTTCTAGGTTCCACATATATGCGTTAATATACGATATTTGTTTTTCTCTTTCTGACTTACTTCCCTCTGTATGACAGTCTCTAGATCCAAACTGGATATCTAAACTGGATATAAGTTTGAGAGTTTGGGTATTCAAGCCAGACTGGACAGGAGTTATTTGATTAGTAGACTGAACTGGACTCCCTGCCAAAACAAAAAGGTTCTCTGTTATCTGAGAATGAGTGGAAAAGCTACAAGACTTGCCTGAAATTTCATCCAGGGGTGGTAAAATAGCTTACAGACGAAGTTTAAAGGGATAGTGAAAGAAGTGGGTTTATCAATAAACCGGTTACACAGGCACCAACACAGTAGGACCGAATGCTTGTCCCTGAGCAGCAAGACAGACATGGACAAAGACAGAAACCCTGGAGCCAGGGAGGCAGTGTGGCCCGGGCAGTGCAGCCTGGGCCCCGGGACAGGTGGATCCAGAAGGGGACAGACTGCCATAGTCTGCGGGCTGCGGGCTGAGGGGGGTTGGGAAAAGTTTCTTTTGAACAGCTAGAGGCAAACTGACAGCAGGACATGCAGGCTGCTCAGAGGCAGATGAGGACTCCTGGGAGGTCTGTCAGGAGAAGGTAGGAGGGTGGGGTTTCTCTCCTGGGGCCTGAATGCTGAGCCTGAAGCTGTGGGCTGTGAGATTAACTCCCGGTTTCCTCTGTGAGAAGGCTCTTAGCTGCCAAGCTGCCAAACTAAGTTCCTGCCGGTACCCTGGCCTAGAGTGAGGGGCTTCCCCCGGGAACTGCAGGGGCATTGGCTTGATGCTGGCTAGAGGCACAGGAGAGGTCTGGCGTGGGGCCCGAGAGCTGCTGCCAGATGGCAGCAGGGTTGACAAAGTCCAGAGGAGGAAATGTCACTCAGCTCTCGACAGCAGCTGGAATCCATGTTATCGGGAGTAGACATCAGCATCCCTCGGAGACTCAGGCCACGCGGGCTCTACCCCAAGGGGCATTTGAGGAACCACGATATGAAGACTGAATTAAAACAAGATATGTATTTTCCTAATGTCCACGTGCTGTCTGTGGGAAAGAGAGGTGTCTGTGGGCACCAGCCCCTCCAGCCTCTGGACTTGAAGATGGCGTCCAGGGAGCTCTTCTCTGGTGCAGCCCTCTGTGGGGACGGCAGCAGGACCTCCAGGCTTGTCTGCTCCCCCGTGGCTGGAACACCATGTCGTTTGGGAAGACTGGCATACCAGGGGGGTTCAGCGTGGACTGAGCCTCACACCTGGCTGCTCTGTGCAGAGGTGACTCTGGATGTGGCTGGCATTCCTGGTGCCACGCCGTGCTGCTGCTTCCAGGGCCACTGGGGAGGCTCCCTGGAGAACCTGGGGTTAGGGTCCTCCTGGTTCAAACCACTGACACTCGGCCCAACCTGCAGAGAACTTTCCACCGCTGGTGTATGCTGACCATCCTCGTGCTTCCCGCTCTGGCCTTACTGGGGATGTTTGTTTCAGTACCAGATGTAGCCCAGACAAGCCCTCGGCTGAGAGTAGGCATTTCTCCATCACTTCATCCTCTGGCAGTTACTCCTTTCCTCTCATAAGATGCATCACTGTTCTGTAGACCACTGACAAAAGTCACTACCAATTAAATTATGACTGACAGTGTTTAATTTTCAGATCGATCATAGCTCATCCCTATGGTGAAAAAATTATGTGTCATAGAATACAGGAAATATGGTAATACAACCTGCTTAGGGCGTGAGGACTAATGAGATAATGCAAATCAAATGCTTAGCAGTGTGAAGCACAGTAAACAATAAATGATGTCTAGTTTATGCAAATCCTCCAGCAGCTCACCCCTGCCCCCAAGCAGACCCCTGCCCACCTCTCCTGCCTCATGGACACCACTTCCTCTGCCTCTGCTCTGCCTGCAGTGGCTTATGGCAGGACCGTAGTGTCCCTCCTCCTGAAGTGCCCCATCCCCAGGCCCCTCTGGTTAATGTCCTCAGCTGGCACTGCCTTTGGAGGCTCTTCCCTGCCCACCCCACCTTCTGTGCAGCCTCCCACCTCCCACAAGCTTTCATACAGCAAAGTCACCCCGTATTCTCTGCTTACCCATCTGCCTCCTTCCCTAAAACTTGACTCTTTGAGAACAGAGGCTGAGTTATTTATTTTTGTGTCTGTGTTCTTAGCACAGTGCTGGAACATGACAGAGGCCCAAGAAATGTTTGCTGAGTGAATGACACTTGTCTCCTGTTTAATAACTCCTGAATTTGCATAGAACTTTGTCATATAACAGGTTTTTGTAAAAAGCAGTTTCCTCATTGCATTAACCTGAGCAGGTCAGGACAGGTGGCGATGCCCTTATTTCCAACTGTAGCTGGAACAACCGGGCACCTCTTAAGGGATGCACCTGAGTACACAGACCCCGGTCCTTGTTGTCCTCTGCCACCAGGGCAGAATCACCTCCATTCCCTGTACTAGTCTGGCCAGTTAGCCTAACCGGGCAAGGCGGGGAGGATCCTGGGTTGCAGGGGGAAGCACTCAGCCCCTGCCCTTGGATGGGGCTCAAACCCCAGCACCACCCTGACACACACAAACCTTTCCCTGCTGCTTTGTTCTGCTCGATGCATTTCAGGAAGGGTTGTTAAACCACTCACCATGACCTTACTTAACCAATACTGCATTTTTGGGAAGAAAGATGTGAAGATTTTTAGGTCTGAAAAAGAAAATAAATCTGTCAGATACGTGGTTACACGTGTCTCTCTCTCCCTCTTTCTCTCCCTTCCTGCCCCCTCTCCCAACTGTCTTTTTCCTGGTAAAACAGTGCAAATTCCTGCCTTCTCAGGCAATACTGTCTTTGACCTCCAGGTGGTGCCCTCCCTGAGCTTTCAGACCAGATGTCTTTCCTAAGCTGGTGGCCGCTCTGACTCGTACTCCACCCATCGACCCCAGCAGGGACCTTCCGGGAGACAAGTGCATTCTCCCCACTCCCATTGCCCGCACCGTGGAGGGCACATTTTGATGGCGACTTTGATGCCTTTCACCCTGGCTCTGTGGAACAGTTGCTGCCAAAGCCAGGGGAGCCAGCCGTGGTGGTGAGATGAGGGGCATTGTCCGATTAGAGCCGGTGAGCCATCTGCCACGAGCCCCTTTGCTCCCCAGCAGGGCTCTGAGGGACTGGACATCCAGAGCCTGTAACCAGCCCTCTCCTCCCCACTGCAGGGAAAGGCCAAGTGAGTAGACCAACCAGCAGGCTGTGGGCCTGGCCTGATCTTGAAACCATCCCTTATCTTGCATTCAGTAAACATTTATTGAGTGCCTACTGTATACTTGGTAGTGTGCTGAGCACCCGAAGGGGTATGAGCGGGGAGGAGAAGTTTGTAGTTGGGCACCAGCCAAGTGGAAGTCAGTGGCTTCACGGTGGGACCTATGAGGAACAGTTATAGCGCTGGTGACATTATGCCATGGACAGGGAAGACCCTACATCTGGGGCACTCTTGGTCTGGGAGTGAGAAGACTGGAGTTACTCTGGGCTTAGCCTCTTACTAGAAATGTGATCTTGGGCTTGTCCCTTCACCTGTGAGGGTCTCAGCTTGTCCATCTGTGAGGCTCACATGTCAATCTGACCATGGCGGGGCATTTCAACTAAAGCTGCTCTCAGGCTGAGGGGCAGGGGAGCTGAGCGGAGCCAGGAAGCAGCGGAGGCAGGAGGGGCCGTGATGTCAGAGGAGTGGCAGGCTGTTCAGGCTCAGAGAGGGCAGAGTCCTTGGTGGGGAGTGGGTGAGAAGCATGGCAAAGGAGGCCTCGCACGCCCCACTCCGGAAGGGAAGCATAGGAGCAGGAAGTGGTTGACCGAGGAGGAGAGTCTGCCGGAGGGGGTCAGATCAGGATGGAGGAGGAGGAAAGAGACTGTGACAGGGAGACCTGGGAGGGCTTCTCTAACAACATAGGAGGGAGGCAACAGGGACCCAAACTAATGCTGTAGACGCAGGAAAGAAGGCACCGATTCTAAGGACGCAGCAAAGGAAGGCAATAGCAACACAGGGTTAAGTGCCAGGGCTGTGTCCTCACACAGACCTGGGTCCTAATGCCCTCCTGTCCACTGCTTAGCTGGGTGACACTGAGCAAGGTGCTTAACCTCTCTGAGCCTCAGTTGCCTCATCCAGAGATGGAACAATTTAGTATCTATTGTACTTTTTTTTGTTTTTTGTTTTTTTTGAGGTACACGGGCCTCTCACTGCTGTGGCCTCTCCCATTGCGGAGCACAGGCTCCGGACGCGCAGGCTCAGCGGCCATGGCTCACGGGCCTAGCCACTCCGTGGCATGTGGGATCCTCCCGGACCGGGGCACGAACCTGTGTCCCCTGCATCGGCAGGCGGACTCTCAACAACTGCGCCACCAGGGAAGCCCTATCGTACTTTTTTAGAGGTTGGTTGTGAGGATCAGGCGAATGAATGGATGCAAAGTGCTTAGTTCAGGGCCTGGCAGCTGTCCTTTTGATCTTTCTCAGTAATATTAATGGTACTCTTGACTCATTAGATGGGGAAGAGATGAAGGGGCTGGAGGAGTTGAAGATGACAGTGAAACTATTAGCAAGGAAGAGGAGCAGGCTTGGGCCACTGGGCACTTGGTGTGTTGGTTGGTTAGGATGAATCGGGGACCTGTGGGACAGGCAGGTAAGAGCGATGGTCTGGAGGAGCAGGTGGGGTTGGGAGAGAGCCGTGACTCCCCGGGGGTACATTGGAACAGTTCCTCAGAGGTGGCGATGGGGCCGTTGCAGGAGAACAGCTGTCACCCAGACCAGCAGGAATGTCATGAGTTTATTCAGAATGCTGGCTGAGGACTCCAGCGAGCTCCTTCGTCCACAGACTGTTGTTACTTCTCATGTCGTCAGAGCTGTGATCCAGGAACAGTGTGCTTCCACAGGTCAAGTTCCGTTAAACTTTTTTCGTTATCGGTATCAAATGTAATTAATTTTTAGCTGGATAAAAGGACTGTATGTATTTTATGTTGTGTGCCATACTGTGCCATATGAATCAAACACAAAGCAGCTGGAAGTTTCCATGAACATACAGAAGATGAGGCTGCCTGAGCATTGAGTGTCATTTGAGGGAAGGTGCACTAGGACAGGACACGGGGGGACAGGTGGAAGCAAGGGGTCAGGGAAGATGGAGGAGAGGCTTGGGTATCATTAATGCGAAGGGAGGAGTGAGGGTCGGGATCCATAAGTGGTGTAAGCACACCAGGTGCAGGGGGAGAGGTGGAGGCCAGTGAAGGTGGCGGGGGTGAGGGATGAGGGAGGCGTCCTTAGCATGGGCCGCCCTGGACACCCTGGAGCAGCATGGGGCCGGGACCCAGAATGGCAGGGAAATGGGAGACTGGAGAGTGTAGCTTGTGTTCTCAGAAGCCTGGCCGTGGAGGGAAGGAGAGCAAGACGGTGGTGTGAGGGGGTAGCATGATTGAGAAAAAGTTCTTTAGGATATGGGGACATGGTATTTACAGACAGTCATTCACCTGACAAACATTTATTGAGCATCTGCTGTGTACAACGTTGAACGTTGAAGGGAGGGAGCCGGGGCAAGGGGGGAGTGGAAGTTGCATAAGAGAGAAAATGGATGGCTGATGGTGTGGAAGGTGGAGGGGGACGTGGCAGCCTTGTCAATTGGTGAGAGGCCTCCTGCTTCTCCTGGTGCCAGGAGTGGGGCAAAGACTTCCAGGGGAAAGTCTGCAGCGGGGGGAGAGGGAGTGGCTGCGTGAGGTCAGCCCTGAGAGCTGAGCGGCGGGGGGAGGCTTCGGCTTGGCCGCCATGGGGAGTGGGGGCGAGAGCGTCATGAGCACTTTGTTAACCGGCCATTTCCTTCCTCTAATAAATGACCTTAATTCTCCTTAATTGAAGGAGAAGGCACCAGAGGTCAGTTGACGAAGCTTTAATTTGGGTAACACGAAGGAAAGAAGCTGGAGACCAACTACTCTGTCATTTACACAAACTCATTTCCATGATTACATAGGGGTGAAGCAGGGCCAGAGTTCCCACAGGCAGGGGTCAGCCCCCCCAGGAGGCAGCCCTGCCCTGAGGCTACACCTTGGCAAGGAGCACTTTCACGGCCTTGCCGTGAAGAATCCTGAGGGATTCCACAAAGAAGAGACAGGGCCCCGCCGTCCTGAGGCTCCAGCCCATCCAGTCCTTACACCCAAGACACAGCTCAGAGGGGGCCCTGCAGCACAAGGCTGCCTCCTCGTTGCCCCGCCGCCCACTTCAGCGCTGCCTCTGCCTCAGCCTCACTGGTCACACCGGAGCCAGGCTCCCCCCTTGGGTCCTCTGTTTCCCTAGCTGTGAGAGTAGTAATCAGGCTAAACGGACTCCAGTGATCCTGCTAGCACCCAGTTCTCCGAGTCTACTTATCTGGCCCTTAGCTGGCCTTGCAGGAAACAGTCAACCCAAGTACACTCAGTGTATGTTTGCTCTGACCCTGTACTAAGCCCCATGGGACCACACAAAGCTGAGGGGTGTTCGCTACCTGCAAAGACCAGGTGTGTCCATTTTTCATACTGATGAACAGCTTACCAGGTGCCAGGGGCTCACCACATGACACCCAGCCAATAGTGAGTGGTTCACAGAGGATGGAGTAGTGGTTAGGAGGGTCTTGGAGGGGAGCTGGACTGGGGACCCCACCCGACATCAAGGCTTGGCCGAGCCTCTAACTTGCTGTGTGACCTTGGACGCCGCGTCCCCTCTCTGGTCCTCCAGAGAGGGCTTGGCCTGGAAGACTCCTGAGGTTCCCCTGGTTTCTGGCAAGAGGGAGAATACAAGTGAAGGCTCAGAGGCAGGAATGAATAAACAGGCGCCCAGGTGCAGGGAGTGGGATGAGACTGGAGGGAATAGGGTAGACATGAGTGAGGTGAGGTGGGGCTCCAGGCTGGAGGAGGGCTGGGTCATGATGGGTCAGAGAGTCGCTGCAGGCAGAAGTGAGATGAGAATTGGACACGAGACTGAAGGGAGGGTCACAGCCAGCAGCTTAGGCCTCTCCATCTCCTGTCATTCCTGGGTGACTCTAGAACGTGTCCCGAGAGCCTTGGACAAGAAGCTGGCAAGTTATGGGGAAAAGGAATGAAAGTGAGGAGGGGAATGGCCTGCAGGCTGATGGGTGATATCCGGAGGCCGAGCCCTGTGATGAGTGCGGTTCTGTCCCCTCCTGTCCAGGCTTGTAGGGCCTGGTTAACAATGCGGGCATCTCAGTGTCTGGGGGATGTGGAGTTCTCCAGCATGGAGACCTACAAGGAGGTGGTGCAAGTAAACCTCTGGGGCACAGTGCGGGGGGACAAAACCCTTTCTCTCCCTCATCCAGAGGGCCACAGGTGAGTTGGAAAGGGACCTTCTTTCTGCCCCCTGGGCCTGCTCTACCTTTTCATCTTTGCTCAGAATGGAAATAGGTCTCAGCAGACTCAACATCCACTGCCCTCACTGGCTGAGTGCATGACCCCCAGGGGCCACACGGGGCCGTGGATGGTGGCCAGCGGGGGTGCCCTGGACCGGGGAGCAGAAAGGGATGTGTGATTTTCAGAAAGTAGAGCAGGTAAGAGGTCAGCAGTCTGCACCAAAGGCTAAAAGATTACAGTTGTAATCCCAGTCTGGGAACCTGATCTAGACAAATAACCACCTTTGTGCACAGAGCTGTGTGTACACATCAGGTATGGAGAGGGGTGTGGTTAAGTAAATGCTGGTATATCCATTCTGTGGGTTACTATGCCATAGTTAACCAATGAGACAATTGTGGTAGTAGGTGAAAATAATAATAGTAATAATCAAGATTAGAAATTGCCAAAACAAACGCCCAAACCACGTTAGGTGGCCAAACGTAAGCAAACCACCTAAGAAGTCACTGACTCAGGTTTTCTCCCGATAGTAGCAAACAATTATGGCAAAAAGGGGAAGATCCATACCATCCATCCCACTGTCCCAGCAATGACAGGAGGAACCCAGAGAGCATCTGTAGGGTTTTGGAAGAAATCCCCAATCCTTCAGCAACTTCCAACATAGAGGTTTCCGAAAGGTGTCTCCTCACAGTGCCCAGGTGGGGCTGTGCCTTAACTTCCTGGGTGCACACCCAGGGCGAGTGGGTCTCAAGTCTGCCTGGGCTTACCGGGCAGGCTGGATGGCTCCTTCTCCATCCACTGCCCCACGGCTGGGAGAGGCTGTGGTCAGCTCCTAGCACCCCCAGGCTGGGCCTATGGGAGAGCTTCTCCAGCTCCCCACTCTCTCCCAGTGCCTGAGACTCTGTCCGCACGTCTTAGATCTGCAGTCAGGTTCAGAACCCTGCCCCTGCCTGCTTGGCGACAGAGCCCGACCAGGTGATAACAGTTTGGGGTTACTGGCCACAGGAGAACGTGGCAGGCGAGACAGAGCTTGTGTGTGTTGCTCAGTGTACTGCGCCCTCCCGCTGTGTAGGCCTGCTTCCCACTCTTCCCTCCTCCCCTGTCCTGCCTGGGAACTGCCAGCTACCCAGGAAATACCAGAGATGCTGATGCTGATGTGTGGGCCTGAGCTGGCCTTCATTATAAACGAGGGTGCCCCCTCACCCTGGCTGGTTCAGAAGGCGGAGCCCCAGCCTGACAGGCCGCAAAATAGCTGTCAGGGGCCAGGAGGCCAGGTTCTGGCCAGACCTCCAGAAACACGCCAGGCCCCAGACCCTCTGCAGGTATTGTTCCGTGAGCAGGAGTTTGCTGTCTTCCTCCGCAGGCTGCGTGGTCAACATTAGCAGCATGCTGGGCCGCATGGCCCACGCGGCCGGCCCCCCGTACTGCATCACCAGGTTTGGGGTGGAGACTTTCTCCGACTGCCTGCACTACGAGGTGCACCCACTGGGAGTGAAGGTCGGCGTGGTGGAACCCGGCAACTTCATTGCCACCACCAGCCTCCAAGGCGCTGAGCGCATCCAGGCCATCGCCAGTAAGATGTGGGACGAGCTGCCTGAGGGGGTGCGCAAGGACTACGGCAGGAAGTACTTTGACGAGAGGGTCGCGAAGATGGAGACCTACTGCAACAGTGGCTCCACGGACACGTTCCCCGTCATCAGCGCTGTCACCCACACCCTGACCTCTGGCTACCCCCTACACTCACTACCACCCCATGGACTACTACTGTTGGGTGTGAATGCGGATCACGACCCACTTGCCCGGAGCGATCTCCGACAGGATCTACATACACTGAGGAGTTTCGCACTGACCTCTGTTGGGGAGCCCTGGGGGGAGGGAAGAGGACGGGGCGGGGGGAGCGGCTTGTGTCATTACCTCTTGACTACCCACTTGTGGATTATCCCAGTCCCAGGAGGACCCACTACCAGTTTGAGTGTTAACCAGAGCAGGCAACCCACCTCAACTCGTGTGCCCAGTGAATGGCTCGGGCCTCCTCAACTGGGGTGCAGAGTGGTGGGCAGGGTCCACAAACCTCAGGGCAAACATGGTGAATCTGTCTTTCTGGAATTGATTTTATACAACGATTTTAGGTAGACATCTTTATATTAAAAACAGATTTATTATAAAATAGAATCCAAATCCTTTATATTTTAAAGCCAAAGCATCAGTTCAACAAATTTATCTCAGGACTCCCCTGGCGGTCCAGTGATTAAGACTTCACCTTCCAATTTAGGGGGTACAGGTTCAATCCCTGGTCAGCTAAGATCCCACATGCATCGGGGCCAAAAAACCAAAACATAAAGCAGAAGCAATATTGTAACAAATTTAGTAAAGACTTTAAAGAAATGGTCCACATCAAAAAATTTTATCTCATTTGATCCTTAAACCAGCCTCATGAGTAAAAAGGGCAGTTTTTTTTTTCTTTTGTACATGAAGAATCTTTGGCTCAAAGAGGATACATGATTACCCTTTTATTGCTTATAAATCAATTTTGCTTATATTGCTTTATATAAAATATAAAGGTCCAAGTCGTGTGTTCCTGCCACTGCTGTAGAAACATTTCACATTTTATGTTCCAGGGCTGCTCTGGATCCAGTTATCTGAGGATCCTGTGACGAGCTCTGTACCCCCACCTGGGCCATATATATCATGTGCCCACCATGCATCTCTTTGCATGTCCTTGGTGCTGCGGTGTGCAGCCTGCAGCCAGTGATTCAGAGCTGAGTGGAGGGGGTGGCAACGTTCTGGAGATTTCCTTTTGAGGTTTCTCCAGCTTATCTTAGGACAAACTTGTGTGGAGGTGCTCATTGGCTAAGAGGTAATTTGTTTCTGGTTTGGGTCTGCTTGGTCTTGCCTGGGGTGGGACCCATGTTGATGGGACATTCTTGGCAGGAGCCGTGATACATAGGATGGGCACTGTGGCCTCTCCTCCCCCAGGGGTGGGTCCAGGTTCCCTGTCTGTCTCACCTGGTGCTTATACACACACGCACACACACACACACACACACACACCTGTTCTATGGTGCTCAGGGTGGCCTTCATTGATGGCTCGCCTTCCTAATATGGACTTATTTTTAATTAAACCAGGTCACTGATCAGCAGAGTCTGTTATCACTTCTTGGGTTTGTTATCACTTTCTTTGGGTTTTTTAAAAAATAAATGTATTTATTTTACTTGTTTTAATTTTTGGCTGCGTTGGGTCTTTGTTGCTGCTCGCAGGCTTTCTCTAGTTGTGGCGAGCGGGGGCCACTGTTCATTGCCGTGCGCGGACTTCTCACTGCGGTGGCTTCTCTTGTTGTGGAGCACGGGCTTTAGGCCTGCAGGCTTCAGTAGTTGTGGCTCGTGGGCTCTAGAGCACAGGCTCAGTAGTTGTGGCACACGGGCTTATTTGCTCCGTGGCATGTGGGATCTTCCTGGACCAGGGCTTGAATCCGTGTCCCCTGCATTGGCAGGCAGATTCTTAACCACTGCGCCACCAGGGGAGCCCTTGGGTTTGGGTTTGAAGGCTAGTATCCCTGCAATTGCCCAGAGCCTGCATGTTTGGACAAAAACCAGGCAACACCCTCCTCCAGGTATCTGCAGGCCTTGGGACAGGTTCCTGAGTACCAGCCCTTCTGCCTCGCCCTGGAAGGGCCAGGCCTGCCGCTAGAGGGTGCCCTATCTCCTTTGCAGCCGGAGTGGCCTCAGCTCCTGATTTGGGAGCTCCCACCCAAGCCTGAGGTCTTGAAGGGTTGGTGATTCCCCACCTTGGAAGTGGTCCAGGCACAAAGACACAAGGCCCCTTTAGAAACAACTCTTCCTTCTCTTCTAGTAGCTGCCTGGCTTAATCGTGGAGCCTGGTGCCAGGAGTAGGCAGAACCTGGAGAGCTGGAACCAGCCACGGGGCTCAGGCAGTGCCAAAGAAGCGGGGGTCTCACAACGAGAAAATTCAGCCTGCCTTTTGGGCCTCGATCCCCTCTGTCATCAAGCAGGGATGCCCTGCCCAGCTCCCTATCTGCACGGTGAGGCCCAGAGGGCCTGTGTGGATGACAGGGTGGGCAGGGAGACTGAAACCCTCCAGAGCCCAGGGAGGGACACTTGATGGTCATTGTCTTTACATAACAAGAAGAGCTTTTTGAATCACAAGGCTTGCCTTTCAGAATCTCATTTTTATATCTTGGGAGATTTTGTTTCCATGCTTAATTTTATTAAAGGAAAATGTATGCAGAACTTGAAGTTACTCATGTGCATGGGTGCCTGGGAACTGGCAGGAAAGGGAGATGGTCATACGCTCTGGGTCAGGATCAGCAGTAAACCGAACGCTGGAGAAGACGCATCTGCGTTAAGTCAGGACTGCTAGCCTGGCCTGCAGGCTGCCCTGATTTTTAATTTTTATCCCAGTGATTGGAAAGCCCAGAGCAACTTTCCCCAGATCATCTCAATGCTAATGAAAACCTCACAATTACTATTCACCTTTTGGCAGCTGAGAGCCTCCTTGGGGGCAGGTCTCGTTTTGATCCTTACAAGAGACAGCTGAGGTGGGCAGAATAGAGGTGGTTGTTCCCATTTTATAAATGGCATAACTGAGACCCAGAGAGGGGAAGTGACTCACCCAGCATCACAGTGGGTCTGAGCAGATCCAGGGCCAGCACGAAAGTCTCCTGAGTGGTGCTGTACACCATCACCTCACTCTGTGGCCCCAGGAGCCCTGGGAAGCAGGTGGATGGGTCAGGGTCGCCTGGTACCTAGACCCTCACTGCCTGTCAGCAGAGCTGCCCCTGCTTGTGGGGGTGAGGGGAGGCTGCCACCTGCGCCCGCTGTCTGGGGCTGCTGGGGACCGATGGTGTCCACCAGCACCACCTTGGGTGGGGAGCATTGTCTCCAGCACCCTCCCCTTGGAAGGATTCGCTCCGTTGGTGAGGCCTGAGGACCCACCTCCTGTTGTCTGTTCAGGCCTGCAGCTCTGGGCCTGGGTCCCTTGGAGTATAACCCCATCTTCCAAGCAGCAGGTACCAGGCAGCTATGCAGGGCAGGGCACTAGTGAGCAGGCACCTGCACAGGGCCCTGGGCCAGGAACCAGGCATTCACTGAACCATTGGATCCTCCTCAAGGCCTCTGAGATGGGGGGAGAGTCCTACACCCCAATCCCACTCTGCCACCCCGTGGTGTAATCTTGAGTAAGTGGCTCTGGTTCCAGGGCCTCCATCGAGGCCTCAGGCAAGAGGAGGGGAAGCGTGCAGACAAAGCCTGGCACTGCGGGCGGGGGGTGTGGGCTGGACTCGGCTTGCACCTGGGACCTTGCCCAGAGGTACCTCTGTCTGTGGGGACCCACGGACGGGTGCCTTCAGCCCGCACTGCCCCTCCCTTGATGGCTGGAGCCTGGGTGAGGGCTTTTTGCAAGATGCTCCGGACGGTGCCTTGTTACAGAACACGTGCTGCGCTTTACATTCCACCCGGGGCCAAGGGCTTTGCAAGCAGGTGACAAGCCAGCCTGGCCCTCCCTGCCATGAGCTGTTCCGAGTGCCTCCGCTGCCCAGGGCAGTGGGCTCTGCCAGACTCCCCACTTGTGAGGCCTGCTCATTTCCTGTATTTCAAGCGGGAACTGGCTCTGCAAAGCTGCACCAAGTCTTTCTGGTGCAGGTGCAGACATGAGCAAGCAGAGGCTCTCTCGGCTTAGGTAGCACCAGGCCCAGGCTGCCAAAGAGCAACCAAGCACAGCTGTGCGGTGCTGGGCCCAGTCCACAGCCAGCTCCGCCCCTCCTCTCCTCTGATTCTCACAGTAGCCTTGGGAGCTAGGCAGGGTGGGGTTATTTTCTCATTTTACACGAGGACTACCCCAAGTCTCTCACCAAGAGAGGGATAGAACCGGGTGGCCAAGTCAGATCTAACCTCCAGCCCGGAGCTAGTGATGCATGAAAAGCAGGGCAGATGGCACCCGGATCTAAAATAAGGAGGGGAAAAAATACCTCAATTATGTAACAGTGAGAAAGATCCGTAGGCATACGCATAGTACAACCACGGAGTGCTGCCCCATAAGCTATCTCCTCCTTCCCTCCCCCATCTCCTTCTTCCCTCCCCCAGGCTCTGGGCCCTGCTCCCTGGGAGGGGATGTGCTGGAGGAGCCCATCAGCGACCCTCCAGGAGGAAATCTGCCTGGCCTGGGCTCACACCGCCCCATCCTGGGCGTTTCTGAGGGCATGCTCTAAGAACACCAACACCTAACCCTTGGATAGAAACAGATTCTGGAGCTGCCCTCAGAGAGCTCGAGGGTCGTCTGAGCACAAGACTTGAGAATCCTCAGATACGGAGGTGGAACAAGGAGGGCTCTGGGGACCCAGTGCTCCGATGTGGAACAAACAAGAAAACAAGCAAACACAGAGCATCTAAGGCCGTCCTGGTGTGTGCAGGCACCAAGGAAGGTGGTTTGTGAGGTTTGTGGCTTCAGAGGTATCAGGTGAGCACATACTGGTCAGGGCCCAGGGCCCAGGGCCTGGGATTAGGGCTGGGAGGGCTGCCGGGACTCCTGGAACCTCAGAGAAGGAAAAGGGACTCAGCCATCATCAAGCATGACTCCCAACCTCCAGGCAGCTGGCCAGGCTTTGAAGCCCTCCAGTGACAAGGATCTCCTTACTTCCTAAGATGGCATTTCCTTGGTTAGGGAAAATTCACCCAAAGACTGAGCTGAAATCTTCCATCTCTGACTTAAGTCCTTTGACACTTGGCTATGACCCAGAACTGCCCAGAACACTAGGTTGGAAATGGCCAAGTCAGGTTCAGGAGCCAAGGTCCCTCATTTGACAAGGTTTCCATACCCCTCACTGTCTGAACAGAAGGTTTCAGCTGTGATTATCCCATCTCTCATTCTTGATGACACACATCAGGCTGAATGGTCACCTAAGTCCCATCAAGCAGCAAGAACTTTGAAACAGGGTATAATACATTTGTAGAGATGCTGACAATTTCTTACACACATGTGCCCCCTCACAAGTAAGTGTGCTCCCAAATCATCTCTCATCTGATCCTCATAAATGGCTTATGAGTTAGGCAGGGCTACTCTTCCCACTTTACAGATAAGGAAACTGAGCCTCAGGGAAGTGGAGTCATTTGCCCAAGATCACAGAGCCAGGAAGTGGGAGAGCCAAGACAGAAATCCAGGCCTGGCCTCCATCCCTAGGGCCCCTTCTTTTACCCCCAGGCCGCCTCAGTCTCTCCATCAGGGCCCTGGAGCTGGGCTGCACCAGTCAGTCAGAGCCTGACCATGTAGCCTGTGAAGGAGTGATGGGTGGGAAGCATTAAATTCAACTTTCTTCCAGCCCACAGTTTTGCAGAGAACAACGGGGAAAGGGAGGCTGGGCCTTTCCTGCATCTCACTGCAGGTGTGTCCATTGTGTCTGGATCTGCCAGTGACCTGGGCTCGGATGAGGGCCTGAGGTGGAGAGAGCAGGTCCAGGAGGTATTTCCAGGGCTGTGGCTGAGGACGATCCTGGCCTCAGCATCCATGGGCATGCGTTAGAGGGGAGAGAGTGTGAATGGGGACCAACCTCCAGGGATGCTGGGGCCCAGAAACTCCTGTGCTGCTCTCAGTGAGACTTAATTACTCTATAAAATGTGAGGATGCTCCCACTTATCAAATTATAGATAAGCTTAATTACAGCTCGCTGAGTAACCACACTGGGCGCGTTCAGAAATAGCAGTGGGCTGATTGCTCTTCTCAGTTTCAGCTGTAGCCACCTGGGTTTCAGGAGGAAGTTCTGCTGCTAGGCTCCACTCTCAGGCTGCAGGAGGGACTGCACCGAGCGTGCTTCCTGACTGGGCCTGTCCTCAGCCAGCAAGTGCTTTGCTGAGCCATCTCTGTTCCATTACTGGGTTATTTACTCTGCTGGGGCCTCTCTCTCTCTCCTATTCATGTTGTGTTCTAGCCAAAGGTTTTGGCTCATAATGTCTGACTGAAGGTGTGGAAAGTAGTACAGGACATGCCTTAAGAGACAAGGAAAGGGGGCTTCGCTGGTGGCCCAGTGGTTGAGAATCCGCCTGCCAATTCAGGGGACACGGGTTTGATCCCTGGTCCGGGAAGATCCCACATGCCGCGGAGCAACTAAGCCTGCGTGCCACAACTACTGAGCCTGCGCTCTAGAGCCCATGAGCCACAACTACTGAGCCTGTGTGCCGCAACTACTGAAGCCCACGCGCCTAGAGCCTGTGCTCCGCAACAAGAGAAGCCACCGCGATGAGAAGCCCGTGCACCACAATGAAGAGTAGCCCCCGTTCACCACAACTAGAGAAAGCCCATGCACAGTAACTAAGACCCAACGTAGCCAAAAATAAATAAATAAAATAAATAAAGAGACAAGGAAAGAATATGGTGCTGGATGAGAGAACACACACTTTGTGGAGTCTCAAGAGCACCTTCAAGGAAACAAGTAAAGAGCAGCAGGCCACTAGGGATTGGTGAGACGTCTGTGACATTATGAAGGGCACCATAGGCCTTCCCTCGTGGTCCAGTGGTTAAGACTTTGTGCTTCCATTGCAGGGGGCGCAAGTTCGATCCCTGGTCGGGGAACTAAGATCCCACATGCTGCATGGTGTGGCCAAAAAATAAATAAATAAATGAAGGGCACCATAAACATCCCTGCATACTGGCAGGATTGATGGACTTGCTCCAATGGAAGAAACTGGCAGAAGGCACAGTGTGATTTCAGGGCATTTGATGGGAATGGAGGAGCAATCCCGAGGATAATACAAGTGCCCTAGGTGTTCCCACATTCGGAGGTGCACCTGGGACCTCTGTGCTTAATAGCATCTGCTCCCTCTCCCTCTGCCCCCTTTATTATTTGAGTCTCTGCTTTGTGCCAGGTGCTGTACTGGGCACAGGGCATCCAGTGGCAGGCAGCTCACTGCTCTCCTAGGAAACTTTAACCCAGGATGACAGATTCCACGGTTTGGGGGAGGAAGTGAAATGCTTTATTGTACCAGCAATGAATCACAATAGTCATTTTCAATCTACACACAACCTAAATTGTCTTCTTTCCTTTATAGCCTCAGCGCCCCAGGTATGCTGCAGATGTGAGGGGACGGGAATGGGCAGGGGTCTTTTCCTACTTAAGGAGTCACCCGACTTTCTCAAAGGAAAAATAAAAATTGAGTGTCCCTGGAAAAACACTGCTGCACCTTGCCCAGATGCCAACAATATGAAGTGGCCAAGCAAACAGTGCTATGACCACTTGCAGAATGATCAGGCAGGAGCTCTGTGACACCAGGGGTTGGGCACGTGGTCTAGAGGCTGAAGGTAGAAGCAGCCCGTATGCTCAAGCTGAGCACAGACATGGAGGGGTAGACGCCGACTCGAGGAATGCAACAAATTGGAATTTTCAGCATTGGGGGTTGACTTTCTGTGAGGCTAAGTGTACAACAAAAGAATGCAACAGAACACTAAAAAGATACTCTTGGGGAAGCTCTTGTTTTCCTGCAGCAGAGAAAGAAGGGGCAAATCTGGGGGTCCCTGAGCAGGCAGCTCCTGGGGAATGGAGCCCACTGGTGATGCCCTGTTAGAGATAAAAGGAGTTCAGAGAGCCTGCAGCCAGAAGGATGGGAGAGAAACAAGACTTGCTGGAAGTTTCATTCTGGGCAAGGTTGGGTAGAAAGAACACAAGTGCTGGAGCTGGACAGGCCTGACTTTGAATCCTGTTCTGCAACCTTCCGATTACATAATGCTGTCAAATAATCTAGTCTCTCCTAGCCTCAGTTTCTGTATGTCTGAAATGGGGGTAACAATGGGTACCTTGCAGGGTTGTTAGGTGAGTGTTTAAGGTCCCTAGCACATCACCTGGCATGGGGGAGGGACTCAGAAGGCATCCTGGCCAGTGTAGCCAGGGCCTAAATAACCCTCTCCCATCCCTACCCGACCCCATCCCAACCTTTCTGAGAAATGCCTAGGCCTAACTCCAAGGGTGTTCCAGAGGCAGAGACAGAAATTGGGAAACACTCAAAGTTGAACCCTAGCAGCCAGAGCCCACCTTCCTGTTCACCTTGCTCCTTTCAGGGGCCTGGGGCAGAGGAGGTAATTTCTTCCTTCAGGTGCCCCTTTCTGACTGTTAAACGCAGAACAAACTCTACAGCCCTACATCACCTCCTTGCTGGAAATCCCTGAAGAGGATGGCAGGTGGATTAAGGAATTATCGGCCAGAAGGGCTTCAGCCTCAGAGCCTGGAAAACAAGTGCATCCCAGGCAAAGGAGGTATTTTCTGTAGCACAAATCCTTGAAACTGTCCAGGGGGATCAGCCTGGACAGCTTTGGCTTTGGGGAGGATGGGAAGATGGACTTGTTTCTCCTGCCTCCAGCTGTCTGTGTTTGGGTTCTTCCTGTTACCTCTCAGTTATGTCTTAGCTAGGCCTGGCTTCCTCGCTGTCTTTTTTCCTTTGGCATCCAAGTTCTGAGGGTTAAATGCTGTCTATAATCAGGCTTCAGGGGATCTGCACTAAGATTTTATTCCCAGCCTCTAGGGGTTCCCAGTCCTGTGGGGCAGGTGGGCTGTGTTCCGACCCAGGGGAGCTGGCCATCACTTGGGACATCCTGTATACAGTGGATGTACACTGTTTGTGGGAGCCCAGGGAAGGTAGAAGAGAATTCAGACTGGGCAGATTACAAGTGCTCCCTACAAGGAGATCGTGTTTCAGTGGAGCCTTGATGAGTGAAGAGGATTTTGATAGGTAGAAACAGGACATGGGGTACTAGGCAGGGTGTTCACACTGAAGGGAACAGTGTGGGACTGGCCCAGCATCTGGGAAGGACAGAATTCTTGAAGGGAAAGTGCAGTAATTTGGCGGAGCTCGAAGACTTCTGGCCCCTGGGAATAAAAGGATGCTGGGAGGAAGGGGTGTGAGATCTTAGAGGGCAGTGTTCAGACAGACCTGACCCTCAGCACCATATCACTACAAGCTGGACCTCAAAGTCATCCAGCCTCTTGGTTCCCAAACTAACTGCATGTGAATCTCTTGGGGGTCTGATTAAAAAACAGAACTGGTGCATCTGGGGCAGAGCCTAGGAACCTTATTTCTAAGAGGTGACTCCAAGGCACAGCGAGGAAAGGGACAGTGAAAGAAGGGGGGACACCACACCCTGAGTTAGTGACAGATCTGGGCCTAGAAGCTGGGTGTCCCACCCCTAGCCTGTGCTCCTCCACTGTACACATGAGGGGAGAGCCAGGGCATCTGTGACTGTGGGTTTGCCTGTCCCTTCGTAGTTACTCGCAGGGAAACTCCTGAAGCAGAAAGGGCCTGAGGGCTTGTTTTAGAAGCACCAGGGTAGGGAGATGCTGGTGAACTTTCCTCCATTTTCAGAGACCTTTGTGGGGTGAAGTGAAGGCTAGGAGGGAGAAGGAAAGATATTCCCTGAGCCCTGGCGGAGGCCAGGTGGCCTGCTGGAGTGTTACCATTATCAGGAAAAGAAGGGTGGAAGGCCCCAGTGCAGATCTGTCTGTCCAGTTTGGCATTTGGATTGTGGCACTAGTTGGGGGCCCAGCCTCGCCACAATTTTCAGGTGTGCATCCTACCATGGAAGATTCCATTAAGCTGTGCCGAGCCCACCTGCTGTGTCACTCGGCTCCTCGGAACCCCTGTTTTGCTCAGTGTTCTCTCCTTGGCCAGGAGGGGGCAGTCAGCTGCCTCTCCAGTTTTCTTCCTGCCTTTAGAGCTGAGGCCTGGAAGGGCCCAGAGGTGGTTAAACAGGATAGGACTTTCTCTGACCCATGGCAGCAGGCCTGAGTTCCAGTTCCACATTCTCATTGCAGACTGAGCCACTGGGGATAGGTGAGGAGAAGCAACATGCTCCCATCCCTGTGTTTTTTTAGTGCTCAGGGACCTGGCTCCCAGCTGCCTAGCTCTCCTGCATAAGCCAGAGGCTTGGGGCAGGGCCTGCTACAGGTCTGTGTTATATATTCTCCCCTTCTATAGGAATATATCCACCAGTGTTTAGCTGGGCACATAGTTGCCCATAATAAAGATTACATGTCCCAGCTTCCTTTGCAGCTATAGGTGATCACGTGACTATGTTCTACCCAATGGCACATAAGTAGACGTGGTAGTACAACAGCTTTCAGGAACCTTCCTTAAGAGGTAGTTTATAAGCATCCTTTGGCTCCTTCATTCTGTCATTCTGCTGCCTGGAACTTGGACACTGCCATCTTAGACCATGAGGTCAAGGCCATGTATGGTGTTATAAGATAGTGTCTGGATCGCAGACACTAGGGAACTGTTTTCCACCCTTAATCACCTATTCAGATTTTATGTGAGAAGAAATAAACTTCTGTGCTTTCTGCATTACCACTAGTTTGGGATTCTTTCTTTGGAGGCAAACCAAATCCTAACTAATGTAGGCCACAGCTAGATAGAAGATGCGGAAGCCATTGCACACACATGGGGGCAGGCAGCCACGTTTAATAATAATAGTCATGAGCATTTACTGAGCGCTTCCTAGTGCCAGGTTCTGAGTTAAGCACTTTATATGCATTATCCTGTTTGATCCTCCTGATGATACTATGAGGCAAGATTTATAATCCCAATTTTATAGATGATTAAACTGAGGCTTACGTTTAAATACTTGCCCAGTCAGTCAGAAAGTGACAGGATTCCGAATCAGAATCTCTTTAACAGCTGGACGAAAGCCCTGATTGTTCCTCAGGCTGTGAGGAGGGTCCCTGCCAAGCTGGGCTCAGCTTAGATTGAGAGGAGAGATTCAGGAGGCTGTGACTGCACGGAAATTGACCATAAATCAGGCTGAAGACTCTGGGCAACCCAAACTCTAGTCCTTATTCTCCAAACAAAATTCTTAGGCTTTAAATACTTTTGAGGTCTAGTTCCTCCACCTAATGAAGGTATCCCCTCAAGAGCATCTCCAGTGTGATCACCTGATATGGTCTGAATGTTTGTGTGCTCCCCAAATTCATATGCTGACATCCTAACCCCCAAAGATGATGGTATTGGGAGGTGGGGCCTTTGGGAGTTGCTTAAGTCATGAGGGTGGAGTCCTCAGGAATGGGGTTAGTGCCTTATAAAAGAGGCTCCAGAGAGCTCCCCAGCCCCTTCCACGTGAGGACACAGTGAAAGGCACAAGCTATGAACCAGGAAGAGGGCCCTTCCTCACTAGACCATGCTGGCACCTTGATCTTGGAATTTCCAGCCTCCAGAACTGTGAGAAATAAATTTCTGTTGGTAATAAGCCACCCCATCTGTGTTATCTTGCTATGGCAGCCAGAGCTAAGACATCTCCTATTTAGTGGCTGAGCTAAGAGGGCTCCAGACACCTCTTCTTCCACCCCCTCCTCCTCTCCCCACCTTTCTCTTCCTCCTCCTCTTTTCTCCCTTGTTTTCTCTGCATGCCCCTTCCTGCTTTACTTTCTGAGGATCATGGAGGTTGTTCCAGAGGCTCCTTATATAGTGTGGCCTCCCCCGAATGGGCCTTTGTTTATCTTCAAAGATTTCCATGGAGCATCAACCCCAAAATGTCTAAGACATAAAGAACTCCATCTAGACAGGAAAGCTTGGTACTACTCCCCGCTTTACTACCAAGTTCCCTTGTCACCTGGGCAAGTCCCTTCTCCATTCCAGGCCTCACTCTCCTCATTTAAAAATAATAGCAATAATAACAAAAATAACAACCCCTAACACACTGTGACCCAGGCACAATACGTTCTTTCTTTCTTTCTTTTTTTTTTTTTTATGGCTGCGTTGGGTCTTTGTTGCTGCACGTGGGCTTTCTCCAGTCGCGCTGAGCAGGGGCCACTTTTCGCTGCAGTGTGCGGGCTTCTCACTGTGGTGGCTTCTCTTGTTGCGGAGCATGGGCTCTAGGCGCGTGGGCTTCAGTAGTTGCGGCACACAGGCTCAGTAGCTGTGGCTCGTGGGCTCTAGAGCACAGGCTCAGTAGTTGTGGCGCACGGGCTTAGCTGCTCCGCGGCATGTGGGATCTTCGCGGATCAGGGCTCGAACCCGTGTCCCCTGCATTGGCAGGTGGACTCCCAACCACTGCACCACCAGGGAAGTCCCAACACAATACGTTCTAAGTGCACTACATGCATTAATTCACTTAATCCTTATAACAACCCTATTAAGGAGGTAGTACTATTCCTATTCCTGTTTTCCAGTTGAAGAACCTGAGACACAGAGGTTTTTAAGTTGTCCAAGGTCATGCACAACAAAGTAAAAATGAGAGAACAATAGACTTTAAAGAGGACCTCAAACTTGTGTTCAGTTACAGTCTCTGCTTTAACGATGTCTCCTGCAGTCTCAATGCAGTACAGATGAAAGCGGGGGGGGGCGCGGAATGGGGGGGTCTAATCTCTCTCACCCCGGCGGCCTTGCTCGCACTACTCTGCAGGCCTCGCCTTCCACCTAGAACAGTGTGAAAGCCACAAAACTCCAGAGCTCTAGTCTCTAAGGGCCCCTCCCATTGGAACATTCTGAGTCTCTCTTGGCCAGGAGTCCCTGGGGTTTGGAAGGCAGGGCGCCCTGCCATCTGCCAGATGACACTAGGATTAAGGGCTTGATAAGAACCTGTGTGCGAGCTCCCCTGCACGGTGATTAACCCCCCAGAATGGCCTGTTTCCCAGGGGAGCAAAATCTCCCCCTAGGAGAGCTGGGGCCTTCTGCTTGACCTCAGCTGCTTTCAGAAAGCATCTGTGCTTTAAACTAGAGGCGACACCCACCCCCGAGAACAGAGGAAGGGAGGCTGCGACGTCCTACGGGCAGAGCTGGAGCAGCCGCGGTCTGTCCCGGCGGGCGATGCGCTCCGGCCGCAGTCTTGGCGGTCCTGGCGTCCGCTCAGCTGACTCTGCCCTCTTCCGCCCCTAGGCTGTCAGCTCCCCGCGGCCGGAAGCCAGCCCCAAAGGTCCACCAAAAAGCCGCTCTCTGGTTGATGACTCATGCAAGTGCCCTGTTACCATTGTGGGAAATACCTGGGGCCCTTCTGCGTATGGGGCGGTCTCCTCGTGGCCGCTGGCAAAGCCTGGCCGCCGGCCCTCGGGGGAGCAATGCAGAAGGCGGAGCTAAGGCAGCTGGAAGGAATTTCCATTTGTCTAGAGTTGCCGGGCCTGCTTCTGCCTTATTTCAGCAAGGGACTCAGTGCCTCAGAAAATAGCCTGCCAAACATTCTTGTTTTCAAAGGAGACCATGAGTTCCCTGCCCTGCAGTAAGATTTGTTTATTACAGCGATGTCAATACATCTCCCTATTTACCTCTCCACACCCCCTTTCTGAGCCTCCTCCCTCAGGGTATGTAAAGGGCCTGGGAGTGAAGGAAACATTCCGTTTTTCTTTGATGCCTTACTGAGCTGCCGACACCTGTGCTGAGGGTTAGAGACCTGCTTTCCAGGTGGTTTTTGAAATTTGTTTGTTTTAACCACCAGTTTATTGTGTGGCTTTGGTAGCATTCCATCCCTGCTTTGAGCTTTGTTTCCTCCAACTGCAAAATGAATCAGTGGTGCTTCCTAGGGTCTCAGTGATTTTTCAGAAGTAACTGATAAGGGGTTTGCTTTCAGATCTTGTGAAGTATGGGATCTGCTAAAAAAAGGGGGGGGGGGATGGTTTGAAAAGCACTTGCCTAGGTGACCTCACACCTGTGTCAAGGAAGTGTCTGCTTAGGTCTCTGATGGAAAACTTTTCTTTAGGCTTCATCACCACGAGGTCCCTGAATCTGGTATGCCTTCTCCTCTCAGGGTGGCCAGGAACAGCCACCCTGAGACAGCCCCAAGAGGAGACAGGACTAAAATCATTCCGCAGAGATTTCCTGCCTCCTGGAGCTGAAGGTCATTTCTATGCCTGCCCCATCTCCCTCCCTGTCCAGGCCTCCTCTGTCTGCTTCTCCTACAAGACCATGACAACAAAGCCCTCCCTGACAGTGTTCTCATATGACACAGCAGACCTATGATGGAGGGAGGGACAGGAATTATTTCCCCCATTTACAGATGAGAAAACAGGCTCAAAGAGGTGAAGGGTTTGAGCAAGGTGACAAGGCAAGTTTTTGGCAGAATGGTGTAAGAATCCTGGCGTCCTGATAACTTAAGGTAAACTGGGACTCCTGCCAGCTGGGGAAATGGTTCTGAGAGGTGTGATGTGGTGAGAAAAAAAAATATACTGTGAACGAGCTAATCTGCCCTCTTGAACCTTCTCTAACAGCCAAAACAGGCATGAAAGAGGCCAAGCTAGCAGCTCCACACTAGCTGTGACTTCTCTTGGACCCCTGGGGGTCCTCTGAACACTTCCTAGTGCTCCTGAGGCAAGACACTTTAAGAAATGGACAGAGGGTCCTGGCAGTACCAGGCCAGTGGCAGGAAGGCCCTGGTCCAGTGACTCCCCTGCCCACGACACACGCACCTGGAAATGAGGGGGTTCCTCGGCCATGGCAGGTTCTGATGCAGAAGTGCCACGTGAGCAGAAGGGCTCTCCCTGCCAGCCAGCCCATAAGGCTCTGAGAATCTACCCTAAGCATCACCGGCAGCTTCTTAGCTTCCTCTGCTGTTTCCAAGATGGGCCCAGCACATCCTCAAGGGACCTTGAGTGGAAATCAGTATTCCAGTCACATCTCCAAGTGTCTGTAATCCCGCCTGCTTGAGCAGCACTTGGGAGTTTACAAAGCACCTTCACACCAGAGGTCCACGAGGTAGGCAGGTAGATAGCAGATCGCAGATTTATCTCCATTTTATGAACTGGACACAACAGAGACTCGGGGAGAGGAATGACTTGTCCAAGGTCGCGCAGGACATTGAAAGACCCAGAACTGGAACCTGGGCCTGTGACTGAGTCAGGCTGAGCGAGGCCCTTGCTGTATCAATTTCTGGCTTTGCCCACAGGGTTTCCTCCTCAGCTAAGGCCACAGAAGCCTCACTAGCAAAGACAAGAGTGGGGTATCCATCCTGATTTCCAGCATTTCCCCATGACAAGCAGCCCCTCTTACAATCAGAAAAGGGAGGGCCCTGTTAGGGAACCAAAATCACGTAAGCAACTTGGGAAAGAAGCACTTTCCATGCCCTGTCCTAGCCGCAGCCAGTCCAGGGGTGTGCGAGTCAGGAGGCCTGGGCTTGGGGTCCAGGTCAACAGCTGATTCTCTGGGGGCCTTGATCAGGTAGACTTTTTTTTTTTTTTTTTGAGTCTCAGTTTCTTCCTCTGTAAGATGGGGTGAAGGACTAGGATCACTGTTCTCAACCAGCTCATGTTAAAATCGCCTGGGAAAGTTTGTACAAAACCCAGCTCTGGGGGCTTCACCCTAGGCCTAGTAGATCAGCTGTGGGGTTGAAGCAATCTGTGCGAACCCACATTGTTAACCTGGTGATTCTGGATGATTCTGAGGCCCACTGACGTCTGAGACCACAAGACTAGATGGTCCCAAGGGCCTTTCCTGCACTGACATCCTATTATTTGAGGCATCAGGAAGTGTGGTAAGTGCACTCTGACTCTCTGCTTATTTCCTCCCATGTTTTGTTCTTTACAGTAGACTCAGAGTCCTAGAAGTGGAAAATATCTTGAATAGATTCCCAGAGTACAGTCTCTTTAGGAAAAGTACAACAAGTACGAGAAGGCCCAGGAGGGGCTGGATTTTGCATTCCCAAGGGGGCTATGAGCCAACTGTGGGTTTGCTGGGCCTCCAGTCTGCGGTGTACTAGGTGACCCACTCCATGGGCATATCCCAACAATAAGATGATTTCTCTGATGTGGCCTCTACCCACAGATCTGTGGGAACTCTGACTCCATCCAAAGGCTCTAACTGGCTCACAATGGCTACCTTTCCTCCCTGTTCCTCAGGAGGCCCTAACCTGTGGGCTGCCAGGGTAGTCCTGTACCTCTTGGGGTGTCTGCATGCTTGGCAGCCACATGCTTGGCAGCCACATACTTGGCTACACAGACAAGCCAGATGTCACTGCCCTGCTGGCACCAGACTGTACCAGTTATGGTTGTTGGCTGAAAACAACAGAAACTAATTCTGGCTGACTTAAGCAGAAAAGGAATTTATTCAGGGATATTGGAAAGCACTGAGACTCACCAGGAAGGCTAGAGAACCAGCCTTGGAAAACAGGTAGAAACAAAGCTGGCTGCCTCTCAGAAAGACTCATGCCATGGGTCTAAAGAGGGGATTTAGATGCTGTGCATCCCACAAAATGACAAACTCTCTACTCACCTGACGAAAGACTCTACACCCAGAGAAGTGTTGTTGGTGATTTTTGCTGTGGCTGGTGCCAATAAGAGCATTTCCTATTCTTCCAGCCAAGTTTCAAATCCTGTGTGCCTTCCATCTGAGAAGGTTCCTGCCAGGTATCACCTCCTTTGCTCTGCCCTATTTATACCTCATGTTGCTACACTCATGTTTCACATGCAGCTAGTGTGGAGCTGCTAGCTTGGCCTCTGATTCCAGACCAACCCTTGTTCCCCCTGCCCCAACTCGTACATAGACACCTTAACCCATGTCTCCCTGGTCTACCCCCCTTTCCCAATTTCCTACCCCATTTGATCTCCAGAACCATCTAGTAGGATTGCACCTTTTCCCACAATCATTTTTCTCCTTCGTCCAGTCAATCAGTAAATATTTACTGGGCATCTACTATGTGCCAGTGACTGTGCTGGGTGATGAGGGATAGGAGAACCCTATCTTTATGGAGCTTAGAGTCTAGTGTGGGACACAGGCATTAACCAAAGAACCATACAATATCTTATGACCAATTGTGATAAATACTATGAAGGAAAAGCTCACCAAAACCTTGAACGTTTTAGTAGGGACAACTGATCTGGTCTGGGATGCTTCCCTGGAAGGGTGATGTTTGAGTTAAGATATGTGAGATGAGCGAGAGTTAGCCAGAGGAAGGGGAAGGAGGGAGGGAAGGGGGAGGGAGGGAGAAAAGAAGGAAGGGCATTTTAGGCAGAGGGAACAGCAGGAGCTAGGGTTCTGAGGCAGAATGAAGCTTGTGCCCTCCCAGAAGTTAAAGAAATTAGGGGGGCTGGAGTTCCTACTGTGAGAGGGAGAGTCATGATGCCCAAGGCTGAGGAGGTAGGCACGGGCTAGACCAGCAGAGCATTGGACTCGCATAATGGATTTTAGTTTTTATCAAAGAGCAACAAGGAACTGTTAAAAAAAAAAAAAGTAAGGAGGAGTTGGGCCTGCAGCGTGGAGAACAGATCGGAGACAGCAAAAGTGGATGAGGAGGTCTGTGAGGACCCAGTGAGAGATAACAGGGTCTTGGCCTGCTGAGTAGGCGGCGTAGAATGGAGCAGAGGACAGATTCAAGACAAGTTTAAGAAGTGAAATTGACGGGACTTGGTGGTGAGCAGCATAAGGGGAGGGGTCGGGGATGAGGGAGACCATGTGTCTGAGATCACGCTGAGGCTTGTGACTTGTGCAGCCAGGTGGAGGGTGTTAGGGGAGCGCTTGTTCCCCACTCCTCATGTTTCCAGGTGAAGGGACTCCTGTTAGGTAGCACTCCTGAGCTCTGTCCCCATGGCTATGATTGGTGCATTAGGAAGGAGGAACCGGGCTAGTGCGGCTCAGGGTCTTCTGGGTTTTCTAGTCCCCATTCCCTGCCACAGATGGCTGTGATCCAGTTTGGTCTCAAGGCCACGCAGCGAGCTTAGCGGGGCTGGCTCTGCCCCCGGCTAGAAGCCTATAGTTTGGGAGGCACGTTCAGTTCAGGGCCGCCTAACCAGTTCAACCAGCCCCAAACCATGGTTCTGGCCTGGAAATGGAAGAGAACTGGCATTTTCTTGCCCTCCGCCCGCCTCCCCCCAGTGCTTCAAAGCCCCAGCACTTAGAGGCATATTTACTGAGATAGGGGACACTTAAGCAAGAGTAGGTTTTAAGGGAGAGATCATGAATTCAACTCTGGATCCCTTTCCTGGCCACTTTGATTTCTTACCTTTGACGAAAATGTCCCATGAAATCCATACACTTGCCCATGTGCCTCTTTTTTATTATCTCAGGGGCATTAAATACATCAAACTAAAACTTTCTAAAATTTTACTTTGCTTTGGTAGATCAGCCTGGACTTAAACTCTGAATCAGTTCTCCTCAGAGAGGTTATGAACCTACACCCCATCCCGAGGGATAATAATAATAACAGGAACAACTACCACGAACGAAGCCTTCGCTGTGCTCAGACCATCTCAATCCTCACAGTATCCTCCGGGAGAAACACTTTTGCTATTCCCACTTTACAGGAGGAAAGACTGAGGCCCAGAGAGGTTAAACGGCCAGAGCCAAGGGCATCTGGCTAATGAGAAGTGACTGAGATTCCAGAGCTCTTGCTCTTAAATACCATGCTGACCTGGAGGGTGTGCTGGAAGATTTTTAACTGCCATGTGAAAGTAAGAAGCGCAACTGCTTTTTGTGCTCTCAGCTGAGGGGTTCCCAGGCCCTATCAGCCTCTGCTTTCCTCTCCCGTCCATGCTGTGAGCCTTTGAACTCAGAGCTTCTCTCCTTTCCTCTCTTCAGGCATTTTCCAGATGTTTCCACCCCCCACCCCCACCCTCACCCTCACCCAACACAGAGACAACCTGTCTGTTAAAGCCTTGCAAATCCAACCAGAACCATCTGAAAGAGTTTAGCAGGCAGGCAGGAAAGCCAGCCTGAAACTGAGTTAGCCGGGATTCTGCCCAAGGCCCTCACATCAACTATGCAACATAACCACTGCCCAGTGCAGAAAACAGGGTACACTAGAGCTAGTCTGTTGTCACTGGCTGGTCCTCATTTGAATCGGGAAGTAATGTTGTGGTGAGATTCAGTCTCCTGTAGTTTTGCACTGGAAGCGGGAAGAGCACATGGACCCCCTCCCAACCCCAGAGGCTCAAACCACCCACCTCCCGCACCTGGGCTCTCAGCCAGGTGCTTTCACAGTTGCATGATGAGCCGTGCTCTGCCTGGTGAACATTGCTCTGCAGTCTGAGCGCCTGGATACAATCCTCCACCCTGTGCCTTCCAGGGTCTCCCCCAGGCCTCTGTGTAAAATGAGGATAATAATTGTACCAACTCCACAGAGCTGTCGTGAGAATACATGATTTCATATATGTAAAGGCTTCTGGCACATAGTATGTATTGCGAAACGGGTTGCTGTCATCGTCATAATCACCATCAATACTTGGTTTCCCACCTTCATGGTTTAAAAAAAAAAAATCAAAACCAAGTACCATACATAACATAATTTATTTAATACTTCAAACGAACTTTAAATAAACTCACTTTTGAAACATAGCCTCCTCCTAAGCGAAGTATCCTTGAAATCACAAGTTTGATGATTTTAGTTACATTTTTAATGGCTCTTTGCAACCATACATGCCCATTAAAGTAAATGTGTTCACCCTGTAGCACTAACTCATCTTGTGCACAGCCAGGGGTTCTCTGCCCTGGCTTTAAGGAGCAATGCTGTGGGCGAGTGCTGGCACCTGTCTCTGTCTTCTCATCTGTAAAATAGGTGTGATGTGATGCTGCTGCTTCCTGGGACTGTTGTCCTACTGTGCAGCATGTTGGTTGTGACCACGCTTTGTAAGGTGCAGTTCACTAAAGTTGCTATCATGTGGCTCTCCTGTCCCTATCCCATTCCAGGTTAGCTGCTCACCCCAGGTTTGCAAAAGGAGCTGCTAATGGAAAACTTCCCCAACCCCTATCCCACCTCTCCCTGGAATTTGTTGGAATTCGCACTCAATCAAGTAGATATTTTCTCACGTTGTTTCCTTTCCTCAGGCTAGAACAGACCCCAAATCCATTTTAATCCTCCATCCTCATTCAGCATCCCTCCTCCTTATTGAGGGTGTCAGGCCTGGTTGCCATACTCACGTGATGGCACCCCCAGCCCACGCCCCTCCAGCTAGGCTCAAGCCGGCCCCAGGGTTCAGGAAGCAGAACTTCCAGGAATTTTATCTCCATTGGCCCGTGGGCTCTCCCCCTGCTGCCTGTCCATCGAACTCATGGGTCTGGAAATACCCTTTCCCTGGACCTGACCGGCAGAGGCAGCTGCTGCCGTTCTGCCTTTTCCTGCTGCATGACGACTCATTACGCATTCCCTCTGACCAAAGCCTCTTCCCTCTCTTCACCTGGGCAAACAAGGTAAATCTCCACCAGAGGGCTTGCTGTCATTTCAGCTCCAAGGGGTGAAGGCTGAGGCCTTGGGGGCTGCGGCAGGGTGGGGGTGGAGGGAAGGGCGGTCCTGAGGGCAGAGGAGAGGATGGGAATAAAGTCCCAGGCTGAGGCCTGGGATGCTCTGCATTTCCCTGACTCTGCCCTGCCCAGCCAGCGTGCAGGGCTTCACAAATGTCCATTTAGAAAGCTCCTCCCTACTTGTGTGGAGAGGTCCCAGTGACTGGCCCCCATCAGACGCAGGAAAAGCTGAGGAATCTGAGCACTGATGACAGTATGATTCCTTTGATTCTATGGGAGAAAAAGGGAAAAAGCCTATAAAACAAAGCCAGAGCTGTTCCCTGAAGAGTGGAAGGGAAGAGCAGTTTTCAGTTTCTTAGACAGTTTTACTCTTAGCCTATCAATGTGCCACGGAATCCCGAAGAATGTACAAATAGCCCTTCAAGTGTGAGCTGTATCTTCCGAATCACTTGGAAGTGGCTGCTCGACTCCAGCTGGGGCATCTCTGGGCGCTCCTCAGCCCTAGATCCTTTGAGCTAGGGCAGAGAGCCCCTCCCATTTGGCTCTCTCTCCTCTCAGCACTCCCTGCCCCAAATCCTGCCCCTTCAGATTTTCTCAACCCACTGCCCCTACTCCCAGGTCCTGCCTGGCCTCTGCAGCCTCCAAGACAGGGCAGGCATTTGGCCACCCTGGGTTCTGCTCTGCCTGGGCTTGGCCCCAGGTGGGGGCTGGTCATTGGGTTCTGTAAGGCGAGCTGAGCTTGCTCCCGACCAAGATGATACCTTGTATCAGCTTGTATCTCCTGTTTATTCATGCACGGAGGGAATCTCTGCTCTCTATCCCCCTGGAGTTGGCCTAACCTTGGTTTGTCAGCCCCCAGGAAAAGGCAGGGGAGTGGGGTGGGAGTTTGTTATGGAATGAATGTTTGTGTTCTTCCAAATTCATATGTTGAAAGCCTAGGTTATGTATTAGGAGGTGGGGCCTCTCGGAGGTGATTAGGTCATGAGGGTGGAGCCCTCATGAATGGGATTAGTGCTCGTAAGAGAGATCCCACACACCTCCCTAGCTCCTTCTGCTATGTGTGGATCCCAGACCATGCTGGCACCCTGATCTTGGACTTTGAACCTCCAGTGAGCAAGAAGTCCCTGCTATTTATAGGCTACCCAGTCTATGATATTTGGCATAGCAGCCTGAATGGAATAAGGGTTAGAGGGATATAAAAACCCATTCTGGGGCTTCCCTGGTGATGCAGTGGTTGAGAGTCTGCCTGCCGATACAGGGGACATGGGTTCGTGCCCCGGTCTGGGAGGATCCCACATGCCACGGAGCGGCTGGGCCCATGAGCCATGGCCGCTGAGCCTGCGTGTCCGCAGCCTGTGCTCCACAGCAGGAGAGGCCACAACAGTGAGAGGCCCATGCACTGCAAAAAAAAAAAAAAAAAAAAAAAAACATTCTGATCTGTACATATATTTAATTATTTGACCAGAACACTAAATTTTATTTTTCCACGGCACCTATTTCATTGTACTGGCAATTGTTATCTCTTAATAAATGGTGTTCATTCATAGATAGTTGTTCCAGCTTATAGAATTCTGGGGAAAAGAGCTTCCAGAATAGTGATATGTTGAACTTGCCACAAAATCAAGCAAGTTGAAGATGTCTGTGAGTGTTAACCCTCCTTATGACAGTCTCATCTGGTGGGATAGTTAATAGGTAACATAGGGACCTTCACAACAGAGATTATAACAACACTAAAATAATAGTTCTTATAATCAAACTACAGCTGGGCCCTGTAGTGGATGGTGAGGAGTCAGTCATAAACAGGACATGCCCTCTGTCTTCAAGGGCTCCGAGTCTGGGTCATTTTGACTCAGAAGAATTTGCAATGAGCCTTCAAGTCCACTGTTCTCTCTCCAGCAGCCCAGACTGATAGCCATCAGCACGCCATCATTTCATCAGATGGATGCAGGTGTGACTGAGGATTAGACACCTCACCTTTTATTCCTTCATGTTGCTGTGTGCTCAGATTTTGTACACATGGTGCATGTCTGCACGTCTTTTTACATTTTTATCCACACCAGTTTTGTTTTTTGCTTCTCGGCTAAATTTCCAAAGATGATAAAGAAGTGTGTTTATTCATTTAAATTGCCTTGCGCCAGGATCCACTCAGCCAAACACCTGGATGGTATTTTGATAATGATGATGTTGATGTTGACAAATGCTTGATAATTCAATATCTATGTAAAGTGTCCTATTTTTAAAAGAAAGCTTGGCTAGAACCTAACTAAAATCATAGGCAATTCAGAAGAGGTTTCTTTTAAGAAAATGGCAAGAGAAAAGGCTTTGCAGACCCATCAAATGAGAAAACAGTGGTGCTCCTGGCAGTTTTTTCTGCTTTTGGCACCGTCCAGGTGACCCCCAGAATGCTGCAATGTCCTTGAGGACCTCATCCCATCTGCCTCTGTCTGTATGGTCCAGAGCCCATCAGTCCTTAAATGCTACCCTTCCTGCCTACCAGGCAGGCCTGGGCTTCCTCTGTGAGTCACTCTGCCTGAAGCCATGACCCGTGCAGCACCCCAGAGTGTCTTGATGCAACACTTCGTTATTAGCCTCCGTGTTCATCCAGCAATTTCAAGAAGAAACTGCAAGATATTGTTCTATGCCTAATCAAAAGCTGTTCTGCCAAACAACAGGGCAGTGAAGATGAGAGTTGCTTTCAAACCTAAAAGGAAAGGCAAACAAATACAAGACCAAATTCTGTTGGTCAAGCTGGATGCTTTGATATCAGCCTGTCAGAGACGGCAGTGGAGCCTTCCTCGACTCCTTGTGACCAGGGCTGATATTCAGCTGGCGTGCAGGGTAAAGACAGCTCTGTCCCAGCAGCTTCCATGTGCCCTCTCATCTCCCAGGGAAGAAGCAAGTATGGTTCCCTGTTGGACAGAATGGGCAGCATCCACACTGCAAATTTAGTGATGAAAATCTCTAGATGCATTTTTTTGGCAAGACTTTTGATAGCTCCACAATTATCCCGGAAGTTTTGCCTGGCCATGCCTCTGTCTCTGGCCTGATGCTCCAGCTGAACAATGCAATGAGAAGTGCTTTGGTAGCCCCTGCGTGCCCAAGAGGTGTGTCCTCCTGAACCAGGGAACTAGAACTACCAATTTATGGGAGCTGGGACTGTCTAGGACCACTTTCTCTGCAGATTTTGCAGTTGTAAGGCAAAGACCTTGCAAACCAAATTCTAGAAGATATCAAGAAGAGGCAAGTGGAGGAAAAAAAAAAGAAAGAAAAGACAAGTGACCAAGACTGCTGCATAAATATAGAATTGGTAGGATACTGCTGGTTCCCAAGAGGGGGATCATCATTCTACTGGTTCTCACCCCAGGCTGAAGGCGCTCTATTGGAATGTGAAGACATCTTGGGCTGGTCTAATAACCTGGGTATCTTCTTTGCCCTTTGCTGTGTTTCAACTTGAGACACAGAAGAGGGAGGATGGTTGCTGTGTGGGGTATGTGTGTGTGATACAGATGGGGATGTGAAAGTCAGGAACTCTGCAACTAACATCTGAGATTTGCCACCAGCCAGGAAAACATTTGTTAAACACTACCCTGGGCCACCTAATACGGCGTCCTCAGAAATCCTGTGGAATGTTTTCAACTTGACAGCCTCTTATGCACCCAGACATATATTTCATATTCCTCAAATCCTAGCCAAGAAAGGGAAGGATGTAGACCTGGTGGGCCTGCAGGTAGCCCGGACCAACACTCAGAAGGAGCTTGAGTTTGGTACTGGCTCCAACACCAACATATAATCTGTCTTTCATCTGATCCCTCTTGGATCCCCTGGATATGCTGGAAATAATCTTTGACAGTTTCAGCTGAAGTAGCTGAGAGAATGGAAATTTGGAGAGCAAGACCCAGACTGCAGCAATCTGCTGGCCACAACAAGCCACACTGCAGACTCCCCTTAATGCAAGTCATCATTTATTACTAACTCCATTGATGACCTGCTGACTGTGGCCTACCGCTTCACCAGACCGGTGGGAACAGATGGTTTAATGTGATGAGAGCATCACAGAGTGTCAAGGATGGAACTCTTTCATTCTACAGATAAGGAAGCTGAGCCCCAGGGAGGAAAATAGTATAGTTATTCATTCACATTTCTGCTTCCGCAATTAGATTATGAGGTTCTCGAGGGCCAGGACTATATTTTTTGAAGACTCACAGCCTAGCAGAGGGCTTGGCCATTGCAAGATGCTCAATAAATGTTTCTGAAAGGGAGGGAGGGTGGATGGGAAGGGGACTTGCCCAAGGTCACACAGGTTGTAGTGGCAGAACCAGACCCCCTACCCCACAGGCCTCTGTCGGGAGGCAGGCATGCTGGCCACTCAGGGAGCTGCGCATCTCCTTTCAGCTTTGCCAGCTCTAGCTGATGCCTTCCCGCGGGTCAGGCTGGCTCTGTCTATTGCCCAGAAAGTGTCACTGATACCAGACCCCAAGGCATCTGCTGTTCCACAGCAGGTCTGTGATGTGAACGTCATCAGAAGAGCCATGCCGGACTTGTCTCAACTCCCCTGATGGAGGGGCTGGGCCTGGGCTCTCAACTTAGGCTGGTGTCTCTGGCGGGGCAGGACCCAGAGCTGGAGCCAAAGGAGAGCCAAGAGTGAGGGCCCCAGGGTCACAGGCAGGATGGAGCCTAGCAAGACATCTAGGCAAATGGGTGGCAGAATTCTGGAAAAGGCAGTAAGGCAGGGCATCGGAAACCAAGGTCCAGAGAGCAGAAGGGACCTGCCCAAGCTCACCCCCTAACAGGGCAGAGATGGATTCGAGGCAGGGACGGTCTCTTCATAGAGGTAAGATGTTCTCTTCCCACAACAGCGAGGAAGAGAGGGAGCCAGAGCAAGTCCCGGAGGAAATGTGGTGCAGCTGCGGATTCTGTTTATAGGGCGGCAGCAGCCTCGCCCAAGGCGTGTCAGGAGTCGGGGTGTGGGTGGGACGCTGTGAGAGGAGCTGAGCCGGCTGCGTGCCTCTGCGTTGTCTCAGGCTCGCTCCGCTTTCTGCCAGCCCTGGGAACCTACCTTGCCTCTGTCCCTTGCACTGGCCCCTCTTTGGGGTTGGGGAGGGGCCCAGAGTTGGAAGTGACTCTTTTCTAAGCAGCCTTCAGGGCCCTGTCAGTGATGTCGTCTTCTGCCACATCCCTAGACAAGGTATCCCTTGTGCCCCAGGATTGGCGCTGGACCCAGAGCTGGGTCCCTGCCCCCAGGGGTCTTAAAATCTTGTTGGGGAACTAGGGCACATTTGAGACACCCAGCACCAGGCACTCTAAGGCCAGCATGGCTCTGGCTACACCGAGTGGGTTGCTCAGAAAAAGCAGAGATCCTCGCAGGTAAGTTGGCTTCTTGGAGGAGGTGAGGCTGGAATTGGAGCCCAAGCATTACACGGTGGGTGAGGGTTTTGAGTAAAGTCACTGCAACAAGACTGTATGGGCTTCTCGCAGGGGCGGGGGATGGAAAGCTTTGGGGGCAGCCTCAGAGTCACGGGGTGAGGGCTAGTGTTTTTCAAGCATTTTTTAGCAGCAGAATCCTTCATCAAAGGAAAACTTAGGTATCAACGTGCTAAAAGCAGAACTGCTCAGCGTCCCTTTCACCCCGGGGTTAGCCCCCCAGGAAAGGAATGGAGCTCTACAGCTGGACTAGTTCAACCTTCTTATTGGACCAGCAGGGAAACTGAGGCACAGAGAGCCGAAGGACATGCTCATTGGCTCTCGGGCGCGGAGGCAGGCAAGATTGAGGTCTGTCTCCTCTCCCCAGCTCAGGGCTTCCCCCAGTAGACCTTACTCCAGAATGCGGCCAGACTGGGGAGACCTTCCACTGGGCTAAGGAATGTGAGTTCCACAAGACGGAGAACAATGAAATGTGTTTGGGCAAAGGCATTCTTCCTGGCATTCCAGTGTGGCAGCCTAGCTCAGACTGCACTCTCTTGATGTTTCGGTCCCTTTATTGAGGAGGCTGGCATATTTGAATCATCTGAGAACGATCTCCAGCAATTCAGGGTCAGAGACACTGGTGGGGATGGTGGTTTGGGCTAGAGAAGGACAGGTGTCATTGGTTGAGTTTTGGTAAATAGATGAATTGTCAGTGGATAAGTTCAGTGGATAAATTCAGTGGAAGAATCAGAGCTTCTTAAACTGCGTGAGAAATTGTGCCCATTCATTGGCCTAATGACGTGGATTTAATTAGGAATTCAACAATAACTAAAAAAGTCCTCAGAGAAAGATAAATACTTTATGATATCACTTGTATGTGGAATCTAAAAAGTACAACACACTAGTGAATATAACAAAAAAAGAAGCAGACTGACAGATATAGAGAACAAATCAGTTGCCAGTGGGGAGAGGGAAGGGGGGAGGGGCCGTATGGGGGTAGGGGATTAAGCAGTCCAAACTGTTATGCATAAAAGAAATAAGCTACAAAGATATGTTGTACAACACAGGGAATATAGCCAATATTTTATAATAACTATAAATGGAATATAACATTTAAAAAGCGTGAATCACTGTATTGTATACCTGTAACTTATATAATATTGTACATCAACTATACGTCAATAAAAAAATACACCTAAAGACCTAAAATGAAAGGTAGAAATAGATAAATAAGCCCCATCTTGAGCTCACAAATAATGCAAAGAACTGATAAATATCTTTGGAAGCTAGACAAGACCTCCTGCCTCTGTCTTCCTTGCAGATTTGTCTTGGCCAAGCCTCCTTCCACTAGGCCTCTACCAGTTTTCATGACACATCTTACTTTCTGTTACCTTATGGCTGAGAAGGCTAGCTGGGACTTGGAGTGAGGTGAAACATCTTAAGTAGGCGGTACATGCATTTATCGTTTTTTTTTTTTCTTTTTATTCTTTTATATGACCAAGCTTAGAAATGCTTGTCAGAGAACATCAGACACTTCCTGAGGTTTCAGAGTCAAACCTCCCCTCCACTATCACCCAGGAGAGCTGCTCTCTCAAGCCCCGAGTCCCCCAGCACCATCTGGTACATTACACACGTGGAGTGCTTTACAGTTTGTAAAGAGCTTTCGAGTATATTCTCTTATTTGAGCCTCACAACAGTGCCGTGAGGCAAGCCAGCAGGCATTGTCCCGATTTTAGAGAGGGTAAAAGCAAGGGTCACAGGGGCAAGTAGACTTGCTCAAGGTGGTGTCACTAGTTAGCATTTATTTAACAGATATTCATTGTTTTATTTATACTGCTTTATGGATGATATTTGTTATTACAGCAGGAAGCCAGATCTGCTGACTTGCTTCCCAGGACTCTTTTAGCCGTACCAGGCTCTTTCTCCTAAGGATATAAATAAAAATGGATTTTCTGCTAGAAACAGGTCAAATGACTTAATACAACTGTAGGTAATTCAGAGGGGCCTGGTAAATCCTAAATGAGTCATGCTTCATTTGAATAACAAACCAGAGGAACTCTGAAGCCTGCAGCATAAAGAAATAGAATTATACAGTTGGAGGGAACTCAATTATTGAGACCAGTGGCTTTTAAACATTTTTAAAGCACGAAAACCATTCTTAAAATTCAGTTTTACCAGGCATCTCAATAAGAAAGCCTATCAAAGCAGCATCTCTGTAGAACTTGAGGCTTCACTTAATATCTTTGGAAAACCCTCTTATTTATATTGTAGATGAGGAGACAGGACCAGAGGCCCAGGGACAGGTCCCTCGGGGAATCTGTGAGCTGGGGCTGGAACCCCAAGCTGGTGGTATTCCCACTGAAGGGTCCCCATGCAGAATGAACTGATTGACCCAATTCACTTTTTGGTTATAATCCCCCACTGTCGCCAATATTACTAACACACCCAATCCTTTCCAGTCTCCTTTGCTCGAGCTCTTTATTTCCTCTTCTCAGAATGTATTTCTGCCTATGAAACTTGCTTTTTTTTTTCCCCTCCATACCTGGATCAAAGGCATCTCCCCTCCCCTATGAAGTTTCCTCAAGGGTCATAGTGAGAGAGACTCACAGTCTCACTTCTGAGTCCCTCTGGAATCTTTGGTGACGTTCTTAGGATGTTCCGCTTTGGTCTTAGAGTCATTTGAGGCTTAATCCCACTCCTGAGATTTCATCCTTTTTGAGGACAAAGGCCCTTCCCAGAACCTAAGACAGTGTCTTCTTCCAGCTCTAAAATACCATGAAGCTATGATCTCAAAAGGTGTTACTCTAGAGTCTTTTTTTTTTTCAAATGGAATTGTACAGAATCAGTCTCAGCTTTGAATACCTAAGTCCTGGCTAGTTAGATTCTTATAAAGCTGAGCCAAGTTCCTTCCATCTTGTCCTCTTCCTCATTCTTGAGCACTTATCATGCAGCTCTACATGAACACTGACTGACCTTGACCAGGGCCTGTGAAACACACACAGTTGCTGCCTTCAGGGGCACTGGCCAAGGAGTCCGAATGACTTGGCCCCCCATCCTGGCCCTGCCATTTCCTCAGCAAGCCACGTCCTCCCTTAGAGCCCCGGCCTCTTCAGCCATTACACATGCCCACTCCTCTGTGAGGAGCTGAAGACAGGTACATATAGAGGCATTTATAAACTGCAGGCTGCCTTGTTGGCCAGCCTGTTGAAATCAGTGGGAAAGAAATTAAAGTCAGTGTCTAAGATTTCAAAAAATTGTGTAATACCAAATAACCAGTTTATCCGAATGTTCTCTTTCTAGTGGGTTGCTGTGGCATTATACAGTTATAGGCTTCCTACCACCTGCGGTTCAGCCCTGAGGCCCTTGTATTTGCTGCTCTGGAAATCAGCTCACTGTAATCTACTGACTCCAGTTGAAAATATACATTCATTTCCAAAATATTTTTGAACATCTACTATGCCAGGTTGTTATGGGTTGAATTGTGCCTCTCAAAAAAGATATGCTGAAGTCCTAACCCCTGTTATCTGTGAATGTGACCTTATTTGGAAATACAGTCTTTGCAAGTTAAGATGAGGTCATACTAGAGTAGGGTGAGCCCTACTCCATTGTGACTGGTGTCCTTATAAGAAGAGGAGACAAGAAACAGACACAGACCCAGAGGGAAGGCTGCCATATGAAAATGGAGGCAAAGATTGGAGTTATGCTGCCACAGCCAAGGAAGCTCTAGGGCTACTGGAAGCTAGAGACAAGAAAGGATCCTCCCCTAGGGGCTTTGGAGGGAGCATGGCCCTACCAAGGCCTTGATTTTGGAAGTCCAGCCCCCAGAGCTATGAGAGAGTACATTTGTTTTGTTTTGTTTTGTGGTACGCGGGCCTCTCACTGTCGTGGCCTCTCCTGTTGCGGAGCACAGGCTCTGGACGCGCAGGCTCAGCTGCCATGGCTCACAGGCCCAGCCGCTCTGTGGCATGTGGGATCTTCCCGGACCGGGGCACGAACCTGTGTCCCCTGCATTGGCAGGCAGACTCTCAACCACTGCGCCACCAGGGAAGCCCCATTTCTTTTGTTTTAAGCCACTTAACTTTGTGGTACTTTGTTATGGCAGCCTTAGGAAACTAATACATTGGCAAACTGGGCATCTAGCAGAGAATAAGATATAGAACTTACATTTTGATGAAGGAGGCATGACAATAGACATAGATGAATAAATATGAAAATGGTGGGTTCAGGTACTAAAAGTAGGGTCATGTGATATTGTAGTTCTTACTTGAAGGAAGAGAAGCCCTTTATGTAGGCAGTGGGCTGGAACCAGATCACGTAGGGCCTTGGGATGCTGTATGGGAAAAGGGATTGTCATGGAGCCAGGGTGGCTGTGGACAGACCTAACTGGGTTATTCAGATGGATGATGGTGGTTTTGAAAAGAACGGTGGCAATGGAGGTGAAGTGAAATGGACAGATTTGAGATATTTCGTGATGATTGAACCAAAAGATCTTGCTGATGGATTGGCTGTGGAGATGTGAAAAGAGAGGAAGCAAGGATGAATCTAGATTTTTGACTTAAGCCCAAAACATTAATTTTTGAGTAGAAGGTGAGGTCTTTTATTGAAGTGGGGAAGATTAGGGGAGGCACATGTTGGGGGTGAGAGGTATGGAATCAAGGGTTCTGTTAGGTTTGAGATGCCTGTTAAACATCTTTGTGGAGGTGTAAGCAAGCCATTGGTTGTTTGAGTTCAGTGGCAGGAGGGCCTCCAAGACCAGGGTCCTTCTCCCTGTGTGGTGACAAAAGATTTTTCCAAATCCCAAGGCCTCCAGTGAGACTGGAGAGAGTTTCTTTTTTCCTATTGGAAGCTTTCTCTTTGTCCAGGGTTATAGCTGGGCATATGCCTCCCGAGTGGCCCTGAATAACCGCTAATGCTAACAGACTTGCTAAGTAGAAGTGGAAGTTTTTAAACTCCTTCACAAAGTATTTTGTGCTTCCTGCAGTGTCTTCAGAGCTGTGTCTAGCTTCATCTGCAGAGTCAGGTCTCCTGGGGCTTCCAGGATAAACTGGGTGGAAGGGTTGGAGGAAGCTGTAGGTGACCCTGAACAGTATTCCCAGGACTCCAGGCTCGGAGCTGGTTGACTAATTAAGAAAGCAGAAGAAACGTTTGCTTTGCACAGACTCATTTCCAGCACAAAGAGCTTGGGAGAAAAAAAAAAGCCAGAAATTCCTGTACTCTGGGCAGGCCAAGCCTCACCCGAGGGTGCTGACTCAGAAATAGCAGCTGCTTGCCCTGGGAGCCGGCACTTGTTGGCACAATCAAAGATCAATGAAAACATGCCATTCTGGTTTGCTCTCCCTACACCAGTCCTTCCAGGGCCCTTCCTCTCACTTTCAGCTTCCTCCAAAGACTTGTTTCCTGCCTAATTAACTTGGAGCCCAGTGGCCTGTGAAGGAGGTGGCTGGAAGGAGGGAGGAGCGGTGCACCAGGAGCTAAGGCCTGGGGCTTGCTTGGGTTCCTCCAGCACCATTCCTGGGACTGTCAGTAATTCACTGACCTCCCTGGGCCTCTGGTTCCCCAACTACGAAGCAGATAGTGATTGTCCACCTTCCTGTCCTGTGCTTCCAGGGTCATCCTGAGGGTGAAGAGAGAATGCATATGGCCATGCTCCGTAAACTGTAGGCCCCTCTCCAAGTTTAGTGGTTGCTGTGACGTACAGCATATACAATACGACAAAGTGTGTATTTTTAACCCATCTTAAAATTAACCCTAAGAGGAAGAAAAATGGAATCATTTTTTTTCTAGTTGCAAAATAGTTTAGGGGAGAAGAAATCAATAATCCAGAAACTCCTGAAGTTTCTCTAAGTTGACATCTCCCTGGCCCCAGGGGCCCAGAAGTGGGGCTGTAACTGGGTGCCAGAGAATGGCTACAACACAGGGTTCCAGGAGCCTCCCAGGGAGGGTTGCCAGATCAAGCAAATAAAAATACAGGATGTCCAGTTAAGTTGGAATTTCAGATAAACAACACATAATTTTTAGTATAAGTATGTTCCAAATATTGCATGGGATATACTAAAAAATTATTCATTGTTTATCTGAAATTCCAGTTTAACTGGGTGTCGGATATTTTATCCAGCAGCTCTACAGGATGCTTGGGCCACATCAAGCAGAAGATTCAGTAGGTCTAGAAAGCCACACGGATGGTCAATATGCCTCATTCGTGTCCCAGGAGAGTGCCCTGCCTTCAGCGTAGGGTCTCCTTACCCTTCAGGCAATTCGGATTAAGGAAATGGTCTGTCTTTACTAATTCAGTATGTGTGTTTGAGGGCTTCCTATGTGCAAAAGGGCGTTGTCTAAATGTGCAAGACCATAAATCTAGTCACTATAGACTTAAAGCTCAGAGAGCGTTAGAGGAAGGAGAGGAGACCAGACTCAAAGGAGACAACAAGGTGAAAAGTGAGGAGGCTGTTTGCTGGGAGGAGGACTGAGGAGAAGCCAGGGGCAGGGGCTTCCCATCCCCCAGCACAGCCTCTTTCCCCGCTGACTGGGCGCTTGGACCCCCTGACTGTCATGCCCTTATGCAAGTCCTCCCTGCAAAGTCCACACACGGCTGTCACTAGTGGGCTTTGGACACAGGCTTTTCAGTGAGGTGAAGGGAAGCGGCGAGGGAATTACCCTGGGCAACGCCTCTTCTGAGGGAAGCAAATTTGAGATTTTCTGCGCAACTTGTCATCAGCAACACCAGACGTGCACAAAAAGGAGAAAGCAAAGAACACTGGCCACTGACCGTGATGTACTCCCGCCTCAGGATACACTTGTCTGGCCCCAGTGTCTTCCTTCCTGCCTTTCCTCATTATTTCCTGACTCACTACTCACAGAGGAGAATCAGCCAGAGTCCCACTAATAGGATGCCTACAATCAGAGGTAAGAAAGTTAAGAAGGGGAAAGAACTGAGGCCTGAGAGAGATCATGCCCAACTGAGGAATCCAGGAAGGCTTCCTGGAGGAGCTAGCATTTTGTTGTGAGGGCGGAAGCACACATAGGATTTGGACATGTAGAGATGGGTGGCAGGGGGGAGACAGGTCACACACAAGCAGAGGAGAGCACAAGGCAAGGAACAGAGCTGGAGAAGCCCAGAACACAAGAAGAAAGTGGTGATCGGGGAGATTTCGGACCATTCTGAGGTTGGTCTCAGGGTTCAAACCAGGGACTCAAGGGAAAGCAAAGTTTGCACTGTCCTAGGATGCTCAGAGAAATGTTCTAACCCACTTGTTTACCTTTTTTTCTCTTTCCCCTCACTTGGGCACATCTTGCTCTGTTGGAGACTCATTTATAATTCAGGCAACCTCCTTCAGAGGGAGCAGGTGTTTCTCTGGGATGAAGCACCTTGGGAAGCTGAATGTACAAGTGGAAAAAAAAAGCGTGTCACAGCAGAGCTGGGCAGAGAGAAAATTGGGTCGCAGCAAGGGCAGAGGAGGAGGAGGCTTGTTGGTATGGAGTGACAAGGCAGCAAAAGAGGGAATCATTCCCTTCCCACACCCCCTTCTGAAAATCTGGATTGACTTTACCCTCCTTCGGCCCCACTATCCATGATCTCATCACTAGACTGCCTGTCTTTGAGTCTCAACACCCGCTTCTTCCTCCGAGAGGTCCCTTTAAAAATGCTCACATCCTTATGAAGGACTGTCTACCCTGGGTTCCTCAGACAGCAGAGCCTGAGGTAAATGCTTAAATATCTGCTTTATTAGGGTGTGCAACCCCAAGGAGCAGAAGTAAGGGCAAAGGGGAGTGAGGCTGAGGGAGATCCAATAGAAGGGCATATTTTCAAGCTGGCCACAACTTGTATAAAAACCACAACTGCTGCTTTCATGAGACCATCTTCTGAGAGGCCATATGACAACCATATACAACATTCCTTCTCGGTCAGGAGAGGAAGGAAGAAGAATGCATCTGCAAGCTCCCATCTCCTATGGAGGCATTTGGCCCACGGGCATGAGTTCCTCTGCTCTTTCACACTGCACATGCGTGAGCACCAGGCAGGCCACGAGGCACTTTATGTGTCAGGGTCAACAGGTAAACCCCATCCCCATGACAGTGGTGAATGGAGTGACCTTGAGGTGAAGCACTGTGGTGGCCAGGCCTGGGTGAAGGTTATTGGGACCCACACAGAACTGGTCTGCAGTGGAGACTGGGGCTGAAACAAGTGGCCTTTGGAGAGGCCAGAGAGATTCTGGAGATGCCCATGTGGTATCTGGTTCAGGGACGGACCTTCATCTTATTATTAGCAGCTGTCGCCTGGGTTACCAGTTAGCTCTTTAGCAGGTGCTTGCCTGCTGGTGACCACTGAGGACGGGAGCCAGACACGGCTTGGACGTGGCAGGGGGTGGAGGTGCCGGGGACGGGGTGGGCATCAGGCAAGCTCACTTCCCCACCCTCGGTCCTAGGTTGGCGTGTGGCTGTGATGCGAATCACCCTGAAAGCCCATTTGGGCCGCTCACCTCCAGCTGGGAGGCAGGTCCCCAGAGGGCCCCGGCAAGCAGATGCAACCCCACACGAAGACAAGACATTAAAGGGACTCCTGAGGACCCAGCGTTGTTGACAGCTTATTCAAGTCAGAGGAAATCAATAGCTCTTTAGAAAGGGCTTTGGGGAAGAAACAAGTGTCGATGAAGAAAAAGGAAAAACAAATACTTGCTCTCCGTGAGTGAGGGTGAGAGGATGAGTCAGGATTTCCCCCAGATTGACAGTGTTTCTATAAACTTTTGACTGACACCTGCCAAGAAGGAGGGTCTGTGTGTGTGAGTAGAAATGAACCACTAGATTGATTTTCTTTCCTTTTTTAAAAAAATACATTGGGCCTCCCTGGTGGCGCAAGTGGTTGAGAGTCCGCCTGCCGATGCAGGGGATACGGGTTCGTGCCCCGGTCTGGGAGGATCCCATATGCCGCGGAGTGGCTGGGCCCGTGAGCCATGGCCGCTGAGCCTGTGCGTCCGGAGCCTGCGCGTCCGGAGCCTGTGCTCCGCAACGGGGGAGGCCACGGCAGTGAGAGGCCCGCATACCGCAAAAAAAAAAAAAAAATACATTTATTTATTTATTTATTTTTGGCTGCGTTGGGTCTTTGTTGCTGCACACAGGCTTTCTCTAGTTGTGGCGAGCGGTGGCTCCTCTTGTTGCGGAGCACGGGCTCTAGGCACACGGGCTTCAGTACTTGTGGCTCGTGGGCTCTAGAGCGCAGTCTCAGTAGTTGTGGTGCACGGGCTTAGTTGCTCCGTGGCATGTGGGATCTTCCCAGAACAGGGCTCGAACCCGTGTCCCCTGCATTGGCAGGTGGACTCTCAACCACTGCGCCACCAGGGAAGCCCTAGATTGATTTCTTAATCTGATTTTCCCTTACCCATCCAGAGATTCCAAATTCCAAAAGAGAAAATTACATAGTTTTCTAAAACATATTAGTACCTTCTTTCCCAAAGCACTCAGGAAAATGAAAAAGGCTTTTAAAGCTCTAGAGGATGTATTTGAAATGCTGTGTACTTCTAAAAACAAGCCCAGATTCCATTTGAATGGTAGGGTGTCTATCTAATACTTTTCTCCAGGAGTTCCAGGCCCTGCTGTGTGTAAACACTCTCTTCTTTCCCCTAAGGGAATTAGGTGGTCAGCATTATCGGCCCAATTTGGCAGCTAGTAAAGCAAAGCATGTGATGGGGGACTAATTTGTCCAAAAGAACACAGCAACAGTGTTAGGCATAGCTGTTCTCCACTTTGCCTTCTTGATTAAGTTGCTGTTTCAGACTAGAAATTATGGTAAGGACCCAATGAGATTAAGGACCTCATTGTAAAGGGTGGGGGGGAAAGAGGGGCATCAGGGATCACAGAGGGCCATTCCTTCAGATCTGGACCTTTTTTTTTTTTTTTTTTCTCATTCTAAAGCTGACGTCTCATCAGTGGCTGACAGGCCAGCACTCTGCTAAGCCAGCGAGGACTCTCCTGGGCCTCCCAGGAACTTTATCTGGAATCAGGGTGCTGGGGTTCACCCCAGTGACCTTGTGTGGCTTGTGTCATGACCTGATGATACCTGAGTTCAGTCCCCCTTTGTTAAGGTCCTTCTATGTGCTGTCCTGAGTGGGGCACTGAGTGAGGCTACACTTGGCAGAGAGGCAGAAGGGAGAACCATTTGGTGCTGACTCCAGTGACTGTGGCCCCCAAGGTATGGTAGTCCTGCAGGGAAGCAGCAGGGGCTGTGGGTTTCTGTCACCAGTATCCAGGGCACAGGGGAAGCCAGCACAGTACTGTGGACAGCTGTCCTAGTTTTGGTTCAGACACCAGCGCTGTCACTTAGAGTTGGTGGCCTTGGGGAAGTGAGTCGTTTAACTTTGCTGAACTTGGGCCTCCTCATCTGCTAAATGAAGGTAATGATCTCTACCTCAGAGCGAGGACATTAAATTGTATAATATATGTAAGTTCCTGGCACATGGAGGCACTCAGTAATTATGGTCATTGTCATGACTGGTTTAGTCCCGGTGTCTCTAGGTGATCCTATTTTGTTAGACTGGAAGCCGTGCTTCCCTGGTTCCCTTGGTCACTCCTGTTTAGGCTTGTATCTGTCAGGGAGGTCCACAGGTGAAAAATTACAGGCATTCTGGAGCTTGCCTCAAAGCACACCCATTGTTCCCACAGGAAAATCAGGAAGCTTCCAGACTGAAGGGCCCAGGCCCCCCATCCGGAGTGTGGGGTGGAGTGGTATTTGAACACACTTGTTTTTCTTTGCAGATTTTTTTTGGCAACCTGAAAGGGCAGAGCTTATTGCTAACGAGACAGTGTTTTCCATCTGTGTCTTCCCTCTCAGATGTCTGTCATTAGGCTTGGGGATTCGGGAGGGGATCAGATCTCCAGGGACTCAGGATTTGCCCCCAGATTTCCTAACTGGCTAGGAAGAATTCCTTTAAAAGAATGTTGGGGGGGCTTTCCTGGTGGCGCAGTGGTTGAGAGTCCGCCTGCCGATGCAGGGGACACGGGTTCGTGCCCCGGTCCGGGAAGATCCCACATGCCGCGGAGCGGCTGGGCCTGTGAGCCATGGCCGCTGAGCCTGCGCGTCCGGAGCCTGTGCCCCGCAACGGGAGAGGCCACAACAGTGAGAGGCCCGTGTACCGGAAAAAAAAAAAAAAAAAAGAATGTTGGGGAAGGAGACCAAGGTGGTTCCTGGAAAAGTTTCACGGCTACCCTCCCTCCTTCTCCTCTTCCTTCCCACTGCTCCAGAAGCTGCTCTTCCGATGCTGGCACAGCTGACCTTGACATTGACAGACAAGCCCCGCCTCCTTTCCCACAACCCATTCCTGTGGGGCTCCTTTAACTGAAAGGTATGGCCTTGGGCCATTTGTGCCCTTTCTTGGGCCACACACAGCTCCATGAGTGGATGAAACACACCTTGCAGATGTGTGCAGTTTGTGCAGGAGAGTGTGAATCTTTGTCATCTATAGGCTTTTGGTTTTTTCAAAGGTTACACAAGATACCGAGGGCCGCCTTCTTGTAGGCTGTTCCCCCTCACCCCCAATTCACATATTGAAGTCCTAACCCCCAGTACCTAAGAATGTGACTGGATTTGGAGATAAGACCTTTAAAGAGGTAAATAAGGTAAAATGAGGTCATATGGATGGGCCCTCATCCAACATGACTGGTATCCTTATAAGAGGAAATTTCGCCACAGACAGGTCCAGAGAAAAGACCATGTGAAGATATAGGGAGAAGATGGCCATCTACAAGCCAACGAGAGAGGCTTCAGGAGAAACCAACACTGCTGACACATTGATCTTGGACTTCTAGCCTCCAGAACTGTGAGGAAATACATTTCCATTGTTTAAGCCATCCAGACTATGGTACTTGTTATGGCATCCCTAACAAAGTGTACTTCCCATTTATGCACTAGCAAGTTTTGTGGTCTGTTTTTGTTTTTAATTGGGAGTCTTTCTTTTTCTTGAGTTTGAAGGATAGATTCAAGGGGAGGCTGTTTATTGATGAGCAAGATTTGCTAGAAATCACCTGCTGAAGCTCTTTGGCAGATTTAGAAAAGGACAAAATGCAAGCCCACGCTCACCAATGTCAGTGTATTTGCACCACGTATCCTAAACCATAGAGATAATTGGAGGAGATGGATGTATTTGTATTGACACAAGACGTTGTGAGTTTATGGGATTTGTCCTGCCAAGCCGTACCAGGAAAAATGAGTAATTATGATAGCAAGTTTTTCATCTTAAAAATTGATTTATAAGCATCATTAGAGAACTTGTTTCTTGAAAAGAAACTTGTTTCACTGAAAAGGCTCTTTTTTATTTAACAAGAAATATGTTTCTGCCAGTTATAATTCCAGCTAACCTAAAATGGTCTGGGCTTCAATTGTTGATAATTCAATAAACCTTTAGTACATTTGTAGTTCTTTCTGGGGCCAGAAGACTCTAGACTTTTTTATAAAAACAACTTTCTTTTGAATAGCAGTTTCAAAGAAGTCACGTAACAACCCTGTGAGGCATTACACATATCATTACTAACAACTAGCGTTTGCGGAGCGTTTTATCTCTTACATTCATATACACCATCTTGTTTAATTGCCAGAGAAGTTAAATGAATTGGTTGAAGATACACAGCAATCTTTAATGTTGAACTGGGACTAGAATTCAAGCCAGAGCTTTTTCCATGACAACCATCTTTTTTCTTTACAAATAGGCTTAGAGTTTGGCCTCTGACGGTCTAAAAATCCTGGAACTAATTTCCTACCCATCCTTCCTGGACCAGTTCAGATGTCACCTCTTCTGTGTAGACTCCCCAGAAAACTCACAACACAGAACTTATCGCTCCTTCATCTGCAGCCCAGAGCACTTTTTCAGGCCTTTCCTCACAGTTCTCACTCCCTTTTGCTTATATTTTGGTTTTCTATGCACCCATTTTATCATCCCAATAGACTGAGCTCTGTGAGGCTGAGAGGAAGACTTCCTCAGCCCAGCCACCCCAGTGCTCAACCGACAGTGCTCAATGTGTGTTAAGGATGTGAAGATGAAATGCACTCACGTGCCCCAAATGTCAGGTTCAGAGGTGCTCCTTGGCCAAACAGGAGTTCTTGGAGTGTATGGGAACATAGGCACCTCATCTACAAGAACTGCATACATTTTTCCTGATGGAAGGATGACTCATTCACACTACCCCACACCTAAACTAATGCCATCTTCTTGCTACTCCCCAACTGCTTCTTTACTTTGGTTTCTTCACTCTTTTGTTTTTTTCCCTGGGTAGGTGGCAGTGGCTCTAACCACCCACCCTACCTCCTGTGCCCTCCTGCCCCCAGCCCTGGTCCACAAACCTCGAGAAACTCCAAAAACAAAGTGGCTTTCAACATGTAGACCCATCGACCTTCAAATTCCAACCTGGAGCCACTGAGGAACCAGGGGTAGCAAAAACTTGGTGGGTCTGGAGGCCCATTAATGAAATTTACCTCTCTATTAACATCTTAGGAATGTTACTACTGATAGGATACTCTTTAGAAAAATTTTCAGATGGTAATTTTTCAGGATGCTGGAAGATAACTCACGATTAGCCGTTTTAGCTGCTAAATATTGCTTATCTATATAAATATTTTCCATCACTGGTTTTTCCATAGTCTCTGGGTTCTCTAAAGGTGTCAGACAAACAGCGATAGTGAAACATCCTCTAAAATCTGAAACAGTACCACTCCCAGGACCCAGTCTTCAACCCAGATCTGACCCCCGAAATCCCTTTCTCCTCACCCACACTCCAGACTCCTGATAGCTGCTTTGCTTGAGGGAAGGTTTTCTTAAAACTGCAGGTTGAGCTGCCAGTGCCTGACGCACAGGCAGACAGCAGGCTGTGCACTTAGAGCAAAGAGGGATCTTTTTTTGAGGCTTGAGAATATCAATATGCGGCTGCTTTGCTAAAATGCTTTCTGTCTCTCACAGTCAGAGAAATCTGCTTGCCTTGAGCTAGCCTCCAGTTTCTTGTTAAGAGCTAATTTTAGAGCTAATTTGGGTTCCATTAGTATATGGTTCTGTTGCAAATCTGACATTAACATTGGCGGCTTGAGGAGAAACAAAGGGAGGAAAAGCCTTTTACCCTAACTGCAGCAATGCAGGCACATATGGTGTCATTTTTCAAGGAACAGATTTTTGTCTTTCTTGCCATTTCAGAGCTGTTTCCCTCTGAAACTACCAGCTCTAATTTAATGCAGAACATGTCTGGATGTCACTGCAGAGATCTAGTTAAGCAGAGAGAGCTGGCAGGTCCCACAAATTTGCAAAAACAGTGTTCATTTGCACAGTATAATGTCTCCCAAGTCCATGCTCGCAGACTGGGAATCAGCCACCAGCAAGTGTGGGCTCTGCCCTTAGAATGAGGGCCCTTGAATTGTTCTGTGTCTGAGGCTGGGACCCTGATTCCCCAAACCTTTGTGAGGGGAGGTTATGGCGTTTCCCATTCCACCCCATGGCTAGCTGCCCACGTGCTGGGGCCCACATGGCTTTAACTGAGATCTGTGAATCCAACTGTGGTAATAGCAGGGAAGACTTGAGACTTGCTCTCTAATCTGAGTTCTGCCCATAGTTCTTCTCCCTGTTCCCTGAGGCTCAGTGCCTCACTTGTAAAATGAGGGAATTCTGGGATTCTCTGATATCTAAGCTCAGTAGCCTGTCATAGTAACTTGTATTTATCTATTTTTTTACATTTTTCTGAGAACTTTCATGTTTGTTATGTCCTGTGATGGTCATAACATCCTGTGGGGCAGGCGTTCCTGTCTTGCACTTGGGAAATTCTGACTCAGAGAAGTGAGGAAACTTGCCCAAGGTCACACAGCTGGTAAGAGGGAGAGCTGGGACTCCAACCCAGCTGGCCTCACTCCCAGTTCAAGGCTCTCAGAAGTCAGCAGATGGAATCAGATAATAAGCTTTAAATACCGTAACTCATCACCAGGGGCCATCTTAGAGAGCAGATAGCCGTGCCCAACAGGCCTACATTGTTCAAACTTTTCAAATGTGGGAAGACTGAACAATAACTTGAGAAATTATATTCTTGCTTTGGGACATGCAGTATCATGAATGGGCACCCAGAAGGGGCTGAAATGTAGTAGGAAAAGGACCAGAATTGGCTCCAGTCTTGGCTCTGTCTCAAGTTTCTGTGTGACTTAAACAAGTACCTTGGCCTCTAGGAGACTCAATTTCTAGATGAGGCAGGTGGATAGGATGCTCTCCAAAGTAACTTCCCTTTGGATAGGTCTATGGTTCTATGGCAAAAGGTTCAATGCCAAAACCAAACAGCATAGCAGCAGGTGTAAGACTTTTGGTTAGGGAGAGCCCTCTATGCCCAAGACATCCAAACTCTATAAAAACAAAATGCTCCAGGAAGTTAAAAAGTGAAGCCAATACAAAGAGTGAACAAAGCAGGTTACTTCTGTAAGTGAATAAGCAAACGTGAAAACAGGGGTTAGAAACCCCTGCAGAAGCCAGCCAAGTTAATAACGAGAGAGGCAGGCACAGTACAGGACAATAGACAGTGGTGGGGACTGCAGTAAACTGGCAAGCACTGCCTGACGAAAGGGAACGGTGACCACTCAGCTCCAACCAAGTTTTGCCAAGCAGGAATGTAGATGCAGTGCAGACAATATTCCAGCTTCTCAAGAGAACTGGAGATCTGAATATTCATGTGAAATAACCTAATTTTTAAACATTGGCAACAAATCCAAAGACTTAAAACCCTTTCATGACAAATAAAATGTGTCTGCTAGCCATATGCTGCCCAAAAGCACCAGTCTGTTAATTCTGTGTTAACATCTGAGTTTGTGTCTATCTTTGCTTTAAACAATTCCAGAGGGCCTGTTTCCTGGCCTTGCTTGGGAGCATGCTGCAGTAGTGACCTGCCTGGACCATTTCAAGTCAACAATACTTTTCATCCCACAAATCCCATTTTCTTGTCCATAGCCTTTCAGGCTGGACCCCTGACAGGGGCCAGCACGCACGCCCGGTTCCTGCTCTGCCTGCCTGAAAATAACCTTCTCCAGAAAGACAACAGTGGGAGGGGAAAAGAGTGATTTGGCCTTGCTAGTAGGGTAAAACAGACATTATATTTTTTTCCTGCCACCATTTCTACTTTATTGGATCACATAACCATTTTTATTGTTAATTTAGGTACAAATTAATTGCTGTCCAAGTGAATGAAAACACAGATGAATGCTCTCACCATTACTTGACACTTAAATGGCAATTACTCGGCTTCGTAATCCAATATAGCGAATATTAGTGCAGCCGTGGTGCATCCTTTGGCCCAACACACTGCTAATGGAAAGAATGGGTGTCCCTGGAGATCCCCTAACAACCTGAGCAAACCTGGGAGGAAGGTGTTGTCGACCCCAGAGGCTTCGTGTGTACCTGTCTCCTCTTTCCAAGTGTAACTGAATAAAGGCACTAGAGGATTTGATGGTATTGTCGTGTCCCTTGTTCTTCCTCTGAGGGGCTTCTTATCACACCTGTGATTTTGTGTATATTTAATCTCTTCAGAGCCACAGGTGAAACATCAGTCCTGGAAAGCATGTTGGTAGGACTCCTGTCCAGGTAGCACCAGAGGCCTCCAGCCTGGGTGTGAGGGCCCTGCTATGTATGCCTGTAATCCCAGTACTGGCCTCATTAGGGTCCTGATCACACTGAGCTGGAACTGTCCAGTTACTTGGCTGAGCTTCCCCCAAATGGACTACAAGTACCTTGAAAGCAGGGACAGCATCTTACCCATCTTTATACCCCTGCTCGGGGCATGGTGCTTGGTATTGGTGTGGACAGTGATGCTCAGAAACGAAAAAAAAATAAAGCTTGGTGAGCCCCTCACTTTACCTGTCTGCAGCACCTTCTCAGTGTATCCTCTCTACATGGTACCACACAAGTAATTTCCTCCTTTGTGTCATAAGCTTTTGTAATTTCCTGCCTAATTTTGTCATCTTTCATCTAACGGTGAAAGTAAAAACATCCATCTAGAAATATCTCCTTGATTTCCATTTGCCAAATCAATCTCATCTCCCCCTACCAAATAAAATGTAGTTACTTCTTGATCAAATGAAAAGATATTGTATGAATAATGGAATTACACTGTATAAAAATTTTATTAAGACAGGAGGGAAGTCCCTTAGTGGACAGCAGTCAATACCAGACTCTAGATTAAATCTGACAAATATGTTTTTCCTTGCCCTCGAGACAGTTGCACTGGAACTTGTTTTGAAGTTTTTATGACGAAAGTTTAGATTCTCATCACAGAGAACTGAAGGTAAAGGGTTCCATTACTAGTTTTCTCTAACCACTATAGCCGTTTGAGAGCCTGTTTAGAGTTAAGAGAATTTCTGAGTCACTTGCAGGAAATTTTCTTTGTCTGCATACTTTACATTCCAAGAGAAGAGCCCTTAACTTTTCGTCCAAAGTGGTTTAAAGCATCAGTTGTAAGCCAATTATAATGACTTTTTGGTAGTTGTTCTTGATTTTCTTACAGAGGATAGCCGCACAGATTTGTGTTCAATAGACTTTTTCTGTTTTCAAGTTTGTACTCTGTATAGAGCTTAGCATAGTACCTTACACTTGATCAATGTTTGTTGAATGACTAGGTGAATGAATGAATGATTAAATGGGTATCTCTTACACGGAGGTGACAAAACATTCATTTATCCTAGAGAGTTCTTCCTTTGATGATGCTAATAGAACTCATAGATTTAGACTAATAGAATGTCAAAGATAAAATAATCTGGTTCGGTATTTTTTCACTTTTCAGATTACAAAAGCGAGGTTCAGAGAACCCCAAGATCACTTGGAAACCTCAAGAGGAATTTCAGGAAATTGTACCAAATATGAACCCTAAGGTAAGCATGGGTTTCCATGGCAACAGAACATGGGCTATTTCATTACTTTCTGCTCTCTTTACATTTGTGCAATTCTCAGAAACTAGCTGGGATTCAGAAGTACATGAAAGACTAGTTCATCAAAACTCTTAAATACTTCTTGGATCTTTTTATCCACTAGTTACTATGGAGTGGAGTTTGGTATTCGGTGGATCAGAACATTCAGAGGGGCCTGTTACCAATGCAAGGAGAGTGGAAAGAACTCTGGGTCCTGAGTCACATGGGGCCCAGGCCCCAGCTCTGGAGCTATAGATCCTGAGGTGAATCAGGTCACCAAGCCCTGCCCTCATCCCTAAAGTAGAAGTGATAGCCACTGTTCCACCTTCCTCACTGGAGCTTGGAAGAGCCAATGAGATAACAGATGTGAAAACGTTTTAGAAATTGTAAAGCATGCACTGTTCTCGATGTGTCCCTAGGGACAGAGTGACCAAGCAGATCCTTTGGAGCATGGGGGTGGAGGGCAACCCCGGGGTACTGTGCCTCCCTGCTCAAGAACTAAGAGATATAGGAAATTAACCTTCTGAGAGTCAAACCAGTGGTTCCCAACTTTTTCCGGTGTAAACCCTGCTTTTTATCATCAAAATCTTCCCCAGACCCGCTCCCACATGATAATATTTGTACTTACATTATTTGTTGATTAAGAAAATACATACAGGGGCTTCCCTGGTGGTGCAGTGGTTGAGAGTGCGCCTGCCGATGCAGGGGACACGGGTTCGTGCCCTGGTCCGGGAAGATCCCACGTGCCACAGAGCGGCTGGGCCCGTGAGCCATGGCCGCTGAGCCTGCGCGTCCGGAGCCTGTGCTCTGCAACGGGAGCGGCCGCAACAGTGAGAGGCCCGCGTATCACACACACAAAAAAAAGTGTAGTAGGGATGGATTGTGCTGACTAGGGGAGTCCCTGGAAGGTGTTGATATTTTGTTGATTTTTTTTTTTTACATCTTTATTGGAGTATAATTGCTTTACAATGGTGTGTTAGTTTCTGCTTTATAACAAAGTGAATCAGTTATACATTTACATATGTTCCCATACCTCCTCCCTCTTGCGTCTCCCTCCCTCCCACCCTCCCTATCCCACCCATCCAGGTGGTCACAAAACACCGAGCTGATCTCCCTGTGCTATGCTGCTGCTTGATATTTTGTTGATTTTAAAAATAAATCCTTGATTTGTTTTTGATTTCTTATTATTTACCTCTTCCTCCTTAAAACAGTACAAAAAAAGACATTTCATTTACCTGAGAAATTCAATTAGTTTTGTGCTGCTAAATCGAGGATTTTTGCTAAAATGGTTCCAGCTTTCCCTAAATAATGCTTCCACTGGAAATTCCTTCTTCTGAGAAGAGCATTCTCACCACAGTCAAACCCTTCAGCAGCATAGAGTTCATCACTGCTCCTACTTACACAGAGAAATTTCCACCTAGTTCCATTCAGGAGTGGGGTTTTCCCCCTTGGCCTCATCCCTGCTCCTGGACCCCAGGCCATCATTTGCTGTTCCAGGCCTTATAAGCACTGAGAGCTGGTGCCCAGTGAGGGTTCACACTGAGCCCCACACTGAATGCCTCCATGGGCTCCCTTCTTCCCCCGCCCCTCCCCCATTTCAAGGACTCAGGTGTTTTACCTCTTCTCATCCCGGCCCAGCTGCCTCTTCCTGCTTCCCCAAGCTCAGTTCTGTCTAGTCTCTGGGAGAAGAAAATCTGGTTCCACAAGCACTCTCTGAGCTTTTGTGTCTAAACCCAGGTTCTGTGGTTTCTGTATTTATTGATTGTTTCAGTTATATATTTTTTCAGATTATTTTCTATTATAGGTTATTACAAGATATTGAATATAATTCCCTGTGTTATATGGTAAATCCTTGTTGTTTTTCTATTTTATGTATAATAGTGTGTATCTGTTAATCCCATACTCCTAATTTATCCCTCTCCCACCTCCCTTTTCCCTTTGGTAACCATAAGTTTGTTTTCTATGTCTGTGGATTTTTTTCTCTTTTGTACATAGATTCATTTGTATTATTTTTTAGATTCCACATATAAGTGATATCATATTATATTTGTCTTTCTCTGCCTAACTTACTTCACTTAGTATGATATTCTTTAGGTCTATCCATGTTGCTGCAAATGGCAATACTTCATTCTATTTTATGGCTGAGTAATATTCCATTGTATATATATATACACACATCTTCTTAAACCAATCACCTGTTGATGGGCACTTGTGTTGCTTCCATGTCTTGGCTATTGTAAATAGTGCTGCTATAAACATTGGGGTGCATGTACCTTTCCAAATTAGATTTTCTTTCATCTTTTCTGGATATATGCCCAGGAGTGGGATTGCTGGATCATATGGTAGCTCTATTTTTATTTTTTAAGGACCCTCCATACTGTTTTCCATAGTGGTTTCACCAATTTACACTCCCACCAACAGTGTAGGAGGGTTCCCTTTTCTCCACACCCTCTCCAGCATTTATTATTTGTAGACATTTTTGATGATAGCCATTCTGACTGGTGTGAGGTGATACCTCACTGTGATTTTTTTTTTTTTTTGATTTGCACTTCTTTAATAATTGGTGATGTTGAGCATCTTTTTACATGCCTGTTGGCCATCTGTGTTTCTTCTTTGGAGAAATGTCTATTTCGGTCTTCTGCCCATTTTTGGTTGGGTTGGTTTTTTTTGATATTGAATTGTACGCGCTTGTGTGTATTTCTGTCAGTGTGGACTAGAGTGCCCTTGTGTACCAGTGAGAAGCAGAGCAAAAGGGAAATATACAGGTTAACTCTTGGAGATGTAACCCTGTCTTGTGTCTTACCAACTATTTGAGACAGAAATGAAGATGAAAAGGGGTAATGACCAAGGCAGCCCTGCAGAGGAAGCCCCTTCCCATGCAAGCTACATAGAGACTCAGGATGGCTGGGGCCTTGAACTCCACTTCTTTTTTTCTTCTTTTTTTTTTTTTGCTGCACCACGTGGCTTGTGGGTTCTTAGTTCCCCAACCAGGGATCGAAACCATGCCCCCTACAGTGGAAGCACGGCGTCCTAACCACTGGACTGCCGGGGAATTCCCCAATCTTTTAGTCTTTTCCTGCTGGGGAAAAGAAAAAAAATCCCTGCTTGGGGTTAAAGAGAGCCTCTTTGGGGTCCCTGGGTTATAAAGGTAGAGGTTCTGAGCTTGAGACCTTGCAAATCACCCCCAGTGAGAAGCCTGCTGGGAGGAGGAAGTGCAAGCAGGCTAGCCCTCACTCAAGGAGACCCCTCTAATGAGAGATGGGGAACCCATCGGAGTGACAGCTGTCCTCCACCTGGCCAAGGCCTCCCATGACAAGCAGGGAAAGAGGGGAACCTGGTCTAACTGTGAGGCAGGGGGTAATATAAAGGCTTGCCTTACAAGTGCCATTCTCTCTTTCCCCAGCAGGGTGGGCTGGGTGCCAGCACAGACACCCAGCAGCTGCTGCCTGCCCTATGGTGCCTTTGTGCACAAGACACATACTGTAGTCTTTGTGTGGAAAAGCCCCACCCAGGGCACCTGATACTGAAAGTGAAGCACCCATGGTATTTCAGCCTCGGCTCAGCTGCTCAGCTGGGTGCCTTCAGACTGGCACAAACTGCACGGTCTTTCCTGCTGTGGCCCTGCTCACCCCAGTGAGAAGTAAGGAGACCAAATTTATGAAGCCTACTGGATGCCAGATACTACACACACACACACACACACACACACACACACACACACACACACACACACACAAATTTCATTTAATCACCTCGACCATCATGTGAAGTAGGCATTTTTATCCCCATTATAAAGATGAGGTAACTAAGGCTTAGCAAGGTTAAGCAACTTGCCCCAAATCACCCAGCTAGGAAGACTTTTTGAGTCTTCACAGAAAGGAACTGATCTGGAGGCTCTGAACAGCCTGCTGTTTCCCACTGCTGCTCTCCCTGGGAAATTGTGGATAAGCAGTGACCCAGGCAATGAAGGACTAAGAATCACACTGAGGACATAAGAGATTTCACCTGCCTCCTCAGACAGGAATGCAGGAAAGGGCTTTGCCTCGGAAGGTCTATTAGGGTTAGTTCTCAGAGTGAAGCAGGACCAGCCACCTAGCGTCTCCTGAGAAAAATCACTGCTCTCTTCAGAAATGCAAATCTTTTGAGATTAAAGAAAAAATCTCAAATTTGCTTCTCATCTGTAATTTTATAATGACCATCCTATTTCCTAGTTGACATGTGCAGCAATAAAATAGCTGGAAGTTCAGTCAGGGGCATCAAGGGGTGGGGGGGAGGAAAGCTGGGGAATTTCGTGTCCTCCTCTGAATCAAGTGTGGGGTAGAAAGGAACCCCAAGAGGGAGGAGAGGTGGTAGCAGCTGAAGAGGAAAGACCACGCTCCCTGGGTCTGTAGGAGGAAAGCGGTCCCCAGAGAGAGCAAAAGGGGGGCAGGGGATGTCGGGGGTGGTCCTCTGCAGGGCACCGTGCGTGTCCATCTCCACCGCAGGCCTGGAGGGCTGAGTGTGAAGAGCTGTGCTGAGCCCTGCATCCGGTCGGAAGTACAAGTCTGCAGCTCCTGGCTCGGGATGCTGCAGCTGCTGGGGGATCTGCACAATCAGAATTCTCCTAGCGCTTCGTGCCCGCAGGAATCTAGTCACGTGGTGGACGTGGTGCCTGGAGCTGGGGGTCAATGAGAGCTCAGCCTGCGAGAAAAAGCGTTCCTTCCCTCTGAAAAAGCATTCCTTCCCTCTGAGACATATCCTGCTTCACTATGCACTGCCGGGCTTTTCCTCACAGGAAACCTCACCACCTGCGGGAAAAGGCTCCGGCCAGTGACCCAGGCCAGGTTGCTGGGCTCCCCGGCGCGCGGGAGGCTCAGGCGCATGCGTGGTGAGCCGGGAAGAAGGGAAGCACTCTCCCTTCCGAAAGGATTTTTTTAAATCAGAGGCTCGTTATTGGTACCTCCATCTCCTTTAATTCATTTTCCTCTCTACCACAAGGCTGACTTCTCACCAAGCTAGGATCTCATTCCTGAATAACTGTAGGGCGAGAGCTTTAGAGAGATCATTTCCCTCCTCCCTTACCCCTTTGCCAAGGATCTGTAATTAATTAAGAGGGCTAAAGCTTTCATTCGAATTTCCTGAGTCAAAACCAAGGCTTTGTTGTTTCTGGGTTTGGGGTGGGGGGTCGAAGAAGGAGCAGATTTCCCTCTCTTCGACTTCCTCCAGGTCTCATGATGGGAAGGCATTTCGTAGTCATTTAGGCTCACATCGGTGATGTAAATCTTCTAGATACTCTCCCTCCAGCCCACTCAATCCCCCTCTGCCGAATGACACGCTGGACCCAAGATCTCGCCCAGTTTGAGCCTCCCCAGATCCAGCTTGTTCTTATTATTGATGAACCTCCCTCCACACCCAGGACCAACAATTCCCTACTTTCAGAGGGAATTTGGTTCCTCCCTGTTTTCCAGTTTGTTTTGTGCTGCTGCTTTTTGTCCTTCCTCAAAAAACCCCTCATTCCTGTCAAAGACCTGTCAGAAATCACTACTCTCCTATGTAATGGGCACAGATGTCTTGTCAGAAATCCAGGCTCTCCTATCAGCAATCCCTGTTTTCCTGTCACAAATCACTGTTGTGGTCAGGAATCACCCCTCTTCCTTTAAAAATCACTGTTCTGAGAAAAATCACCACTCTTCAGAAATCCTTGTTCTCTTGTCAGAAATGCACTAATATCCTGTCAGAAGTCAACATTTTCTGTCAGAAATCCCTGTTTTCCTGTCATAAACCATTGCTCTCCTGTCAAAAATCCCTGCTCTCCTGTCAGAAATTCCTGCTCTCCTGACAGAGATCCCTGTTTGTTGTCAGAAGTCATTACTTTCCCACTGGAAATCGCCTGCTCCTCGCCTGATCCTTCTCTCCACAGGATATTCAGAGTTGTTTGTCACTCTTTGACATTGATAGCTTTCCTGTGACTTCCATCCTGCTGGCTGTTCACACCTATTTTGCTGCATCTCTTGAAGCTCAGCGCTGGGTCCGGAAGCAGCCTGGGCCTGGGGAACTGCACTGGGGCATCCACGGTCTCATGTGCCCCTCTTGGCTGATTACAGACAAGTCATTTTTGCTTGCTGGACCTTTGCCTCATCTCTTTGTTAGGGATGATAATATCACCATTCTGCCTGCTTCACAAGGTTATTTACTTTATTTATTTATTTAAAAATTAATTTGTATTGGAGTATGGTTTCTTTACAATGTTGTGTCAGCCTCCCCTGCGTAACAAAATGAATCAGCCGTACACATACAGATATCCCCTCCCTATGTATAAAATAGACAACGGATGGGCACACATTGTATAGCACAGGGAACTCTACCTACGTTTATGTACTTTAGATCAATGACAGTTCTGACTTTCAGAAAGCCGCTACCTTATTCGAGCCAACATCTCTCTTCCTGTAATTTTTGTTCACAGAGCAAGTCTAATACTTCTATGCCACAGCCTTTCAACTCACCTCTAAATCTTCTCTAACCTAATGGAAATGACCACAGTTCTCTAACATCCAGATGAATACTCGGTTCCCGGTGTAACATGGTTTCCAAACCTGTTGCCAGCCTGGCCACATACAACACCCCCCCTGAAGACATGTTCTATCATAGTTTGTTTGGGTTTCCCTAAAAGTGTGGTCTGAGCAACTTAGGGGAAGCAGGATTACCACCTCTCTCCTTCTAAAACAGTATTCATGTGGCCCAAGATTGCATTAGCTTTTGTATCATTTACCAAATAGAATCTTCTCAGCCAAAAGCTCTATTTGTTCAATAAGTCTTTTTTTTTTTCTCCATTAGAGGTTTGTAATTTTCTTTGAATAGATTTTTGCATGTCCTTTTAGGTTAAATGCAAAATACTTAATGTTTTAGATTCTTCAGGGAATGAGCGCACTCTTATCTCTTTTTTCCGTTGTATTTCTTTCTAGTCTTCAACACTGGAATCTAGAAATGGTATTGATTTGATTTGAATCTTATAATCTGCAATGTTGCTGAACAGATTTGTCATTTCTACTAATATTTCTAGATTCTCTATCTCTTGCTTGGAGGGCACATCCATTCTCTCTTATAATGTGGAAAGCTTTATTTATGGGAAGACACAGCAGTACTCCAAGCTGTAGCATTTTTTCCCCCTAGGAGACACTAAAAACGGCTGACAGCACCCTCTTCAGCAGGAGTGTTGCTGGCTATACCTAAAAGAGTATATCGTAGTACAAGGAAATGAGGACGACATCGTTAGTTGGGTAATCTTTAATTAATTCTGATTTCTATTTTTAAAAGTAAATCATTCAATAACTTTGGTAATTCAACCATTAATAGCAACAAATTACTTACCACATACTTCACAACTGAGCACCAATCACACCAAAGTTGGGATGATGATTAAAACAGGCTTTTCACTGAACTGTACACTTTTAAAATGGTGAATTTTAAAGTATGATTTTTTTTTCCAAAAAAAAATAATCAGGAAAAATTAAAAGCATAGGCTGTGGAGACAAATATTTTGAATTTATATCCCATCTCTGCCTCTAACAGGCCCCGTGGCCTTGGGCAATTACTTAATTTCTGTAAGTGTCAGTTTCAACCTATGTAAAATGGGACTATGAATTGCTCTTCCTCCATTCCCCTGATAAAAGACCCTTTCCTCCCCCATATGGAGATATGGAGTGGCCAAAGTATCTCATTTTCCTAGATATAATGATAGGTACAGATGTGCTCACATAACCCAAAGAGCATCCATTGAGGTCTTGAGGAGGGCTCATGTGGATATCAGGTCAGAATAGGCTCTTTCCTTCTGAAATTATAAACTGTAAGGCTCATGGGAGTCACAGCTACTGGGACTCATCTTTTCTATCACATGGAAAGAATATACTAGAGAGTGAAGCTTACACAGAGGAGGTGGAAGGAGAGAGAAATTTTTGATAATATTGTTTGAGCACATGGATCCAGCCTACCCAGAAACTAGACAGCTCCTGGTATTTTCATTTATGTGTGCCAATAATTCTCTTTTTTCTTTAGCTTGTATGAGTTGGGTTTCTGCCATGAGCAACCCAAGGAGGCCTAACATAGAAGTCTATTTTATAAGGCTGCTGTGAGAATTGTTTGTGGTAATACATGTAAAGCACCCAGTGCTTTTATAGAACATGTACTCAAAAATTGAAACTTACTGTTATCATTGTGATCATCAATATGCAATAGATAGGGGCGGTTTTGTGTCTGCTTTGTCCCCTGCAGTAGCTAAGACAGTACTAAGTATAAAGAGTTCAATAAACATATCCTTAGCAAGAAATTTATATCTTCCCCTTAATATAGAATTTAAACATGAATTAATCAGAATTTTTCTCTGCTTTCTAGTCTTAGGAGATAGAGACAAATCAACAAAATGGAAAGAGTGTTGAACTGGGGAGCAAAAGACCAAGGTTCGAGTTCTGACAATGTTTTTCACATACTGAGTGCCCTTCCCCTCTCTGGGCCTTGGTTTCTCCATTTGTCAAGTTAGGCTACTGGAGGCTAGATGATCTTAGTCCCTTATGAGCTCTAAACCTGAGATTTAAGAAAAAAGAGCAGGGAATTCTTTTAACACCCCATGATTTCTGAGGGTTAAAACAAATTCAATCTCACACACCCTTTTTGCATCCCTCAGTGATACATGATCAGGGAAGTTGCGGTACTTGCTGATGACCATTTGCAAGATTCTGTGATTTTGTGTAGGAAGATGCAAGGAGGTTCAGTACTCTTCACTCGCTAACATAGAAATGTCGCAAAATGCATTTTAGAATGATTTTCAGCCACAAGGCCTGAAATATAATTTAATATCCAAAAAAAAAATCAATGGAAACAATATGTTTCATTCATCAAGCATTCATTTAGGCCTTCTAGACACATACTGTGCCAAGTACCAGGGAAACATAGGAACTAAGACCCAGTTTCTGAGGTCAAGGAGAGCAAATCTTGCAAGGCTGTTTCCTGAATGTCTTGTTCATCAAGATTTCACTGGAGTTGAGATGCAAAGAGAGATTTTGCTAACCTGAGTGTCCACTGTGTGCCAGACACTGGGTAGACAAGTTTGTGTACATCGTCTGTCACTGAGCTATAACTTTCCTGCATTTCCACCTCCCAGAAACACTGCTCTGGCTGAGGCCAGAGACAAGAGCCTTGGTGGCTGATCCTCCCTTCACAAGGAGGCCCTGACCCTCCCAGCCTCATCCTCTCTCATCCTGGCTGTCTGATCAGAAGTGAAGCTTCACTCTGTAGTGGAGTCTGGAGCTGTGGTATGTGCAGACATCTGAAGCCCTCACTTTGTGGAAGATGTGAGACATCAATTTTTACTCAAGTATTGGGGGGACGGATAATTTTTATGTTAAAATAAGTATTGATAGATCATGGAACAAATTTAAGATTCATTCATTTCTTTCCAAAAAATATTTATTGAATGCCTACTGTGTGCTTGGCCTTGTCCTAAGCCCTGAGGATTGAAAGGTAAATATACAGTACACAGTAAAAAAAACCCAAAAATCCCTGCCCTCATGGGGCTCACACTCTAGTAGAAAGAAATAGACCAAATAAAAAACCCAAAACAAAAACCACCCCATAATATTTCAGATGCTGACAAGGTCTATGGAAAAAAATAGAGCAGGGAAGGGGAATTCAAAACGATGTCCAATTTGCAGAGGATTGCTTCAGGCTTCACCATCTGATTCCTTGGGGCTCCTCCTTGCCTCGGCCACAAGGTTGCCTGGGCAAGGGATGGGGGTTGAGAGTTGAGGGATGGTGGGGATAAGCAGGAGATGAACTGGCCTAAGAGATGCATCTTGAGCATATTGACCCAAGGAGAGTTGATGTGGAGGGCAGGGAGGCACCCAGTGGTGCCTCATGGCCCAGAACCCACAGCCTATGGGACCCCAGTCGGGGCTTGAGCAGACTTCTGTCTCCATATTTCTACCTCACTCAGCATGATCCCCACTCGAGTTTCTCAGAAGCTCAGATGGCTGCTCCGGGGAACTTCCTTCAGTTGCTTCCTCACTGTCACTCGTCAGACTTCATCAGCAGTTCCCCAGGCTCCACCCCAAGCCCGTGCTCCCTTGGCCAAAGGCAGCCCTGCTCTGTCACCATCCCACCTCCTGTGCCTACAGAGGTTTCCAGGGTGCTGAACACTCTCCTGGCCACACACGCTGGTGGTTTCTCATGCCTCACTCTTACAGGGCAGAGAGAAGAAGGCAAATCAGAGAAGTCGAGCTTGATGAGCAGTGGGGTATAGGAATGGTTCTGCCGCATAGGACAGACACTGCAAGCCAGTGCTTCTCAGCCTTGACGATGCCTCCAAGTCAGTCATGTATGGACTTGTTAAAACAGAGACTTCTGGGCCCTGCCCCCAGAGTTTCTGATTCAGTAGGTCTGGGATGGAGCCCCAGAATCTGCGTGTCTGACAGGATCCAGGTGGCACTGGTGCTGCTGAAGCCGAGCGCACACTGAGATCCAGGCCTCTAGGCCAGCCGGTGAGGCATGCTGCGTCTGCCCTCTGCGCTCCAGCCTCCTCTTGGGCCCTTCCCTACCCTCTAATTTGTGGACCCTTTTCCCTCTCCACTGTCTTCCCTTCCTTGGCCATCTGATTTTCTCTCTCACTCTAAAAAATGCCCTTTGGAGTGTGATCTGAAAAAAAATTCTACTTAGTTGCAAATGGCTGGTCATAACTATCATCCCTTCCAGGAATATTTGAATTTTGACAGTCAAATAAACTCCAAAGCTAGATAAATAAAACTCTGATGGTGGACTTCAGGGATCAGCTAGTGAACAGTGGCTGTGTTTGGAGGCTCAGAGCCTCTGAAACTGTGTAGGTGGCAACTTATCTTACCTCCCGCTGGGTGCCTCTGGGGGAATGGCTCTCCCCCAGCCTGGCTAAGAATTGAAGTTCTATGTCCCTCTTCAGAAGCAGTGAGGCAAAGATGCCCCTGCGGAAGAGGAGAACAACTACCAGCAATAATTAAATCCCTCAAGGAGACAGGATTCTCAGTGTCTTTTGTGTTTTGGGAGTGTCTCTTGCTTTGGTGGAAAGAAAGAAAATCTGTTTTGACAGGCTCTGCTTTTCCTGCGGAGAGAGGCCCCTATGTAGTTGTAACAGGGCCTGGGTCTTTCTTTGAAAAATAAATTGAACAGAATTTTAAAAAGTAAGGTCGTGGCTCCTGCCCCAGGTTTAGAAAGAAAGAGTGTGCAGGCTTAGAAGATGTGGGGAGGGCTTCCTGAAGAGGCTGGAAAAGAAGGTGCATGGAAGGAGGTCAGCCGTGGCCAAACTGCTCATCTGTCCAGAATCTCACCCCTGGGTGCTTGCCCTCCAATCCAAGAGACGTCTCTTGGCCTCACTGCCTCTCGTCCTTCTCCTGAGAAGCAGTCATTTCCCAAAGAGAGTGGGAATGCTGGCAGAGAAGAAGCAGAGAGGGAGGAGAAGGGTCTCTGGTGGGCCACAGCAGGTCGTCCCTCCAAGCTGACTTGACAAGGGCAGCCACGTGGCAAGGTGGGCAAGCACCAGCCTGGGAGCCAGAGGCCTAGTTTCTTGTTCTTGGGTGGCCTGGCTCAAGTAATTGTTTCTCCACCGCCCACTGAAGAGTTCATTGAGATGATCTTTAATATCCCTTCAGCCCCTGAAATTCCACTACCTCTTCTCCCATCACCATCCTCCGTGAGAGGTGCTTCAGGGAAGTTAGTGCATGTGGACCCACTAGTCAGTGCGTGGATGACAGTCATTTTATTCATCTCTTCTCTTGGCCTCAGATGCTGCAAAGCGTTTCTCTGATCTGTCTTCAATGGCTATTTCTGAAGCCACATTACACACTGGGAAACCTCCCCATTTTCTCCCCTGTGCTCCACTTCTCCTTACCATTCTTGTCGGTTTTGCACAAGGAACTCTGTGGCGATCCCAACTGCCCTTGTCTGTCCCTGAGAAATACTGTTCCACGGTGTCCTTGAGGGCTCAGGTTGGAAGAAGCAACCAGAGTATGATTTTGTTTCATGACATGTAACTTTGGTAACATGCCTATATAAGTGTGTGTGTGTGTGTGTGTGTGTGACACAAAGACTTAGGCTGGAGGCATTATAACCTGGCAGTGAGCTCAGGTTTTGGAGTCACACACACCAAGGTTTAAATCCTGCCTCTGCCCCTTATTAGTTGCATGACCTCAAGCAAACTGCCTAACTTTTCTAAGCCTCAGTTTACTTATCTTCAAATTGATTATATGCACCCCAGGAGTTTTCTGGGGACGTCCTCCCTCTCCAGACATAAACTTTGTTTCAGAGTTAATTAGAAGGTTCCACTGGTTGTCCTGAGCACGCATCCTTTCTGGTGGATAGTAGCACTTCTTTCTACTGCCGCTACCTCATTGGGGGCCACCATCCTGTACCCCCAAAGACACCTGGAATCCTAAGCCATAGTCCCCCAGATAGGCTGTGACATCGAAGAGGCAACTGAGCGGAAGAGGCCCCTCTCCTCCTGGCCCACTGGCCCTTCAGCCCCCATTAGATCACACACCAGGCACAGGCACATTTCCTTCCTGAAGGATTAGACCATCTTCAGAGAGTAGGAAAAGAACCTAGAGCACTAGTTTATTTGGACTTTTTCCTGAAGCTCACAAGGAAAGACTTTGATCTTCTTAAGGAGGGCCCTTGGATGCCACCCCAACTCCCATGGACCTCAAGGCACACTGTCATCTTTGGTCTGTACAAGTCCCTGCTCCTGCGTTCATTCCCTTTTTCCTCCGTGCACCCCTCCCATTCTCCTTCCCTTATAGGCAACCATGGATTTAACCTATATCTTTTTGTGTATTCCCTGTGTTGTGTTTTTATTTTATGTAAATGGTGCTGTGTCATATGCACATTCTTTTTCTCCCTTCTTCCCCCCGCACTGTGCTTTTAAAATCTATGTGTGCTGCTCTGTGCACTTCGAGCCGACTTTCCCCTCTCTCTCTGCACAGTGGACTCTGGGTGACCTTCAACTTCCTTGCCACAGATAACAACGCTGCACTGAGCTTCCTCTGACAGCAGTTTCTCCTTCTCCTAACCTGACTCACGTGTTCTCAGATTTGTCGGCGCCATCTCTAATCTCTGAGTCCAAAACACATAAAGCATGCTCTCTCTGGGTCCTTGTTACCGTGAAGACCCTGGTAACACCCAGGTAGCAGAGAAATGAGCATTGATATTTGTACTCCCTTGTCTCATAGAGCCCTCGGGGAGGGTGCTCTAGACCTGTGGTCCTAGACAATAGGAGCCTCTTACGTGATTTTTCATATCAGGCCTAGTTCTTCCTTCAATTGGTTGACTGTTTAAAGAAAGCTGAGAAACAGTAGAGTCTAAATCCATAATGAGTACATCCTTCATTAGAAATGTATTTATCCTGTCCTTGGGATCATGCTGAAGAGAGTTTGGTTTCTTTTGGGGTGGGGGAAGTAGGGGTTTGGGGAAGCACAGGGAGTCTCACTGGCATCTCAGAAGAGCTACACTTGATGTTCATGGCTGCTCTGGGATCCTCTGGGGACGGGCAGTGACCTCAATTAAATTCTTTCATCAGAAATTCCTTTCTACTCAAGAAAGGCTCAGTGATTTGCCAATTCCTTCCAAAGCTTTAACAGGATTAAATACTGTTCACTGAATGGTGTCTATTATTATTGGGCAAAGTTTCATAGACTTCCTGACTTTTTAAAATCCTTTCATCCTTCTTCTTTACTCTGGCTACTTCTTCAGTCAAACTGCCTCTTCTTGGGGGTCCAGAGGTGCTGCACGAGACTCAAGGGGCACCGTACAGGAGCCTTCACCCCCCAGCCCTGCCTCCATAGCCCTGGGCTATTGGCTTGTACTGGCTTGACTTATGGCCTCAGTGTTCTTGTTAAAAAAAAAAAAAAGGAGGGTGTTGGAGAGTTGAGGCTTTCTGGCTCTTGTGTCTCTGATTTTCAAAGGTTTCAGTATTCCTTGGCATTTCTAACATGTAGCAACTTCTGCCTTCTCCCTCCCCACATCAGCAATGACTCCCAACCCTCAAACTACTGTGACCACAGCCCTTGGGACCCCAATTCTCCATCATTCCCTCCTGCCTCTCTGAGGCAGGAGCCCCCAGCCCTCTCTGAGGCCCGTCTCCATTTCTTACCTCTTTCTCCCTGCTCATTCTCATATTCCTTTTCTCAAGGAATTCCCATCCTTCTGTACTCTCCCTCATTGAAATGACAGTTGAAGGCATGCAGGGTCTCTCCCTTTGTTCCGCAACCCTCCCTATGGCCCCACAATCCCCCCAGGGGTTCTTGTCAGGTAAGTGGAACCTGGGTGTACTTTGAAGGCCCTAGAATCTTTATCTTAGAATCATCCCAGATTCCTGAGGCTCCTCTGGATCAGGAATAATCTGGGCTACCCTAGAGCTCTCACTGTCATGCCAGGATCTCAGGCTACCCCAAGATCCTCTATGCTTCCCCAGACATGTTTCATAGGCGAGGAGAAGACAGGGACCAACAAATCTCCCCCATGGAAGACTGATATGCTTCTTGACCTTTCCCCAGTCACATTAAGCCCATGGGGATTTACTGTCTTCTAAGAGAGTTGGGCTACCAGCTCTGCTTCAGACTCATTCATGCATTCTTTCACGTATCACTCATTCATCTGACACTGGGGAAATAGCTCAAGGCTGCTGAGGTGGATACACTGCAGAGCCCTGGGCCTCCAGAGCTCACAGTCAAGGGGACACACAGATGGTAATGGATGGAGACTTGCAGACAGGTTCCACCCCCTTCTACCACACATGGTTCTTTCTCCTGAAGAGTGGGGACCAGAGGACAGGTTGGGGCTGGGGAGAATTTGACTGAAGCTCTAATTTACCTAAGTTATCATCACTCAACTTCAAGGTTGCTCACAAGTACACTCGTTCCCCTAGACACAGTGGCATACACAGCAGAGCATGAAAATCAATAGGATAAAAAAGGCAGAGGATTGTGCAGTGATAAATAGGCATGTTTATCAACTTGCCCTTCTGTTGGAGATTTCTCCTTGCCTTCCTTTTCTCTAAATTTGTCTGCAGTTCACAGGGGTTGGTAGGAAGCTGGAAGACAGCCCTGAGAGGACTCATCTTAGTACACGTGGGGTGGCGTTGTACAAGCCAAGCAGGAAGATATCTTTTGTGCTTGATGGTACCAACTGAAGTACTCTTTCAAACTTGGTGTTATCTTGGAACCACATCCATTTGCTAGATATCAATTTTTAAAAGAGTTCTAAAGACACTCACATTTTTTGGTGTCACTGGTAGTCATAACACTAGGCCATACTTTTATGAAGCTTCAGATAGACAGCAAATACTCGATAAATATATGTAGTACATATATTTATGTACTACAAGTCTGTACACACCACTCGGACATGAAGAGAAAATGCAGGATTTTTTCTATGACTGATCTAATCTTTCTCATGAATCCTGTCCCTGTTGTATAGTAAAGGGAGTAAAGATAATGGTAACTTGCCAATCAAGAGTAGCTCAGTCTGTTCCAGTTTTGAGAGGCTCGTGGGGCTAAATGCTTAGAAGTTCTGATGTCTTTCCCCTCCCCCTGTCCCACCCAAAGGTGGTGGCAGTGGCCCTGGAGCTCTTGCTTGTCTTGTGCTGGCCTCTGGGCCCTGTGGGTTCCTATCGCCAGCCAGGTGTCTGACCAGTTTCTGGCTTCCACAGGAGACCTTGTGGTTCAGTCAGGGCCCAGGGTACCCTGCTGGCTCACACCCTCTGCGTCTCAGCCACTTTCCCCATCTGCCCTAAGGCCTCTGATGTGGGCTCACTCTGTCCCTCTCCCGGAGACCCCTGTCAGGCCCACTCACTTGTACCTCAGCTACCATCTCTATTTTCCAGGGCATATGGGGACTTAGGGGCCCTTCCATGGCTCATAAGCCTGGAGTCAGGCCTGAAAGCACTAATGCTGGCCATTGTTTGAAGTTTTCAGCTCTTAATGTGACCTCCTCCTGTTAGTAATGGGGAGCAAGCTGATTCCCTCACAGGGGACCACCATGGAATAAAAGGCTCATAAAAAATCTTTGCTTTTGGCCTTCCCCCAAAGCCATCTAGCATCTCCACCTGCCTGGATTTCAAACGTGAGGGATAAGGTAAACTATAACCTTCCAACCTGATTATTTCCTTCCACAATTTTCAGCTCTTTTCCTTCTCCACCTGCCCCCTGGAGCAGGAGGGGGAGGATCCCTACCTCTTCATCTTATATCATATCCTCCAACTTCCATAGGGCAGCACCTTCATAGCCTGGCCATCATGACGAAAGTAGGGCTCTTCTCTATGCTGTGGAAGGAGTTAGGAGGTGAGGCCCCCAGGCTTGGCCTTTGATATGGGAGCTGCCCAACAACCAGGAACTAAGGATAAAAATGCACTGTTTTACCATCCCCTAAATTTCTCCATTACATTTTATATTTACATATGAGCCCTAGTCTTTCTCTAGATTGGCACTGTTGCTTAGGAAGACATAAAGATTAGGCTGATAATATGTTTTTTAAATTATTAAAAGTCATCTATTGCTTGTAGATTTTTTGATGATGGCCATTCTGACCAGTGTGAGGTGATACCTCATTGTAGTTTTGATTTGCATTTCTCTAATAATTAGTGATGTTGAGCATCTTTTCATGTGCCTCTTGGCCATCTGTATGTCTTCTCTGGAGAAATGTCTATTTAGGTCTTCCACCCATTTTTTGATTGGGTTGTTTGTTTTTTGATATTGAGCTGCATGAGCTGCTTGTATATTTTGGAGATTAATCCTTTGTCAGTTGCTTCATTTGCAAATATTTTCTCCCATTCTGAGGGTTGTCTTTTCGTCTTGTTTATAGTTTCCTTTGCTGTGCAAAAGCTTTTAACTTTAATTAGGTCCCATTTGTTTTTTGTTTGTTTGTTTTTTCATTACTCTAGGAAGTGGGTCATTTCAAGAAGACACATGTACCCCCAAAGTTCATTGCAGCACTGTTTACAATAGCCAGGACATGGAAGCAGCCTAAATGTCCATCGACAGATAAATGGATAAAGAAGATGTGGTACATATATACAATAGAATATTACTCAGCCATAAAAAGGAATGAAATGCAGTCATTTGTAGAGATGTGGATGGACCAAGAGTCTGTCATACAGAGTGAAGTAACTCAGAAAGAGAAAAACAAATATCGTATATTAACACATACATGTGGACTCTAGAAAAATGGTACAGATGAACCCATTTGCAGGTCAGGAATAGAGACGCAGATGTAGAGAACGGATGGGGTGGACACGGGGGTGGGTAGGGAGGGTGGGATGAACTGGGAGATAAGGATTGACATATATACACTACCATGTGTAAAATAGATAACTAGTGGGAACCTGCTTTATAGCACAGGGAGCTCAGCTCGGTGCTCTGTGATGACCTAGTTGGGTGGGATGGTGGGGGTGGGAGGGAGGGGATATAGGTATATGTATGGCTGATTCACTTCATTGTACAGCAGAAACTAACACAACATTGTAAAGCAATTATACTCCAATTAAAAACAAAAAACAAAAACCTTGTTCTTTGGCCTTAGACAAATCACTCAATTTTAAAGTTACATTATTCATCATAAGAAAAAAAAATGGAGGGACACACTACAAAACACCTAACCAGTACTCAAAACTGTCAGCGTCATGAAAAAAAAGAAAAGTGGGAAACTGTCATAGACCAGAGGAGACTAAGGAGACATAAGGACCAAACCCATGTGGTTTCCTGCCTCAGATTCTGGAACAGAAAAAGGACACTAGTGGAAGAACTCGTGAAATCTGAATAAAGTCTGAAATTTAGTTAAAAATAAATAAAATAAAATAAGAAGTCATCATGCTGGGGAAGGGGGAGGAAAATAACAAGACATGGTCTCTGACGGAAAGAATGATGACAAATGTAAATAAGTAACTGACCTGCAACAGGAAGTTGTTAAGTGCTTGAGGGGTGCGGTGCAACGGCCAAAGCAAGAGGGTTTGCAGAGGACTTGGTGTGCCTTGGACATGATGCAATTAGAAGGGCGTTGAGGTCACAGATGACTAAGCTCTCAAGAGTGGATTCAGGAATATGGAGGTTTTTGAGGAGGATCTGGTTCCATTTTGTACCCTGTGCTGCTAGAACTATACTTCCGATTGCTGAGCACACACTAGGCCTGGCTGGTTTCTGGGTGCTTTCTGGAGTCCAATGCACCTCATGGGCTGCTGCATGAATTTGCGCTCTATGTGCCTGACCGGTTTCTAATTAGACACTAAGTTTGTAGTGAAACTTGATTCTTTCAGAGTTTGCCCAAGAGAAACAAATGCCTTTTGAAAATGGGGCTAGCCCGTGGAATGTCTCCAGAGGTTACCTCTCCTTTTCCCCAGCAAACTGATCCCCTAGCCACCCTCACCATTGCCAGCAGCAGCAATAGCTACAGCTACAACTATCATGGATTATGGAGAGCCAACAGAGTTCCATGCCAAGGAGGGTCCAGGATGGGAGATGATACACTCTTTAGGAGCTGATAGTGAGGCTGGGAGGCTCGGGGCACTCGGGGGCACATTAATGCAGCAAATATTTATTAGGTGCCTCTATATATTAGGCTTTGTTCTAGGCACTGAGAATAGAGTGGTGAGAGAGACACAGGAAAGTGTTCTGATGCACATTACATTCATAGATAATGTAAAAAATAAATAAGTAAAAAACTATAAACAAGGGCTTCCCTGGTAGCGCAGTGGTTGAGAGTCTGCCTGCCGATGCAGGGGACACGGGTTCGTGTCCTGGTCCAGGAAGATCCCACAGGCCGCGGAGCGGCTGGGCCCATGAGCCATGGCCGCTGAGCCTGCGCATCCGGAGCCTGTGCTCCACGATGGGAGAGGCCACAACAGTGAGAGGCCCGTGTACCGCAAAAAAAAAAAAAAAAAAAAAACCAAAAAAACACTATAAACAAGAACTATAAAAATATCAGAGACTAGTAAGTACTACACAAAATATTGAATTAGAGTGATGATAGGCTGAAGAGAAGTGGGTGGTCTCTTTGGAGGAGCTGGTCAGGGAAGTTCAGCAAAAAGTATAATACTTCTTGTGGGTATCTGAATTGAACACAAACGGCCCTATAATTTTTACTGGAGTAAATTGCGTTAATTGTCTCCACATACCCTGGAGCATTTATATGTATTATTTCTGACACCTACAGTTTATTAAGTATAGCAATAATTTAATAACAGGCCACACATCTTGTTTTCTTCTAAGCTTTATTAGATGGGATTAAGATAGTTTTGTCTACTTCTAGTGGAAGTGGAGGGAGTGAGTGAAAGAGATTGCTTCTTTGGCCCAAACTGCAAGTAAGTCTGACAACCTTGCATAGAGAGCAATTTCCATGAAGAAAAAAATGGGGGAAGCAATCAATTCATTAAAGGCTGACTCAGAGGGGAGGAAATGGAGATATTGGATACAGGGAATATGGACCATAAGTTGTGAGCAATCTTCTCATTTATAGTTGATGGGAACATTATACCTCCTTTCAAGTTCATCATTTCACAGAGCTAATGATCAGTCATGGGTCATTTCCCCCTAAAAACCTCTTATGTTCTCTGAAAGGATCCTTAAGAATGCACAAGGCTCAGAAACTAAGAAAGAAAGTCTAATGGTAACACCCTAAAACAATGAGAATATCAGCCATTGTGAGGTTTCTGAGACTTTACAGAAAGAATCACCAATAAAAGAATAAGCAAGCCCAGGGGAAAGGTCAGCTCATGCCAATTTGGAGGCTGGCTTGGCACTGAGTGGGCAGATGCAGCCATCTCATCTCCCAGGGAGGACCACTAACTAATTAGCTCAGCTCCGTGATTTAAAGCACTATTGAGTTGTCCATGACATTAGTGGAGCTGGTATTTGAATCTAGGCATTTTGACTTCAGAGTGTCCATAACCATATGTTAAACTGCTCCCTGGAAGTGGTCGGCAGCACGTGGGAGGAGGAGGAGAGAGAGAGAGAGAGAGATGAGGAATGTGCCCTAAAGAGTCAGATATAAGAAACAGTAGAGGAAGTGGCGCAGTGGTTAAGAATCCGCTTGCCAAGCCAGGGGACACAGGTTTGAGCCCCGCTCCGGGAAGATCCAACATGCCATGGAGTAACTAAGCCCATGAGCCACAACTACTGAGCCCGCGTGCCACAACTACTGAACCCCGTGCGCCCAGAGCCCGTGCTCTGCAACAAGAGAAGCACTGCAATGAGAAGCCCGTGCACCGCAACGAAGAGCAGCCCCGGCTCACTGCAACTAGAGAAAGCCCGCACGCAGCAACAAAGACCCAACACAGCCAAAAATAAATAAATTAATTAATTTTAAGAAAAGAGAGAGACAATACAGCTCGAAAGAGATTTGGAGAGACAAGCCAGTCTGGCTCTCATCAGTTTTGCCATTTCTGGCATCATTCTTTATGAAGCCTGGCCTCACTTCCTGTCTTTGGGTTCCACCAGATCCCTCTATTTCTAATCACTTTTCTTTTTTGCTTAAGCCAGTTTGAATGGGTTCTGTTCATTGTAACCAAATGATCTCTGACTCAATAAATTAAATTAGGAGGGAACATTTTCCAGCAGGGGGTCTGAAATTAGAATTGTGTGTTATGTTAATCAGCTAGAGAAGTATGTGAGAAATGTTTTAATTTTGCTCTTTCTTGAATTCACACAGTATACTAAGCAGGGATGATCTAACTGCTTTAATAACTAAGATTAAATGTCATACAAAAGTATGATTTATAAAAGGGAGTACAGGGAATTCCCTGGTTGTCCAGCGTTATGACTCTGTGCTTTCACTGCCGAGGATGCGGGTTCAATCCCTGATCTGGGAACTAAGATCCCACAACCCACACAGCCGTGACCAAAAAATTTTTTTAAAGTAGAAAAGGGAGTACAACCTCTGCCCAGTCACTGGGGATTAGTACAATCATTACTTCACTTCCACCTAGTGGAGTGGAATTTAAATTACAGGGATAGCTTTTTGGAATGGTAATAAAACCAAGTAACAATCAGTCAGAAGAATGGGTAGAGATGATGCATTCTTTTTTTTGTAAATAAATTTATTTATTTATTTATTTATGGCTACGTTGGGTCTGTTGCTGCGCGCGGGCTTTCTCTAGTTGTGGTGAGTGGGGGCTACTCTTTGTTGCAGTGTACGGCCTTCTCATTGCGGTGGCTTCTCTTGTTGCGGAACACAGGCTCTGGGAGTGCAGGCTTCAGTAGTTGTGGCACATGGGCTCAGTAGTTGTGGCTCACGGGCTCCAGAGCACTGACTCAGTAGTTGTGGCACACGGGCTTAGTTGCTCTGCGGCATGTGGGATCTTCCCGGACCAGGGCTCAAACCCGTGTCCCCTGCACTGGCAGGTGGATTCTTAACCACTGTGCCACCAGGGAAGTCTGATGCATTCTTTTTTTTTTTTTTTGCGTTACGCGGGCCTCTCACTGTTGTGGCCCCTCCCGCTGCGGAGCACAGGCTCCGGACGCACAGGCTCAGCGGCCATGGCTCATGGGCCCAGCCGCATGTGGGATCCTCCCGGACCGGGGCACGAACCTGTGTCCCCTGCATCGGCAGGCGGACTCTCAACCACTGCGCCACCAGGGAAGCCCTGATGCATTCTTAATTAGTCTTAATTTTTGTTTCTTAGTTAATGTGTTTTTAACTTATTGCATGAGTTCTCCATTGCTGCATTACAAATCATCCCCCAAGATTCAGTGGCTTTCAAAACCATCATGTATTCTCTCTCACAGTTTCTGTGGATCAGGAATTAGGACAGGACAAAGCAGAGATGGCTTGTCTTCGTGTCACAGTCTCTAGGACCTCAGTTGGGAAGATGTGAAGTCTGGGAGGCTCTAATCATCTGATTTGGGAGGCTTCTCCACTCATAAGTCTGGCCATTGTTGCTGGTTATTGGCTGGGACCTCACCCGGGCTGCCTTCCAAACACCTACATGTGATTTCTCCATGTGGTTTCTCTCCCTGACCTCGTTTGGCCTTCCGCACAGGGTGGCTGCTGGGTTACAGGAATGAGTGTCCCTAGAGAGAACCAGGTAGAAGCTGTATCACACATTATGATCTAGCCTCGAAGTCACATAGCATTCCTTCTGCCACAGTCACAAGACTGCTCTGTTTAAGAGATGGGAATACAGATCCCACCTATTGAGGGGAGAAATGTCATAGTCACATAATAAGAAGATTAAATTGGATGGGAGATACTGTTGCAGACATTTTTTGAAAACTATAGATAAAACACAATGACAAATGCTGACTTTTTAAATAGACAGGTTGTGAAAGTCTGTAAGTCCCCTACTTTTTTGAAAAGCAGGATATTTAGTAAATTCTTAAGCGGCTTGATTGAAAATCTCATCACTTGAAAGGAACAGGTGACAGCAAAGGGGTACTCATAGTCCAGACTGGATTCTGCCAGCAAAGAACTGTTAGTGAGGCGAAACTCATGAGAGTTTCAAAGAGAGTGCCCATCCCATTCAAGCAGGACAAGTCAGATATGTATCTTCAGACTTACAGACTTGAAGAAAGCAGACTTCAAAAAGTTCAAAACGGATGATCTCATGGTGAGAATCTCTGAAAGGGAGTATGGCTAAAAAAAGGATGGTTCTAAAAATAAAATTCAGAGCCTAAAATTGTGACTGATCCTGATGAGGAAGAAAAAAAAATGTCTAAAGAAAACAGTATTTCTGCTGATGAGCTCCGATTTTAAGAGGGCACACACACAAAGATGGGAGGAGGGGCGCAAAATCAAGGATGTGTATAGAATGCCACAAACTTTTAAGAATGTCAGAGGAAAGCAAAAGCACACAAAAAGTTGAGGTTTCGAGGGTGGGGAAGCTAAAGATAACTACCCAAGAAGATTCTTCTGACTATGTGCAGAAGAACAGGGAAAGAGCAGGCATCATCCATTTCCAAGCCCATCGTATGGTCTGTTAAAACATCTAGAGTTAGCCTGCTAGTTAACACAATGCACATTTAGAAAATATAATTTTGTAAAGTTTCCTACAATTGACAGAAAGAAAGCAGAATGCCTTTACTGCTATTTTGCTTCCTCCTTCACCATTATGGACTTTTAAATTTAGGATGACCATATGTCCTAGGCTGCTTAGGATAGGCCCAGTTGTACCTGTGGCCTGAGGGAATTATTAATAGCATTCCATGTCATTCTCAGAAGTGTTCCCGTTTGAATACTGGACAAGGTAGGACAGAAATGGCTGCATAATTTACTAGCCCCAGTACAAAATTAAAATGTGGAGGCCCTTGTTCAAAAAGCAGGAAAAAAGTGCCATTAAAGGTACTAAAATATAAAACTTTTTCCTTTCTTCTGCAGTCTCTCTTGACTTGCTGTGGTGTTTTTTATTTTATGTTGTTCTAATTAAAATTTTTTTTCAATTATTAACATGAATTTTGCCTTTCATCTTTATATTATGTAATGCAATATAAGAGCATTTAACTAGCGTTTGGAACCACCAAAATTACACAATTCACATTTTGCAGTTTGTATGTGTCTATTTATTCTATCTTACCAGAACAGAGGAAATGTTGCAAAAACAGACTAAGCTGTTTTTATTTAACCTTTTGACATTCATACATTCTACCAACACTCTTTACCTTTGGCTTATTGATGAGAAAGAAAGGATGGAAAGGAAAAGGAACTATGGGTTGTCCTCGGTTTCCCTTTCCTTCTGTGTCACAATATTCAGCATAAGTGATTGGCTGTAGGGAAGTAACTTGAGTAAGAAAGGATATGATAGGGTTCCATGGTCATTTGTGTTTCTTAAATTACCTTCTTCAGTTTACAAAGCAAGTTCTAGTTCTAAGGGAGAATGTAGCTTCTCAGATCTGTCATCACCCCACTGACTCAGTCATAGATATAACACACTTACCTTGTACTCACTTTGAGTCTGGCTGAACTCCATGCATTATGGATCCACTGGCATTCTGCACTCATGGGCTTTGTGAATGCTATATGCAAATGGAGGAGCAAGGAATGGTGGTGGACATCTCCTCTGTTCACGTGCGGGCTCCGATGTCTCATCAGGCTTCACTTGCAAAACACAAGTTCAAAGATAAAGTCAGGAATTTCAAGACAGCAATATGGAACCTTAAACCATGATCATATGCCTGTGAAGTCCCTGGGTAGGATAAGGACTGTGTATGGTTTCTTGAACTTTAGCATGCATCAGAATCCTGTGGAGGGCTGGTCAAAGCACAGATTGTTGGGTACCACCTCCAGAGTTTCTGATTGTAGGCTTGGGGTGGGGCTCAAGAATTTGCACGTCTAACAAATTCTCAGGTGATGCTGATGCTGCTGGTCCTGGTCCTCGGACTACACCTGGAGCACTCTTTAAGTGCAGCGAGTCTCACACTTGATTGTACATAACAATCACCAGGGTACCTTGTTAAAATGCGGGCTCTGATTAAGCAGTTCTGTGGTGGGGCTGGTATTGCAGGTCTGTGGCCACACTTTGAGTGGCAAAGGTCTAGAGTAGATAACAAGTACTACTCCAGGAGGAAGACAAGCTGGAACTTGAAATGGGCTTTAAAGCGTGGGTAGGAATTGCTTAAATGAAGATGAGAGCAGGATGCATTCCGGGCAGGACAAAGGGGACTATGCAAGGAGAGGAAGCAGGAACAGTGAGTAGAGGGATCTGGCCAGAGCTGGGGCAATTACTGGGACTAGGGAACTGGGGGTGGAGTAACTGGCCCAGCCAGAATGCAGAGGGTCCTCGGGGGTTGAATGTCCCCCCTAGAAGTGGCAGTTTTGGAGAATATGCCTGGATTAACAATCTCCCAAAGCAGTTCTCTATACCCATTGTCATTAAACCCTGAACTAGCAGTCAAACTAGCAGTCCCCAAGGGACCAAATACTCCAAGAGTTTAAGTTCTTTAGGGGGCATCCTATGTTGAGCTCTAAGGTAGCAGAGGCCTGAGTCAGGAGATCTGGCTTCAGGATCTGGCTTGGGTGGGTGACTCTGGGTGAACCAGGCTTGTCCTGCTTCTCTGTAGGATTCCCCTATACCACAGGGGTGGGGTGGGGGGATCTTAGATGATCTCTCAAGTCCCTTTAAACAAAAAGATTACATAATTTTGGGAATCTGCATGTTCCACCCCTGTCAACACCCCTGCCATGAGGGTCTGCCCTAATCAAACCCTGGTATGCAGGGTCAAGGCTAAACAGAAGTGGGGGAAGTGGGCCTGGTGCTTCCCAGAGGAAGAAGAGCTTCATGGCACTCCTGTTCCTGATCTTGGTATCTCTTTACAGGATTAGGCACTGAGTCCCCAGGGATGGAGGCAGGTCCAGCCCTCAAAGTAGCATTCTCAGGAAATTTACCTTGACCATTAAAATCTAAAGCAGATCCAGGTGTGACCAGGAAAAGGTAGCAGGTAGTATTGAAAACAAATCACCAAATGGATGAAGCTGTGGACTAAAACGATGAAACACGCCTGCAGCTTCTTCCCACCTCCCTCTCTGCTTACTGCGGCCCAGACTCAGGATTTCGGGGGAGCTTCCAGTGCCCTGGGAGGGGATTGTTGCTTGGGTTTAACATGGGTGGGAGGAAAAAGAAGGTCATTGACCAATAAATAAACATGATTCTAGCAACTTGTAGATATTAACTAAAACTATGCACAAAAGATCAGAAAATTTCTCTTTGAAGGCTGGGTGACAGAGTAGGTTTATCTCCTCCGCTGCAAGAACAGAGAGAGGGCACCCCTGCTTCCATTTGGCTCTTTTCCTATCATCAAGAAAAGGCTCCAGGGCTCTCCCCCGCCCGCCAGGGAGGTGGGTAAGCCCACTTCTCTGAGGTTTTTAATTCCTGGGGTAATCCCTTCCTTCCGTGCCAGGTCGGGGGTGGGGAGAACCTCGCATCCAAATCTTTGATCTGGGTTGCAGCAACAGAGAAACACTTCTATAAAACTGTCAGGAAGATGGGAAGGGGCCTTGAAAGAGGGGTTGTAAATGGGCAGTTCACCTTTGATCATTCGCCCTAGATTTTTTTTATAGCCTAGGATTATGGTTTTAGAAGTGCCCTTCGTGTGTCCGCACAGGAACCATGTGACTTAAGAACAATTAGATTATTCTAAAAGTTTAGAGAGATTGTGAACAAAGGACTTTCATTTTATTAAAGAAAAAGAAAAAAAAGAAAACATCAGTCAAACCGTGAAGGTGATCCCAGAGCTAGTAATAAAGTGGAAACCCAATCTGGTTTTTTCAGTGTAATAGGATACTCTCTGGCCTGGCAATTCCACTAAAATCTATTAACTGACAAGGGTAGGAGATATATTTTTATCCCTCACTCCCCACCCCCCAGAAAAAAGAAACAAAGCGTTTGCTGTCTGTCATTGTTGGATTTTTATTTCATGCTATTTAAAATGTCAGAAAAACAGAAACTTAGTCTGACTTTTTTTCACTTGGGTATAAACAGATATTAGGGCTGACTGCTGATTTCCAATTAATTTCATGTGTGTGGTCAAATACTTCATAGAAAGACTAATTCATCATGGCTGTGTCAGTCTGTGTGTGTTTCTATGAATGTCTCTCTGGCCTCCCACCCCAATACCACATGAAGAGAAAGAAAGTTTACAATCTGTCTTCAGATCTGGTCAGTGAGAGATTTCATCTTTGGCTAGGAAATATAAACAGCTTCATGTCAGTGTTTAGGGAAAGTTTGCGATTTGGTGGGGAGGAAGAGACTTCTCAAATGTGGCCAGTTCTCAGCCTGTCAGCCACGGCCCCCCGCCTGCTCCCTGAGCCCTCTTCTCCCAGGCAGCATGACTGTGAGGCCCCCGAACCACACTGGTGGCTGCACCCCAGGAACACCCCATTTCCTGCGGCAGCCCTGGCTTCCCCTGCTTGTGCATCAGCTGGGAGGCAAAAGCCCTGTCTCTGTGGAGCTGGCAGGTTTGACTGGCATTCACCACACCTAAGCTGCTACCCAGACCCAATCCAGGCCACCGGGGTCATGGGGAACAATCTCTTCCCCTCCAACCTTTGTTACACAGCTCTAGCTGCCTACCTCCTTCTCCAGCACCCTTGACCCCTTAGGATGGAAGCAGAATCCACTACTCCATTGGCCGGTACTGAGCCAAGACCCCAGACAGGGCTTCTACCTTTTCTGCAGCGGGTCTAGCCCTAATTATAGAATTACCCAACGCATCATCATCCCTAAGAGGGGACAGCCGGCATCTGGTGGACAGTTAGGATGGTCTTCCTTGCAGTGAGAGAGCCACGGAGTTAGATGCTGTCATCATTCCTGCACAAGGCCCTGACACCTGCATGGGAGGCCCCAGAGCTGGGAAAGTGGACACCAACCTCTTGTAGTTGGACACCAACTACAACCTCAGAGCAGAGCCCTGAAGACTGATTGATGGATGATGTGGATGGCAAGGGATGGGGTCCTCTTTAATGTAGCTGATCAGGGAAGTCCTCATAAAGAAAAATATTTAAAACTTCAGATATTCCATTTTTGAATGATTTCTCTTCTTCCCTATCCTCAGCTACACACACACACACAGACATACACACCACAATTTCTTCTTTCCCTCATGATTATCAACAAGCACCAGAGATTTCTTCTTGCTTCTGCCCAGTAATGCATAGTTTCCTAGGGTGCAAATGACAAGGAAATATGTGAGTTCCAGATGTTTTCATATGTACTGAAATATTCAATGCCTGGGTCTTTATGACCCCAAAATATCTCATCAGAGTAGTCAAAACCTCAGACAGTTTGAGACAAATCCATCTAAGTATTCATGTATTCATTCGTTCATCCAACAAATAAGTACTGAGTGTCTTGCATGTGGAAAACATGAACCATCCAGGGAACACAGAGGAGAAAAAGACATAGACACTTGTTTGGTGATATGTAGATGAGCCCTTGGTGGATTCATCAGACTTCTCCTTGCCATTGCTTTGGTTCCTTAAAGAGCCTCTTTCAAGTTCTCGGTCCGGCTGCAGCTCTCAGGCTATCAGACCGTGTGTGGTACACACTCAGTTTGGGCTGCTTGGAGATTGGAGATTGGGCATCATTTCTGCTCACTCTCATCGAGACAGGCTCTATGTGCATGTTGTATTTTTATGTTCTTTCTGCTGGAGGTTATTGGTTACCTTAAACCTGTGGCTGGGAGAGTGGGTTCCAAGATGGCAGGCTCTCAAAGGGCCAGTAGTGATTGACAATGGGAAGGCCAGAGGGTCCAGTCCTGTGGGGAAGAGAACAGTAAGGTAAGTTAGAAAAAGTGAGTGTTTTTTAGAGGCTATCGTTTCTACTGTGTCCAGACTCCCCTGGGTTTAACAGAAGTGGAAACTGGAGCCCTGTTAGGTCTGGCGTAGGAGAAGGTATTGTGCTAGAAATCTACGACAGGATGGAGGAGCTGGGAATGGGATATGCGCTGAGCCCCATTCTAAGGGGAGCAGACTTCCCAAGTGCAGGAGACATAGCTGAGTGTAACCTGGAGGGTGAGGCTTGACAAGGGGGACAGAAGAAAAAGCCTTCCATCCGAGGTGCCTCAAGCCTGGGGGCTCAGTGGCATCAGCCTCCCAGGTTCTCACCCAGGAGCATCTTAAAGGCCGTGAGCTGCCGTTGGCAGTTCTCAATCTCTCTGACTTGGAAACCTGGAATCCTTACCCAGGGATCTTTTCACAGCTTTCCACCATTAGTGATTCCTCAGATCTGTATACTCTTCAGCAGCTGACAAAGGGCCAGCCCCTGGAGGACTTGGGAACACAAAGGGATTCCAGGGTCCCTCATCCTTATCCATAGAAAACCTAACGTGTAGATGCCACCTTAAATCCAAGAGAAAAACTCTGTCACAGGATTCACAAGAAAGATTAGTACATCCTTATGAATTATGCATTCCACTGTTTTGTCTTGGTTTTGTGTTTGCTTTTTTGCATTCCATTTTTTATTTTTTATTTTTTTGCGGTACGCAGGCCTCTGTTGTGGCCTCTCCCGTTGCGGAGCACAGGCTCCGGATGCTCAGGCTCAGCGGCCATGGCTCACGGGCCCAGCCGCTCCACGGCATGTGGGATCTTCCCGGACCAGGGCACGAACCCGCGTCCCCTGCATCGGCAGGTGGACTCTCAACCACTGCGCCACCAGGGAAGCCCCTGCATTCCATTTTTATTGGGAGGAGGTCGAGAAATACTTGTTAGCCCTAACCTGCCTGACAAGCTCTTATTCTCCTCCTCCTTCCCACAGCCCTCCACGTCTAAGTGAAGTCTTCCCCACTCCTCCCTAATCCTTAAAGCTTCCTTCCTTCCCATCACAGCCCCTCACTGCATTGGAAACTTGGAAATGTTTCTCCTCCACAACACTATTAGCTCCCTGGTGGTGGAAACACTGACTTGTTTTTCTTTCATGTCTCTCTGTGCCTGGCACTTCACCCAGCACAGAGCTCCATTAAATGTTTGTTGGACCAGTGAATTAACGAGGGGATGAATGAAGGCATATAAAGCTGCATCTGATATGGACGTCAGATGACTGGGCAGACACTGACGACCAGGCTGGCGTCAATGTGCCTCCTTTGTCCTGGGAGGACATCACTGCTACTGGCTCACCTCCCTCCCAGCCAGAAAGGCTTCTTTGCCCCTCGGGCTTGCCCTGGTGGCTGTGGGTCCTCCTGCATTTTCAGGGCCTGGACAAGCACAGAATGAATGCTCCTTCGGATGGCACCCTCATCAGGTTACATTCAAATTGCCTTCTCCCCCCAAACTTAAATTGTCTCTTCTTCCTCCTGAGGTATAATAATCCCTGCAACAGATGTTTCCTGTTCTATAAAATGACTCCCTTCTGCTCGCCACATCCCCACCATGGCATTACCTTCTCTCAGTGTTTTCTACAGTCCTCTCTTGGGCTCCAGCTTACTTTTCAAATAGGAGCTTCCTTGTCCCTGAGCACAGATTCCCCACTGACACTGGAACCCCTTGCCTGGCATCTGGCAGGTCTCAGCCTCAACTCAGCATCCCTTGGCTTCGTAGACAGATGATAAAAGAGGAAGGTCAACCCTGTCTTCTCACGTGCAGTCCTCTCCCTGCCACCTTCCCAGGACCTCAGCTCCAGGATTGTTTAGCCTTGGTAGTTTCTTTATCTAATTTCCCAGCACACTTGGACTAGACAATTGGAGATTCAATTAGAGAGTGGGGCATTCTGCATGCTGTCCCAGGGAGATTCACCATTCCCAGACACCCCTCTTAGTGGATTACTGATGTCTAGGAGGGCACCAGTCACTTGTGGTTGCCCAGCAAGGAGAAACAGTAGTGGAGTGGGGTGGGTGGGTGAGAGGTGTGGGACAAGGTAAAGAAAGAAGACTCTAGGGTGGGTGGGAACCAGCCCACCAGAGGTGGGTCACCTCTGCAAAGCCATAGGCATGTAGGCCCTGGAGCGGTAGGGTCCTACCCAGAGCTAATATTGAAGGAAGCATGTTCTGGGAGGGACTGAGATTATAACACATGCACGTTTGCATGTGCGTGCATGTGCGCACACACACACACACACACACACACAGCATCAAACAGTATCCTCTGAATCTACCCCAGGCTAGAAACCCAAATGTGACTGAGGTATTTGGGTTGGGTGTCCTGTAAACTGTGCCCACGCAGTCAGTGTAGACACTAGGACTAGGCACTGGTTATATTAGGAAGGAAATCAGGTTAATAGGCTATGGCTTAGGGCAACACTACACGAGGAAGGTGCCGGATAATAATTTGCTTCTAGATTCACTTTCCCCCTTCTCCACTCTGCTCTCTGCACGGACAGAGAACCACAGCCGCAGGGGTTCCCTGTCCTCTGGCTTTTGATTGGTTTCAGCCCATGGAGAACCTCAGCATTAGAGGGAAGGAAGGGGAGGGATGTCAGGAATTTATTCCCCCAACTCCATCCTATGACATGGCCTTAGTCTGGCTGTTTCCTTCCTTTCAATGCATCCCAGCTCTGCACAGCTCTCTTTCCTGGTTCTGGGAACCTCTCTGTCTCCTTATCCTGTCAGACTTAGGGAGAGGAGCGCATTAGCCCTGGGTTTCTAAACTGTCCTTTGTGGTTGTCCCGTACTCCAACCTTATCTTTGTTATTAGTTAGCCCCTTTATAAATAAAACCTCCTTGAATTATCCGAATTTGACAGTGCTGTTTGTCCCCTGTTAGAACCCTGACTGATACAGATAGAAAATCGTATTTCAGTAAGATCCCCATTTTGTTTAAAAAAGAAATAGTCAGGAGCTCAGTTGAGCTGGAAGAAAGAGCAGTCAGGTGTCAGAATAGCTGATTGAAGCAGCAATGAGCCAAAATGAAAGTAACAGTGAAGCCTTTAATCACTTGCTGTGATAGTATAAGCAGGAGGCTAAACCCGAGAAGGCGCTGATCCCCTCCTGTTTCATTTTCTCCGTGAAACGACACCTTGGAGTAGGGCCAGGTGGATCAGCGCTGCTGTGGGGTGACCTCAGTGTTGAAGGGGTTCTTAATAAGAGGCTCTGGCAGCTTGACAGACCCGGGAGTGGATGGGGGGGGGGTGGGGTGGACCGAGAATGGAGAAGTGCTGGGTACGGAGTCCCAGTGGGGAGAAATGGCAAGGTCCTCCCGCCTCCCTTTATACAGAGGTCTCAGCAGAGGTGCCTGGAAGACCTCTGCCCAAGCCCTCAGATAAAGAGACCTGAGCATGAAGACACCAGGGATAGGGGTGTAAATATGTGAAGGGCTTGACTGGCCAGGGAGCCTGAGACTAGGGGCTGCGACTCTCTCCAGAGACTGTTTTGCCCGGGCTGTGCACCGAGACCAGTGCATGGAGGGCAGCTTTCCCGGTGTGGCTGCCAGGGAAAACCTTACCTGGGGTCAGGCCTGGAAAATCACACGGGTTTGTAAGCAGGAGCTAGACTCCTCAACTGTATAAACACACACAATGGATGAAATACACCAAAATATTAGCAGTGTTTTCTCTCAACCTAGCTGTCTAATAGACATGTAACATGAGTCACCTATGTCATTTTAAGGTGTTTAGTAGCTACATTAAAAACAGGTGCAATTAACTTTAATAATATATTTTGTTTAATGTGTCCAAAATATGTCAAGCACCTAAGTGTTTAATAATAGACTTTATACTTTTTTTGGATACCGAATCTTCAAACTCCAGGATGTATATTACACCTATAGCACATCTCAATTCAGATTTTCACATTTCAAGTGCTCGTGGCAACATGTGGCTCTAGTGCTGCCGTATTAGATGGCACTGCGCTAGGTGACGGTATTGCAGATCCTTAAAAAGTCTTTTTCAAGTTTTCTACCACAAACACGTTTTAAATCTTATTTTACAAATCTCCAACCTATAAATGGGATCACATCTGGTATTGTTTATTTTCAGTTTTATTTTAGTAAATGTTTCCTCTTAAAATGGATCATTTCCACCGAGGGGATCATTTCCTACCATGTAGCAGCAAAGTTTGAAATAAGAGATTATACCATTTCTGGACAGCAGTAACATGAACAGCAAAGAACTTCCAAGAGATACCTGTGAGTAAGCAATTCAAAAAATGTCTTCTTAAATCACTTTAGGGTGCAAGTATTTGTAAACATATAAAATACACTGTTGGGCTGCACCCCACAGGCTTGTGAGCCTGGTAGTTGCCCAGCCTCGAGACCAAAGAAAGAGCTTGGAGACAGCGACAGAGGCACCAATGGTTTATTGGACATGGGCTCTTACACAAAGGGTCCTGGCGCAACACCCCACTGTGTGCAACAGAGAGTGGGCAGGACATGGCAGCAACCCCCCCACTCAGGGAAGAAGGAGGCTACCATTTATAGGGGGAATTGATGTCAGGTGGGCTCATCAATTACCAGGGACTAATTAAGCCCTATGTAATTAAGAGGATTGGATAATCATGTGAGTGAAGCAGGGACTGGTTGAGCAGGGGATGTACAGAGAGTAAGAGAACAGCCATCTTGAATGGCTTGACCATACATACATGTATGTATAAATGTTTATGTTGTCTGTTACATTAAATATTTAATATATTTACATGGAAAAAGATTCTATCCTTGTCTGTGGTGGCCTCAGAAGGAAAGGGGCTATTACCATCTCGAGTGAGTGAGCCTGAAGTGCATCATCTGGGCAAGGGCTGCACTTGGTCCAGCCTTGAAACCTCAGGAAGAGCGGGTGTGGCTGCAGCAGACAGAGGGGGCTGTGCTGGGCGGGCGCCTGGGTTTGCACCTGCTCTGGCTGGGGCCTCCTCTCTTCCTGGAGTTGCTGCCTGCGTGGTCGGAGCACTACCCAGACCTAAACCATCCTGCCCCAGAACCGGGACTTGACCCACTGGAAAATAGGCAACTCTTTCTAACTAACTCTAGATGTTTTTCAAGGAATAAGTGGAACTCTAAGTGCCAGGTCCAGAGATCAAAGAAGACTCAACTATGCAGGCCAGCCCTGCTCTATGCCAAAAGGTGAGTGTTTACTCTTGCACTTTGGGACAATAAAAACATAACTTGCGGGCTTCCCTGGTGGCGCAGTGGTTGGGAGTCCGCTTGCCGATGCAGGGGACGCCAGTTCGTGCCCCGGTCCGGGAAGATCCCACGTGCCACGGAGCGGCTGGGCCCGTGAGCCATGGCCGCTGAGCCTGCGCGTCCGGAGCCTGTGCTCTGCGACGGGAGAGGCCACGGCGGTGAGAGGCCCGCAAAAAAAAACATAACTTACCTCAGAGTTCACAGTCCTAGGTTCGTAGGAAGCATGCACAGGTTGGTTACCTGGTTGGCAGGTTAATTGGTTTGGAAACAGCTGCGTGAGAAGGTAGCAGAGAATTGGCCCTGTGGCTGGAGGTGGTGTGGAAATGGAAAGAACCTGAAATGGGCATCAGGATGCTTCCCCTTGACCTCTCTATGTGACCTTGAGCAAGGCACCTCCCTACCTGGGATGATGTGTTTCTCCACGGACAGGGGATTAAATTAGAATCACGAGATGATCTCTAAAATCCATTCTAGTGAAAGCATTTTGTGATTTTTGCCTCTGGAGGATGCTTTTAAAAGGCAGCCAAAAGGTGAATTTGAAAATGACTTTCAAGTCTGATTCCTGAGAGAGCTGGGGCCAGAATTGGAGAGAGCCTGCATTTATCATTAGGACCGGTGTTGGGTGGAAAAGAACTGCCCCAGAGCCAACGACCTGAGTAGGCAGGATTCACTGAGAACCGACTGGACAGACTTCAGCCATATGAAATACCTTGGGATTATGGTGCTAGAAGCATAAAATTACAAAAATGACAGAAGTATAAGGACCTTGGGAGATCATCTAGTGTAATCTCATTCCATAAGAGGGGACTTGCCGCAGGTCACATAGTCAGACAAAAGACAGCTCCCCTGACTCTTGATCCCGGCCCCCTGCCATAGAACTGTCCACTGCACTTCCTCCTTTGCAGATGTGGAGAGTGAGGTGACATAGGCAGAGAGAGAGAATTTAACTTTCTGTGAATGGTTTAATAATATGTTTCAACCCTCTACTTCTACTTTATTATTACCGGATACCTCTTTCTCTGTTTCCTGATTACTCCATCTTTGTCCTTTGGCTTTCAACGTTTATTAGCGATGATAGATGTAATACAGGGACACACAGGTTCATTCAATAGACATTCACCGAGAGCCTTCCACTGATGAGGATGCTGGATAAGTAAGACACGGGTCCATCGGAGCCTGGGAGATTCGCTTTCCCTGCCAACCACAGTCCAAGGCAACGAGCTCCGTAACACCCATGGAAGGCACTGCTTCGGGAGCACGGAGGAGAGGTGGTTTGCCTTGTCTCAGGCCCATCAGGGGTTGTAGAAGGAGATAGGTCGGCAACTAGAGATCTACCTGTATATAACAGATACCCATATTTTGCTTATTTGGTAAAGGAGTTGAATTCAGCCTCCAGTATGGGTAGATATTTATATTTAATCCACAACCACCAGTCGAGGGCCATGGAAACAGGACCTCCCCAGGATTCGGTCTCAAAGTTCTGCTCAGTCCGCAATTATGCAGCCACTTTCTCCACCTTATCTTTTTGCTGTGGTTTACACTGCCAGTTATACGCACTTGGCTTATTCGCAGCCTAAAAGCCTCCACCAAAGTCTTTCTCATCCCACTGAAGACACAGACCTGGGGAAGGGACAGCAGGCTAAGCCAGGCGCGTGACTGAGCATCATTCAGGGACCACGATGGGCCTGGGGATTCCCTTTCCACCAGGAGGTTTGGGGGAAAGCTTGATGGGTGTGAAAGTTAATCTGGGTCTCTTTGAATAGAAAATCAGCTAGAAAATGCCAAGCACGTGACTTAGTTAGTCCTCTCTCCAGGTAGTCATTTACTTGTAAAAGGAGCACTAGTCAAGCTTTAAATGTCAGCTTCTTGCCTCTGCAAATGTGGGATAAGGTAACCCCCTGAGTACGTCAGCCTGTACTCTTACGCCAAGGATCCCTGACGTTAGTGGGGGGCAGCCAGACACACTGTCTAGGAATCAGCCCCGCCCCCACGGGAATGGCCCCAGGTGCTGTAGCTTTGGGGGGTTTTTGTCCTCAATGAATTTAATGCATCTCCTTCCTGAGGGCAGTTCCTGACTCTACCTTTATTATATACAAAAGATGATAACTCTTTAAAAACGCGATGTGAGCTGAGTTTTAATGCCCACGCTTGGGTCTCTACCTGGCAGCTTTTCCTGTATCTAGCCGAACTGCTCTCAACAGCCTTCTCTTTTGTGAGCTAATCCCTCTCTTGGCTCCTGTCTGTTAATGGCCTTCCCCACCCTCCTGAGGCACCATGTGCTTAATGATATCCTATAAAGAAGGAGAATTTTCCTTAGCCGTCCTCTAATTTTTGGAATGTACTGTCCCTTCCATAGTGTCAGAAAAAAAAAAAAAAAGAAAACAAATTAAGCTCTAAAGCAGCAGGAGAGCTAATGGACCTGTCTTTCCCAGAGAAGGGAAAACAAAGCTTCCAACCATTTGCGACTCCTGAACCATCCCGCTGAGAGGTGATCAGTCCCAGTCCGATAACGAGCTCAAATTCGCCTATTCAGTGATTGGCCTTTGTTCAGTTCTCTGCTACCTGAATTGTCTTCCTCACTCCGCCTTCAGATACATTGAACCAAAAGTTCACCTGAGGGGCAAGAGACGGTGATTTGAGCATCTGGCCATCATAAATCACCGGTGATGTCTTGAAATTCAAGGCAATATAAATCTGTGCCATTTGGCTCCTTATGAACTGGAATTACCAGAAACATTTTCAGTGCCGATTGTTTTAAATATGAGAGTTCTTTATTATTGTCTCCTGTCCATTCAGATCATGGAGTGATTATTATTGAATATTAAGGGACTCTGTATTCACAGAGCATGAGGTTCCTTCCCAATATTTCCAATTTATTGCTGTAGATGAAATACACATACAGTAATAAGTCGGTTTTAGGAGAAGTGTCTTACCCTCCAAACCTTACATAACTGCACTGTAATCTTGGCTTTGTTCCTATCCAGATACTGGGCTGAACACTGACAAAACAAGCCAGCCAGTTTGAACTAAGATCTCATTTGATTGTTTTCCCCCCACTAAATTAGCACATTTCTCAGGCATCATTCAGGACAATGGTTCTCAATCCTGGCTGCAATTAGAATCATCTGGGGACCTTTAAAAAAACAATCAATGCCCAGGCCCCACTCCAAATCAATTAAAATGGATTTTCTGGAGGTGGGCCTGAGGCATGGGAATTTTTATAAAGCTTCCCTGGTTTTAGCAATGTGCAGCCATGGATGTGAATCCCTATTTTAAACACAATCAAAACTAATGAGTATGAGTTTCGCTTGCACAATGACTATTAATTTAATATTTGTATGAAACTTAACATAGTCACACTTTAAGTCAAATAAAGCCAACAGGAAGCTATATCTATATAGTGAAAAGTAGACATGTTCCAATGCCACTTAGATTAGCCAGATCTTTGGAGGTCATAAAACAATAACATAAACAAACTAATCTGGCCAAAAACGTTTTAACAACCAGCTTCTTATCTGGCACGTTTCTAGTAGCCCGGGGCTGTGTGATTGTCTGAGGTGGTCAACATTCACTCTTCATCCTCTCCGTTGAGGGAGTCTGGTTGGAAGCCAAGGTCTAACTGCACTACTGGGGGGTGGGGACAACTGAGATCAGACCCAGGACACAGCCTCCTCACACCAACATTGGGACCACTGAAGACTGTGGCATCTTCTTCTTGAGAATTCCATGACAACCTGAAGCATCTGTCTCAAGGATGTTTTCTCCACTCCACCACATCCACCCTTCCCCCCCGACCCCCAAAACACACACCCTGGGCCAATCCTGAAGGCAGCTCTGTTTACCAGACACAACCACACTCCAGAAAAGACATCTTGGCTGCTGCAGGTCTGAAGCTTCCCTGCTGAGGCAGAACCTGCTTCCCTGAATTTGTTTGCCAAATTCATGTGTCCCCAAATGGTCCTTCTCACAGAGAGGTCTGATCTGCAAGCCTTATAACATCTTCGTTGCTTTAAAGAATGGAAGAAATGTCTGTTTCGAATTACAACATTTACAGCTCCCTTTTCTCTCCTACGGAAGACAGACCCAGCTTCTTTTTGAAAACTTGCAAATATTTCACATTTGTTTGGCGAGCAGATTTCTTTCCAGGTTTTTGGAAAGCTGGTCACTGACACGTGGCTGCTGAGTGATATTGTCGCTGAGTGCAAACATCACTTGTTCCCAGCATAGCCAAACCTGCTTTTAGGCCATGCCAGGAGGAGGGAGGGGTGAAACTGTTGTGGAACAGCCCCAGGGCTGCTGAGAGTGGTACTTCTGCCTGCAGAGACCTCAGAGAGAAGAACCGAACAAGGTGTATGATGGTCTGTCTTGAACCATGCCCCTACCCCACCCTGACCCTGTCCTTGACACCAGTTGATTCTAGTTCAGGCCTCTATTTAGCATGAGACTACAGAAAAACCTAGTGTCCTTTTTGGGAGTAAAAATGGAATGGCACAGATCCTGGGATATCAGGCCTCTGGTCTGTCCGTTCTGAGCCTGGCCCCAGTTACCACTGGGCTCCATTAACCTGCTAGATCCTTTTCTATAAAAGGTACAGATAGAGCAAGATCTAGTCTGGGGTAACTGGCTGCCGAAGCCAGGTGCTGCAGGATCCTACTCCTGAGTATAACCACCTTGGACCCCAGGTCAACTCTTCATCTGTGCGTATTCATGATGACCAAGTGTCATTGGGGATTGCAAGACTATTTAATATAGACACTAGAATGTTAGCACTAGAAGGAACCTCTTACATTACAGAGGGGTCTGTAAGGCTCAGCCAAGAGAAATGACTTTCTCAAGGTCACACACTAGTTAATGCCAGAGGTAGGAAGAGAACCCAGAAATCCCAACTCCCAAACAATGCTCTTTCTACCACCCTTTACTTTCAGATTTTAATGAGAACCAGACTATGTGTATAAGTTGATGAGCATATTCTTTTCCCAGAAGAGAAGACTGCTTGGGGAAATAACATGATGAATAGAATGTTACTCGGAGTTTCAGAGGGCCAGTCCAGGGCTTGTGCTGGAGAGAAATGGGTGAATCCAAGAGTCAGGGGTGCAAGAAGCCACGCTGTGAAATCCATGCAGAGAGACACTCGCTCCCCACGTTGGGTGCAGGAAAACTTTCTGTAGCTCTACGGACTGCTAATAAAGAACCAGGAAAGAAGCAGCGCTCCAAGAGGAACCTAAATCCCTGAGTTAGAAATGGATTTATTCTGAGAAAGAAGAGAGAAACCAACAGAGGGAAAAGTTAATCCCTTTTTAACTGCTCTTTGTTCCCGCACACAAGCTGAAGCAAGCAGGAGGAATTTCCAGCTCAGAACCCCCAGTCAGAAAAGTCTGGTCAGTTCGTTTGTTTAACCTACAGCCAGTCCAAGAGAGGAGACGGGCAGGGACTTAAAGGGACACTGCCATTTTATGGGGCGGATAACCCGGCTACTGGAATGAAACTGTCTGTTCCCAGCTAAGCCCAGTGCCACAGTCAGGAGGGCAAAGATTCCCTTGATGCCAGGCATGGGGGGAGGCAGGGGCAAGTTCCCAGGGGCTGCTGGCAGGATATGGCTGTTCTCTCCCCAACTCTCTGGAAAAATACAAACAAGGAAATTTGAACTTGGTTCTTGAATAGGCTCATTTTGTGTATGAGTGTAACGTGAGCACCCAGCAACCCCCAGGACTTCATCTCTGGTGACTTACCCCTCAGTGACTCTGGAGACTGCCAAAAAGGGCTGGTCGCTCAGAGCTCAGGCCTGGTTGTCCTCGAGTTCCAATCAAAGGAAGACATGGAAGGTGATGAGAATGTGTCTGAGGGGCTGGAGGTCAGTCCTGGGGTGAAGCCTCCCCTCCTCACGGGAACCAGAGTCATGTTTGCTGGGATCCCTAAAGAAATCCTGGTAACAGAGAAAATGAGCTAAGAAGAAGGAGATTTCTAAGAAAATGGTGAGGTTTATGTCGAATCAGGAGTGAGCTGAAGGGCATTAAACTGAAGCCCCAAGGAGCTGCTCAGGGACTAAACAGTGGGTTCACACGGCCCAGACCCTGGGAGGCCATTTTTCCCCACGGTGGGTGCAGGCTGACTGCCCTGGGACAGCCTCTCTGAGGTCCCTTCCCCCTCCTCACAGGGCAGGCTTCAGGCTGGCTGCTGCACTGTAGAGACTGGGAATGGAAAACCAAGTCTCTACCTGCATCCTCAGTTCTGGCCACTGTGCTAGGGAAAGCTCTTCCCCCAACTGTTCATTCCCAGATCTGAAAAACAGAGCTGCAGAGCCAGCGTTTATCATGAAAGGGCACGGTTGCCCACCCAAGGGCTCTGATGAAGGATGGGCACAGTTCTAAAGATGTACACAGAGAGAGGACTAAGGGGTAAAAAGAAAATTCCACCTGTCTTCAGAGCGATGACCGCCCCCCATTGCCTGGGCAGCAGCAGGAGGTACCAGTTTTGTTCCAAACAAATCCTGGGCTGGAGAGCACTGCTGGCCTCAAAGCTATAAAGTTGCACCCCAAGGACATCCCAAGGCCCTTTGGTGACAGACCTCGTTAGTCAGTGTGGGTGTCACTGATGTCCACTCTGTGCCCAGCTCTGGGTGGCACAGGGAGAGAGTGGGGAGGAAGACGGACACATCCCCAAACTCACTGAGGTTACATTCTAGTCAGAAAAACAGACAGCAAGCTAAAGATGTGAGGGAGCCAATGGAGGAGCATCTAAGTAGCCTGGAGGGTCAGGGAAGGCCTCCCAAGGGAATGACGTAAATCCGAGATCTGGGGATGAAGAGGAGTTAGACAAAGTGGGGTGGCAGGGACTGTGAATTGTCTCTCAGGATCCACCTCCTCTTCTTCCATAATCGCAGAATTTTCTGTTGAGTCTGTGACTTCCCAGAAAACAGCTACAGTTCCCAGCCCCTCTTACAGCCAGATGTGACTAGGTGACTACATTCTGGCCCGTGAGAAATGAAAAGAGGTGGAGTGTAAACTCCTGGATTTTGGGAAGGGAGCTGGCCCTCCTTTTGCCCCTTTGCCCCTTCTACCAGCTGCAACGTGGCAGTGGTGGGGAGCCTTCTCAGAGTAAGTCAAGGAAGGTGACACCCCTGGTGACCAGATAGAAGCCGCCTGGGCCTCTGATGAGCTCTCAGACCAGAGAGGCCACAGCCGCTTGGAGTTTTATATGAGAGAGAAATAAACGCCTACCTCGTTTAAGCCACTGTTATTCTGGTCCCTCTGTTAGAACGACCAAAGTAATATCCTAACTAGTACACAGGGTGAGGGAGCAGCAACGTGTTTCTGCTTCTATTCATCTGATCTTCCCAGGAACCCAGTAAGTAGGGGATTATTATCAACATTTTGGTGTTACAGAATCTGAGGCTGAGAGAGATAACTGTCTTGTCCAAGGTCACATGGTGGTGGAGCCAAGGACCCAAAACTCAGGTCTTCGTCCCTCCAAGTCCAGGGAACACGTGCTAGGCCACACTGCGTCCCTCTCTCTACAATGGGTTTCTGTGCTTCCTCCCTTTGTGAGCTGAGTTGTCACCAAACCAATTACACTCCATCCTCATCCCCCTCCCCTAGGCCAGTCCAGACATAGTTCATGGTCTTTGTAGCACAGGCCCTGCCCAGCCACAGCAATAGGTTTAAGTGCCTACCTACATGACATGGGGATTTGGAGTCAGGGGTATGACCGTTGTCACTTTTCTCAGGGGAGCTCTTACATTTTATTCTAATAAGGGAGTGCTTGGAAGAATCCCCTCTCCCCCAGCTTAACCTGCTTTCCCTTGTGCAAAGGACCCAGGAGACTTGAAGACACCAACGCTTGGAGAGCCCAGGGGACTCTCTGCTCCTTCATGAGGGCAAGTTGCTTCTCTCCTTATTAGGACAGTCTAGACTTCTTAGCCAGAGTAGCCCAGCTCCTCGGGCACTCCTCGGGACACTGTGTAAGAACAATTCTGTTATTTAATCTTTTGTTAGTCCTTTGACTGATGGCATGGGAAATCATGGGCTAAGCCATGTTCACACAAACCCTCAGCTGCTGTCCTCCTACTGAGGAGCTCCTTAGGTTATGAATCACCTCCAGGGTACAGCATCTGAATAATTCAGATTTGAAAATATTGATTTTTATTCCTCACAGCCAGGAGGCAGCTTTACACAGGGATGTGGTTTGATTGGGCCATCGTGTGCCTCAGATGCCTGTAACTTGCAAAGATTTCATGACTGAAGCAGCCGGGGAGGCAAGGATGCAGCTTCCTGGGAAGCCTGCTGCTTAATGTTGGACCTGGGGGTAGGATGGGGGGGTACAGGTCAGGCCCCGGGCATCATCTCAAATAAGCAAAAACCACATCACTCAAGCAGGCCTCGTCTGGATGCCCTCCTCTTTTCCTTCATGAAGCTCCCTTCACGTCCCTTTGTTGTTACCCACAAAGGACATCTGAAAATCAGGCTCCTCTCTCAGTACTGCTGTTTTTCTCTAATTGCTTTCTTCATGCATTGCTGTATTAGCTTTGAGACAGGAGGCTGCTCTAAATTGGTAATAACTGAGGATTCTTTAAAATGTTTTGGAAATCTTTACGAAAGATTATTGAGGCTCTCAGATAACCCCTTCCTCTCCCCACCCCACGCCCTCTCCCTGGGTGATTGGCACACTCCCACTCTTTCATCCTTTGCCTGTGTCCCCTGGAGGCTCCTGGGTCTGTATCATGGCCAGTTCCCTTCCTTGAGCTCCTGACCCACATGTCCATCTTTCTCGAGGATCAGCCTAGATGGCCTCCAGGCCCTCAGACTCCCCATTGAGCTCATTGTCTTCACTCCCAAGCCTGCTCCTTCGCCTATTCTCCCCACTGGGTGATGGTGTTTCCACCCACCCAGTAACCCAAGTCTGAAGCTTGAGAGCCAGTGTACATAGTGGGTCACTGAGTTCTGGCAGCTACTCTTTAATGTCTTTGATGTCTATTCTTCTTTCCATCTGCTTTCCAAGTAAGTTCCAAATAGTCTCCTAACTGCTCTCTCTTATAGCATTCTTGTTCCTCCGATCCATTTTCTACACTGCCGTAAGAATAATCTTCTACTATGCAAGTCTGGTCATCGTGAGATTTTAGGATTTTTTCAATGGCTCCCTGCCCTCAAGGTCAAATCTCAATTCCTTGGCAGGGCCTTGTCTCCATCTCTATTTCTTCCTCCCACTCCCCAAACATGATACTCCCAAACTGCTGAGTTCTCACACCTCTGGACTTCTGCCTGTGCATCCCTCTGCCTAGGACTGCCTTCCTCCCTCTCCTCACCTGGACAGTTTCCTCAACTCTCAGTTCAGGCATCTCCACTTGCAGGAAGCCTTCCTGACCCCCTGGCCCCTCACAGCAGCCTCTGCACATTGTCAGAGCACTCATCACCAGCTAGTCCGGGAGATCCTGAAAGGTAGGAATTATGTGTTGTTTGCCTTGTCCTAGAATCTGGCAGTGTATCAAACTCAGAGGAGGTGCTCATTAAATGTTTGTTGCAAAAATGAGACTTTGGGGAGCCCTAGGATGACATGGTCGCTTTCTCCCAAGATTTCTGTCACTGCCACTTCACCAATTTTTTGTGTTGGTGAAACTTAAGGTAACACCAGTTTAGGCCAATAAAAGCAGTTTCCTTAATTTTTTTTTCCTCTGGGAATATTAGTATATTAATTCATTTAGCCATCCATTAATCAGTCACTTCATTGAACAAATATGAAACGCCTCCCCTATGCCAGCCCCTGTGTTAAGTGTAAGGGATACAAAGCTAAGTGACACATAGTACAGTTTCTGTCCTCAAAGAGCTAACTAACAATCCAGTGGTGAAGACAGACGTACAGACATATCATAACAACATGATATGTGATCAACATGTGATCAACGTTACAGTGGAAGAAGGAGGTGGGAACGATTAATGCTGGGTTAGAACCTCTCCTTTGAGGTTCTCCTAACCCACATCCTTTCTCTGTCCCTGGATTATAATTGCTTATTGTTCTGTTCCACCTCCCACTAGACTAAGAGGTCCTTGAGGGCAGAGACTATGGGATTCATCTTTGTATTCATTCATTCAGCAAATATTTATTGAATGCCTACTGTACGTAAGGCCCTTTTCGGTGGTGTGGAAACAGCACATAATAACACAGACTAAGCTCTCTGCCCTCACAGAGTTTACAGTATGCCTAACACAGCGCTTGGTACGTACATAGTCTCTGGAAGAATATTTGTTAAATGAATAGAGGGGAGACTCCGAGGGATGCGAGCATTTTTGTCAAACTTCTGGAGGGTGGCCATGGGAAGAGAAACACACTTGTTCAAGGATGTCTAAAAGGGCAGGGCTAGGACCAATGCAGGTACATTGCACGGGAGCTGGTTTGGGAAAATTAGAAAGAATTTTCTGTTAGTAAAAGCTGTTCCGTGGTATGGTAGAGTGATGGTAAATAAATGATAACACAGAAGCTTGTAGAAGGGATTCCTACAGTGGGTTCAAGGAGCTTAAGCCAAATGACCTTGAGGTCCTTTCCAAACCTGATATTTCATCATTTGGACACACTGAAGATTGTCCAAAATGTTCAACCATCAACATGTGTGGCAAATTGGCCACTGGCTTATGGACATTTTCTCCAGAAAGGGAAATAAGCAAACACTGGCACCATGACAGTTTCACAGAGACTTACCTGGAAATTTTGAGTGTATGGGGACTTCTCTGTCTCACCTGGCACCTGAATCACAGCTTCTCACCAACTCTGACCCTCAGGAGGAAATCAAGAGGCTGAGCTGGCTGGTGTTCACAAAAGGAGAGAAATTCACAATTCTCCTGGACTGAGTTACAATGCATTTGATGAAATATTATTTAGCTATTATAAAGAGTAAAGTATATATACATATATATATATATATATATATATATATATATATGAATGATGTATCAAGTTAAAAGAGAGCAAATTAGATAGTACCATATACGGTATGATCACTTCTGCAAACTTTTTAGAAAGAATACATATAAATACATATGCATAATTTTTCTGAATGGAATGATAAGAAACAATAGTAGTTGTTTACCTTTGGGAAGTAGTTATTTACTGTGGACAGTGTAAATGGGAGAAGGTGACTTTCAATTTTCATTTTGTATGTTTCTATATTGCTTCTGTTTTCTAACACCCCATCTTCTTAATGCCAACAGATTTTACCTAGATCATAGGATTAGGCTAATGTTTTTGCTTCTACTTCATAGTTTTCTATTAGAAAATTAAAATTTAATAATATTTTTCACTCCCTAAAACCTAGAGAAAAGGGGGCAGGGACCAACCCGGCCACCCGCAAGACAGAGTTTACTCCCTCCCATTCTAAACATGAGAAACTAGAGGCAAGGAAGCAGAGGGCCGGGAGAAGGGAGAGCCTCTTGCTTGAGATCATTCTGTAGAAAGATGTCTGAGCCGTGAGCAGAGGCCGCGCCTCCTGGGTTCCTGCATGACTCCTCAACTACACCAAAAAGGGGAGAAGAAGAAGCGGGGGTGGGGAAGGGAGTTAACACTTGCAGAAGGCCTACCGGGCACAGGCAGTTTACACGTTCACCAGACAACGTCTGTCCTGAGGAAGCCTTTAAACAGCAAGACCCATCTCACCCTGCACTTTCCTGAATTAAAAGTCTTAAAGCTGGCACAGAAGTTTACTTTCTGGATCCAGAAAAAAGCATGATAAAAATAGTACCCACACCAACTCTCTTACCATGTATCCTGGGATTCTCATTTTGCCTAGGGATCCTATTTATTACAGAGACTTGCTGGTGTCTAGAAGAGAACACGATGCTGGTGTCTAGAAGAGACCTTTTCTATAGTGCTGAGGAAGGCATGCCCTGGGCAAGGAAGGGGTTAACCTTGGAGTTGGGGCCTGGTGCCAGCCAAGAGGTTCAGAGCAGTGTTTATGGGCACCCTGACATTCTGGTTCTACCTTTTGAGCCTGAGAAGCAGGGCTTCTCTCAGACTTCCCGGCTCAGTTCTTCTCTGCATCCCTAGATCTTAATCTCTGTGTTCCTCCCTTTGGACTGGTAACCTGAACTTGGTTCTCAATTGCTTGTGGGGGACTTCAGGGACAGCAGTTGGGGTTTGGAATAGCCACCGTGGGGAATGGGATCCAAGACCGACTGATAAGCCTCATTATTCTTCTGGCTCTCTCAGGATCTCCAGTTTTTCTGGGACTGATGGGTCATGCAGGATAGATTTCACAAGGGGAGTTCACACCTCACCCATTCCCCATGAACAGAGAGGGCTTGCCAGACGAGTGGGCCAAAGTGAGACCATTCCCCAGTGGGATGTCATCTCCCTGTTTGGTGCCCTCTCCCAGGTGGGCAAGGTCTAAGACAGCACCCCAAATTGGTTGTATTTCCCCTATCTTGCATACCAGTACTGATCAAGGGCAGGGGGCGGTGGCTGTTTTGCCTATTGCATTTCAGTTAAGGTGATGACTTTGATTGGAATCTCAGGTGGGAAAGTTCAAGGGATAGAAGATGAAAAGGCATCCTGTGAGCAAAGTCCTTCTGCCCGGGGAGAGGCGTGAACCTTTATCCAGGTGCCAGCCATTTCATCCCACTGAAGATCGGAGGTTGATGTCATTTCATTCGCAGGTAAGAGCAGGGAGCGGTGTGTAGCAGGGCTCTGTGATTTTCCAGTGACTCAGCCTGTGACCTTTTAGGAGAGATCTCAGAGAAAGAGAAGGTACAGAACATGAGCTTGCTTTTCCAGGGCTCAAGTGGTGTTTGCTGTCGCCACTAGTTTTAGAAATCAGGTGTAGAGAGTTGGATTAACCTGACTCCTTGGTTCATGGAGGCATGGAACTAGCCAAGATCGTTGGTCTCTGCAAGACCCCTCTCTTGAATTTATTTACTGCCTTATTCCTTTTACTTCCCATCCCACAGTTCCATACCCCTCTCTCACCCACGGTGATTCTTATGTGTTTAGGATGTATCCTTTCGTTTGCTTTCATACAAACACTATTTGCTTGCAGTATTTATTTATTTATTTATTTTTATTGAAGTATAGTTATTTACAATATTGTTAGTTTTTGGTGTACAGCAAAATGATTGTTACACACACACACACATATTCTTTTTCAGATTCTTTTCCATTATAGTTTATTACAAGATACTGAATGTAGTTCCCTGTGCTTTCAGTATTTTTAATTTATGTGAACGTTCCATCTCATCACGTTTCTTTCCTTTCTTCCTCTCCCGCCCCCTCCCCATCTTTTCATCGTTCTTAAGATCCATCCATGTTGCTGTGTGTACATCTGATCATTTGCTACAATCCCACTACATAGAATTCCCAAGTGTGCATTCACTACATTTTATTTCTCAACCTTAGTGACGGAAACTCAGGTAGCCCCCCACTTCCACTGCAAATAACCATGCAGAAAACATTCACATACACGTCTCCTTACGGAATTGTATAAGAATTTCTTGGGATGTATACCTAGTGGAGGAATTGCTAGTATGTGACACTGAATTTGATTCATAATGCCGGAACGCTCCCAAGAATATTTGCTGATGCACTTTTCTGATGTTTGTCTTCTCACCAGCAGTCCATAAGAGCTGTCATGTCCCATAATCCTGCCAATACTTGGTACTACACTCCTTCTGTATTTTGCTAATATAAAAGGCATACAGTGATAGCTCTTTGATGTTTTAATTTACATTTTTCATATTACTAATGCTTTTGAGCCTTCCTTCATATCTGCCATAGTGGCTACATAGTGTACTGTTCAGATTCCTGCTCTAAGACCGAGGTCCTTGTTAACCCAGCTACCAGTAGTGCTGGTTGCTGATGGCTCATAGATGAGACCCTCCCCAGCAATTATCCTCAGCCAGAGGAATCTGCTTCACCCAGGATTATGAACTCTCCTTGGGGGTGGCATCCATCCAATGACTAGTCATTGCAGGGAAATAAAGCCTGGTCCCCTTGCTGAATTCAGGACCTCTCTGAAGAGACACCCCAGTTTCCACATTCCCCCATTGGGTCAGCCTAAGCTGCAACTGCATCACAGTTCAGATTCTGGCTCCACCCAGTGCTGCTTTCCTCACTCCCTCACCACTCCCCAAAAAACCTGCTCAAAACTCTCCATCTCTGGGCTTCCCTGGTGGCGCAGTGGTTGAGAGTCCGCCTGCCGATGCAGGGGACACGGGTTCGTGCCCCGATCCCGGAAGATCCCACATGCCGCGGAGCGGCTGGGCCCGCGAGCCATGGCCGCGGAGCCTGTGTGTCCGGAGCCTGTGCTCCGCAACGGGAGAGGCCACAGCAGTGAGAGGCCCGCGTACAGCAAAAAAAAAAAAAAAAAAAAAAAAAAACTCTCCATCTCAGAATCTGCTTCCCAGGAAAACTGACCTACACCAACTTGTTAGTTCTTTGGAGTTTCATCTTCTGTACAGTGTCAGTTTATATCAGCCCCCCATTTTCTATTGCAGTCATAAATGTTCAAGATCCTTGCATATTCTTCGTATAAATTCCCCATTGGTTTTAGATGTTACAGATATCTATTTTTTTAATCAGTCTATTAACTTTGTCCATGGGATATTTTGCTGACTAGAAATCTTTAATTTTGATGTAATCAAATTCATAAAATTTTGCCTTATGGTCTATGCTTTTGAAACTTCATTTTAAAAGAGCTTTCCTGAATCACAAAGATATTTTCCTGAACTTAATCCTACAAATTTTATTTCTACTACTTTTCTTTAACCTTTTACACTTAGGTCTTTAAATGACCCAGAGCCCTCTTTTGTATGTGGTATTAAGTAGGGACTCAGTTTTATTTTTCTCCATATAGTAAGCCAGTCCCCCATGCCATTTACTAAACAATCTATCCTTCCCCCAATTTGTGGTAGCACATTTGTCCTATATTAAGTTCAGACATATACATGACTCTGTGTCTGAGCTCTCTATTCTGTTTTGTTGGCCTGTTTGTACATTTTCTTAATTTCTGTTTTTATTGTGATGGCTTTATAATATGTCTTAATATCAGAGAGGGTAAGAGCCCTCTTCACTCTCCTTTTTAAAAGTTGGCTTAGCTGTTGTTCTCTGTGTCTACCTGGAGTGTTAACACATACCTGCATAATTTTTAGAATAAGTTTAGTTTCAGTGTTTTGGACTTTATATGTTGGCTTTGTTTGGATTAGAAGCCCTAGTTCATCTGGCAGCAAGGGGTCTGATAGCCAGCATGCCGGGACGATGATTTGCGTCATCGGCGGTGCACACACAGAAGCACAGGGTAGAGACTTTAGGAAGGAGTCAAGCCAAGAGATACTATCTGGCCTGCATTGGATACTAGAAAGCCCTGACAATTCTCTGCAAAGTGGAATCCAATCTGATCCAAGAGAAACATTCAAAGGCTCAGAGATCTTAATGAGCCTGGGAACCTAATCAGAGGCAGTAATGAATGATATTAACAATACTGTCCCGCCAAAGAGAAAACCCTATCTGGATGCCGGGTTGCTTGGCCTGTGCTCCTGAGCATTGCAAGGGCCTGTCAAAAGGTTAACTCATTGCCACCTTCTCTGTCTGCTGCTCCTGCAGCTTTTCAAACCCACTGTTCCCAAAACCACAGCTTTGAGGCAAGCAGCATTTTTGTTTTGTGATAATGCGGAGCCTGTGAGCAAGCCATAGTTATTCATCCGTGGTGTGAAGATGACGCGTGCTCCAGCTCTGGAGGTGCTTGCAGGTTCAGACACGTCAGAGCTGAGGGGGAATGAAACGACACTGCCGAAACCTTGAAAACCAAGTTCAAGGAGAGGGCAAGGCTTTCCAAATGTAGAATCTGCTCTTGGATGGAGCTGAGGCTCCACCAGGGCATGGGTTATGTTGTGAACTTCCGTTTTCTCTTTACTAAGGACTGTAAGGCCGAGAGAATCACCTCTGTTTGGTCCAATCTGCACACCTGCCCTCACATGGACCCAGTTCTGCTGACTTCTGCTGGGTGTCTGTACCTTTCCTTTCTCCCTCATGCTGTTTTCATCTTCTGCTGCTGTATGAGGCTCATGCCCCTTCCTGTTTTCCAAGCTCTTACTTCTAAGTTCAAAGTCTTTGAGAACAGACATCTTCAACTGATTTGTATGGATTGTGTTTCTTCCCTCAGTGGCTCTACAAAATTCTGGTTGTTGGCTTCACATGTTTACCTCAAGAGTGGCCAACAAATCTGATTGCTTGGCCCCTTGGCTCTCTCTGTCTAACCTGAGTGTGTATCCCTGTCCTGGACCCATGCTGGATCCCACTCTGTGATAGGGGGTGGCCTATATCATCTGCTCCCTTTGGAGAAGGGTCATATCCTGACTGGGGCCCAAGAGGCCTAGAAAGGGCCCTCATCTGACCTTTGTAGCTTTGCTGAAACCCAGAAGGCCAGAGTTCAATGTCCTTGTTACTTTGCTCCTCTGTAGCTAGGGAACAGGACCACTCCGGGAAGAAGGGCTTAACCTCTCCTCTTCCTTCTCCCCTCTTTCTTTTGCTCTGGGTATATGATGGGAGCTCAGGGAAGTCCATTAATTAGCCTCCTATTTCCTTTAAGTCTTCTTTAAATGTAACGATCAGTGTTTGGAACCTCTGCTAGCTGCTTCAAAGACCAGCCGCTGTGTTTTAAACGAAGACAGCTTGGCTGAAGGCCTTTTAGTGGACTTTTGGGGTCCTTACTCTGAGGGGTATAGGAGGGCTTTATCCAGCGTTAGCCTGCCTGGAGTGGTAGCAGGTAGGAAAGGGACTGGGGATGGCTTTTTCTTTCAGAATCAGTGAGGAAAGGAAGGAGGCTGTGCCATGTTTTAAGATTCTAAGTGTGGTTGTCTAGGAAGCATCTATTCAGAAGCCTTGAGACCCAGTCCATAGGTAGGTAAATATTCACAGAAGGAGAGACCTCAGTGGTAGGGATCAAGTTGTTGACTATCCCAGTGGAAAATTAGATCATCCATTCTGCACCACCACCCTCTTACCCCATCAATTCCAGACTTTCAGGAAGAAGGGAGTATAACCCAGCCCGTGGTCAAGGCCACTGGAAAGGATGCGCTGACTGTGCTGTCATGCTGTGTTCACACTATCTGCTCTGGTGTCAGTCATGTGCTGACCAGGTCTAGTAGGATGGCAATGACCTTTTTGTAGGGCTGTCAAGGATCCTGGAATGTACCTGTACTTCTTAAAGCCTCTGTTTGTCCACGTGTCTAATTAAAACTAGAGAATCCATAGCCCAACTCTAAAAAGCTAAGAGTTCACCAAACACTTAGGTAGAGACGTTTCTTAAAAAAAGAGCAGTTGCATCCCACAAACTGGCTTTCCTATATTTGGTTTCTCCCAGGGATATTAAATATAACTTGTCACATGTTGTAGGCTTCAGAGCAGACCATGTGGTTGACAGACTTCTCGGTGTGGGCTCAAAACTTGGCCTACCAGTCCCTGAGGGGACCTTTGAATGTTAGGCTGCATGAAACCACTCTGAAAAAAGTTGCTTGTGTGTGAGGAAGGATGGGCAAAAGCAGAGATGGCCCGAGGAGCTGGTTCACTGTTTGTGCTCCCTGTGCCACCCCTTTCTCCTTGGAACTTCTGAGAAGCTCTGTTTGGTCATCGTCATCTTGGCCACATCAAACACAACCAGGAAGAGCTGTTTCTCAGGAACGACTCTTGGGAGTCACGCCTTCTTGTGAGCCACGGGGGCCCAGGGTGAGGAGAAGCCCGTGTGGAAAGGTTCTTATGCTCCTTTATGATTCAGGAGCTCTGATTTTTGCTGGTGAAAGTAGGAAAAAGAGTCCTCAGGACAAGAAATCAAAGATAATGCACAGAAGGAGTGCAGATAGTAAACTATCCACAAAAAGATGCACAGCCTGGCTTAAAAAGAAAAGGAAATACAAAGCTGGAAGCAGGTTTTGGGCTCCACCACACATTTGTTAAACTGGGGTGCACCCTAACTCTGAATTTTCAATCCAGGCCAGCCCACCACATATCCAGGGACAAGGGGCTGTAACAAATAACTCTCATTCACTTCGTCCTACTTGGAGCATTTGTCACAGCTTCTGCTCAGTTCTGCTTCTTGGCTTCATCTCACAGGTCCTCCTCCCTTGATTCATATCCTATAATCCTGACTGTTTAGCTTCCCCCATTTGACATGGCAAAAATGAATATAAATGACAAAACTCAATGATAGCCCAGTTCTGTGCTAGGAGAAATGGCACATTTAAATGAAGGTGAAGGCCCTGCAAACTGATTGCACCTTTCTAGATAGTAATCTGGCAATAGTGAGAACTGAGTCCTTGCCACGATCCAGCCATTCTGTCCAGGGGAGCATACTCCAAATAAATAAACCCAAAGGGATAAAAGAACTATTCACACAGAAAGAACCATATTGGTGTTGTTAATACTAATGAATTAGAAATGATACAATATTCAACCTGAGGCAAACTGGAAAGCAAATTTTGATGCACCCATATAATAGACACAGTATTACAATTATAATTGGCAAACATGAGGCCTCCGTTGACCAAAAAAAACCTGAATATGAAATAATATTAGAGAAAAAAACACCCTGAGAAGTGTATCCTTACAGTGATTGCACAGTGTGAAAACCTGACAAGCATCAGAAGGGAATTAATAGGAACATAAGTATTTAATACACAATGGAGTTTGCCTGTGGAAAAGTTGTGTAAGTTCATAAGAAAAGTGTTTCCTAAATAAAATAGAAAGGTGGGAGGACAAGGCATTCTCCTCTGGTGGGTGTTCCTATGCTGGCTTGGGTAAGGGGCTCGGCTCCTTTTTCTTTAAGTTTTGTTCCTGTCCTGTGGATGTTCTCCGCTCAAGCAGAGGACAGGAGGAGGCTTTCTAAGATCTCTCATCTTGGCAGCACGGCCCTCCACCCTAGGCTTCTGCCACCCAACAGTTTGGTCTGTAGAAAATCCTTGGCTTCCTTTCATTTCTCCTAACTCATTTTTCAAAAAGCAACCAAGGAGCAATGGATAGTTGAGGCGGCACCAGTCTAGAGGTCAGAGGGCCATGGTACTAGCCCTGGCTTTGCCACCATCTTGCTGGGTTGCCTTGGGCAAGTCTGGGCCTCAGTTTCCTCATCTGTAAAATGGCAGTGTTGGAGCAGGTGATTTCTAAAGTCCTGACATTTCTATTGCTCGATCTTTATTGACCCAGGATGAGGGAAGGAGTCTTGAAATGGAATTCTCGTCACTCTGAGGCTGCGAATGAACTCTGCCATCCACAGCCAGCTACCTGCATGCCCTGGAGGCCAAGGTAGCATTATGACCAGATCCTTCTCACTGCAGGTGCAAGGGCTCACCAAGGGTGGATGAGAAGAAAGAAAGAAGTCTGCATGTTTTAGGCCTTTATCATTGGACACTTAAGTACAGTTCAACGTTTCTTGAGAGAGATAAGAGCCAGAAAGTTCCAGCAAGAAGCAGGTCTCCTTTAGAAGAGTGGGCTAATCTGGCTTGACCTTGACTTCCCAGAATGAGACCCTCTGAACAACTTTGAAACAGCTTCTAGGATGGCAATGACCAGGCTCCTGTGTCGAAACAACTCCTCGTGCTGCGACTGCCCAGAGAACCAAGCATGTGGAGCAGGGCTGGAGTCACAAAAGCTTCAGCCAACTGGAGAAAGAGCATTTGAAGCAAGTCAGAATTCTTTCAGATGTGCTGTGATCAAGAAGAAAAAGATTGGTGAGAGAAAAATGGGAACTGTGTAAGGAAAATTAGCTGGCTGTGGTATATGGAAGGGGCCCTTAAGTCTACTTCAGCATCTAAGTCTAATGAGTGCATCTCTCTTTGTGCAGTGAGAAGTGAATAGTGAGGGGAGGATAAAGGGATGGGAAGAGGGGAAAGCTTTTGTCTATTTTTGGCAGAGAGAATGAAAGGGCCCTTGACTGCTTCAGTGGCCATGCTGCAATAAAAGAGTAGGTGAAGCTCTTCTCACTAAGAATAGGGGCACTGGAAGGACAGGAGGGTCCCCTCTGCAGCAAAGGTCTTAGAGGAGCTCTGAACATAGCAGACTTTATGTGGAGCTGTATGAATTAGTTTGCACTGAGTAACAAATCATCCCCAACCTCAGTGGCTTAAAGCAACAACCGCTTACTGAAATGACGGCTCTGTGGGCTGGCTGGGCCATTCTTTGGTCTGGGCCAGCTTGGCTGAGCTCCGCTGGGCTGCGCACCTGCCATCAGCAGGCAAATCGGCTGGCAGTTGAATGACTGAGGGTGGCATCACTCACAGGTCTGGTGGCCAGTAGGCTGTTAGTAAGAGTTATGTGACCCGGCCACATGCCTCTCATCATCCTGTGGACTAGCATGGGTTTGTTTATGGGGCAGCGGATTTCCAGGAGCTGCATGAGAGGGAGTGGCAAAGCCCCTTGAGGCCTAGGTTGAAAGCTGCACATTTTCACTTCCAGTGCATTCTACTGATCAAAGGCCAGCTAGAGTGACCAACTGTCCTAGTTTGCCCAGCGCTGAGGGGTTTCCCAGGACACAGGACTTTCAGTACAAAAATTGGGAGACTTCTGAACAAACCAGGACAGCTGGTCACTCTAACGGCCAGCCCAGGTGCAAAGAATGGAGAACTTGACCTTTCTCCAAAGAAGATATAAAATGACCAATAAACACACGAAAAGATGTGCAACATCACTAATAATTAGGAAAATGCAAATCAAAGCCACAGTGAGATGCCACTTCATACTCATTAGGATGGCTATTATCCAAAAAACAGAAAATAACAAGTGTTAGAGAATGTGGAGAAATTGGAACATTTGTGTATTGCTGGTGGGAATGTAAAATGGTCTAGCCACTGTGGGAAACATTATGGCGATTCCTCAAAAAAGTAAACACAAAATTACTGTATGATCCAGCAATTCCAGTTCTGGGTATATACCCAAAAGAATTGAAAGCAGGGACTTCAACAGATATTTGTACACCCCTGTACATAGCAGCATTATTCACAATAGCCAAAAGGTGAAAGTGTCTAATGGTTAATCCAAGTGTGAATGGATAAACAAAATGTGGTTTCTGTGTACAATGGAAGTATTATTCAGTCTTAAAAAGGAAGGAAATCCTGTCACATGCTACAACATGGATGAAACTGGAAGACATTTTGGTAATTGAAATAAGCTAATCAAAAAGAAAAATACTGGGGCTTCCCTGGTGGCGCAGTGGTTGAGAGTCTGCCTGCCGATGCAGGGGACACGGGTTCGTGCCCCGGTCTGGGAAGATCCCACATGCCGCGGAGCGGCTGGGCCCGTGAGCCATGGCCGCTGAGCCTGCGCGTCCGGAGCCTGTGCTCTGCAACGGGAGAGGCCACAACAGTGAGAGGCCCGCGTACCGCAAAAAAAAAAAAAAGAAAAAGAAAAATACTGTGTGAGTCCACGTATATGGACTTCTTAGAGTAGTCAAATTAATAGAGACAGAAAGTAGAATGGTGGTTGCCAGGAGCTGGAGAGAGGAGGGACTGGGGAGTTAGTGTCTAACGGGTGCAGCGTTTCAGCTGGGGAATATGAAAACGTTCTGGAGATGGATGGTGGTGATGGCTGCACAACAGTGTGAATGTACTTAATGCCACAGAACTGTACATTTTTAAATGGTTAAAATGGTAAGCTTTATGGTTATGTGTATCTTACCACCATAAACAAAGGACTGGGGAACTTGTCTCCCCTATTAACGAGAGGAGCTACAAACTATTGTGGCCATTTTTGCCATCTGCTGTACGGGTGGACAGGCATTTAACTGAATAAGGCCAAGCTGTTGCAGTAGAACATGGTTTTTTGAGAAACTGCTGGGAGACAGCGAGCGGGATCCACATATTGACTATTTTGGTATGCTTACCTTTGGGAACCAGTTGCAGCTTATGGTTATTTATCTGGGTAGGAAACAAGAGAGGCTAAAAGGAGGCTCATGTTGATGAGCAAAAGAGGTGATGAGGATGTATGGTAAGACTTTGGAACCGGCCAGACAAGTAAAATAAAATAAAACGGAGTCAGAGCCCTAAAGAAATCACTAACGTGTGCCGAGGGCTCCAAGCCGCCCTTTCCCACCTCCTTTCTGCCCCTGGCTGCGCACAGAGCAGGCAGTCAGTAACCAAATGCCTCAGTCACCCAAGGAGCCGGGTGCACAGGGCCTGGCTCGTGCACAGCCTTCCCCTCCTAGACCCTCTCTGTTTGGTGTTCACGGGAGTCTGTGTTTATTGGAGACTCTGATTTGCCTGTTTCTTTAGTCCAGCGTCGCGAGGAGAAGGCAGCAGGGAGGAGTGAGGAAAGGCATCAGTGTGTGTGGGTGGCCAGGCGGGGTGAAGGCAGACCGGGACTGAAGGAAGCTATGAAGCAGATGACCAGGAGGAACAGCCAGACTCCCAGGATGCTGTGGCCAGGAAGGACTTGGAGAGCATCTGGTCCACCCTTCCCATCAGAGGATGAGGAAAGTGAGTCCAGAAAGCCTCGGGGACTTGTTCAGGACCGGTCAGTGGGGGAAGCAGGAAGTGGCCGAGCTGGTACTTGGGACAGTTTTCTCATTTCTAAGCTGGAGCTCTGTCTTCTGCACCCAGCAGCTTCCGATTTCCCGTGGAACCCTCTCCACACTAGTCGCTGGAAGTGGACGTGGTAAAGCCCCACTGCAGTGTGCCTCCTTTCCCCCCAATTTGATCTACTCCTCAGGGGCACCATGCCCTCGGCACGTAGGCGTGCATCTTCTAGCTCCTCCAGCCCTGGAAAGGCTGGTACAGAGGGTGTACTGTCATCCGCTACTTAATTAAGGGGTTCTACTGTATTTCCCAGTCATTTCCCCCACTCAGGCTCATGGGGAGAAGCTATTTTGGGGAGTTATGGGAAGTACAGTACAGACCAATCCTTTCTTCTTAACTCAGTGACTAAAATTTAGCCTGCTCTGGGTTTGTGGCTTAATGCTTAAAGGTCAACAGTGAGTGGGCATAGCTCATCTCAGAAAGCTGAAGTGCTGGGGGATGGAGTCGGGCTGAACCCTCTTCTTCTTTGTGTGGAGAGGAGAACTTCTGGGAAGAACCCAATTGAGAAGCAGCTGGTGAATGGATTTATTGATCCAATTGCCTTTCCCACCTGGGAAGGCTTCAATAACTGGGAAAAGCTAGTGACAAGCACACAGCTCTCTGCACTGTCCAGGACTCAGTGTGCTGCTCTAGGAATCCTAAGATGCGAATCTACACATTGATTAAGGGCCTGCTATGGACAAGTTACTGGGGAACCTTTCAAGAGGAGGCAGGTACAATGCCCGCCTTCAGGGAGCTCACAGTCTGGTCACAGGGGAATAAGGCATGGACTCACTAAGGCAACTGGAGAAGGTAAGGGCTCAGGAGGCACTAAGTGCCTGGTGTCTGACACCCACGTAGCAGAGGTTGGAACCAGAGAGCAAACAGAATCTGAAAATGCCACCCTTTCCCCCGTGCCTGCCTGTCAGGACAGGTGCCAGAGAAAGGATCCAAATGTGCCTTGAGAGGTCAGGGTAGGTCAAGTGGGGAGGGACAAGCCAAAAGCTGGGAGATGAAGCAGTGAACTAATAGTCAAGAGAGGGAGGGAGAGGGCAGAAGCAGAAGAGGAAGCCAAGAATTAAGTGGGGCGGGACATTATATTAGTTAGGATGCAGGTGTAGCTACATGGGACAGAGACCCAGAGGAACTGTGGTTTAAACAAGACAGAAGTGTATTTCGCGAGTAAAGTCTGAGCTGGTAAAATGGTTCTGCTCAGTGAATCATCAGAGGCTTAGGCTCCTTTTCTTTTCTTGCTCCATCAGGTCATCTCTAGGTTGTTGTCCTCATTTGCATGGCCCAACCAGGCTCACCGCCACCTCCACACTCCAGCCTACGGAAAGGGGGGAGGAGCCATGGCGGGGGGAGGAGCTTCCTTCCCTTTAAAGGCAGAGAGATTGCTCTTGCCATTTGCACTCCCATCCCATTGGCCAGAACTTGGTCACATGGCAATGCCCAGCTACAAATGAGAATGGGGATCGTTGTCTTTATTCTGGGGGACCATGTGCTCTGCTAAAATGTCTACTGCCATGGAAGAAGGAAGAGTAGGTATTGGGGGACACCAAGCAGTCTCTGCCACAGGCATACACTAGATGCAAACAAGGCAAGATAGGGTCCATGTAATGCCAATACAGATACCAAGCACAGCAGCTCCTCTGTGAAACCTGCCAGGATGTGTCCCCTTGGATACTGAGAAGACAGAAAGAAGCACAGAGAAGAGTGAGATTACAATCCTTGGAAGAACTAAGGAAATCTTCATGTGAGTGTGCATTTGAGTGGAGTCCCATCTATTTGACAATAGATGGAGAGGAAGGACACACCAAGAAGACATGTCAATCATGTGGCGAGAGCGGCAGGAATGGAATCCAAGATAACAGGAGCCACTGACGGTGTTTGAACAGGGGGAGAGATGGGGATATGCTTCCGCTGGCCTCTCAGGGGCCAATGCAACAATGCTTGATGCCAAGACAGGCAAAGGAAGAGAACACAGGATAGACTGAAGCTTTGGGCATTGGGCTCTAGACTGTGTTTATACCTCCCCAAAAAGAAGTGGACCTCACCGAATTTACATAAGCAGGTACTCTGTCCTACCCTGCCCTAAAGAGCCTGGAAGCCTTGCCTTTTCTTCTCATTTTGTTAGGGGTAGGACAGCCCTGCCCTCTGATGTCCCACAGAGGCATCGTCCCTATCTCCCTGAGCTGCAGGCACAGGTGCTTGACACTAAGCCTTAACCCGATGCTCTGGTTCCCAGTCGGCGTCTCTATGGGGATGGGGAATGAGGATGAGAGCCGGGCTGGCATCATTCTGCATATGTAATAGAGCCAGAAGACTTGTGAAACCCAGGAGGTTCTGCTAGGATGTTCTGCAGTAACTACGTGTTATAAAAATAAACCTATCCTGCTATTCAACAGCAATGAACAATACCCTAGGGTTGCCAAAGCTGGAAGTACTCAGACATCTCTGGGCACAGTGCGGCAGGATGAAGGCCAATCCATGACAGCATGCTCAAATGCACACATCCTCTCGTTCCCAGCCATCCACATCCCACCACAGACTCAGACCTCCTTCAAGTTGTCAACTGAACTGCAGCCAGGTATAGAGAAATGTAAAGTCCTACTTTTCAGTCAAAACAAAACAATAATTGCCAGTGTCAGGGGTGGGGAGATTGACTGTAGCTGGTGTAACAAAAAGATTGAAGGGTTATTGTGGACTCTACATTTAATATGAGCCAATGGTATGCAGTTAGCATAGAGATGCTAATGTAGTCCTTAACAGCTTTGGAGCCAATGGAGTGTCCAGAACAAAGGAGGCTGTTAATCCTGTTTCAGATCAGAGTAACATATGAGTTACAATCAGAGAAAAGGTTCCAGAATGGTATGAGAACTTGAAACATGGAGATAAGAGAACAGAAACCCTGCAGCCTAGAGGAGACTCAGGTGAACATAACGACCAGCTTCATGTCCCTGAAGGGTTGTCATGGGGATAAGGAAGCAGCTTCTTCTGTGTGGGCTCCAAGGGGAAGTTATAGCCTGGCCCATTTGTTTCAGAATAGAACTGGAATTGTCTGAAAATGGAAGGCTCTCCCCCATGAAACAGTGAATTCTCCATTGCTGGGGTTTGGAAAAGGCTGGTGGGTCTGTATGTGGGCTGCTGTGGCAGAAATTCATCCATTGGGTAAAGACAGGACTAGAGGACCTCTTGAGTTTCTTCCATCTTTCAGGTCTTATGCTTCTGTGTGCTTTGTTTTTAATTAAAATTTTTATTTGCACATGATTGTAGACGCATATGCTGTTATAAGATACAATACAGAGAGATCCGGTGCGCCCTTTACCCAGTTTCTCTCAATGGTAAGACTTACAAGACTCTAGTACAATCTCACAATCAGGATATTGACTATTCCAACAAAGTCTGTCCTTCCTGTGCCTCAGAAGCCCCTGCCCTTGAGGAGCTACCAGTATAAAGGAAAATAAGAGACGTGCAGAATCAAAGATAGTGCAAGTTTGGATACAAGATAACCAGTTGAGTGGGACCAGCCAAATGCCATGGATGACCAGAAGATGAAGAGATCACATCTGCCTAGGGATATCAGGAGAGGCTTCGCAGGGGAGGTGGCATGGAATCAGGCCTTGAAGGAAGACTAGGAACTCGACAGAGGTGGGAGAGTTGGTGGTGGTACCGTGGTTAGTTAACATAGCTGCCTTCCAGACAGAGGTGGGCATTCTTAGTTAAGGACCTGTGGCCATCCAGGGGCTCATTAAGAACTAGAAGATACGTCTGCTTGTGAATGACTTTCTCTGGTTACAGATCTACTATATAATCTGAAATTGCCAAAGATGTGAATATAGATGCTCAAAGAACCACTGGCAGCCTCTGGGTTGGCTTCATCCAGTTCCTAATACCTGCCCAGGACCTCATGTATTACAGGTGCTTAGCATCTGTTGAATAATTACCTGAATGAAGATATGAATGAATAGACCTCTGCCCCTGTTGTCCCAGTTCTGCTTTTCTTCCTTCATAGAAGGGGAGTATGTAATAGCATGGAAGGCAATGGCATTGGTTTAATTTGGGTGATTGCCTAAAATCCATGTGGTTTTCTAGTGTTGTAGGTAGGAGAGCATGAGATGCTGCTTAATGCTGAGGTCACAGGTGCCCCACAAACCCCCTGGAGGCCAGTTAATTTTTTTCTCCTCTGTGGCTACAGGCTCTACACTGCATCCAAGGTGTCCCACTGTTCAAAGAAACCTCATAATCCACAATTGGTTGATCTTTTCCTTAAACATTTTGATAATCAAGCTTGCAGAGCAAGTTTCTGGACCTAGTTACCTTTGCTTCTGCTTAACCTTCCTCACCTCTGGGTTTGTGATGTAAGAAAGGAATGTGTTTCCTAGAAGCGAAGTATGGCAGAGCTTGGGGGGTTGGGGGAGAGAGGACTTTGAAATTTAGAAATCAGCTGACCTTACCCCTTATTTTAAGACTAGACAGTGGAAGTCAGGAGGGGGCATGTCCTGCCCAGTGTCATCTCGTGAGCCACTGGGAGCAGGGATCAGAGCTCCGGCTTCTTGGCTTCTCTTGTGATGTTCGCTCCAAGGCATCCAGCTGTTTCCTCCTCAGACAAAGCCAGCCCCTCTCGAGCCTCCTACCCGTGGCCATGTGCCAAGAGTCTCTAATGCTTATGACAACACGGCATAAGAATTAGGTGTACTTGGTTTTCCTTATGCACAGAAGCATGAAAAAGATCAAAGCATTTACAGTTTGATGATGTTCCCAAATGCAAGCTGAAATTGCTGAATTAAACAGCCAGCAGTGTTTCAGAGGGCTTTCCAGAGTAATGACTCCTCAAGATGGAATTAGCTCAAGATGGAATTAAGCCAAACTACCTTTGGCTCCTTTTCATCCCCTCTCACTGCCTGGAAAGAGGAGGAGGGGGGAACCAACAAAGAAAACCTTGAGAGACTATTGCTAATTACAGATTTTTACCTGCCTGATGTTCTTTTGCTTTGCACATTAATTAAATCAAGACCAGGTGTCTCGCAGATGGGTTAGCTGCTGGCTCTTGGAAGAGATTAACAGATCCTAGCAAATGGGTAAGGGGAAAGCTCTCAAGTTTTATGGGTCATTGATCCTGCTTCTCTCAGCAGAAATCAAGATTGAGAGAGAAAGAAGTGGCCTAGTTCGTTAGGAAGCCTCAGTGGCTGCTCACGTGTTAACCATCTCCAGAGCCCTGAGAGCAGGCAGATCCCCTCTGCCAGCAGATCTGGCCAAGCCATCAGATCTGAAAGAAGTCAGACCTCAAATTCTAGTTCTACAGGAAATTGGTTCGGGACTGGAGGTGTGCGACCTGGGACCAGAGGCTGCTGACAGGGCCCTGTGCGGCGATCAGGAGTCAGCCGTCTGATGGGAGCTGCTCTCGGGCCCCCACTCTTCCCCTGCTGACACTAACTCTCCCCACTGCTGTCAAAACAGAAAAAGGACATGGTGGGGGGCGGGGGGTGCGAAGTGAGAGTAGCAGCGACATACATACACTACTGGATATAAAATAGTTGGCTGGTGGGAAGCGGCAGCATAGCACAGGGAGATCAGCTCAGTGCTTTGTGACCACCTAGAGGGTGGGATAGGGAGGGTGGGAGGGAGACGCAAGAGGGAGGGGATATGGGGACATGTGTATGCATATGGCTGATTTGCTTTGTTGTACAATAGAGACTAACACAGTATTATGAAGCAATTACACTCCAATAAAGGTCTATTAAAAAAAAAAAACAAGGGCTTCCCTGGTGGCGCAGTGGTTGACAGTCCGCCTGCCAATGCAGGGGACACGGGTTCGTGCCCAAGTCCGGGAAGATCCCACATGCCACGGAGCAGCTGGGCCTGTGAGCCATGGCCGCTGAGCCTGCGTGTCCGGAGCCTGTGCTCCGCAGCGGGAGAGGCCCACAACAGTGAGAGGCCCGCATACCGCAAAAAAAAAAAAAAAAAAAAAAAAAAAAAACCCTGAGAAAAAGGAGATAACCAAACCAGATTTTGTTTTACAGTGTAATTTTTTAAAAAATATTTTTTAACATCTTTATTAAAAGATGTATCCCCATATTAAAAGATGTATCCCCATATCTCCTCCCTCTTGCGTCTCCCTCTCACCCTCCCTATCCCACCCCTCTAGGTGGTCACAAAGCACTGAGCTGATCTCCCTCTGCTATATGGCTACTTCCCACTAGCTATCTATTTTACATTTGGTAGTGTATATATGTCCATGCCACTCTCTCACTTCGTCCGAGCTTACCCTTCCCCCTCCCCGTGTCCTCAAGTCCATTCTCTACATCTGTGTCTTTGTTCCTGTCCTGCCCCTAGGTTCTTCAGAACCACTTTTTTTTTTTTTTTTTAGATTCCATATATATGTGTTAGCATACGGTATTTGTTTTTTCTCTTTCTGACTTACTTCACTCTGTATGACAGACTCTAGGTCCATCCACCTCACTACAAATAACTCAATTTCATTTCTTTTTATGGCTGAGTAATATTCCATTGTATATATGTGCCTCATCTTCTTTATCCATTCATCTGTTGATGGACACTTAGGTTGCTTCCATGTCCTGGCTATTGTAAACAGAGCTGCAATGAACACTGTGGAACCTGACTCTTTTTGAATTATGGTTTTCTCAGGGTATATGCCCAGTAGTGGGGTTGCTGGGTCGTATGGTAGTTCTATTTTTAGTTTTTTAAGGAACCTCCATACTGTTCTCCATAGTGGCTGCATCAATTTACATTCCCACCAACAGTGCAAGAGGGTTCCCTTTTCTCCACACCCTCTCCAGCATTTATTGTTTGTAGATTTTTTGATGATGGCCATTCTGACCAGTGTGAGGTGATACCTCATTGTAGTTTTGATATGCATTTCTCTAGTGATTAGTGGTATTGAGCATCCTTTCATGTGTTTGTTGGCGACCTGTATATCTTCTTTGGAGAAATGTCTATTTAGGTCTTCTGCCCATTTTTTTTTTTTATACTGGAAATATTATTCGTTGTTTCTCCAGGGTTCAAATTTCATTGAGAATCCTATATATATATATATATATATTTTTTGCTTTATAACAAATTTAATCAGTTATACATATACATATGTTCCCATATCCCCTCCCTTTTGCGTCTCCCTCCCACCCTCCCTATCCCACCCCTCCAGGCGGTCACAAAGCACCGAGCTGATCTCTCTGTGCTATGCGGCTGCTTCCCTCTAGCTATCTACCTTACGTTTAGTAGTGTATATATGTCCATGCCGCTCTTTCACTTTGTCACAGCTTACCCTTCCCCCTCCCCATATCCTCAAGTCCATTCTCTAGTAGGTCTGTGTCTTTATTCCTGTCTTACCCCTATGTTCTTCATGACATTTTTTTTTCTTAAATTCCATATATATGTGTCAGCATACAGTATTTGTCTTTCTCTTTCTGACTTACTTCACTCTGTATGACAGACTCTAGGTCCATCCACCTCATTACAAATAGCTCAATTTCATTTCTTTTTATGGCTGAGTAATATTCCATTGTATATATGTGCCACATCTTCTTTACCCATTCATCCGATGATGGACACTTAGGTTGTTTCCATCTCCGGGCTATTGTAAATAGGGCTGCTATGAACATTTTGGTACATGTCTGTTTTTGAATTATGGTTTTCTCAGGGTATATGCCCAGTAGTGGGATTGCTGGGTTATATGGTAGTTCTATTTGTAGTTTTTTAAGGAACCTCCATACCGTTCTCCATAGTGGCTGTACCAATTCACATTCCCACCACTTCTGCCCATTTTTGTATTGGGTTGTTTATTTTTTTGATATTGAGCTGCATGAGCTGCTTGTAAATTTTGGAGATTAATCCTCTGTCAGTTGCTTCATTTGCAAATATTTTCTCCCACTCTGAGGGTTGTCTTTTCGTCTTGTTTCCTTGCTGTGCAAAAGCTTTTAAATTTCATTAGATCCCATTTGTTTATTTTTGTCTTTATTTCCATTCCTCTAGGAGGTGGGTCAACAAGGATCTTGCTGTGATGTATGTCATAGAGTGTTCTGCCTATGTTTTCCTCTAAGAGTTTGATAGTTCCTGGCCTTACATTTAGGTCTTTGATCCATTTTGAGTTTATTTTTGTGTATGGTGTTAGGGAGTGTTCTACTTTCACTCTTTTACATGTAGCTGTCCAGTTTTCCCAGCACCACTTATTGAAGAGGCTGTCTTTTCTCCACTGTATATTCTTGCCTCCTTTATCAAAAATAAGGTGACCATAGGTGCGTGGGTTTATCTCTGGGCTTTCTATCCTGTTCCATTGATCTATATTTCTGTTTTTGTGCCAGTACCATACTGTCTTGATTACTATAGCTTTGTAGTATAGTCTGAAGTCAGGGAGCCTGATTCCTCCGGCTCCGTTTTTCTTTCTCAAGATTGCTTTGGCCATTCGGGGTCTTTTGTGTTTCCATACAAATTGTGAAATTTTTTGACAAAACCAGGTTTTAAACAGTGCTCTGACACAGCTCAGAACACAGCTCTGCTCCTAAAGGCCAGGGCCCTTGTCCAACCCCTTGTAAGAGTGACTTTGGCTTAAAACACAGAATGACACCCCACCCCCCTTGTATGGAGGCTCAGGATGTCCAACACCATTGGCAAGGCCAGGTCGGGTTTTCTTCTGGAGGACCCAGGATCTGGGCTGAGGCCAGGATGAAGCAGGGAGGTGGGGAGGCAGGGCAGAGGGAAACAAAGGTCACTTATTACTGACAAAGAACTCATTTGTCCCAGCATGTAAGCCCCGAGCTTTCACACAGTCCTGGACCATTCACTGGAGCCCTGAGCTCATACTAACCAACTAATCAGTTCCAAATGCTTCTCAGAAGTCTGCCTTCCATGGTGCCAATTTCTGATTCATTGCCACGGGGACGGATTTCTGGGTGAGATAAATGATGAGCAACCAAGAGCGGGGCAGGGGCCCCCTAAGCTCGCCCACACACTGTTGCAGACAGACGTGCCTACCTTGTCTCTGACTGTGACAGAACATGAGCACACTTTGGTTTGTGCAACTTGTATCCCTTCCTGAAGAACCCTGGGACTTGTCCACCTTCCCCCATAATGCGTTAAATCAAAGTGTCCTGGCTTCAGAGGCCTGGTGAAAATGACTAAGCTGTATTTTGCAGCCAATGGTCATGGCAGGTCATTCTCATCCCAGAAACTGGCAAAGCATGTAAGGTAATGATTTAGTCTGTCCATTCTTTGGTTTTCTGCCCACTCTCTTCCCCCCATTCCCCAGAGGTCTCTTGGCCCCGTGACACTTTCATCAGCAACTTTCCGGTGCCTTCTAAAGGAGAGGGACTCATGGCCTGGCTTACCTCCTCAAATCGGACCAGGAAAGGCACTTACCTGGAGAGGAGGTGGAGCAGGGCTAGGTGAGGCAGGGTAGCACCCGGGGCACACATGGATGGAGGCACTCTCAGGTGCCTACCCTGCACTTAAATGGCCTTGAGAGTGAGCACCTCCCTAAATTGTGCATCCTCGGTACCTCACTTGCCTCACCCTAGTCCTAGCCTTGGTGTGGAGGATATTTCTTTTCTTTTCTTAATTAATTAATTAATTAATTAATTTTTGGCTGTGTCGCGTCTTTGTTGTTGTGCATGGGCTTTCTCTAGTTGCGTTGAGCAGGGGCTACTCTTCGTTGCTTTGCGCAGGCTTCTCATTGCAGTGGCTTCTCTTACTGCAGAGCAGGGGGTCTAGGCGTGTGGGCTTCAGTAGTTGTGGCTCGTGGGCTCTAGAGTGCAGGCCCAGTAGTTGTGGCGCACGGGTCTAGTTGCTCCATGGCATGTGGGATCTTCCCGACCAGGGCTCGAGCCCATGTTCCCTGCATTGGCAAGTGGATTCTTAACCACTGTGCCACCAGGGAAGTCCCATGGAGGATATTTCTAACTCTGAAGGAAGCACCTCCCTGGTCACAAGCCCAGGATGCTTTTTTAAATTAGAATATAGTTGATTTACAATATTGTGTTAGTTTCAGGTGCACAGCACAATGATTCAGTTTTATATATATATATATATATATATATATATATATATATATATATATATATATATATATATTCTTTTTCAGATTCTTTTCCCTTATAGGCTATTACAAAATATTTGGTATAGTTCCCTGTGCTATATAGTAGACCCTTGTTATTTATCTATTTTATATATAGTAGTGTGTGTATGTTAAACCCAAACTCCTAATTTATCCCTTTCCACCACTCTCCCCTTTGGTAACCATAGTTTGTTTTCTATGTCTGTGGGTCTATTTCTGTTTAGTAAATAAGTTCATTTGTATCTTTTTTTTTAAGATTCCACATATAAGCAATATCATATATTTGTCTGGCTTACTTCACTTAGTATGATAATCTCTAGGTCCATCCATGTTGCTGCAAATGTCATTATTTCATTCTTTTCTATGGCTGAGTAATATTCCATTGTAGATATGTACCACATCTTCTTTATCCATTCATCTGTTGATTGGCGTTTAGGTTGCTTCCATGTCTTGGCTATTGTAAATAGTGCTGCTATGAACACTGGGATGCATGTATCTTTTCAAATTAGAGTTTTCTTCAGAAATATGCCCAGGAGTGGGATTGCTGGGTCATATGGCAACTCTATTTTAGTTTTTTTTTTTTTTTTTTTTTTGTGGTACGCGGGCCTCTCACTGCTGCAGCCTATCCCGTTGCAGAGCACAGGCTCCGGACGCGCAGGCTCGGCGGCCATGGCTCACGGGCCCAGCCGCTCCACGGCATGTGGGATCTTCCCAGACCGGGGCACGAACCCGTGTCCCCTGCATCGGCAGGCGAACTCTTAACCACTGCGCCACCAGGGAAGCCCCTATTTTAGTTTTTTAAGGAACTTCCATACTGTTCTCCATAGTGGCTGCACCAATTTACATGCCCACCAACAGTGCAAGAGGGTTCCCTTTCCTCCACACCCTCTCCAGCATTTATTATTTGTAGACTTTTTTTTTTTTTTGCGGTACACGGGCCTCTCCTTTTTGTGACCTCTCCTGTTGCGTAGCACAGGCTCCGGACGCGCAGGCTCAGCGGCCACGGCTCACGCGCCCAGCCACTCCGCGGCATGTGGGATCTTCCCGGACCGGGGCACGAACCTGTGTCCCCTGCATTGGCAGGCGGACTCTCAACCACTGCGCCACCAGGGAAGCCCTATTTGTAGACTTTTTGATGATGGCCATTCTGACCACAGGAGGTGATACTTCATTGTAGTTTTGATTTGCATTTCTCTAATAATTAGCAATGTTGAGCATTTTTTCATGTGCCTATTGGTCATCTGTATGTCTTCTTTGGAGAAATGTCTATTTAGGTCTTCTGCCCATTTTTTTTTTTTTTTTTTTTTTTTTTTTTTTGCGGTATGCGGGCCTCTCACTGTTGTGGCCTCCCCCGTTGCGGAGCACAGGCTCCGGACGCGCAGGCTCCGGACGCGCAGGCTCAGCGGCCATGGCTCACGGGCCCAGCCGCTCCGCGGCATATGGGATTCTCCCAGACCGGGGCACGAACCCGTATCCCCTGCATCGGCAGGCGGACTCTCAACCACTTGCGCCACCAGGGAGGCCCCTTGCCCATTTTTTGATGTGTGTTGTTGTTGTTTTTTGTTTTGTTTTGTTTTGTTTTGTTGATATTGAGCTGTATGAGCTGTTTGTATATTTTGGAAAATAATCCCTTGTCGGTCACATCATTTGCAAATATTTTCTCCCATTCTGTAAGTTGTCTTTCGTGTTGCTTATGGTTTCCTTTGCTGTGCAAAAGCTTTCCAGGATGCTTTTTTTTTTTTTTTTTTTTTTTGCCTGTGTTGGGTCTTCGTTGCTGCGCGTGGGCTTTCTCTAGTTGCGGTGAGTGGGGGCTACTCTTCGTTGCAGTGTGCGGGCATCTCACTGCGGTGGCTTCTCTTGTTTTGGATCACCGGCTCTAGGTGCGCAGGCTTCAGTAGTTGTGGCACATGGGCTCAGTAGTTGTGCCTCATGGGCTCTAGAGTGCAGGCTCAGTAGTTGTGGCCCACGGGCTTAGTTGCTCCGCGGCATGTGGGATCTTCCAGGACCAGGGCTCGAACCCGTGTCCCCTGCATTGGTAGGCAGACTCTTAACCACTGTGCCACCCGGGAAGTCCCTCCAGGATGCTTTTAAAAAAAATATCAGCGCTTCACCCCAGACCAATTAAATCAGAAACTTTGGGTATGGACCCTGGGCTCACTCATCACAGGTGAGTCTGCCATGCAGCCATGGTGGAGAGTTGCTGGTCTGAGGGCTCACATGAGCCACAGGTAATGGATGGATGTTCTGCTGATGTCTGCTGCAATTTGGCCAGTTGTCCCTGCGATGACTTGTTTCTCTCAGGACTTTCTCTGGGTCCCACAAGGCCCAAGGCCCTGAGGGACATCCAGGTTCTGATCTCGGCTACAGTGCCAAGCACCTCCACAACCAGCTCCGCAGTCAGACTTTCAACTAAGTTCCTTAACAGCCTCTAGGAGCCACAGAGATTCCCACGCTGTGCTGCGTCTGCTTTGATGTGGCCACAGACACCTGCATGTTCCCTGGTGCAGGGAATGTGTTTGGTCTTCCCTGCAGACTCTGAAAAGACAAAGTATTCTCCTCAACTTAGCAAACATGTCTCCCCCAAGGGAGTTGGAGACACATGCCTATCTGACCCCCCTCTATCTTCCTTTTCCCATGATCTGTTGGAAATAGAGGGATAAGCTCCCCCCTTCCTCTTCCTGCCTTGGAGGGACGGATAAAATTTTATGATGGGATCCTCCAGGCCTTTAGAAAATCCCCTCTCCCTAGCACTTGACTTTTAAGCCTATTGTCATTCGTGCAACTCATGGAAATCTGATCTGACGGTGAAACCTCAGCAAAGGCAGAGACTGTCCTTCCCTGACGCACGGACGCTCCCTGCTACACACAATGGGAGGCCCCAGAGCAACAAGACGTATAGGTTACAAAAACGCTTCTAAAAATATTTCAGAAGAGCATGATGTCCACATTTCTGTGCCAAGGTTCAGCATTTTATGCGGAGCCTTTGGATGCACAGGCCTCTTCCTGGATCTCCTTGTCACCATTGTCAGAGTATTTGAGGAGGCAGATAGAAGGGGGGCATTTTCATTCCCATCTCATATTTGCACCAGGAGACAGGGGAGAGACTTCGGTGAACACTGGGGCCCTCAGAGGGCAGGGGTGGAGGAGAGGGGCCAGAAGGAGAGAAACGAGAGCTCTGAAGTGGGTCCTGAGTTTCTGTTAATGAACTGAAATTCTTGGGATCCTTAAACCTCTGGGTAGGTCTAATATATTTTATTGAGAAAAGTGAAGTCTTTGACTCGGCTATGAAAACTGGGAAATGCGTAAGCCATCTCTACGTAAACCTGGGTGTACAGTCTGGACCGCCTCCATGGGTGTAGGTTTACCTGACTCACCCTCACTCCCGCCCCACCCGCACGTCTGTCTCTGTGTCCTCCCCTCTGCAAACACTCCTGTCGCAGGTCGTTGCAGGCTCACCCCTCTCTCTCCAAACACCTCATCCTGCCTCTCACTGCTCTCTGCTGCCCCACTCTGTTCCCCTGCCCTCCTGCGCATGGCCAAGCAGGGCTACATGCCAGCCCCCAGGCCCCATTTCTGTAGCTGCACAAATACCACTAAGCCCTCTAGGCTTCTAGGAGCTGGGCCTGCCTTCCACGGGAGATTAAGAGCCCACAGTGAGTCAGCAGCCCAGCTGGGCCCCAAGCCCCAAACTCCTGGCTGAGCCTCTATCAGCTGGGGCAATCCCTGTCCCCTCCTAGGGACCCCCTTCTCCTCATTTCCCCCAGGCCATAGGTAGACATCTGCCCCTACATTGGGCTGTCAGAGTCCCATGGTGTCTCCTTCCCTACCCTGTCCCGGCTCTGGAGCTGTCCTGCCTAATGCTCTTGGCCATGATGGTTGGCCGTGTCTATAAGGCAGAGAAGCCTGTGTCTTGGTGGTGACAGTGGCATTCTGGAAGACAGGGGCTGTGGGGTGTGCATACCTCCTCTCCTTGGCTGTGACCTTATGGGTTCTAGTAGGGAGAGCTGAACGGCTGCCAAGACACCCACAGGCCTTCGGTGCCCACACACTCCATGAATCACAGCTACTGTACGCTACGCTGAGTCACCACCAGGAATCTGGGGAGGCAATATCGGCCTATTTTTAAAAGATCTGCTTGCGTACTCAGGCTCTTACAAAAGGCTTGATAATTATTGCCAGGAATAGGTATTGGTTCAGGGTCTCTGGGGCTGACGTAGGCAGCTCCTTTGATAAGGGACCAGGACACCTCATGCTCAGCCTGATCATCACCACGGGAGGGGCTGGATTTCTGTGACGGTGGCACCCCCAGCTGCTACCGGGGGAGTATCATGGACCCCGCCTTTGCTTCTTGAGGGGACGGATGGGAGCTGCAGGAGAAGCCCTAGCACCAGCTTCGAAGAACAGAGATTGCGTTTTTGTGCCAACTATTCTCTGAGTCACTTAATGTAATTCCCATTCATGGGAAGAGAGAAATCTGGTGCATACGACTAACCAGTTTGACTTTCCAACTTCTTGGCAATCCAGGAATTTTTAGGCCTCTGTAAATAGGTCTCCAAAGCTCTCCCTCTTCTGGTGGGGAATGCCCTCTTCACAGCCTTCTAGTCATTCAATGAGACTTTTGCAGGCCTCGGAGCTACCACACTCCTTAGAGATCATCTCCTCCCATTTGCTTACTGATGAGCAAATCAAGACTCAAAGTAGGGATAGGACTTGTCCAGGTCACAGAGATAAAAACCAGGTTGCCAGGCCTGGAGTTAGCCCTGTGGAGGTCACGATGGATAAGACACAGCCTCTGCCCTCGAGGAGTCCCAGATTATCAGGGGAAGCAGTCATTTGTTCAGAGAGCAATGATACAGGGTAGTGTGTAATTAGATCCATAAAAAGTTGACATGAAGTATCATGGGAGAGCGAAGATGCGAGATCACTCCTGCATAAGGAATCAGGAAACATATCATAAGGAATAGTATTAGAGTAGATCTTCCAGAGATGGGTTGGATTTGGACACTCAGGAATAGGAGAAGGGGGATAGGGGTAGGCAGATGAAGGAAATAACTTGAGATGAGTCGTGGAAATGGGATGCCCAAGGAACGTAAGCCAGTTTGGCTGTTGTACCAGATGCTAAAACCAAACAGTGGGGTGTGGGGAGGGGAGTAGGTTGGGGGAGGTTCAGGTGATAGAAAGTCTGGAATGTGGGATTTGAACTTATTATCACTGGTATCATGGCATAGCACCAGGTAGCAATGTGCCCAGCATTTTACTGAACAATATTAATCATGTAAGGCAGTGTACTTTCTAGGAACTTGGAATTCAAGACAGAGAATGAAATTAGGGACATATATTGAAGGCATAGATTAAACATATACATCAATCAAAAACTATTTAACGCAAGTATTTAAGTGCAAGTAAAGGAGTAAGTGCATTTAATGAACCGGTGAGGGAAGAAGGAGTCTGGGGACTTGTTCCTGTAAGGTCTCCCTCTGTCCTCAGCCTCCCCTGTGCTCTGCAGCTCTGGGAAAGGCCCAGAAGAGCTGACATCAGTCCTAATATTAGACGTTGGCTTCGTGTGGCTTTGTGTTCCAGATGGCTGATTTCTTACATGGAATTGTTCCTCGAGTTTCCACTCATTCTCATTGATGGATCCAGTTCTCTTCTACATCCCAGTCCTGAGCTCATAGCACCCAGGAGACACAGCTGACAGAAGGCAGGGGATAGGCCTGAGGGCCACTGAGTATGGTGGTTCATGTTAACCACTGCACAAGAGAGAGTAAGTGGGAGCTAAAATCCAGACCTCCTCCTCTTGTCGAGTCAAAAGACTGTGGGTTGCTGTCTTCCTGGAGCAGGGAGTGCCTTTTTCTAATCCACACAGATGTGTTTTATGGGCTTGTGGCTCTGACAGGGATATGGCCAAACAGCTTCTCTATATAATCCTCTCCCGCCTTACCCTCCCTGCCCGCCCCCTGCTCCATGGCCCCCCACCTTCCACCTGGGACATGGAACCACTTCCAGCCTGATGCCCTGGGCCAGGTGCCAGCATGGCGATGACTCTCAGCCACCCAGCTCTCCCACTGGACCCCTGGCTCCTCTTCTGTCCTATGAGGCCGGAGATCTGAGAAAGGACAGAAGAAAATCTTTGCTCAAATATGCCAACGACTGAGAAGTATCCACGCACATGCTCTAAGGCCCTACTGAGTCGAGGCCTGTCCTCAGACTGTTAAACAGATCCCTGGCTATCCTAGTGCACTTGGCAAACACGGCATTCGACACTTCATACACTGTAAGAGTTGGAAGCACTTCCGAGTCCCTAGTCAGCAGAAATCACTCCCCACCCACCCCACAGCCCCCTACACACACCATCCCCGACAGAGGCCACCCAGCCTTTCTCTGTCTGGGCATTTTAAATGACTTAGAGCTCACCAGCCCCAGATGGCCCCTTCCATCGTGAGTGAACTCTGGCTGTATTAGCAGTCTCCTCTTTTTGTTCTGCTGCAATTCGACCCCTGTAACTTCCACCGTTAGTTCTGGTTCTCTCCTTCATTGCCATACAGATTTGTAGGTAAGAAGAAAAGAAAGAGAAAAAATGACACCCCTCCACAAAACAAACAAAAAATCCTCTTTTATCCCCTCACTCATATGTCCCTGCACCAGGAAGTCAAACCTCCTGAGAAATAGCCCTCAATACTCCCAGCCAAAACTTTGCTCACTGTCTATGTAATGTGCCATTCTTTGTCCTGTTCCTATTCTTGGCTCCACACTCCTGGGCTGGTTTCCTGATTATAGGCTAGCAAAAGTCACTTGAACCTCATCCCCCTTAAGCACTGGTTCCTGACTTCCCACCCACCCCTTTGATTCTGCTCCTCCAGGCAGCTTATGGTATATACTTTACCTAGATCAGCACCAGGGCCTCCATGAGCAGTTGCACAGGTTGTGCGCTGCTCAGCTGCACATCAGCCTCTACACTCTATTCTCTTAAGTCCTTGCTGTGGCAGTCAGTGTCCTTGCTAAGTTCACGGAGTCCCTTTGAGGGGGCAAGATATAGGCAGGAGAAAATGAGAACTTCTTCTCTGGGATCCCTTGGGCCTCCAACTACCCACCTACTTTTCTCAAATGGATTGTGAGCTCTCAGAGGGCAGAATACACCTCTTATTTTTCTCTGAGTCCTGAACAGCAAAGTCCAACTCAGAGCCCTAGCCAGGTTAGAGGTTCAGGAAGTGTTACTTGAATGGATGAATGAATGAGTGAGTGATAAAAGAGTAGGATTTGATTGCTAAAGGGTGAGAGGGGAGCAGTTGAACAGTAGAGAGGAATGAGAGGGTCACTGATACACATGTGCATGGCCTCACCTCTCTGTGTTTTAGGGATTCTCAGGGGCCTCGCTTTTCTCCTGGCAACTACTCAGATAGCTTGTCATTAGAAATGAACATCATGGTGGCCCACTGGTCCCCCAAGTCATTCTCCTGTGTCTGACTTCTTTGCAGACTCCCTATTTCTGGCCCCACATGACCAGTCTGCATTTCTTTCCAAGCTGCATTCCTGATTTTCCACTGGGTCTTTAACAAAGCAAGACACTTGTAAGGCCACTCATGCAGCAATGATGACGGGGGCCCAAAATAGGGTGTTGGCAGGAGAGGAGAGGAGGAAACAGGAACAAAAAGTAGTTTGAAAGGTGAATTAAAAGAACTTGATCTGGGTTAAGTGGTCGGTAGAGACCCAACGTGGCAAGGGGAGAGAAGAATCCAAGAGAAGTCCTCCAAGGGAGGGTGGGGGTCCCGTGGATGAAACATGGATGTCCAGAGGACATGCTGACTGGAGCTGATAATGAGTGACTTTGGTTTTGTGCATTTTTGAGGTGCCAACTAGACATCAAGTTGGAATTGTAGAACTGGTATTGGAGATACGGGACCCAATTTGATAAGACAACTGTAATAGTAACATAGAAATCTGAAATGACGGTGAGCAAGTGAAGGTGGGAAAGTTCTTCCCAAGGTGAGTTGCTACCTCTCTTGGCTATTTATGTCAAGACAAAGGCCTAGCTGCGCCTGCCTCAGAGCTGTGAAGAGGCAGAAAGAAAGAAAGAGAACCTGGTATGGTCTAGGAATTGTGCCGGTGCTCCACACAAGCCACATACCCACCCCCACTAGACATCTAGACCAGTGCTGTCCAATAGGACCTTCTGTGATGATGAAAACATTCTCTGTGCCAATACTGTGGCTACTAGCCCCATGTGGTTATTGAGCACATGAAATGTGGCTAGTACAACCGGGAAACTGATATGTAATTTTATTTAAATTTAATTAATTGAAATGTAAGTGTAAATAGCCACACAAGGCCAGTAGCTACCATTTTGGACAGGACAGATCTATTCCAACCTCCTCAACTCCCATGTGAGGAAACCAACAAAGTGACCTTCTCAGCAAAATTATTTTCCCTAAAATAAGAACTGATTTTCGTGCAACTCTTTTCCATTTTCATGTAACTCTTTTTGTGTAATTGAGGCCAGGTGTGCTTATTAGAAATCCTGACATGGCTAGAACTTAAGGCCTGAATAACAAGAAAGATCTTTTGAAGAATGGAGGTTTTTGCGAAACTTTTACATTGGTTTTCAATGTTAGGGTCAACTGGATTATTTTTTAGTAACTCGAATGCTCATTAATACTAATTCTGATGAAATTGATAACCTTGATTGAGCACTGACTATAGGCTAGGAACTTGTATTAGTTCTCTGTTGCTGTGTAACAAAATACCCCCAAACTCAGCAGCTTAAAACAAAGAACATTTATTATGTCATTTATTAGTTTCCAAGGGTCAATAATCAAGGAGTGACTTGGCTGCATGGTCCTGGGTCAGGGTCTCTGAGGTTGCAGTGAACATGTCAGCTGGAGCTGCTGTCCCTGAAGGCTTGACTGGGGCTGGAGGATCTACCCCTAAAATGGCTTACGCACATGGTTGTTGGCAGCAGGTCTCAGTTCCTTACCTTGTGGGCCTCTCCATAGCGCTGCTCACAACATGTGATCTTCCCTCAGGAATAAGTGACCCAGAAGGAGCATGACCAAGTAGGGAACCTGAATGCCCTTTTATGACCCTGCCTTAGAAGTGACACACCATTACATCTGCTGTATTCTGCTGGTCACACAGACCACTTCTAATGCTCTAAAGAAGATTACATACGGTATCAGCATCAGGAGGCAGAGATTATTAGGGGCATCTTGGAGACAGGCCATCTCAGTGCTTCACACATACCATCTTGCTTCAGCCTCATGAAATGAGCAGGTGGAGGTCATTATTTATCCCCTTTTACAGATGAGGTGATTAAGACTCAGAGACGTTAAGTGACCTCCCAAGTCTCTCAGGTGACAAGTAGCAGAGCCATGTCTCTCCAGGTCTTCTTGGCAAAGGCTGTCAGACCTCCACAGTTGCACTGCCAACCACGACATGCTCCAACAGACATTCTTCTTGATCCAGTCCTTTGGCTCAAGGCATTTTGCAGCTGCTAAATCTTTGTGAGAAATTTAACACTGACTTGTTAAAAACTTTTTTTTGAAACTAGGAATAGAAAAATACTTCCTCAACACAATCAAATGCAACTCATGCTACTCATGACTGTAGCAAACATAATATTTAACTGTAAAGCATTAGACATAATCTCATTAAAATCAAGAATGAAGATATAGAGATAAGAAGTAGAATTCTTGGAAAGGAGAGAAAATTATCATTAGAAACTCCCAGAGGATCAACTGGAAACACCTACCAGTATTAATGAGATTTCAGCAAAGGGGTGGATCTGAGCTACACACCTCAGAGCAGTAGCTTTCTTACAGTTTAGCAGTAACCAGCAACAAGGTGCAACAAATCTCCCTCATCCCCCAGTCCCCTTGTGTCACCCTGGAGCCAGTGGCCTGTGCTCATTCTGTGGCCAAGGATTTGTGCCTTTTTTCTGGCCCACGTGCAGGGCAGGGTGCCTGAATGTTTGGGGAGGCGGGGAGGACTGCGAGTCAGACAGCTGCAAAAGGAGCCTTCAGGCTGGAAGTTTTCTGCATGGGTCTAGGACTGTCTAGAACCCTGAGGAATGACAGGCAAGACGTCTCCTGCCACTTTGGCTTTTCCTCTGCAGAGAAAAATAAAGGACAGGAGATAGGATGCTGGCAGGGGCTGGACAGTGTCTCACCATAAAAGCGGCCAGCATGGAGAGCACCCCTGGTTTTTGAATCCTGATGATCCAGGTTGGGTCATGGCTTGGGCACTATTCATTTGAGGCAGCTATGCACTTCTCCAATCCCCACTTTCTTTACCTGTGGAGCAAAATGGGGATTGCCTGCCTCCTAAGGACTGTGGGGAGAATGCAATATGATAATGAACAGGAAGGTACTTTACCAACTAAAGTACAATGGAAACAGAAAGTAAGACTGCTAGTATTGATGAGGGCTCCGAGCCGGCCTGCTGACAGAGCCACGTGCTGTGCCAGCTCTCTGGCTGGTCCCCAGGTCCCCAAGGTGCATCTGACCCAGCTATAACACTACACCGAGGTCCTATACAGGCCTTCTGCTTGGTAAACTGACGACGCTGGCTGCTTCAAATGCCCTAAGAACAGGCACAGGAATGCAATTATCTTGCACGTTTACCTGGGCCCAGTTTCCTAATCCATAGGTGGGCTTTGATTTCTCTGATAAGTTTGTTTGTATTGCAACTTCTACTTTGAGGACCCCGGGTCAAAGGGTATCACCTTCCTTTCTAACAGGGAGATGGTAGCACATCTCCTGGAGCCTCGGGACAACGCCTCATGCCCCCATCCACGTTTGGGTCTGGCCCACAGGAGAGCCAGTCACCCGAAGTAGGGCCCCAGGGACAAAGACAAGCTCCCAAAGAGCCTGTGCGGTGGGAGTGGGCCAACACTGTGAGGCCAGGAGAGCAAGGGTGGAGGAAGAGACGCCTCCGTGGTCCTCAGAGCACAAGGGGAACAGGCAGGGGTTAGGGGCACACAGGACAGGTCGGGGAGTGAGAACTTGGAAGGAGCGAGGGAGAGGCTCTGGGAACAGGGGCCCCAAAATGATCTCTTAGCATTTCAGATGTTTGAGGGTGATTCCCCTGCCCAGGGTCCCTGCCTTTGGGGCCTCCAGGAGGTTCCATGCTGAAAGCAGCCAGGATTTCCTAGGTGAAGCACGTTGCCCCGCTGTGTTGGGAAATGGGGAAATTCTGCAACAGCTGACTTCAATTACTAAGTCCCCTCTGCTTCAGAGACGCCATTCCCCCAGCAGACTGGAAAATGTTTAAATCTACCGGGACACATGCATGCCCGAGGGGGAGGGGTTTGCTTAGCAAATGGACTGGCTGCTCCCCCCATTCCTGAGATGACAGCAGAGGCCCGCACCCAGAGCCGGGGCCCCCAGGCCCGGCCAGCCGCTGCAGGCTGCAGCCCCAGTGGCCCTGCAGGCTCCTGACTGATGGATGCCCAGCTGTGCAGGAGGCCACTCCTCTCCCTCAGCTCAGTCGGCCCTGGCTGCCTGGGGCTGCAGGTCTGTGTCACGGTCCCGTGGGGAGTCGTGGGGAGAGGCTACCCTGAGCTCCTAGGCTTTGCCTGTGGCCACCAGCCCGTGGAGTGAAGGGCCGGCAGCTGTAAACCGCAGCCGCAGGCCAGCTGTCCCTGGTCATCTGCCCAGGCTGCTTCTGAAGCGTATCCTCTGAACATGACATGACACTCAGCTGGCTGCTGAGAACTAAGAAACCACTTCAGTGCGAGGACTCCTGGGTGCAAAGTGCACACATCTCCCCAGGGAGCCCCGCTGGTCCTGCTTACCCCCAAGTCTGGCTTCTCTCTCCAGCCTCATCTCCCTCAAAAGGGAGTTTCTCTCCCTCTCCCTCTGAAGGTCTCTTTTTCTGTGTCTGTAGCTGCCTCTCTACAGTTCTCTCTCTCCGCCCCTCTGCATGTGTCTAGGGGTCTCTGTGTGTGTCTGTTTCTCCCTGTCTCTCTGTGCCTCTCTGTCTCTGTCCCTGTCTCTCTCTCTCTGCCTCTCCTATCTCTTTGTCCCTCTGTCTCTCTCTGTGCCTCCCTTTCAGTCTTTGTCTCTTTCATCCTCAGTCTCTCTCGGCCTCTCTCTGATCAGCTCTTGCTCTCTCTGTCTCTCTCTCATCCTTGAATAAAGCTGCCCAGACTGTACCTCCAGCAGCACCGAGGGCCTCCCAGAGGCCCCACAGAACAGGGCAAGGTGGACACTGGGCCAGGCCCATGTGACAGGTGGGCACAACAATTTTGCTGGAACTTGCCCTCTGGCCACGTGAAGACTGTCTCTGGCACCAGGGCATTCTGGGCATGCACAGCAGGCTCTGAGGGCGCTCACTTATAGCTGATTCACTTTGCTCATACAGCAGAAACTAACACACCATTTGTAAAGCAATTATACTCCAGTAAAGGTGTTAAAAAAAGAAATGCTAACAACAACAACAAAAAATAAGCAACAGTATTGGGCGGCTCCACTCATCCTGGGAGACACGGAGGAAAGGTGATTACATGCTGTGTCCACGAATCTGTGAAGCCCTGTGTCTTCCTCCCAGGGAGCCAGTGTTCTCATTCTCTGTATTCTTTGGTCCTTCCAAGTGGCAGGAAAGACCTTTAGAAACCAGTGTCTGAACAAACTGCCAGCTGGAAAACCACAGGTTTCTGCTTTTTCTAAGTGAGCTGGAGGGAGTGGAGCTGGGGCTGAGGGATAGGTAAAGAATTACTGAAGATATAATAGGTACAGCAATGCAGAGCCCCATAACCTGAAAGACTTGAAAGGGCAGCTGAGTCCAGGGCTTCTGACTGTACACACTTGGGGCCAGTTCATCCCCCACTCCCCCCGCGACCACCACCACAAAAAAATTGCCACCCAGCAACCAATATATGAATCAGAGTAATAATAAGGGCCATTTCTCTTGGGTCAGCGGTCTATCAGCCACTCTTTGTATATTATAATATCTTAGTCAATCCTACCAAAAATCCTAGGTAAGTAGTCCTCTCTCCATTTCACAGATGGAGAAACTGAGGCTCAGAGAGGTTAAGTAACTTGCCTAAAGTTATACAACTAGTGAGTAGAAGAGCTAAGATTAGAATCTAGGACCATCAGACTCCAGGCTGCATGCTTGCCCCATTGTCACCCTGAAGAAAACATTTTAGTCACTTGGAAATGGTTCTTTTCATACCTGAGTGTCCTTTCTGTGAGTGGATCAGAATATATTGATAGGAACATTTGGAGACAATTAAGCATCTGGTCAAGTTCACCTCTCCTCCCTGCCTTCCAGGCAGCACGTGGATTCTCAGCTTGTCCAGGAGCAGTGCTGTTCCGATCAGTCTAGGTAGCAAAGGCCCACAGTGATGTCTGTGGAGCTTCAGGAAATATTCCATTTGCTGCATCTTACCAGTGGTCAAAACAAAAACAAAAACCAGATATTAAAAGCTTAAGAAAAAGGTATGGAAGAAAAATTTACAATTGATAAAATTCTAGTATTTTTTTCTTTTCTTTGAATTGGGATAAAACTGACATCATTCTCATTATTGTGGCAGGATACTTTGTTCACTAGATTTTTTTTGTGTGTGTGGTACACGGGCCTCTCACTGTTGTGGCCTCTCACTGTTGTGGCCTCTCCCGTTGCGGAGCACAGGCTCCGGACGCGCAGGCTCAGCGGCCATGGCTCACGGGCCCAGCCACTCCGCGGCATGTGGGATCCTCCCGGACCGGGGCATGAACCCGTGTCCCCTGCATCAGCAGGCGGACTCTCAACCACTGCACCACCAGGGAAGGCCTGTTCACTAGATTTGACCCAAAGGTCTAAGAAGGGAAGGAAGGGCTCCCGGGGGACCTCCTCCCACATGTAGCTGCTCCTCTGATCAGCAGTGATTAGGAGGACTGCGTGTGCCTTACACTTCTCAGGTCAGAGAGAACTTCAGAAACAAAAGGTTAAAAAAAAAGACACTTGGTCCATCTATCTGTAGACTCTTCCTTACTTCTTTCAGTGAAGAGAAGAGTCTCATTCATAGCCATTGTTTCTGCGAACAAGAGGGGAGAAAAGGGTGGCTTGAAAGGCAGCCAGGCAGCGCAACACGCCACACCCACTCAGGGATATTTAAACTTGCTGAGGCTCTTGGAGTTGATCTCTCCCTGCAGTGACCTCACGGGGACAAGATGTGTATGTCTGGTGCCAGGATAAGGCTGTGGCTTCACCCACAAAAAAAGTTTATGAGGTTTAAAAGAATGCATTACTCTAATAATACAATAGTGACCCAGAGAATATACACCCAAAGTGGATTTGGGCCCAATTGCTAATTTGGCAGTCTTCATGTGACATGAACTTGATTCCATTCCATTCCACAAATATTCCCTGAGTTCCTATTGTGTGCCAGTGCTGAACTAGACACAGAGCTCTGACCCAGAAGAGCTTATTCACTCTAGGAAGGGAGATCAACTAGGTACTCAAAGAGGGAGGGGCGTTCAACAGTCAACAAATGTTTTTTGAGGGCCTACTAGGTGCCAGGCATTCAGAATGAAGGATTCCTTAAAAAAGCTTTTTGGAGGAAGCCTGATGGCAAATTTGACTCCCTTTTTTGATCAAATAAACCACACTCAATTTAATTTCACGAGCAAGTCCCTATTATTTAGGGAATTTAAAAAATAATGTTAATGCTTTTTCATTTTAATTTTTAATGTGTTTCCTGCTAGGCTTTAAGCTTCATGGCGGCTGGGCTGCAGTTGTGCCCTGTGCACAGTTTGTCTCCAATGCTGAGATGGTGTCTGGTCTAGTGAGTAGTCTAGAAAAGCATGAACCTGGGGAAGCTCCTGGCCTGCAGGGGTGGATGTGAGATGGAGAAGGGATGAGGAACAGGAGGCCTGCTCACAAATTATCCTACAAGACAGAGCGACATAAGTTTTCTAAGAGAAATAGCAAAATCTCTCTCTCTCTCTCTCTCTCTCTCTCTCTCTCACTCACACACACACACACACACACACACACACACACACACACACACACGCAGAGTCAATTAAGGGCATAGGATGAATTGTGGGCTTCATACTCCCATGGCTCGCTGAACTGGCCATAGTTTTCATAGCTTTGAACAATCAAATTGCAGATACCTTGAGTGGCTCTCTCAACACCCACTTCAACCTCTTTTCTTCTTGCCATCTCTACCATAGAGTCTGAAAAGCTAAACTACTTAACTTCCCAGCCTCCTCAGCAGCTAAGGATGGCCACATGAGATGGTCATCCCTAGCCAAATGAGATGAGGCCAGTGAGATGTTGGCAGAAGTCCCTGGGAGGACTTCCCTTTGAGAATATAAAGGCAAACATCACAAGGAGAAAGTGTTTGCCTTGTTGGCCTTCATGTAGCCCCCCTTCCTGCCTGGAATGAGGACTGGAGGTACAGCAGCCATTCTGCAACCATGAGGATGAAAACAAGTCAGGCAAGGACGCGGTAGGAACCTGGGTTCTGAGAGGTCCCTGAAGCGGTGCCACTCCTGCCTTGGACTGCTCACCGCTGGGCTCCTCTGACAGGAGAGAGAGAGATCCCCTCCTTTTTCTTGCCATCCCTACCACAGAGTCTGGAAAGCTAAAATAATTATTCAAGCCACTCTAGTTGGTTTCTTTTACTTGTGCCTGAGCATAAGCCTAATAATATGTATAAAACAACCACTACTGACCACTTTCCACAGGCTGGAGGCTTTGTATTCATCAGTCACCATGCTGAGAGGCACAGAGAGCTAACATTTTTGGAGCATTCACTCTGTGCCAGAAACTTTTCCGAGTTATTTAGGTGTATCTCTTCTCCACTCCTCACTTATTATCAGTCCCAAACTACAGATGAAGAAGCAGGTTTGGAGAGGCTATGTAGATTGCACACATCTGGTAAAGGGCAGAGCTGCTAGCTGAGCTCTTCGCCACTCACCTATGACGTCTCCTTTCTGTCTCTTTAATAAAGTCATTCTCAAGGAGTGGCCCCCAGACCTGCAGCATTGGTATCCCCTGGGAACTTGTTAGACATGAAAATTCCCAGTCCCTACCCTAGACCTACAGAATCATAATCTAGGATGTGGGACCAGCACTCTGTGTTTCAACAAGCCCTAAAGGGGATTCCAATGTGTGTTAAAGCTTGCCAAGCCCTCTTTAGAATATGTGAGGAGCCTCCATTTTCCTCTCCTGGACATTTCTTATTGCAGCTCCCATTGGGCTCCTCCTTGGGTTCTAAATCTTGGAGTCCTTTTTTGATCCTAGATCCTGGTTGATCTCTGCAGCTGCTTTAATGCAGGAAGAAAAGGGATTCTTTGCTGTTTTGGCCCCAAGTCCAGCTTGGGCCTCAGATCCACAGCCACCTAAATGCAGTGGTGTTCCAGGAACGCTGTCAGGAACGAGCCTCTCTAACCCAGGTAGCCCCTGCAGCCCACCCCAGGCTGGACCGGCTCATTTGCTGCTCCATGTTCTCCAGTCTCTTTTTCATACATGCCAAAGGACCTCCAAGAGTCCACCTTGGGAAACCCCACCTGGAGCTCCCATTTCCCTCCCGGCTCGATCTTTGGCCCAGGTGGCCTCTAAGGGCCTCTGCAGTTAGGGCCTGGAGCCAAAGAGGTGCTTCTAATTTCCAGGGTTTGTGAGTTTTTTCACAGACTCAGAGCTAGAAGGGGACTTTGGGACCATCCAGTTCAATCCCCTGATTTTATCAAAAAACAGAGGCTGAGGGAAGAGAAGTGATAGGTCCATGTTTATCAGAGAGACGGTAGAAAGATGGGGTAAAGCCCAATGGAGTAGACGTGGTAGATGCATGTCCCGAGTCTGCAGTGCGGGATGCTGCCTGTCTGACACCCAAGAGCAACTTCATGTTGCCAGCCCCAGACACACGCCTACTGACTGAGGTACAAACAGGCCCCAGATGCTTCAGCTCCCGTTGGACAAAGTTCATGTCAAACTCTGGGCTAACCCACACTTACTGATGCTCCTCTTGAGGATGGAGAGAAATCTCAGACCAGCAGAGTAGAAAAGAGAGGAGAGGACAGGGCTACTGACCTGGGGAAAGAGACCAAAAGATTTTCTGCTTGCAATGATTTCCTTTGAATGTATCCCAGGTTTGAGCTGTCCCTGCAGAATATTAAGGGGATATTTATGATACTGATGGGGTTAGGAAGAGGAAACTGGGGACCATCAGTAAAGGGACCTTTAAGGGAGGGTGAGAATGACTGTGTTTTTCTCCAAGGCCACTTGGAAGATAAATTCAGGCCCTTCCACAACAGCTACTGCCATGTTCCCTTAGCACAAGTTTTCATGTCTCAAGGTAACAAAGGCAAAGGACACCATACCTCCAAGGTGAGTTCCAGAAGAGAACCTCCTTGTGCTCTGGAGGATGGCTCAACAGAGGCCAAGTTAATTTACTTAAATTGTGCTATACTCAGGTGCTCAGCATAATTTTAAAGTGATAATGAACATACGAACTCTTGTTTCTGGGTAGTTTATCTAGTGACATCTCTTGGCATTCACAGGCAGCCAATTTCTTCTGGAGGAATTTCCACTAATCTCTTCTCCAGGACTAGACCTTGGCTCCCAAGGCAGTGTCAGTGAGCTCAAGGCATAGCTTGACTTGAGCCCTAGCATTGCCAAAGCAAAATGCCCTGGCTGTAGACAAGTGGACAGAGATTTATAGAGCTTTTTCCGAGGTCCCCAAAGCCAGGATGGTTTGCAGCAGTCTGTGAGCTTTGGAGTCTTTCATGCTTCTGGGATGTGGGGAGTAGAGGTGTGAGGGGGAAGGAGGTGACAGTAGGGAGAGCAGCTCAAGTACATCTGATCAGCCTGAGCCACTCTCTGTCCTACTTCTCCTTCCTCATCTACCATTTCTGTGGCAGCTTTCCCACCTCATCTGCACTTCGTCTTTATGCCAAACAGATTTAAGTTATTTGGGGTGACATATTGTTGGTTTCCAGACTCTGATTCTCCCTGGGAATGATCTTCAACCAAATAGAAAATATAATTTGTAAAATACCCCATTCAGATTTGCTTCAAAATAATATGGAAGGGGAAAGCAGTGGGGTTACTGATGAAACAGGATTGCCTCTGAGTTGATCATTGTTAAAGCTGGGTGATGGCATTATTCACAATAGCCAACAGGTGAAAACAACCCGAGTGTCCATCAACAGAGGAATGGACAAACAAAATGTGGTATATACATACAATGGACTATTATTTAACTTTGAAAAGGAAGGCAATCCTGACACATGCTACAACATGGATGAACTTTGAAGGCATTATTCACCCACAGAAGTTGAGATATATATATATATATATATATTATTTTTTTACAGATATGCAAGGATCCAACAATTATAGCACTCTCTGAAGAAAATAGTTTCAAAAAGACTCTGACCAAAATCAAATAGGTTAGAGAAGAGAGGAAACAGGGGTGAGCAATAAATCATGTCTCCTTATATATACATATACACACGTATATATACATGCTTACCTCTATATACACACACACACACATATGTGTATATATGTATACCTGTGCATAGATTTATACACATATATATAGTTCAGTATAAATGGATAATGATAGACTGGAAATGTGTAATGCTGAATAAGAATTCTTAAAATAGAGGTGAAATACTGCAAAGGAAATTCTAATGAGATCTAGAAAGAAAAGTACCACGCTACTTCAGCAAAACCTAGGTGTTGGGGGCAGGGCATACAGAGTAAAAGCATCCCAGAGGCTCTTGGGATAAGGAGAAGAAAATGGGGGAAGTAGAAGTATTCTCAGTATCTCAATGGCATAAATCTTAGAAAGTCAAAGCAGAGAGTTGACTCCCATGCTCCAGCTCATTTTTCACGAAGCTCCCCAAATGCTAAACAGATTTCCTGTACCCTTGGTGACAAGAACCTCCTCCCTGGCCAAAATCCTGCCCCACTTTCTCATCCCAGTCATATGCCTGGCCTCACAGCCATCTCCTGCAGGGGCAGCCAGCAAGCATCCTAGGCTGTCTCATGCTCTGTAACAAAATGCCTGGAGCCCACCTCTTTCCTAGTCTCCTTTTTCTAGGAGGGGGCCGTGACTTGCTCCCATGAACCCAGGCAGGGACTCTTTCCCATCACTTCTTGCAATGAGGGATTTCATGGGGCCTGAGGGAGGAAATCAGGTCTCTGCTGCCCTTGGGATTAGTGCCATTCTCTCGTCTGTTCCCCCAGAAGGCCCTTTCTCTAGGTCTGACATAACTTTCTCCTCCAAGACAGGACCAGCGAGAATCCATTTGTGTATAGAAAGACGAGAAGATACTTTTGGCATATTGTAATGTGAAAGAAGCAGGCTGCAAAATAATTTATATAATATACCTCTATTATAAAAAAAATCCCACAAAACTATATTACGCCTTCATTGCATAGATATATAAATGGGGAGGGAACTGGGATTGGAGGTAAGCAAAGGGGAGTTTAGTTTTATCTATATTGTTTGAGTGTTTTACCGTAGGAATGCAATCATGAATCACATGTGTGTAATTTAAATATATACTTAACCCATAACAAGAAGAAAGACCTTCATGCTTTGAAGGGCAGATACGTCCATTAATCCATTCATAAATGCCCACTGTAGGTCAGTAGCTGCTGGGGAGAAGAAATGACTCATACGTAGCTGAGTCCTGGAGGCATTCTCTGTCTGGCAGAGGAGATAAGACGTGTAAACCAGTAAGTGAAATAGGAAGACGCCCAGTGGAGAACGATGTGTGCAAGAGCAGATGAGGAGAGAATTTGGGAGGAGATGAGCGAGAACAGTAAGCACTTGAGTTTGACTAGCCTGGGTGGGGGGGAGAGGAAGTAGGGGAGAATAGTAAATGATACAGCTAGAAAGGGAAACCAAGGCAAAAGCGTTCATTTATTTATCTAATGCTTCCTGAGTGCCAACGAATTTCACTGCCTAATGGTGGGAGAGGGGAGAGGTTGTCTGGGGCAAACAATAAATACATTTTGCTGTATACCTGAAACTAACACAACTTTGTTAATCAACTATGCTCCAATATCAAATAAAAATTAAAAAAAAAAAAGACCTTGGGAAGGCCAGCTGGCTGGAGATAGCAGATTCAGGAGTCCTTGTTTCTGGGTGGAGGACAAAGCATGGGAAGGATCAGTCAAGGAGAGCACTTGGTGTGGGACCAGGAAAGGAGAGGGTCATTATGGAATCTCAGCAAAACAGGGAAAGATCTAGGGAAAGATGCCAGGACTTCAGTTACCCAGGAAGGTTACAAAGGAGCCAACAGAGGAATTGGGTTCTGGCATTTCCACCTCAAACTTGGACTCCTACCCTCCAAGGGTGGTGGCCCATCTGATTCTGTGTGTGCATCTGGCACTGGCTGCACAGAGCTGCAGCTGGGAGCCGACCGGGTGAGGCAGAGACAAGAAGAGAGGGCCTCGCTTACAGCATGGAGGAGGGAGGGGTATAAACTGGACATTCAGGATATAAGAACTGCTAAATAGTGAAAGGAGTAACCACATCCTCTGATTAGGGGTCATGTCCAAGGTGACGGTGCTCTGCATCTCGCCTTCATGGTGTTCTCCACTGGCTCCTCCCCTATGGCTAGCTTGGGAGCCCACTCTCCCCAGCCTCAGAGAGGAGACAAGGAGCACCACGTCCTCCTGCCTGTATGTGGGTTCAGGACTTTGCCTTAGTGGGCTGCTGGTGAGTGGTGAGTGGCAGGCATGTTTTACAACCCCAGATTAAATGCTCCTTCCATATGAGTTTATGTTTATGTTTTTCAGATTTCATCTTTCTATGAATAAAATGCAAGCTCAGTTTGACAGTCAAGGCTACCATAACCTGGTTCCATAATACTTAGCTGTGGCTGGTGTCTTCAGTACGTGCTACCCTTCTCCATCCTGCTCCCTGCCCCAGGGGCTATCCTACAGTAGCCTCTGGCTTCTGTTGGGTTCAGCTACTGGGGAGCTCCAGAGGGATACCTGAGTGGTGCGGGGGGGTGATGACAGGGTATTTATTCCTCTGGGTCTAAGTGTGATGCTGGCTTTATGAGACTGAAGCTTGCAATTTTATTGGTCCACAAAAACCAAAAATATCACCAAATGCAGAAAAATAGCAATATTTTTCTGTTTTCAGCAGCATACTCTTTGCCTCTTCATCTGACAAATTTGTAATAAATTTTTCTAGAGAAAGAACAGAAATATAATCCATTCTTTCCTCTAGTGGGTTTGATTGGAATTGGATTCTTTTTATATTGGTAACATAGAACCATTTCAGTTTCACAACTCATCATTTGTAATGTCATGTAAAAATCTGAGATTGCTGTCCCATTTGGGAAGACCTCTATCATTTTCTTCCATATATAACTAAGATTTAGAGCATTTCAAATTTTCTTGTTCAGGAATTAATCTTAAATACTCTTTGAATTGCTCAGACTTATAAACCAGCTTGCCTTTGGGCCCCATTATAGTGGTGGCATACCATGAGTTTTATGTTCTCTTTTATAGAGGGTGCTGTGTGGTTTTTTTTTTTTTTTTTTTTTTAATTATTTATTTATTTATTTATTTATTCATGGCTGTGTTGGCTCTTCGTTTCTGTGCGAGGGCTTTCTCTAGTTGCGGCAAGTGGGGGCCACTCCTCATCGCGGTGCGCAGGCCTGTCACTATCGTGGCCTCTCGTTGCGGAGCACAGGCTCCAGACGCGCAGGCTCAGTATTTGTGGCTCACGGGGCTAGTTGCTCCGTGGCATGTGGGATCCTCCCAGACCAGGGCTCAAACCCGTGTCCCCTGCATTGGCAGGCAGACTCTCAACCACTGCGCCACCAGGGAAGCCCGATGCTGTGTGGTTTTGCCCAGATTCCCTCATGGGGTCAGCGCAGCCATCTCTCAGCTGCTGGAATATAGGATCTGCTGGGGCCACATTCTGGTCGGCTTTTCCCAGTCCTGCCATCCTCATTTCCTTACAAGTATAACTCCTGAGAGCTCTCCACGGTAAAAAAGTTACGTGCAACTTTCCATTTCATAGGCCATTTCTAGGGAACCCCATCTAGGACATCTTCATAGATGTCAGGATTTTGTATCAAAGCAGTAAGAAATGTAAATTTTTTGCCAATGAGTTCATATGCTTTACTCCTCCATTAATGAGATTATCGAATAATCCAAGGTCCTTTAATTCTATTTGCATTTTCTTTCTTCGTCTTAATAAATTGCTAATTTTGATATGATGTGATATTTTTTTATGCCTATAGGCTATAAACACAGGAATCTGAGAACTAGTATGTGAAATTCCATTTAAAAAGAAATAGTATGGTGCGTTTATAGTTGCAGGTGCTGCGTTATACTACTGACAATGAGAACTGAATTCTAGACTTAAAATTTTATGTCTGATGATGGGCCACAGACCAGCCCTGGTTCCTCACACAAACCTCTGTTCTCTTCACTACCCACATACATCCATGCTGGGCACCAAAGGACACATCCTTATTACAACTGACCTCTCTGTACCTTCAAGTCATGACATCAGATGAGTTGGCGGTAAGAGTATTCCTGGAAGCCATTCCTACATGAAGACAGCTAGCGGTGAATTAAATATATACAGAGTGACTGTGAGCAACTTAAATATATCACATCAAACCCAAACTCATCTCCTCCTTAACCAGATCCTAAAAATGCCCATGACGCCTCCAAAGCCACCCAACATAGGATGTGTGTGGCAGAGGGAAACTAGGATCAAAAATATCTTACTTTTACAAAATTTACCCCCCAAAATTTATAAAAACATGGAACATATGAACTTTGCTAGGGTTCCTTCCCAGGCCTGGGAAGGGGCCTGTGCAGCTCTGAACCCTACAGCTTGAACTTGACCAGTTTCATTGTAAATCCGCCTCTGCCAGGACCTCTCCCTGCAAGGTTGCCTGGAACTGGCTGCATCCTTGACTGAGGCCTCTGTTCTTCTACGGCAGCTGTTCTATTGCACACTCTCTCTCTGTTCTAGTCATAGTCTCTCTGTGCCTAGAGGTGTAATGCCTTGGCTCTTACCGAGCCTGGTTTACTGGGCTATTCTTTATGGTTCTCCTACACCCACACGTTTGCAAATAAACCCTTTTCAAATTATCCCATCTTGGGTGTGCCCTCTGTTTCCTGTTGGGACCCTGACTAGTCATCACTCCCTCCTCCCCAACAAGACCTCTGTTTCCCTCCAGTTGCCCCCTGACTCCCCCTTCCTCACCCACCCCAGATCATTCATCCTCCCAGGCCTTGGCTTCCACCATCCCCCTGCCTAAATGTTGTCAGCAAATCTTGCCCTTTCTTCCGGGCCCAGCTCCACCCTACCCTCCTCCCCAGTCAGAGTAGTGTTCAGGAAGCACTGCAGGGTGAATGGATGTCTGGACATTATCTGAGAAGTGTCTGCTTTGCAGAAGCTCCCAGGAAGGGGGAGGGGTTCCTGAAGATACTGATTTTACAATTAACCCTCGGAGAAGGAGGCTCTTTAGAACATCTTTCCTGGAGACTAGCCTCACTGTTTATTGCATCACTTAGGGAGACCCTGTCAAAGTGAGGAAGGTTTCTTCCATCCCCCAGGTGAACGTGGTGGGATTCCCTGTATCTGTGAGTATGTGAGTGATTAAAAGAGAAGCTGGCCAAGTTCCCTACACAAATCATTTCCAGCCACAGTGCCCGAGGGATTCTGCTGGAATGCAGGGCAGGAACACAAATGGATTCTCACTGGCCCTGTCTTGGAGTAGAAAGTTATGTCAGCCCTAGAGAAAGGGCCTTCTGAGGGGGAGCAGAGACCTGATTTCCTCCCTCAGGCCCCATGAAATACCTCATTGCAAGAAGTGATGGGAAATAGCCCCTGCCTGGGTTCATGGGAGCAAGTCATGGCCCCCTCCTAGAAAAAGGAGACTAGGAAAGAGGTGGGCTCCAGGCATTTTGTTACAGAGCATGAGACAGCCTAGGATGCTTGCTGGCTGCCCCTGCAGGAGATGGCTGTGAGGCCATGCATATTACTGGGGTAAGAAAGTGGGGCAGGATTTTGGCCAGGGAGGAGGTTCTTGTCACCAAGGGTACAGGAAATCTGTTTAGCATTTGGGGAGCTTCGTGAAAAATGAGCTGGAGCATGGGAGTCAACTCTCTGCTTTGACTTTCTAAGACTTATGCCGGAAAAAAATGTAGGGGCTTTCAAACCAGAAAAGTACCAGATGTCTGGGGAATTGCTTTCTCTGGTTGATTTGAAATTAGGACATGTTTTTATCTCCTTCATAAAATTAGAAAGGTATGCCTGTCTAAATGGAAGTAGTGATTGATGACCTCTTGACTCTCCACATGTGAGTGGGCAGGATGGGGGCGTGGGAGTTGGTGTGGTTAATAGTCCGTGGAACGTATCATTCAGCCTCAGTGGAAAGAGCACTGACCACAGGCAGTGTCTGTGACCTAGGCCAAGTCCCAGCACTAAGTGTTGTGACCTTGGGCGAGTCAATTTCCTATTCTGAACCTCAGTGTTCTCGTCTATAAAATGAGTTAATTGGATGAAATGATCTTTACTGTCTCTTCTATTTGTAAAAATTCTATGATTCTCTTAGAACCAGCCACAGGCCATTGAGATTGTAAACCTGGTTTCTAGTCCTGTGATTAGGTGAGTTTATTCTCCTGTGAGCAGCACAGTAAGGAAGCCAGGAGCACAGTCCTCGGGCCCTCATCTTGACTCCGCCTCTTCCCATATGTGAGCTTGGAGAAGTCAGCCTATCTCTTTGAGCCTCAGTCACTACCCCAGGGCTCACAGGGTCGGATCTGGTTTCTCATTCCCCAGAGAGAAGATTTATGGTACAAAACCAAAACTGTCCTGGGTCTCGCTGTTTTGGTTCCAGCTGGGGAGACACGTATTTCTGAGCCTCCTCAAATAAACATTAGTTTGTCATATATCCTGCCTTAAGATCCACCTCAAAATGTAATCCCCTGGGACTTAAATGGAGCATAAATACACAGAAGATGAAAGTATCTTGGGTGTCCCTCATTTAGGCTCCCATTACCTTCCAAAGCTGAGTCTCATCCCCGACACTGTTCTCCTTAGGTGGCTCAAGATTGCCAGGACACTCATGGGGCCATTTGCAGGAGGAGAAGACCCATATCCTTCTGGCAGTTTTCCATGACCCTGAATCCTGGAATCAAAAACATCACCCCACTGGGTTTCAGTCCCTCAGAATGCTTCCACCTCACCCTGACTGCTAAGTTATTGGTGAGAGAACCTCCTTAAACACAGGAGCTGGAAAGAAGTGATGCTTTCACAAGGAAACAGGTAGAACAGGTAAGGCCTAAAGGCCTTGTCTCATAGCACTAGTTTTGGATCAGGCAAGCCCAGATTTTATTCTCAGTGGATCATTTTCTAGCTGTGTGATCTTAGGTAAGTTACTTAACCTCCCTGAACCTCAGTGCCCTCCTCTGTGAATACTACCTTCCAGCATGGCCATGAGGCTTAGAGATACTATACATAGAACAATCTTCTCTGTGCAGTGGCTCACGTGTATCTGGAGCTCAATACATTTTAGTTCCTTCTCCTTCTCCTTCCTTGCATGAAATATGAGAAAGTGAAAAGTTGATGACTGTTAGCTTAATAGCATCGTGGGCTCATCATATCAGGCCTGTACCCAGCTCTCCAGCCTATCTTTTCCCCAACCTTTCATCTTCTCTGAACTGGTCACACAGAACCATCTCAACACACATCCTTGTGCCCGCCCCAATCTTCACTTGCCTAAGTATTTCTCATTCTTCAAGGTCTGGCTCAAATTCCAGGTTATGCAGGAAGCATTCCCTGACTTCTAACTAGAAATCAGCACTGCCTCCTCTGAATTACTGCAGTACTTTTGCTATCCACTCATCATTTTTCCCTTCTACGAACGATAGAGATGTAAAAATATTGCCCCTCCCCCCTCAACCAGCAGACCATGAATGATAAATACTGTGCATGTATCATCTCAGAAACCCTCAGGAGAGTGATCTGCACGAAGCTGACACTCAGAAAACAGTCTTGATTGAATAAATGAATAGAGATGTATTTATCTGAGGTAGAAGATGAGATAAGATAAACGGTAGCTCTTCAGAAAAGGGAATAGAGGAGAAAGGGAAAGTAATGCTATTTGCAAACCTATTGTGTGAGATGAATATTGCAATCCCAGTTTACAGCGGTAGAAAATGAAGCTGGTGGAAGCTAAGTAATAATGTTATATAACCATTAACAGGCACAATTATGTGCTGAGTACTGTACAGTGCTTCACATGCATCATTTCATTTAATACACCCAACAACACTTATGAAGTAGTATTATTCCCATTTTGTAGATGAGGAAGCTGAGGCCCAAAGAAGTTAAGATAAACCAAGTTTACAAAGCTCCTCTACTAGAGGGGGGTCCTGTAAATTTATACACTGTACCTCAAATGTGCATACTTGGTGGGGTCCTTTATTGTCCATAACTGATGAGTTTGACCTCTAGAGCCCCAAATGTCACTGAGGAGCGGGAAAAAAAATCAAAATTTGTCAAGTCAAAGATCTCAGGGTGTTTTTTTTGAGGAAGAATGGGTGTAAAAGAAATTTTTTTTTGAGATGTTATTTTTTGTGTTTATTTTTTCCCAGTTTTCTCAGTTTCTTTTGAACGAGTATTTAAATAATTCAAGGCTCAAACTTCTTCCCAGGCTATCTCTCCCTCTCCAGGCTATTGCTCCTCCCCTCTGCCCCTTGAGAAGGCTGGTCCTTGTTCGCTTCTGTAGGTTCTCACCACCCTAAGTCCCTACTATGCCTGCTCACAGGGCCCTATTCACACCTGCAGCCAAAGTCCATGCCGCACAAGCATGTGGCCTGTTCTCTGGCCCGGCACGATGTGACGTCCCCTCCCTCTTTCCGCCCTGCTGCTGGCTCAGCGGCACCCCGGCTGTCACCAATACAGCAGATCTGGGTCTTGGCCTGTCCCTTATGGTGTGGGCGGTCCTCCTCACAGACTCTGCTTTGGGTCACTTCCCCCTGTGGCGGGCCTGCTGGCCTCAGCTCTTGGTGACCTTTTGCATTCCCCACTGGGGGCCCCCAGGAGCTTCTGGCTCAGGCTGGGAAGCACCAAGCTGGGGGCAGTCCTGCCTCAGGCCTGCTCTCTGCTCTGTGAGCCGACCCCTGGTCAGTGTGGGATCCTCTAAGGCAGTCTCCTCCCAGAGTCTCTTAGGCAGGAAGAGGAGCCCAGCCTTTTGCTCTGGAATCTCCCTCAACTGAACTGACGGTTTCTAATCCTCACCTTCTGGGCACTTCTTCCTTTCCTTTTCTGCCTCCCACTCCTTGTCTCCTTGTTCCTTTCCCTCCAACTGTTTGACAGCGATGGTGCCTATGTCGCATCCTCCTCCTTCTTGCGGTGCCGTCCACCTTATTCTCTTTCTTAGAGCCATAAAGGCAGAATGACTGCAAGAAGAATATATAAGGAAGGTATTTTGAAAAGTGTTATCGTTGTTCCACTTGTAGCACTAGAAATTAAATCCAAAAGTGTCCAACTCTAAAGCTTAGCTCTCAACCACCATGTTATAGATCCCAATACTACATAACTAGAGTAAAGGGGGCTTCCCTGGTGGCGCAGTTGTTGGGAGTCCACCTGCCGATGCAGGGGACACAGGTTCGTGCCCCGGTCCGGGAGGATCCCACATGCCACGGAGCGGCTGGGCCCGTGAGCCACAACTACTGAGCCTGCGCGTCCGGAGCCTGTGCTCCGCAATGGGAGAGGCCACAACAGTGAGAGGCCTGCGTACCGCAAAAAACAAAACAAAACAAAACTAGAGTAAGGGATTGAACCCAGGTCTAATCCAACCTCAAAATCCAAGCTTTTCCATTAAGCCATTTTTCTTTTTCGTTCCACCAACAGAAAGCACCCCCAGACCCTGTTCCCTCCAGATGTATCCTGGGGCCTCCTTTCTGTGCCATAGCAGGGGCAAAGCCCCAGAGCCCTCACTTCAGCACCAGGGCCTCCTTCCTCCCTCCCGAGCAGAGTCCAGGGCATCTCCAGTGTTGACTCAACGGTGCATTAGGAGCAGAAATGGCAAAGACCTGTCTTGGGAAGCACCTGTGCATTTGCTTGCTTGCTTCCGATCACTTAAAGCAGGGCTGAGCGGCCCTTTAATGGGTTTGTTTTTGTGTTTGGTGTATTCCTCCGACAGGGTGAGTGGATTTCACTTAGCTGTGTAAAGGAGGAAAGGCAGTGTGTGAGCCGCGTGGTGCAGCGAACGTCGGCTCGAGCTGAAGGCTACTGAAGTTTCCCACTGGCCTCAGAAAGCCTCTTGAGAAACTTACTCTCCTGGTTTGGTGCAAGGTTTGTTTTATTTTGTTTTCCCCTCAGCCAGATATTCAGAATCTGTTTCACTCACCTGGAAAGTTGCATCATCTTGAGAAGCACAAGGCAATTAAGAGATTCCCAGCTGCTCCTGTTGCTACTGTGTATTCGCAGGCAGAGAGAGAGCACAATTGGCCTCTTAGAAGTGCGTTTGTTGCTAAGTAGAAATGGGGAGCTGAGGCAGTTTCTCAGGTCATTCTGATAAACATGAACGATATTTGCCCCAAATATATTGGGTCATAATTTTCAGCTAGAGGCAAAAGTGAGGCATCTCCTGGATTACGTTAGTTCTTTACTACAGGTATGGAAAAACCTAGTCTAAGGATTTAATTTAGCAACCTCTTACTGAGTTTCTGTTGCACAAGAGAAAGGGTCTGGGCAGGTCAGCATTTTGATTACAAAGACAGGTAAGACATGGCCTTGAACCTTGTGGTTTCTGGCTGGTGGGGGTGGCTAGGGATGAAGCATACAGTGCCTGCTCCCCTTAGGAAAATCCTCTGTGTCTTAACCCCGCCCTGACCCTATTGCTTCACAGCCTGATTTCTGGAAAGGTTGGTTCACATGCACTGCCTCTAAGTCTCCTCCTGCTTCTGCTCCCTGCCATCCGCTGACCCTGCTTTAGCTACCACACTGACATGCACACTTTAGTCTTTATCTTACTAGGGTTGCTGTAATTAGCAAATAAAAGTAGAGAATTTACTTATACTAAAAAAATTTGTTTCAATCTGAAATACAAATTTAATTGGGCACTCTTTTTTTTTTTTTATTAGTTTTGGCTTTATTTACTGGCATGGATGATCATATAGGGCACTCTGTATTTTATCTGGCAACACCAACTCTTACGTGGCTTGTCTGCCAGCTCTAACCTAGAGACTGTTCCTTCTTTCTTTTTTTTTTTGCAGTACGCGGGCCTCTCACTGTTGTGGCCTCTCCCGTTGCGGAGCACAGGCTCCGGACGCGCAGGCCCAGCGGCCATGGCTCATGGGCCTAGCCGCTCCGCGGCATATGGGATCTTCCCGGACCGGGGCACGAACCCGTGTCCCCTGCATCGGCAGGCGGACTCTCAACCACTGCGCCACCAGGGAAGCCCTGTTCCTTCCTTCTTGAAGTGATCTCCTCCTTTAACAGATGCAACATTGACTGACATCATCTCTCTTCGAGTCTTCTTCCCTTTGGACCACCCCTCAGCCTCTTTTTTTTTTTTTTTTTTTTTGCGGTACGCGGGCCTCTCACTGTTGTGGCCTCCCCGGTTGCGGAGCACAGGCTCCGGACGCGCAGGCTCCGGACGCGCAGGCTCAGCGGCCATGGCTCACGGGCCCAGCCGCTCCGTGGCATATGGGATCCTCCCAGACCGGGGCACGAACCCATATCCCCTGCATCGGCAGGCGGACTCTCAACCACTTGCGCCACCAGGGAGGCCCACCCCTCGGCCTCCTAATCGCTGAGCATCCCCAGAGTTGCAGCCTCTGTTCTCTCTCCCTCATTCTTCCCAGAACACTTTCAGCAGAGTCATGGCCTCAGCCCCAGGGTTCAGCATGGATGAGTCTACTTCTAGCCTAGAGACCACACTTGCTACACTCACCTCAAATCTCTGTACCTCGTGGTCTCTTGGGCAACTTCAAGATGTATCCCAGGTTCCCCAAACTCAGCATGTTGCAAATTTTACTCATGTGTCCTTCTCCATTCCTTCTCCACCCAATCTCAGTGAATTTACGCAATCATCCAACCCACCTGCAAGTCAGAAGACCTGCAATCACTCTCAATTCTGTCCTCTCCCTCCCTGCATATCCAATTTGTCTCCATGAAGTGTGGATTCTATCTTCTAAAGATCTCCCATTTGTCCTCCGCTCCCCCTCTGCCGTTGGCCTATTATAGACCTTCATCATCTCTCACCTAGATCATTGCAGGAGCCTCCTAATTGGTTTCTCTGCCTCCTTTCCACCTCCCTCCCATCTGTCTTCCACACTGTCCCCTGAAGGATTTTGCCAACACAAAATTTGCATTATGCCCTTCACTTGCTTCACTGGTTCTTTATCAACCATTGGGTAACTTGTCATATGGGACTCTTCACCACCTAGTAAATGCCCACCTCTCCAAGCTCATCAGCTGACACAGAACAACCCCAGTCATACTGAAAATATGCTCTCTTCTCCAAGCACACAGTATGGTCTCAGAGTCTGATTTCACACAGGTCATGGTTTTTTTTCTGCAGCGCACTCTTACTCACACTTGAAACCACAGAGAACTACTCATCCTCCCAGCCCCAAGTCAAGCTTTCCACCTTACAGAAGCCTTCCTACATTCTCTAAGAAGACATTGCTGAGGAGGGGTCAGGTGCTCCCTGCTCTATGTTCCTCTAGCTGCTAGAGTCTAGCACTTTTTATTAACCTCTATTAGAAGGCTCTCTAGACAGATGATCTGTTTGCAAATCTTGTATGTCCTGTAATTGAGCATTGCACCAGACCCTGAACTCCTTGAATACAAGGACCATATCTTTTGCTTAGTTTTACTGATATTTAGAACTTTAAAAATATCTGTAAGAATATAGAAACTAATACAACCAACATCTGTGTTCCAGTTTTCCAGAGTTGACCACTATAGTATTGTTTTATTTGCTTCCAATATTATTCCTTTGACACTCCTCTCACCCCTCAGAGACAAAATTGGAGGCCAAAGATCCCCAAGTAGGGATCCCAGAGTAGGTGTTTAAGAAGTGCTGGGGTGGGGTGGCAGGTAATCTGGGAGGAGCAGGACATCAGTGATCAGTTAAGTCATTCTTGTAACAGGCTTTGAAACAGCAGAAATCCAGCTTTTTTCTTAAAAACACCGTTTTCCCAGAGACTGAAGGCCCACTTGAGCTGTATACTGATGGCAAACTGAAAACATTAAATCAAAGAAAATCTTACTTTATGTGGTTTTGGCTTTAAAAAAAGAAGAAAAGATTTTGAAGAATGTGGCAACACTTAAAGCCCTGGTGAAGCTTATTTTGAGTTTGTTTCGGTGCTCTTTCAAAGAACTCTCTCAACCAGCTGAGAAGACTATGTATCAAAATATTAATTGTATCTTTGGGTGGAGAAACTGGAACCAATCTTCTTTTCTGTTTGCCAATCTGCATTTTTTTTAGAGCAATGAAGAAAAGGGAAACTGCTTTAAAACTATATCCAAGGAAAATTAAATAGTTTGAGAAATATTTCATGAGATGTATAGGATTTGAAGAGCTAGAGATTATATGTTGATAGCCTAGAATTTGAAGCTTGAACTTTAATGAGATTTCTCCCTGTCAGGATTATGGATTGACTGTACCACCCAGGGAACAAACAGCTGACCTCAAATCACATGCCAAAATATTCACAATTAAACAATCATTCAAGAAGCTATAAAGCACACAAAATGCATAGTGGCTACAAATAGTCAACAAATGAAGCTTCTGTGTTTTCTTGCCTGAGAACAAGGGGCCTGTTCTTTTAGTATTTATAGCGAATAGTGAGACTCTGTGGAAAAAAATACAGCAGTTGGTAAATGTTCTAAGGGAGGCATTGCAAACATCAGAGAAGCTGGGTGCTCCTGACTTCACCTGTGGTTGGCTAAGGATGAAGGCTGAGGAGGTGGCCAGTGGGCCTCTAGATTACCAATTCAACATAGAAAGTGACCATTCTGAAATCTCAGTTTTTTCCTTTCTGGATTTTAAAACAGGAGAAGTATTTAGTAATGAGAAAGTGATTTATTGAGAGTTTTCCCACATATACTACTCAAATGAGGTGGTGCTTTTTCCCCTAAAGATGACGTCTCTGTTCCAGGACAGATTATAACTGATCAACAGTCTAGAAAGCCTTGAAAAATTTGGAAGCATTTGGAAAATGGGACAGTTTTCTGCACGTATTCAGTCCTAGGCATTTGGCATAGAAAGGGCAACAAAGCAAAGTGCCTGGTTTGGTTTCTTTTAATTAGACCCTCACGTGGGTTTAGTTGTTTTTAGTTTCCCTTGCTTCTCAAGGGAGGAGAGTTGTGCTAATGCTTGCTATTTGCACATCCAAAGGGTGGAGGTGGTTTTTGGCAACCTCTGCACTCACCAGTCCTGAAATACCTTTTAGCTTGGGGTCAGACAGCCACACTTCCCTGAGGACCCCTTGCCAGTATGCCACAGGGTGCAACCAAATCCTATAGTGTGAACTGGAAGGATCGGTGGTGGCACTGGTGTCTGATGGACTGTGAACTGAGGGTGGCAGGTCAGCCTGCCAGGCTCCATTCCAACAAATGCCCTTTAGAGAGCTGACCTTCTGTTTGCTGGGCCTTTCTTTTCTAGATACCATGTGGAATTCTGGTAATAATTCTGGAAATAATTGAAGGCGTTCACTTGTTCAGTATGTCAGTCAGTCAACAAATCTTTCTTAGGCACCTACGATGTGTAACGTACTAATAGATGCAAAGAATGCCACAAGAATAGAAACTTAGACCTGCGAGAGTAATTTATAATTTACCATGTTCATCTATGTTATGTCAAAGAAGATAAAACAGAGACGGTCCTTGCGCTCGAAAAGTTTATAATCTAGTAGGGGAGGTGAAGCATGTACAGAGTACAATTTAGTACATGTCACAAGAAAAACCAAGTTCCTGACCAGGGAATGAACAGATATCCTGGAATCACAAGCTAGTACTTTCACGTTTCAGAGAGTTTGAAAGGGGAGAGACCACATCCAGCTTTGGGCCAGGGCTGTGTCTACACAGGACCTACATGGTGGGATTTGGGTGTGTGAGTGTGCAGCATAGAGTGGCTATACTTTTGTCGCCTTGAAAATATTTTAAAATGTGCTCCCTTGGTTTTGAGGCTCAACATCTTTTTCAGGGAACTGTGCATACCAACCATTGGGTTGCCTTTGCAGCACTTGTACTTTGAAATTTAGCAACATTTTTGGAGCCTAAAAGATAATCAAATCATGACTGACAATTCACATAGATTAAACTTAATGATAGAAAGTCTAAGTCACACGCGTGGGCCATTTTCTAAAGCCACACAATTTAAGGGCTAATGTTTTTTCAAATTGTGGGGGAATAATTTGCAGACTTCAGTGGTTTACATCGTTAACTTGGTCCTAAAATTTTTAACTCTTTAATACAATCTCACAAAGATTCATCACCCTGCCTAGGGAACAAGGCCTCTCCTGGCTGAAAGATAGTTATTCAGTAAACACTTTTTGTTTCAACTCTTTATTCTGAAAATTGTTCTGATATGGTGTGGAAAGATTGCTTACTTTGATGATGAATGTTAATTTTTTCTTTGGTGATTCAATATCTTGTGGCCTCTCAGCTTTCTCGTTCTGAATGCCAATTGCCATTGAACAAGACTGTAGATACAGAAAACATAGGGTTTTAGATGAATGTGTACTGACACAGGAAGATTCCTTTGAAAAAAAAGTTACTCACAAAATCCCCTCTGATAAAAGTGTGTTTGTGTGTGTTGTTCTTCTTTCTTCTAAAAAGAGAATAAAATTAGAACATTCTAAAAATAGTAGCTCACTGTGGATTCTGATTAGTCTATTTTACATTTATGACTTTACTTGTAATCTACAGCCTTCCTCTGGTTTTCATGACTCTCATGTCGTAATTGTGTCTAAGAAGCTAAAAACATGCCTTACAAAGTGTTCCATATTCCTATACCAAGAAAAACGACAGAATTTGCCAAGCTCTGAGCCTGACACAGCCTTCTTTCCCCAACTGATAGAAACAAAAATATACTTCTTAAGAATGCATACAATAATCTGAAGTCTTAGTTTGATTAAATAAAAAAATATAAATTAGTCATATTTATTTCCAGAGGATTTTCTTAGGCTTTTACAGTGCCCAAATAAACTATTACCACCTGAAGTCAAAAGCCATGTAGAATGAATTTTGTTCCAACGGGCCAAAACATTTCTTTTAATCTCTAATACACCCCTGTAATGAGGCAAACATGAAGATGAGAAGCAAACTTGTCTACTGACAAATATAGAAAATGTTTTGCGTACGGAATGAGTGTGTCCATGTTTTTGTTTCCATCTGGATCCTCTTCAGTGTGATTACTTATTTTTAGGTTGGCATTTTAGAAGGAAGATGAAATGGCTTCAGGAAATGATGTGAAAGGTTAAGAAGATGGATGAGAAATGTAAGTCCAGGGCTGTCACGAGGGAAAATGTAGCCCCACGGTATTATGTTCAGTGTATTTCTTAATAAAACAAGCTATCCATATTTCTGCTAAAGCTATATCCTTGAGCCCTGTAAACTTGAGTAGCTACGCCATAGTGTAAAGGATTGTAAGAGAAAATGTGGAATTTGACGTCACATAAGTATAGGGGGAGGCAGTATAACCAAATAATGAAGTGCAAACAGGCCCCAAACAGCCTGACCCTTTTAAAAACACAAAACCTTGGAATCCAGGGGGAGAAAGAGGTATGAACTAGAACAAGGGGACAATTTGGTTAGATGACATTGAGCTCAGACAATCTACAAAAGCTGAATTACAGAACCTTCAAGATAATGTTGAGAAAAGAACCCTGAGAATCTGAATAAATATGAATTATTTTCCTAACGTTTTGAGGAGTTCAAGATATTCTAGAAAGCTTCATATTCTGGTAACTCCTTTATGAAATGTCACAATGAAGTCATCAGTTCTGGCTGTGTCTGTAACTCTGTCATCGGGTGGGCCCCAGGACAGATGAGGGCAAGGAATGCCCCCACCCCAGCCCCTGCTTAGACATCCATGCTTGTCTCTGATCATGCCAGTCCTGCGCCATCTGACTCCTAATTATAGGTTCCCCTTGGGATTCACTCTGGACTTCTGAACTGGGTTTGGAGTTTGTTCATCTTTGGCTGAATCTGAGCTCTCTGTCAAGACCTCAGTTCATATTCATCCTTAAAGTCTTCCACTACAGACTGATTCAGTGACTCTTTCAGGCCCTCCCATTCCCAGCCTGGCTCTAGCCTATTTAGATGCAGCCTCATCTGTACAGGGCACCCTGACCCCTGATGAAAGGGAAGTCCAGCAGGAGTTATGATTTTCATGTTCTAAGGATGAGGAGGTCCACACAGAGGACCTTATCCTTCCTTGTCCACACTCCTCCCCATATGTGGAATGGGTCCTGTACACTGGTCTGTCATTAACTAACATGACCTTTCTGCACTGACACAAAAGGGAAGATGGTTCAAGTTCTACTGGAGGTCTCTTCCCTTTCCTTACCTTTCTTTTTCCCTCCTTCCCTATCTTCCTTCCTTCCAAAAGCCTTTTCTGGGCTTCTCCTATGAGCCAAGCCCTGGACTAGGTGCTAGAATCATAAAGACACTGTCCCTGCCCTCTATAAACTCACATTCTTGTGCCTCCTGCTTTGAAGAATTAAGACCAATCAAGACTACTTGTTCATAGACTTGTTCAACATTTTGGGGTTTTTGCCTCTGTTTAAAATGAGAAGGAATAGGAATTCCTTTGTTCTTTGTCTCATACTGGCTACTTAATTAAAGGCATTTAGGTAGAGCTTTGGGGGGAAAGTATGCCTTAGAGAGCATTCACCTTACCAGCCCAAACTGCCATCGCCAGAAGAGTTTTTTTTTTATTGTCCATTATGCGTGTTTGTAAACTTTTTATTTTGAAATCATTATAGATCACGGGAAGTTGCAAAAATAGCTCATAGAGTTATGAGCTATTAACATCTCCCAATGGTGACGTCTTATATGACTTTGGTACAATATCAAAACCAGGAAATTGACGTTAGGTAGACTACAGACCTCATTCACTTTTCACATGCACTCATCTGTTGTGTATGAATGTGTGTGTGTATTTCTACGCAATTTGACCCCACATAAATTATGTAACCACCAGAACAATCGGGATACAGAACAGTTCCATCACCACAAAGTCACTCCCTTATGCAACCTCTTAAGGTCACACCTCCTTGACCCATCCCTGGCCCCAGGCAACCACGAATCTCCTTTGCATCTCTATAGTTTTGTAATTTGAGGATGATTATAAGTGGAATCATACAGTATGTAACCTTTGCAGATTGCCTTTCATCACTAAGATAATAGACTTCAGATCCTCCAAGCTGTTGCATGTATCAATAATTTGTTCCTTTTTATTGCTGAGTAGTATGCCATTGTATGAATGTACCAGAATTTGTTTAGCCATTCACCCATTGAAGAATATTTGTATTGTTTCCAGTTTTTTGGTTTTTTGTTTTTACTAATATGAATAAAGCTTCTGTGAACACTCCTACAGTTTTTTTGTGTAAACATAAGTTTTCATTTTTATGGCCTAAATGCCCAAGAGTGAAATTGCTGGGTATGGTAACTGCAGGTTTACTTTTAAGAGAAATTCCTTGTTTGTTAGCATTAAAGGAAAAAAAAAAAGCTTTACTGAAGTATAATCAACATACAATGAGCTGCATGTATTGAAATTGTGCGATTTTATGATTTCACAAAAGTATATAACCTGAGGGAGCTTCCCTGGTGGCACAGTGGTTGAGAATCTGCCTGCCAGTGGAGGGAACATGGGTTTGATCCCTGGTCTGGGAAGATCCCACATGCCACGGAGCTGCTAAGCCCGTGCGCCACAACTGCTGAGCCTGCATTCTAGAGCCTGCAAGCCACAACTACTGAGCCCGCATGCCACAACTACTGAAGCCCATGTGCCTAGAGACTGTGCTCCGCAACAAGAGAAGCCACCGCAATGAGAAGACTGTGCACCACAACTAAGAGTAGCTCCCGCTTGCCTCAACTAGAGAAAGCCCACGCATAGCAACGAGGACCCAATGCAGCCATAAATAAATAAATAAATAAATAAAAAGTGTATAACCTAAAACCATCACCACAATAAATGCATCCTTTACCCCCCAAAAGTTTCCTCATGGCCCCTGGTAATCCCTTTCTCCTGCCCTACATGCCCCCTCAACCCATCCCAAGGTAACCACTGATCTGCTATCCATCATGATAGATCAGTTTTCATTTTCTAGACTTTTATATAAATGAGATCATGCTCTTTTCAGGAGGTGTCCGGCTTCCTTGGCTCAGCATAATTATTTTGATATTCATCCATCTGTATCAATAATTAATTCCTTTCTATTGCCAAATAGTATTCCAGTCCATGGATATACCTCAATTTGTTTATCCATTCCTCTGTTGATGAAAATTTGGGTGGTTTACAGTTTTGGACATTACAAGCAAAACTGTTATGAACATGGATGTGAAAAGTCTATACATAGACGTATGTTTTATTTCTCTAGTGTAAATGCCTAACAGTTGGGTTATGTGGTAGATGTACATTTAACTTTGTAGGAAACTGCCAAACTGTTTTTCAAAGTCATGGTATCATTTTCACTTTCCCCTAGAAGTGTATGAGAGTTCCACTTGTTCTATTGATACATCTTTGTCAATACTTGGTCTAGTCAGTCTTTTTAATTGTAGACATCTCAGTAGGTGTGGTATTTCATTGTGGTTTTTTTTTTTTGCGGTACACGGGCCTCTCACTGCTGTGGCCTCTCCCGTTGCGGAGCACAGGCTCCGGACGCACAGGCCCAGCGGCCATGGCTCACGGGCCCAGCCGCTCCACGGCATGCGGGATCCCCCCAGACCGGGGCACGAACCCGTGCCCCCTGCATCGGCAGGCGGACTCTCAACCACTGCGCCACCAGGGAAGCCCTTCATTGTGGTTTTAATTTCCATTTCCCTAATGACTACTGATTTTGAGCATCTTTTCATGTGCTTATTTGCCATTTGTATATCTTCTTTGGTGAAGGGTCTATTCTGGTATTTGCCCTTTTTAAATTGAGATGTTTGTTTTCTCATTATTAAGTTTTAAGAGTTTCCCAAGCCTCCCTCCAAAAAAAGTGCTCCCCCACTCTGGTTTTATTTTATATTTTAATTCACAAATTAAGCTTCTGTTACTTTAAAGCAAAATAGCCCTAACTAATTTGACCCCACTTTGTGAAGTGAAGAGAAATAGAGTTGTAGGAACCCAGGAAGTGAGGTGGCAACAGATCTTGGCAAAAGATGAGGTCAACAAAATGTCTTTCTTGAAGAGAAGCTACCTGAGGGAAAGTTTTATCCCTGCCTACTCCACCTGCATTCTTGATCCCCTTTTTCGTTTTAGTCTTAGAATTATTCTTGTTGTATCCAGCCTCAGCTCCTCGGGCTTCTTTTTCCTCATTCTCTATACTATTTGTCAAACACCTGCCTGGTGCCTGACCCTGTGCTAAGGCATTATCTCTTACTACTGCTTCTCCAAGGTCTAATACAGTATCTCACACTATGGGGGCTCAGCAAATGTTGTTGGATAGAAGGAAGGATGAATGGATGTTTTAATTTTATTATACAAGTCAGTGTTTTTCCAGTTCTTTGGAGCTCTAGGGCTCAGCAGAAGGGCCTCAGGTTTCCCATGTGGGATCTAAGGGCAGGACTCTGGTGGCACCGCCTCTGCCAGTCCCCCCCCCTGTTCAACCGGATCAGTTCTACTTTTATCTGTGTTATGTAGTTGGGCTCCACTTAAGATTTTATTTTTATAGGAATTCCCTGGTGGTCCAGTAGTTAGGACTCCACGCTTCCACTGCAGGGGGCCTGGGTTCCATCCCTGGTTGGGGTCCTGCAAGTCACGTGTGCAGCAAAAAAAAAAAAAAAAAAGATTTTGTTTTTTTAAAGGTATGCTTCTGCTAAAAAGAAAAAGTTTTAAAACTACTGATATAGATACTGATTTGCTGATGTAATTTCTTGAAAAAGGAAAAAGAGAAATGAATCCTAGTCCAATTTATACTACACTAGGTATAAATCATTCAACGATTTTCAGACTAGACTCTCCAAAGTTGAAAATGAAGGCTACAATATAGCAGTGATGCAAGGGCTAATTAGTGACTGAAGGTGAGTTAGATGTCCCAGGATCATCATAGGACATCAGTGGACTCCCTGCTAATAAATGTCAATAAGTTTATGAGGAACACACTATTGAATCCTCCCAATCCACTGCACAATGCCTTTTATACTCTGGGAGGAACTAACAAATTGGTAGTGGTAGCAAATGTCTTTTAGTCTTACATAAAAAAATTTACAAAGGGATGGAGGCAGGTTAAAGAACTCTGAGAGTCTATCAGTGTCGTGTGTGCATCAGAATTTCTTGAGGCAGAGAATCTAAGCTTCTTTTCTAAACACCTGAACGGAAAATGTCAGAGGTCAGTAAGAACGTTAACGATGGCTCGTAGACTTCTGAGCCAATAGAACTCTGGCCAAGTCACTTAAATATGTCTGAGCATCAGTTTTCTCATCTGTAACCTGGTGATAGTAGTACCTGTCCCAGTTGCCAGGAAAGGATGTTGTGTAAGTTATGGAGGATAACAGCAGTGAAAGTGCTTTGTGAACCTCAGCGTGCTGTGTAAATGAAAGGTGCTATTGCTGTTGTTTCTGCGTGGGCAGAATCTTCTTGTTCTGGATCTTTCTCTGACAGAAGCCAGTGTCGCTCCTCCTTTAATGCTCAAAGATTTAATGGAAAATGAATATCTCGTGGAGAGAAATGGAAGATATAGAGAACCAAAATGGAGCTTTGTGAAGCTGAAAAATACAATATCTGAAATGATGATTTCATTTGATTAATAGCAGATTACATGCTGCAGAATAAAGGGCCCATAAACTTAGAAACATAACGATGCAAGATTTCCAAACGGAAGCACAGAGAGAAAAAAAGGCAGGGGAATAACTGAACTAGGTCTTAGTGATCTGTCAGATAATATCAAGCTGTTAAACATTTTTGTAATCAGAGTCCCAGAAGGGAAGGCAGGAAATCATTGAAGAAATAATGGCCAAATATACCTCAAATTTGACAAAAACTATAAGCCCACAGATATAAGAAGCTCAACAAACCACAAGACAGAACAAACACAAATTAAACTACATTAGACCATATTGTAATCAAATTTCTGAAAACGGGTGATAGTCTACCAGAGGAGCCCTTTAATTATGTTTTTTAATCAGCCAGCATCTGAGAAGGCTATTTTCACTTTTACCTTGTTCTGCACCAGCCCCTTCCACGTACCTTCCTCCCCAGGATAAAACAAAAGAACATTATTACCTAGGTCCTCATCACTAGTAATACAAGTTGTTATGTATCAGGCAATTAGCATGTGCCAGGCACTCACATTATCTCGTCTAATCTTGACAATAATCTAGTGAGGTGGCAGCCGTTCATGTCCATTTTATAAGTGAAGAAACAAAAGCACAGAGAAGTTAACTTGTTCAGATCACATAACTTGTGGTGTGGAGCCAAGGTTCAAATCCAAGCAGGCTGACCCCGGAGCCCACCATGCTCAACACCACACTGTACCACCATAATGAAGGGCATCACACAATCCTAGGGAAGGAAGAAATACTATTTGTATTTCTGTACTATGTATCAGCCACAAAATGTCTTCTGATTAAATCACAGCTTTCAGCGAACTTCGCCAAACCATTACCACCTTTCCAGTTTGGGGGAAAAAAAGTCTTAGAAAAGTCCATACTATGCTTACTCATCGTGATCAGATCTCAAGGACTGGAAATAAATCATTTGTAATTGGAACAGCAATGAACTTGGAACCAGAAGACACAGATGATCAGTTCTGTGACCTCAGGCAAGTCATGTCTCTGGGCCTCAAATTTCTTTTTTTAAATTTATTAATTTATTTTTTTTGCTAAATTTATTTTATTTCTTTAAAATCTTCATTTCCTTAAACATGTTAATCAACTTTTTGTTGTTTAGTTGTAACTTACATCTGAACATCTCCTTCTGCCATCTGGTGTTTCTGCTGGGTCTTTCTCATGGTGCCTTTCTTTCTTTTTAATTTCTTCATGTGTAATCCAGGGAAAATGATAACTAATTATAAAGACTATAACTGGAAGTGGTATGTAAACTGAAAAGTAGTATATACAAACTTGAAGGGAATTTTCATGTTTATTTAGAAGGGCCATTTTAAAATGGAATTGATATCACTTATATTAATTGAAAATTTAAGCAGCAATATCTGATCGTTCATTTTGTTTCTTGTGACTGATGACTTATGCAACACTTTCACTTCTGAATAAGAATTTTGATATAGAGATTTGTTTTCTTTGGGAGTAAAGTTTAAAGATACCATAGGATCCTCAAGCTGGGGCCCTTGCCCTGCTGACACAGGGTACTGGCAATAGAGGCTGATGTAACACAAAAAGAAGCCTTTAGAAGCTTGTGCATGTGCTGTAACACTATGCATCAAAACCTTAAATTAAAAATGTATGCTCCTTAACCTAGCAATTCCACTTCTAGGAATTCATTGTATGAATGAGCGACAACTCTTCCTTCCCTCTTCCCCCCAGCTCTTGGCAACCATCATTCTACTTTCTGTCTCTATGAATTTGACTACCTTAAGTGCCTCCTGTAAACGGAATCCTACAGTATTTGTCTTTTTGTGACTGGCTCATTTCATTTTAAAATGGCCCTTCTAAATAAACATGAAAAGTCCCTTCAAGTTTGTATATACTACTTTTCAGTTGATGAATATTTATTTGTCTAGCATTGTTATTAATAATGGAAAATTGGAAACAACCCTTTAAATAAGCATGTCAGGGCTTCCCTGGTGGTGCAGTGGTTGAGAGTCTGCCTGCCGATGTAGGGGACACAGGTTCGTGCCCCGGTCCGGGAAGATCCCACATGCCGCAGAGCGGCTAGGCCCGTGAGCCATGGCCGCTGAGCCTGCGTGTCCGGAGCCTGTGCTCTGCAACGGGAGAGGCCACAACAGTGAGAGGCCCGCGTACCGAAAAAAAAAAAAAGCATGTCATTTGAAAAAAAATCCTCCAGGGATAATAAAAGCCATTTTGGAAAAGTGTGGCTTATTATTAATGTGGGGGAAAGAAGTATAAAAAAGCAAAGTTTAAAAAGGAGGCTACAAAAACAATTACCATGTAATCCAGCAATTCCACATCTGGATGTATACTCCTCAAAACTGAAAGCAGAATCTTGAAGAGATATTTGTACACCCATGTTCACAGCAGCTTTACTCACAACGGCCAAAAAGTAGAAGCCACCCAAGTGTCCACTGGCAGATGAATAGATAAATAAAATGTGGTATATGCATACAATGAAATATTATTCAACCTTAAAAAGGAAGGCAATCCTGACATGCTAAATGAAATAAGCCAGTCACAAAAAGACAAATACTGTATGATTCCATTTACAGGAGGCACTTAAGGTAGTCAGATTCATAGAGACAGAAAGTAGACTGATGGTTGCCAAGAGCTGGGGGGAGGAGGGAAGGAAGAGTTGTCGTTCATTGCGTATAAAGTTTCAGTTTTGCAAGAGGAAAAGGGTTCTGGAGATTGGTTGCACAATGATGTAAATGTACTTAACACTACTGAACTATACACTTTAAAATGATTAAGATAGTAATTTTAATGTTATATGTACTTTACCATAATTAAATTTTTTTCAAAGGCAAGGAGGAATTAATAAGGCATATGGAAAGAAAGTTTCAGGCAAAAAAACAAAACAAAAAAACAAGCACAGGAAAGCATGGTATATTCTCGAAACTACATGTGATTCCATATAGCTGGATGGACCAAACAATACAAGACCTCATACACGATGTCTAAGAATTTGGACTTTATCTAGAAAAGCAATATTGGTTGATTTGCTTAAGACTGCTTATTGAGCTGAGGGCAGAATATTGACAGTATCACTCAGATCTCCTGATTTCCTGGTTAGAGGATGTATGTTTGTGTAGACATATGATGTATGTTTAGTGATCATCTTAAACCAGTAAACATCTTTATAAAAAGCTAATACTGCAATGTCTAATGTTTAACCCATTAATTGAATTGCACCACCCATTTCCCAAGAAGTACATATCACTCTACAGATCCTTAATTTTCTGTCATTATCGTTAAGCTCCTTTGAAGCTGAAAAATAAATGTAAATTCCCTTTTAAAAAAGAGGCTACAAGTAACATGTAGGATACTATTTCTGTGAGAAAAATATATATGCATGGAAAAGACTGGAAATATCTAGAGCAAATGTTAGTAGTTATCTTTGGGGCGTGCAATTTGGGTTAATTTTTGTCTTTTTCCTGGTACTTTTCTGTTTTCTAATGTTTCTTAGTGAGCACATAAACTAGAAGAAAATGTTAATGGGGAAAAAGTAATTCTAACGTTCATTCCATCCGATGGCAAATTTTTCAAGAATACTTTGGTAACCATGTCAATCTATTCTTCTGAGTCCAGCAGTTAAGAATCCCTCTGCAGGTCAGCTTGGATCTGCAGAAGGAGCAGGACTGTGAGAGAGCAGCTGCTCACCCAGGAAGATCCAGGCCCTCAGAGCCCGCTTCTCTCCCTTCCTCCCATCCTCCCTGTGCCTTCCACCCCTTTCAGTCTGCTGCTCAATTAGGCTGTCTTCCTAGAACACCCACTTGATGGGATCACTTCCCAAATACTAGCCTGATAGCAGGCTGCTTATGTACCCTGGGAGCAAAGGATGTTGGGAACTCCAAGGTATCTCACCAGTGGGACCATGTTATAGACCTGAATTCAGCTCAGAATTCCCTGCCTTAGGAAATGAGGTCATTTTCGAGAAGTTCAAGGGGAAAGCAAAGAAAAGGGAGGGATATAAGATTGACAGAGAAATGTCAGAAGATGTGAGAAGCTCATGGGGGAGGAAGGAGGAAAGGGTGAAGGCTAAATCCCAGCCCCCTGTGCAGGAGGATATAGTACACGTTTCAGCAGCAACTTCAGTAGCAACTTCAGTGAGGTGCTGAATACAGCTTCTGGCTGTGCAGGTCATCACCCGACCACTTGTGCCTAAAGAGACTCAGACTCCTCTTCTCAGAAAACAGAGGAATCTAAATCTGTGATAATAGGAAGGACCCTCACTGTACCTAGCTTGCCTCTGAATATCCCATGCCTTGTTGCTGACTTTCACCCTCCTCTTTCCAGCCTGGAAACGACTGCCTCCTTTCTTCCTTCAGCTAATTTATCCTTCAGGGCTCAGCACAGGGTTTGCTTTCTTACTACATATCACAGTATACCTAAGGTATCTATGTCGACTTCCTTCCTTTAACCAAAAGTTCCTTGAGGGTAAGAACTCCATCATTTTCATCTGTGTAGTCACAGTGCCTGGTACATAATAAGCACTATTAAATATTGCTTGAACTGAATTGACCTATTGAAGAATTAAGGCTTTCGTGTTGCTAAGGCTTTCACATTTCCTACTTGAAGGTGAGCAACCTTTTCACTGACAACTGAGTTGGATGCATTGACCAACCTCTAGGACCTCCTGAGATCCAGCCTCCTTCTAGAGCCACCAAAGGAACTATCCACTGGCACCATCCCCAACAGCATCCTGTACCAGATTCCTTGGAAAGGAGAGGCAGAAAGACCAATGCAGTTCTCTTGCTACCAGCACTAGTTCAGGGCTGGCTGAAGTCTTTTTTATCTTATAATAAAAACCCCTGACCTCATCACTTCTTCAGAAACCTATCTTTCACATTTAAGAAGACCATAGTTATAAATTTTTTTTTTTTTTTTTTTTTTTTTTTTGCGGTATGCAGGCCTCTCACTGTTGTGGCCTCTCCCGTTGCAGAGCACAGGCTCCGGACGCGCAGGCTCAGTGGCCATGGCCCACGGGCCCAGCCGCTCCGCAGCATGTGGGATCTTCCTGGACCGGGGCACGAACCCATGTCTCCTGCATCGGCAGGCGGACTCTCAACCACTGCGTCACCAGGGAAGCCCCACAGTTATAAATTTTGAAGCAGTCTCCTCCTTGAGTATAGAGGATTCTGGGGTAAGAGCTTTCTCTGAAGAGGAATTTCCCTTGCTCACTCCTGCACCATCTTCTCTCCATGACCAAATTTAAAAGGCATTCAACAGGATTCTGTGCTCAGAACCCAGATCAAACAAATAGCACAATTTTGCTGACTAGCCAACTGGTTCGGCTTTGGAGAATAGCTCTACTCACCTCCAGTAACCTGTGTTCCTCAAGCAATACCAGCCTAAAAGAGGACATGTCAGTAGGCTGACCTCAGAGTCAGCCTGCACTGAGCTTGACCTTAACCTGATCTGAACCTCCTGGTACTTTGGACCAGAAGAGCACCAGTCACACCCAAGTTTCCAGTATAAGGTCACAATGTAAAGAAGGGAATCAAAAGCACTGATCCAAAAAGATCTTCTTCAATGCTGTATTGTTTGAGTTTTTATTCTCTCCTGATTTGTTCACAATTAACTTGCAAAGCTAAGTGTGAACAGACAGCTTCATGAACAAGACATAATGAAGCCTAGAGACCAATTATAAGAATTGTATACTCTTGCAGCATTTCCTTGGAAGATTCTTCAAATTAAGCCACTAGCTGAATTTCTTTCTGGCTTGATGTAGAGTCACCAAACTTTAGAACAAGACTGATTCACTAAACAAACCTTGCCTTTCTTTTTCTGGTGCTTCATTTAACTAGTTTATGCCTCAGAGTAAAGCTATTATAATGACATTATCCTTCTAATGAGCAACGGTGCAATGCTTTCCTGATGGCAATACCCAGAATTATGCAGTGTTTAAAAGCCACCACAACTTTAGGGAATACTCACTAATTTTTCTATTGCAAATACTGTAGTCATATTCAAAATGAATGAGTGCAATTCTTTTAGTGTTTTTTTCAAACTTTTAATTCTTTTAATAAATCATGGCTTCCCAAAGGAATAAGCATAGTTCATTAGCAGTGCTAATGAAAATGTCATCTTCGGGCTTCCCTGGTGGCGCAGTGGTTGAGAGTCCGCCTGCCGATGCAGGGGACACGGGTTCGTGCCCCGATCCCGGAGGATCCCACATGCCGCGGAGCGGCTGGGCCCGCGAGCCATGGCCGCGGAGCCTGTGTGTCCGGAGCCTGTGCTCCGCAACGAGAGAGGCCACAGCAGTGAGAGGCCCGCGTACAGCAAAAAAAAAAAAAAAAAAAAAAAAAAAATGTCATCTTCAGTAAAACTTACCAGAATATCATTCCCTGAAGTAAAATGTTTTCAGATGCTCTGTTTGCCAACTTTATTAAAGAAAGAATTTGTAGTCTGGTTTAGTAAATTGAACATAATTGAGAGCAAGAGAGGAACAATTATCCTTAGACAAGCAATTATTTATATAATTTTAAAAAAACCAACTCTAATAATAGTGTTACAAATCTTCAAGGGAAATAAGAGATTTTTTAAAAATAAGAAGACTGGCATGAGAAACATTATTATTAATTCCTTTTATGCTATTATGTTAATTGCTGAGGCCTTCTCTCCATTCATGTTTAACCAAGGAACTTTGAGGAGTTTGAAATAAATAGTTTGCCTGCTACAGACCATAAACAATGACTCAGATTCAAAGTTCCAACTCCTAAAGGCTTCAGCTCAGCAGCTTCCTTCTTAAACAAGTTTAAGTTTGTCCTAGGGAAATACAATTTATTTTAGCGGCTGGCTCATACTAGCATAATACATATTAGTTGAGGCTAATAAATGAAGCTTTCAGTGAAGCGTTATTCTGATATCATTTTTGCTCCTTGTAGGAATGTTTTCTTGTCATTGTGGAAATAAACGATGAACACCTGAATAAGAACAGTGGCTATTTATTCAAAGCTTACTATAGTGTGGGATCAGCTACCATCTCTTGTGTTTGGCAGAGACTCAAAGGCAGACAGGGGAGTGAGAAAGCTTACAGTTAAAAAAAAAAAAAAGGCATCAGGTATGCTCTGATTGGAGGTTGTTGACACAGGAAAGTTGGAGGTGGGATAACCAGCAGGACATTTGGGGAGCATATTTGGTTTTCTCTGGTTAGTCCTGAGTTAGAAGCAAGGGCAAAACATAGGGAAGCTGGCAGTCATTCACAGAGTCCTGATCATTCTGTGCCAGTTGCTACAGAGGTTGTGGTTGGCTCCCTGGGCTGGTCGCTGCAGAGGTTGTGGATCAGAGATCTATTGTCCTGTAGAGTCTAGCCAACACCTGTGTATATGTTCAGTCTCTCATCATATACAGCAGTCAGTTTCTTGAGTTGCTTTCTCACCTCCTTCCGCTTTGAAAAATCAAAAGGTAGTGGCCCACAAAGTGATTTACCAAGCTATTAAAATCCACTCTTAAAGAATGAGTCAGAGCAGGGGGCCAAAGATGGGAATGCATACTTTACTTTTAAGTATACATGCTTCTACTGTTTGCAGTTTTCTTTTTTAACCATAAACAGATCTTAGTTACATAGTTTTTTAAATTGTATATTTGTTTAAAAATATATCCTTAAAGAAAGCATCAGAATATAAGTTAAGGCATACTAAAATTTTATTTTATTTTATTTTTCTACTTTTTTTTAACATCTTTATTGGAGTATAATTGCTTTAAGGCATACTAAAATTTTAATACTGGATGCTAATAAAGAGTGATTTTTTTCTTAGAGTGTTTATGATTTAGGTGGGGGAGACATGACATTTCACTTTCAAAGGGTCTTCTATTTGTTTCTAGAAATCTTAGGGACTCATGCACATATCAAGTTGGAAAAGTTCTGAGAAGTATATAAAACTGTCTACAAATAGAACCACATCTG